>NC_135234.1:152167888-152775388 GCF_051348905.1 Ranitomeya variabilis
TTGGCATCAGTGCAGAAATATTGATCAGTTAATGGACACAGAGTGGTCAGATTTTGGCAAGACAAAAGTTTGGTCTCCTGGTTATATAATGCACCCAATCCTAGTTTGCATCCTCACCTGTGCTCAGTAAATGATCGGTTAATTAGTGTGTGTGTATAAAAAGAAACCCAGCACCCGAGACCTTCACTTGAACTGCAACTTGAGCTCTGACAACATGCCAAAAATCCACCCTGCGACCAAAGTCTGGATTGTCAAGAGGCTGAAGACCAGATCCACTGCAGAGGTGGCTGGCACTTTTAATGTGTCTCAGCATCAAGTACAAAGAATTAAAAAAAGATTTGAAGAGACTGGAGATGTGTTTGACAAGAAGTCAGGTCCGGCAGACCCCGCAAGACAACTGCTCAGGAAGAACATTTGTTGGTTAGAAAATCCAAAGCAAGCCCCTCTTTGGGGCAGCAGAGCTCCAACAGGCCTGGTCACCTCAAGTCTTTGTGCCAACTAGAACAGTTTGTAGGATTCTGTCTCGAAATGGCCTCTATGGTCGTATCAGTGCCCAGAAACCAGCACTAAACAAAAAGCAAATAAAAAAATGTGTGGCATCTCATCCATCCATCTCTACAACAAATTTCCTCCAGGCAAAAAAAAACCAAGGTGCTGAAGGACTGGCCAGCCCAGTCACCAGACATGAACATCATTGAGCATGCTTGGGGTAGGATGAAAGAGGAAGCTTGGAAGTCAAATCCAAAGAATCTAGATGAACTCTGGGAGGCATGTAAGACTGCATTCTTTGCTATTCCTGATGACATCATTAATAAATTGTATGAATCATTTTTGAACCGCATGGCTGCAGTCCTTCAAGGTCATGGAAGTCACACAAAATTTTAAATATTTCTCTAATAGCACCACAACTTCATTCACCAATGTTATGCAACATATATTTGTATTTTAAGTTAATTATTTGTTTGAATATCACATTACTTTCTGTTGGCGACAAAACTTTTGTCTTGCCAAAATCTGTCTATTAACTGATCAATATTTCTGCATTGATGCCAATTTATTTTCTTTATCTAAACCATATTTTGTAGGGTTTCAGCTTTCAAAAGAATAATTTATACAATCAATGGATGAATTTAACGTCAGGTTATCAGCTTTTATTTACATAACATGGATAAGCGACATAACTTCTGTCAGGGAGTGTATACTAAACCAATTTTTTTGGAGCTACATAATATTCCTGCGTACTAGCATATCAATTTTTTTACAGTTAAATAATATTAGCCAGTGCCAGCATATAGTAACTCCCTTACAAATTAGCTTTTTAAAAGTTAATTGCTAAATAATATTCCTCGTCTATTGCTGAAATACTGTAGCTAATATTTATCCAGCAATCCGACTGATGCAAAACCTGCTGAGCTACGGAAACATCACTATTTACCAGTAATTTCTCTGAGTCTGCTGTTGGCATGTTTCAGAAAGGTTTGGTTGTTTTTGTTGTTAGAATAGGACTGGCAAGTGTGAGGACCCTTGACAGCTTTCGTATTGTAGCCATAATATCAACTAATACTTACTATAACTAATCTGTATGCATGGATACCATGTTTTGGCATAGGTGATTTTCCTTTATTGGATGCTGCCCTTCCTGTGGTTGTTCCTTCCCGGTGAAAGACCTGGCTATTCTTTGCTTGCGTTGAGAAACACGTGATGGTGTCTCCGCGGCTTTTCTACATGCATTTGCATATTTCCCATAAGGGATGGGGGCAGTGTTCTGGATCACTGCGCTGAGAAACACGTGATGGTGTCTCCGCAGTGTTGGATGTTTTGATCTCCCCGAGGTCATTCATCCTTATCTTTATAGTAATTTCTCTGAGTCTGCTGTTGGCGTGTCTCATAAAGGTTTGGTTGTTTTTGTTGTTAGAATAAGACTGGCAAGTGTGAGGACCCTTGACAGCTTTTGTTTTGTGGCCATAATATCAACTAATACCTTACATATACATATATTGTTATGTGTTTTTGTTCACTTTATTTATTTTTCGGGGTGCAGCTGGGCCCAGATGGCTCTTTAAACTGTGGCCTCTGTTCACAAGGGATGTATTATAGTCAGCACTGTTCAGCTCACCATAGGGCATCATTTCAGTGGTGTTTGGTTGTTGATTTCCTCTCTAATCATAATGCTGGAAGAGTGCAGAAAAAATTTAAGGGCCCCAAGTAGTGGAGGGCCTTGTACAATATCCCCTTCTGCCTTTTCTAAACTTGTCCTGGTCATCCTCAGTCGAGTATTATTTCCTACACTATTTATTTTCCTATGTGAATATTAAACATATTTTGAGAAAGATCTGTAGAAAGCAATATCAAACTCTGTTTAATTTGATCAGTTCAATCTCACAAAATGTTTCCTCTTGGTAATTTTAAAATGCCAGGGTAATTTTATGTGCAGAAACTAATGTATTTAGCAGCCATATATGCAGCTGCTGCACAATTTTCATTTGAGGCAGTGACACTTTCATTGCAGTTTTGTAGGGCACTAGAGAGCATTAATAGTATGGAGCCACAGTAAAATTGTGCTGAGATAATGATTAAAACCGCACAACACGTCTTGACTCATATGTCATCCTGCATCCATACATGTGTCTAATGCTAGTACAACTAATATGCCATTTAATTAGTCCAACCAATCATGTTTTTTTCAATGCATACAGAAATAACATGATCTTGTTTTTTTTAATAGTTCATATTGACTATGTTAATGTAATAAATTATTTTGTATTAAAAAATGAATTAGAAGCTAAATGCACTAATTAAGGAATGTCATGAGCAAAAGATGCTTGTGTCGGAGGCTCTTAATGAAGTCTAATTCAGCATTGTAGCTAAGTGTTAGCCAATATCTATAAGAATAAAACAAGTGAAGTGTGGTAATCTCAATAGCTGTTTCAATGGTAATTAATCCTTTGCTCACTAGTTGTACCACATTTTATGCTAAATAGGAAATTCTTTACCTATTTAATGCTGAATTAGCCTACACTGATATGATGTTGGGAAACTTCTACAATCCTGGTTAGTTTACTGGCACCACAAAACAAAATAGAAATTGCACTTCCCAACTGAGGTAAAAGTGGGATTTTGTACCCACTTGACAGTACCCACACATAACTTGTTCCTATTGGTACGAGCTGTCTTCAGAGCTTACCTTAAATAGAACCTATCATGTCTCAAAATGCAATTAACATGCAGATATGAGGTTAATCTGCAGGTAATTAGCATTTCAAAGCTGCCAGGCTGCTGCACTGACTAAAGTGAGGAAATGACGTTTACTCCTCCCAGCAGCCTCCAGCTTTCAGTTATAGATGCGCAGCTTCCAAACTTTGTTTAAAAAAAATTGCGCCATTTTCCGATACACGTAGCGTCTCCATTTTTCCTGATCTCAGGTTGGCTGAGGGCTTATTTTTTGCATGCCAAGCTGATGTTTTTTATGATACCATTTTGGTACAGATAAGATCTTTTGATCGCCCTTATTGCATTTAATGTGATGTCGCGGCGACCAAAAAAACCTAATTCTGGCGATTTGACTTTTTTTCTTGCAACGCCGTTTAGAGATAAGGCTAATCCTTTTATTTTATTGATAGATCAGGTGATTCTGAATGTGGCAATACCAAATGTGTGTATTGTTGATTTTTTAACTGTGTTATTTTGAATGGGGCGAAAGGGGGGTGATTTGAACATTAATATTTTTTTATATTTTTAAAAACATCTTTTTTTACTTTTGGCATGCTTCAATAGTCTCCATGGGAGACTAGAAGCTGCCAAAACTCAATCAACTCTGCTACACAGAGGCGATGATCAGATCGCCTCTACATAGCAGAATTACTCACCTGCTATGAGCGCCGACCACTGGGTGAGGCTCACAGCAATCCGGCACTGGCAACCATAGAGGTCTCCAGGAGACCTCCGGTTGTCATGCCAACACACAGGTGACCCGCAATCACGTGATGCAGGTCACCGGTGGGCGAGTTTCCTGCGCGATTGCTGGAAGCGCTTGTTAAATGTCGCTGTCAGAGTTTGACAGTGGCATTTAACTGGTTAATAGCCACGGGTGGATCGCGATTCCCCCAGCGGATATTGCGGGCACATGTCAGCTGTTCAAAATAGTTGACATGTCCCAAGAAAGATGTGGTCTCAGCGCCAGAGCCCACATCAGAGGGAGGGAGCCCGATGTCGGAAAGAGGTTAACATCATTTTAGAGCGGTGGTATTTGAACTATTTTAATAATAGAATTGTTTAATAATGTCCAGTTTGCAAAATATGATATCATTGTGTATATACTGTGCTACAATTACAGAACATTTATTGCCAAGTTAATGAAAAGGTATTTGAAAGATGAGTCTAAATGTCAAAGGTTAATGAAATGGAGAAATGTACATACATTTGTCATTTACTTATTGATTCAGGCTGAAAAAAGATAATTGAAAGCAATTACTGACAACGTGATAACAGCACCATTCTAGATCCATGTAAATCCAAAAAGGAAAATCATTATGTGACTAAACATATGGATTTGTTTCATGACAGCAATAGGTCACAGTAATCTTCCTTTAAGCATGAGGACCTTAAATGTCAATGATTAAGTGTTTCCATGGAGATCTGTCTGACTTTATGTAACATAGCCACATCACTTACACCCACCCACTGAGAGATAAATGATAATGTTTGTGTGCTTTGCTGTATCCTATCAGGCTAAATGAAATCACTGCGCCTGAAAAATGTAATCAAATGATCTGGGTGCAGCTATAATATAAAACACAGATTTAGGTTAGATTGTATAACTTTTAAAAGGAATGTAACATCAGAAAATGACCTATTTTTTTATACCAAATTCTTTTGTATTTTTAAATAAAATGTATATTAAAAAAGTAAGATCCAGCAATTTTTAACTGTTATGTCTAAGCCAAATATTTAGTATTTATTTATTTTACATATTTTCTTTATAGCACCATTAGCTTCTGCAGCTACATCATCAGGCCAATACAGTGGTATTTTTCTTGTTCTGCTACCTCGCCACCTGGAATTTCACAGTTTTTTCTGAGGGTTTGCGTCAGTTCATATAAAGAACATGCCTACAACTGTGAGCTTTTGGTTTTCTTTTTATTGTAAAGCAAACAACAAATAGGACAAAATAACTGAAAACGTCATTGTGCATAACTATTCACCCCCCTAAATTCAGTACTTTGTACAGCCTCCTTTTGCGGCAATTACAGTTGCAAGTTGCTTTCGGTTAGTCTCTATGAGTTTTTCACACTTTGCCAAAGGGATATTTGCCCATTCATCAAGGCAAAACTTCTCCAGCTCCTTCAAGTTAACCCTAGAATGCATGGATGGGATTCCGTAATGGATCTGACCTCCTGGTGACCCCAGCTAAGGCTGGCGGATGCATACCTGGGGCCTCGCAGGCCTCCCAGGTTACTTGTTTTCTATTTTCTGTAAAAGTACTTTAGTTAGAATTTTGAAAATCTAGGTAATCCTCAGGTATATAGTTGTTAGTAATTTCCAGTTATTCATATATTTTTATGTTACAGACATTTCGGTATAACAACCTTTTTTTGGGACTACCCCATATTCACGCACCTGGGGCCTTTTAGGCCTGTACTAGGTTTACATGTGATACTCCGTCTTTTTGTCTGTATTGTTGCTGGGGAAGAACTTTTATGACTCTGCTATTGCTGGGAAGAGTGTGGATTCTGCATGACAACATAAAAATAAGAAAAATAAGAAAAATAAGAAAAAAAAAAAGAATAAAAATATTACAATGGATAATTACTTTACCAATTTTGAAATGGCCAACTTTTTGCTTCAAAAGCAACTTACACTTGTTGGTACTATGAGGCCAAACTGCCGCAAAATTCCTCCAATCATGAAGCACAATGCACAGCCAACAATCTACGAGAGTGTATTTGGTTTCTGCAATCAAGCAACAATGGTGTCTTATAAAGCCAAGAAAGAAAAATCCATGATATTACTGAGTACAATGCATCATGATGGAAGTATTGACACCAATGACAGGAAAAAAAAAACCTGAAATCATACTGCATTATAATAAGACAAAAGGAGGTGTCAACAAGATGGACGAAATGATTGGAGAGTATTCGTGCAAAAGGCAGACTAAACGTTGGCCTGTTGCCCTTTTTTCCAATATCCTTGATGTGTCAGCCCTCAATAGCTACATTGTTTATTGTCAAACTAATCCAGAATTCCATGCCAACAGGAAAGACAAGAGACGTCTATTTTTGACAGAGCTTTGTTATGAACTTTTGATGCCTACTATGATGGATTGAAGCAGCATGATATGCTTATCAAGGCAAATTACGGAGGCAATGATCCGATGTGGAATACGCTTTCTGGAACATCCAGAGCAAGGAGAAAAAAAAGAAAGCGCTGCTATATTTGTCCAGAAAAGAAGGAAAGAAAATCGGAGCGTTTCTGTTCTACTTGCGGACAAAATGTATGCAAGGAACAATCAGCCGAAAAAATAATATGCGAGAATTGTCGGGGGAATATGTAAAGTTACAAATAAATATTCCTGCACCAAGTTTGCTACAACCAAAAAATGTTTTCATAAAAAAATTGCATATAGAATGCCTATATTTGGTGTGCCCGTTTACTTACTTTTTTGTTGTTTTATGCACATAATTATGTTTTGAAATATACACATATTAGGCTGTGTTCCCAGTAGCGCTGGGGTTCGCCAGAAGGGGATCCATAATGGATCTGACCTCCTGGTAACTCCAGCTAAGGCTGCTGGAATGGCGGGATTCCGCCAGCCTTAGCTGGGGTCACCAGGAGGTCAGATCCATTACGGATCCCCTCCTGGTGGACCCCAGCGCTAGTTGGAATGCATCCTTACCTTGCAATTGTAAAATAAATTTTGAAAAGTATTTTTATTTGAGTTATTCCGTGTTATTTGCACACAGGCCTAAAAGGTCCCAGGTGCGTGAATATGGGGTAGTCTGTTGTGGATTCTGTTTGCGGGCTCCCTCTGGTGGTTACTGCTGGTACTGGGTGACTTTGGTGGGTTGCGGCCTTTGGTTTCCATCTGTCCATCAGAGGCTGGGTGTTTCCTATTTTACCTGGCCTCTCTGTCATTTCCCTTGCCGGCTACCAATGTGTTCAGATGTGCTCTGTTTGGTTCCTGCCTACCTGCTCCCAGATCTTTCAGGATAAGCTAAGTGCTGATTTTCAGTTGTTTGGTTTTTTTGTCCAGCTTGCTTAGAATGTCTCTTTGTTAGCTGGTTGCTCTAGTGGACTGAGGTTCTCCCCATGTGCCATGAGTTGGCACATGGGTTCTTGTAATCTCAGGATGGTTTTTTTGATTAGGGTTTTTTGCTGACCGCTCAGTCCCCTTTTGTGTCATTCTGCTTTCTAGTTTTCAGCGGGCCTCTATTTGCTAAAGCTATATACATCATCTCTATGTATGTGCCTTCCTCTCATTTCACCGTCAATACATGTGGGGGGCAACTATATCTTTGGGGTTAATTCCTCTGGAGGCAAGTGAGGTCTTTGTTTTCTCTGCAGTACTAGTTAGCTCTTAGGCTGGTGCGTGGCGTCTAGAACCAACGTAGGCACGCTCCCTGGCTATCTCTAGTTGCGTTTGTCAGGCGTAGGGCAGCGGTCAGCCCAGGTTCCATCACCCTAGAGCTCGTCCGATATTTATTATACTTTGCTTATCCTGTGCTATCCCTAGCCATTGGGGATTCAAGACAGTATAGCCGGCCCACAAAGTGTTAATTGTTTGGGCTGAAGCAGGAGGAAAAGAAGTGTTCAAGGAAAATTTTTTTTTTTTCCTTCAGAGTTTCGCTGCCTAGCCCTTAATTGCTGTCTAGCTGCTTCTTACCTCCTCTTAACCCTTGAATGGCTCTGATCTTAGCTGTTTATCATGGATGTCCAGAGTTTGGCTTCCAGCCTGAGTAATCTTGTGGCAAAGGTTCAAAACATACAGGATTTCGTTGTTCACACTCCCATGTCTGAACCTAGAATTCCTATTCCGGAGTTTTTTTCTGGAGATAGATCTACCTTCCTGAATTTCAGGAACAATTGTAAATTGTTTCTCTCTTTGAAATCTCGCTCCTCTGGAGACCCTGCTCAACAGGTCAAGATTGTTATATCGTTCCTACGGGGCGACCCTCAGAATTGGGCATTTGCATTGGCACCAGGGGATCCTGCATTGCTCAGTGTGGATGCGTTTTTTCTGGCATTGGGATTGCTCTATGAGGAACCTAACCTAGAGATTCAGGCTGAAAAGGCTTTATTGGCCCTCTCTCAGGGGCATGATGAAGCGGAAATATATTGTCAGAAATTTCGGAAATGGTCGGTGCTTACTCAGTGGAATGAGTGCGCCCTGGCTGCAAACTTCAGAAATGGTCTTTCTGAGGCCATTAAGGATATTATGGTGGGGTTCTGTTGTGAATTTGGTTTCTGGGCTCCCCCGGTGGTTACTGGTGGTACTGAACTTGTGTGCTTCATCTCCTCTGTTCACCTGTTTCCATCAGGATGTGGGAGTTTCTATTTAGCCTTGCTCCTCAGTCATTTCTATGCCAGCCAACAATGTTACCAGAAGCCTTTCTGTTGCATGTTCCTGCTCCTAGACTACTATCAGCTAAGTTGGACTTGTAGTCCTAAGATTGTTTTGCATTTTTGTTCCAGTTCTCTGTTTTTGAATATTTCTGAGGCTGGAAGCTCTTGTGAGCTGAAATTGCCACTCTGGTGTCATGAGTTGATATTAGAGTCTTAAAGTAATTTCAGGATGGTGTTTTGAAAGGGTTTTCAGCTGACTGTGAAGTTCCCTTTTCTGTCTTCCTACTATCTAGTAAGCGGACCTCAATTTGCTAAACCTATCTTCATACTTCGTATGTCATTTTCCTCTAAAATCACCGACAATATATGTGGGGGCTACTGTCTGCCTTTTGGGGAAAATTTCTCTAGAGGTAAGCCAGGTCTGTATTTTCCTCTGCTAGGGTCAGTCAGTCCTCCGGCTGGCGCTGGGCGTCTAGGGATAAAACGTAGGCACGCTACCCGGCCACTGTTAGTTGTGCGGTAGGTTTAGCTCACAGTCAGCTCGAGTTCCCATCTTCCAAGAGCTAGTCCTTTTGTATGCTTTACTACGGTCTCTTGCCATTGAGAACCATGACAGTTTGGCCGGCCAAGAGTTAAAATAATTGGCAGAAGAAAGGAGAGAAAAGAAGTCTGCAGAGAATTTTTTTTTTTTTTTTTTTCTGAGTTTGCTCATTAGTTGATTCACTTGCATCTCTGCTTACTGCAGCCTTCGTCTCTCTCTCCTTCTAATCCTTGAATGGTTCTGATTTCACCTGATTAAAATGGATCCTCAGAGTTTAGCTATTGGTTTGGATAATCTCGCTATGAAGGTTCAAAGTTTACAGGATTTTGTAATTCATGCTCCTATATCTGAACCTAGAATTCCTTTACCTGAATTTTTCTCCGGGGATAGATCTCGCTTCCAGAATTTCAAACATAATTGTAAATTATTTTTGTCTCTGAGATCTCGCTCCGCTGGAGATCCTGCACAGCAGGTCAGGATTGTAATTTCCTTGCTCCGGGGCGACCCTCAGGATTGGGCATTTGCTTTGGCACCAGGGGATCCTGCGTTGCTCAATGTGGATGCGTTTTTCCTGGCTTTGGGGTTGCTTTATGAGGAACCTCATTTAGAGATTCAGGCTGAAAAAGCCTTGATGGCCCTGTCTCAAGGGCAAGATGAGGTTGAAATATACTGCCAAAAATTTCGTAAGTGGTCTGTGCTTACTCAGTGGAATGAGTGCGCCCTGGCGGCGAATTTCAGAGAGGGTCTCTCTGATGCCATTAAAGATGTTATGGTGGGGTTCCCTGTGCCTACAGGTCTGAATGAGTCCATGACAATGGCTATTCAGATTGATCGGCGTTTGCGGGAGCGCAAACCTGTGCACCATTTGGCGGTGTCTACTGAGAAGGCGCCAGAGATTATGCAATGTGATAGAATTCTGTCCAGAAGCGAACGACAGAATTTTAGGCGAAAAAATGGGTTATGCTTCTATTGTGGTGATTCAACTCATGTTATATCAGCATGCTCTAAACGTACTAAGAAGGTTGATAAGTCTGTTTCAATTGGCACTTTACAGTCTAAGTTTATTCTATCTGTGACCCTGATTTGCTCTTTATCGTCTATTACCGCGGACGCCTATGTCGACTCTGGCGCCGCTTTGAGTCTTATGGATTGGTCCTTTGCCAAACGCTGTGGGTTTAATTTAGAGCCTCTGGAAGTTCCTATACCTCTGAAGGGTATTGACTCCACGCCATTGGCTAGTAATAAACCACAATACTGGACACAAGTAACTATGCGTATTAATCCGGATCACCAGGAGATTATTCGCTTCCTTGTGTTGTATAATCTACATGATGTGTTGGTGCTTGGATTGCCATGGCTGCAATCTCATAACCCAGTCCTCGACTGGAAAGCAATGTCTGTGTTAAGCTGGGGATGTCAGGGGACTCATGGGGACGTACCTTTGGATTCCATTTCGTCATCTATTCCCTCTGAGATTCCGGAATTTTTATCTGATTATCGTGACGTTTTTGAGGAGCCTAAACTTGGTTCACTACCTCCGCACAGAGATTGCGATTGTACTATAGATCTGATTCCGGGCAGTAAGTTTCCAAAGGGTCGTTTATTTAATCTATCTGTGCCTGAACTTGCTGCTATGCGGGAATATATTAAGGAGTCCTTGGAAAAGGGACATATTCGTCCTTCGTCATCTCCCTTAGGAGCCGGTTTTTTCTTTGTATCTAAAAAAGATGGCTCTTTGAGGCCGTGTATTGATTATCGGCTTTTGAATAAAATCACGGTTAAATATCAGTATCCTTTGCCACTGCTTACTGATTTGTTTGCTCGAATAAAGGGGGCCAAGTGGTTCTCTAAGATTGATCTTCGTGGGGCGTATAATTTAGTGCGAATTAAGCAGGGGGATGAGTGGAAAACCGCATTTAATACGCCTGAGGGCCATTTTGAGTATTTAGTAATGCCTTTTGGTCTTTCAAATGCCCCTTCAGTCTTTCAGTCTTTTATGCATGACATTTTCCGTGAATATTTGGATAAATTTATGATTGTGTATCTGGATGATATTTTGATTTTTTCGGATGACTGGGACTCTCATGTCCAACAGGTCAGGAGGGTTTTTCAGGTTTTGCGCTCTAATTCCTTGTGTGTGAAGGGTTCTAAGTGTGTTTTTGGGGTTCAAAAGATTTCGTTTTTGGGGTACATTTTTTCCCCCTCTTCCATTGAGATGGACCCTGTCAAGGTTCAGGCTATTTGTGATTGGACGCAACCCTCTTCTCTTAAGAGCCTTCAGAAGTTTTTGGGCTTTGCTAATTTTTATCGTCGATTTATAACTGGTTTTTCTGATGTTGCTAAGCCGTTGACTGATTTGACTAAGAAGGGTGCTGATGTTGCTGATTGGTCCCCTGCTGCTGTGGAGGCCTTTCGGGAGCTTAAGCGCCGCTTTTCTTCCGCCCCTGTATTGCGTCAGCCTGATGTTGCTCTTCCTTTTCAGGTTGAGGTCGACGCTTCAGAAATCGGAGCTGGGGCGGTTTTGTCGCAGAAAAGTTCCGACTGCTCCGTGATGAGACCTTGCGCGTTCTTTTCTCGTAAATTTTCGCCCGCTGAGCGAAATTATGATATTGGTAATCGGGAGCTCTTGGCTATGAAGTGGGCTTTTGAGGAGTGGCGTCATTGGCTTGAGGGGGCTAGACATCAGGTGGTGGTATTGACCGACCACAAGAATTTGATTTATCTTGAGTCTGCCAGGCGCCTGAATCCTAGACAGACGCGCTGGTCGTTATTTTTCTCTCGGTTTAATTTTGTGGTTTCTTACCTACCGGGTTCTAAAAATGTGAAGGCGGATGCCCTTTCTAGGAGTTTTGAGCCTGATTCCCCTGGTAATTCTGAACCTACAGGTATCCTTAAGGATGGAGTGATATTATCTGCTGTTTCCCCAGACTTGCGACGGGTCTTGCAGGAGTTTCAGGCGGATAGACCTGATCGTTGCCTGCCTGGTAGACTGTTTGTTCCGGATGATTGGACCAGTAGAGTCATCTCGGAGGTCCATTCTTCTGCGTTAGCTGGTCATCCTGGAATCTTTGGTACCAGGGATTTGGTGGCTAGGTCCTTCTGGTTGCCTTCCCTGTCGCGAGATGTGCGAGGTTTTGTGCAGTCTTGTGATGTTTGTGCTCGGGCCAAGCCTTGTTGTTCTCGGGCTAGTGGATTGTTGTTATCTTTGCCTATTCCGAAGAGGCCTTGGACTCACATCTCCATGGATTTTATTTCTGATCTCCCTGTTTCTCAGAAGATGTCTGTCATCTGGGTGGTGTGTGACCGTTTCTCTAAGATGGTCCATTTGGTCCCCTTGCCTAAATTGCCTTCCTCATCCGAGCTGGTTCCTCTGTTTTTTCAAAATGTGGTTCGCTTGCATGGTATTCCGGAGAATATCGTTTCTGACAGGGGAACCCAATTCGTGTCTAGATTTTGGCGAGCGTTCTGTGCTAGGATGGGCATTGATTTGTCTTTTTTGTCTGCTTTCCATCCTCAGACTAATGGCCAGACCGAGCGAACTAATCAGACCTTGGAGACTTATTTGAGGTGTTTTGTGTCTGCGGATCAGGATGATTGGGTTGCCTTTTTGCCCTTGGCGGAGTTTGCCCTCAATAACCGGGCTAGTTCTGCCACCTTGGTTTCTCCTTTCTTCTGTAATTCGGGGTTTCATCCTCGTTTCTCTTCCGGTCAGGTGGAGTCTTCGGATTGTCCTGGAGTGGATGCTGTGGTGGAGAGGTTGCATCAGATTTGGGGGCATGTGGTGGACAATTTGAAGTTGTCCCAGGAGAAGACTCAGCAGTTTGCCAACCGCCGTCGTCGTGCTGGTCCTCGTCTTTGTGTTGGGGACTTGGTGTGGTTGTCTTCTCGTTTTGTCCCTATGAAGGTTTCTTCTCCTAAGTTTAAGCCTCGGTTCATCGGCCCGTACAAGATATTGGAGATTCTTAACCCTGTGTCCTTTCGTTTGGACCTCCCTGCATCTTTTTCTATTCATAATGTCTTCCATCGGTCATTGTTGCGCAGGTATGAGGTACCGGTTGTGCCTTCCGTTGAGCCTCCTGCTCCGGTGTTGGTTGAGGGTGAGTTGGAGTACGTTGTCGAGAAGATCTTGGACTCCCGTGTTTCCAGACGGAGACTTCAGTATTTGGTCAAGTGGAAGGGCTACGGTCAGGAGGATAATTCTTGGGTGACAGCCTCTGAGGTTCATGCCTCCGATTTGGTCCGTGCCTTTCATAGGGCTCATCCTGATCGCCCTGGTGGTTCTGGTGAGGGTTCGGTGCCCCCTCCTTGAGGGGGGGGTACTGTTGTGAATTTGGTTTCTGGGCTCCCCCGGTGGTTACTGGTGGTACTGAACTTGTGTGCTTCATCTCCTCTGTTCACCTGTTTCCATCAGGATGTGGGAGTTTCTATTTAGCCTTGCTCCTCAGTCATTTCTATGCCGGCCAACAATGTTACCAGAAGCCTTTCTGTTGCATGTTCCTGCTCCTAGACTACTATCAGCTAAGTTGGACTTGTAGTCCTAAGATTGTTTTGCATTTTTGTTCCAGTTCTCTGTTTTTGAATATTTCTGAGGCTGGAAGCTCTTGTGAGCTGAAATTGCCACTCTGGTGTCATGAGTTGATATTAGAGTCTTAAAGTAATTTCAGGATGGTGTTTTGAAAGGGTTTTCAGCTGACTGTGAAGTTCCCTTTTCTGTCTTCCTACTATCTAGTAAGCGGACCTCAATTTGCTAAACCTATCTTCATACTTCGTATGTCATTTTCCTCTAAAATCACCGACAATATATGTGGGGGCTACTGTCTGCCTTTTGGGGAAAATTTCTCTAGAGGTAAGCCAGGTCTGTATTTTCCTCTGCTAGGGTCAGTCAGTCCTCCGGCTGGCGCTGGGCGTCTAGGGATAAAACGTAGGCACGCTACCCGGCCACTGTTAGTTGTGCGGTAGGTTTAGCTCACAGTCAGCTCGAGTTCCCATCTTCCAAGAGCTAGTCCTTTTGTATGCTTTACTACGGTCTCTTGCCACTGAGAACCATGACAGGGTTCCCTGCGCCTACAGGTCTGAATGAGTCTATGGCTATGGCCATTCAGATTGATCGGCGTTTACGGGAGCGCAAACCCGTGCACCAGTTGGCGGTGTCTTCTGAACAGGCACCTGAGACTATGCAATGTGATAGAATTCAGTCCAGAAGTGAACGGCAAAATTATAGGCGGAAAAATGGTTTGTGTTTTTATTGTGGTGATTCAGCTCATGTTATATCAGCATGCTCTAAACGCACAAAAAGGGTTGATAAATCTTTTGCCATTGATACTCTGCAGTCTAAGTTCATTTTGTCTGTGACTCTGATTTTTTCACTGTCTTCCATTTCCGTCGATGCCTATGTGGATTCAGGCGCTGCCCTGAGTCTTATGGATTGGTCATTTGCTAAACGCTGCGGTTTTAGTCTAGAGCCTCTGGAAGTTCCTATTCCTCTGAAAGGAATTGATTCTACACCATTGGCTATGAATAAACCGCAGTATTGGACACAAGTGACCATGCGCATGACTCCCGTTCATCAGGAGGTGATTCGCTTCCTTGTACTGTATAATTTACATGATGTACTAGTGCTTGGTCTGCCATGGTTACAAACTCATAATCCTGTCCTGGACTGGAAAACAAGGTCTGTGCTAAGCTGGGGATGTCACGGGGTTCATGATGATGCACCTCCGATTTCTATAGCTTCATCTACTCCTTCGGAGATCCCTGCGTTTTTGTCGGATTATAGGGATGTTTTTGAGGAGCCTAAGCTCAATTCGCTCCCTCCCCATAGAGAGTGTGACTGTGCTATAGAATTGATTCCTGGCAGTAAGTTCCCTAAGGGTCGTTTATTTAATCTGTCACTGCCAGAGCATACTGCTATGCGGAATTATATTAAGGAGTCCTTGGAAGAGGGACATATTCGTCCATCTTCGTCCCCTCTGGGAGCAGGTTTTTTTTTCGTGGCAAAAAAAGATGGTTCCCTGAGGCCTTGTATAGATTATCGCCTTCTGAATAAGATTACAGTCAAATACCAGTATCCATTGCCATTATTTACTGATTTGTTTGCTCGCATTAAGGGGGCTAGGTGGTTCACTAAAATAGATCTTCGTGGTGCGTATAATCTGGTGCGGATAAAACAGGGTGATGAGTGGAAAACCGCATTTAATACGCCTGAGGGCCATTTTGAGTATTTGGTAATGCCTTTTGGACTCTCCAATGCTCCGTCAGTCTTTCAGTCCTTTATGCACAATATTTTCCGTGAATATCTGGATAAGTTTATGATTGTGTATTTGGATGATATTTTGGTGTTTTCTGATGACTGGGAGTCTCATGTTCTACAGGTCAGGAAGGTGTTTCAGGTTTTGCGGGCCAATTCTCTGTTTGTGAAGGGCTCAAAGTGTCTCTTCGGAGTCCAGAAGATTTCTTTTTTGGGGTACATTTTTTCTCCTTCTACTATTGAGATGGATCCCGTTAAGGTTCAGGCTATTTGTGACTGGACACAACCTACATCTGTTAAGAGCCTTCATAAGTTCTTGGGGTTTGCTAATTTTTATCGTCGGTTCATTGCTAATTTTTCCAGTATTGTTAAACCTTTGACTGATTTGACTAAAAAGGGTGCTGATGTTGCTGATTGGTCTCCTGCGGCCGTGGAGGCCTTTCGGGAACTTAGGCGCCGGTTTTCTTCTGCTCCTGTGTTGTGTCAACCAGATGTTTCACTTCCTTTCCAGGTGGAGGTTGATGCTTCCGAGATTGGAGCGGGGGCGGTTTTGTCACAGAGAAGTTCTAATGGCTCGGTGATGAAGCCATGTGCTTTCTTCTCTAGAAAATTCTCGCCCGCCGAGCGCAATTATGATGTGGGTAATCGGGAGCTTTTGGCCATGAAGTGGGCATTTGAGGAGTGGCGTCATTGGCTTGAGGGTGCTAAACATCGCGTGGTGGTCTTGACTGATCACAAGAATCTCATTTACCTTGAGTCTGCCAGGCGTTTGAATCCTAGACAGGCTCGTTGGTCGTTATTTTTTTCTCGTTTCAATTTCGTGGTTTCATACCTGCCAGGTTCAAAGAATGTGAAGGCAGATGCTCTTTCCAGGAGTTTTGTGCCTGACTCTCCTGGAGACACTGGGCCTGCTGGTATCCTTAGGGATGGAGTAATATTGTCCGCCGTATCCCCAGACTTGCGACGCGCATTGCAGGAGTTTCAGGTGGATAAACCGGATCGATGTCCACCAGAAAGACTGTTTGTTCCGGATGATTGGACCAGTAGAGTCATCTCCGAGGTCCATTCTTCTGTGTTGGCTGGTCATCCTGGAATATTTGGTACAAGAGATTTGGTGGCCTGGTCTTTTTGGTGGCCTTCCTTGTCTAGGGATGTGCGTACCTTTGTGCAGTCTTGTGAAGTGTGTGCTCGAGCTAAGCCTTGCTGTTCACGGGCTAGTGGGTTGTTGTTATCCTTTCCCATCCCGAAGAGGCCTTGGACGCACATTTCCATGGATTTTATTTCTGATCTCCCGGTTTCACAGAAAATGTCCGTTATCTGGGTTGTGTGTGACCGCTTTTCTAAGATGGTTCATTTGGTGCCCTTGCCTAAGTTGCCCTCCTCCTCTGAGTTGGTTCCTTTGTTTTTTCAGAACGTGGTTCGTTTGCATGGGATTCCGGAGAATATCGTTTCTGACAGGGGATCCCAGTTTGTGTCTAGATTTTGGCGGACGTTTTGTGCCAAGATGGGCATTGATTTGTCTTTCTCGTCTGCATTCCATCCTCAGACGAATGGCCAGACGGAGCGAACTAATCAGACCTTGGAAACTTATTTGAGGTGTTTTGTTTCTGCTGATCAGGATGACTGGGTTGCTTTTTTGCCACTGGCCGAATTTGCTCTTAATAATCGGGCTAGTTCGGCCACGTTGGTCTCTCCTTTTTTTTGTAATTCGGGGTTTCATCCTCGTTTTTCCTCTGGTCAGGTGGAGTCTTCGGATTGTCCTGGAGTGGACGTGGTGGTGGACAGGCTACATCAGATTTGGAATCAGGTGGTGGACAATTTGAAGTTATCTCAGGAGAAGACTCAGCAGTTTGCTAATCGCCGTCGCCGCGTGGGTCCCCGACTTCTTGTTGGGGACTTGGTGTGGTTGTCTTCTCGTTTTGTCCCTATGAAGGTCTCTTCTCCTAAGTTCAAGCCTCGGTTCATCGGTCCTTATAGGATCTCGGAGATTCTTAACCCTGTATCTTTCCGTTTGGATCTCCCAGCATCGTTCGCTATTCATAATGTGTTCCATCGGTCGTTGTTGCGGAGGTATGAGGTGCCTGTTGTTCCTTCGGTCGAGCCTCCTGCTCCGGTGCTGGTGGAGGGAGAATTGGAGTATGTTGTTGAAAAGATCTTGGATTCTCGTGTTTCCAGACGCAAACTCCAGTATTTGGTTAAGTGGAAGGGTTATGGTCAGGAGGACAATTCCTGGGTGGTCGCCTCCGATGTTCATGCGACTGATTTGGTCCGCGCCTTCCATAGAGCTCACCCTGATCGCCCTGGGGGTTCTCGTGAGGGTTCGGTGACCCCTCCTCAAGGGGGGGGTACTGTTGTGGATTCTGTTTGCGGGCTCCCTCTGGTGGTTACTGCTGGTACTGGGTGACTTTGGTGGGTTGCGGCCTTTGGTTTCCATCTGTCCATCAGAGGCTGGGTGTTTCCTATTTTACCTGGCCTCTCTGTCATTTCCCTTGCCGGCTACCAATGTGTTCAGATGTGCTCTGTTTGGTTCCTGCCTACCTGCTCCCAGATCTTTCAGGATAAGCTAAGTGCTGATTTTCAGTTGTTTGTTTTTTTTGTCCAGCTTGCTTAGAATGTCTCTTTGTTAGCTGGTTGCTCTAGTGGACTGAGGTTCTCCCCATGTGCCATGAGTTGGCACATGGGTTCTTGTAATCTCAGGATGGTTTTTTTGATTAGGGTTTTTTGCTGACCGCTCAGTCCCCTTTTGTGTCATTCTGCTTTCTAGTTTTCAGTGGGCCTCTATTTGCTAAAGCTATATACATCATCTCTATGTATGTGCCTTCCTCTCATTTCACCGTCAATACATGTGGGGGGCAACTATATCTTTGGGGTTAATTCCTCTGGAGGCAAGTGAGGTCTTTGTTTTCTCTGCAGTACTAGTTAGCTCTTAGGCTGGTGCGTGGCGTCTAGAACCAACGTAGGCACGCTCCCTGGCTATCTCTAGTTGCGTTTGTCAGGCGTAGGGCAGCGGTCAGCCCAGGTTCCATCACCCTAGAGCTCGTCCGATATTTATTATACTTTGCTTATCCTGTGCTATCCCTAGCCATTGGGGATTCAAGACAGTAGTCCCAAAAAAAGGTTGTTATACCGAAATGCCTATAACATAAAAATATATGAACAACTGGAAATTACTAACAACTATATACCTGAGGAATACCTAGAATTTCAAAATTCTAACTAAAGTAATTTTACAGAAAATAGAAAACAAGTAACCTGGCAGGCCTGCGAGGCCCCAGGTATGCATCCGCCAGCCTTAGCTGGGGTCACCAGGAGGTCAGATCCATTACGGAATCCCATCCTAGCGGACCCCTGCGCTAGTGGGAATGCATCCTTACTTTGCAATAAACTTTGAAAAGTATTTTTATTTGAGTTATTCCATGATAATTGTAAAACAGGCATAAAAGGCCCCAGGTGCGTGAATGTGTAGATTTCTAAGGGTATGTGTTCTAGGGTTAAATGGTTTCCTCTGATGAACAGCAATCTTCAAGTCTGACCACAGATTCTCAATTGGATTAAGGTCTGGGCTTTGACAAGGCCACTCCAAAATATTTGCACAATTCCCCTTAAATCACTCAAGTGGTGATTTAGCTGTATACTTTGTGTCATGGTCTTGTTGGAAGATGAACCTCCACCCAGTCTCAAATCACTGGCAGACTGACAAAAACCAAGATAGAAACATATTAAGTAAATACCCTGCAGTAAATAAATAAACAGCTATCGTGCATGAAAATAATATAGGGTACTTAGTTAACATAATTTTGATTAAAAAAATGCAGACCAACTTACATCCCAGTTCATTCCTTAACGGTTTTTCCTTGAGATGGAAATTATACACATGTGGTTCCCCTTGGCTGTGTGTCTACTTGCCGGGTTCAGTCCAGATTTTGCTAAACAGGATCTGTGCGCACATAATTGCTGCCGGGTATTCAGTTGATATGACAGATGACACCAGGGACTCACTCAAGAGTGGTGCCCACTCTGCTCTTGGCAATTTCACCTGCTAAATTCTGCTACTGATGTTGACTGCAGCAGTTAGAAGGCCATCTGACTGATGCCCCCGTGATGTCAGAGCATGGTATAACAAGCTTGTATGCCAATGCAGCACCTACAGCTTATAAAGCATAGCAAGTAAAAAACTTAATAAAAAACAAAACAAAATGTAAAAATATTGAAAAAAATCACAAAATAATAAAATACAAGAAAACTATATTGTACCCATACCTAAATACTTTTGTGAAAAAAAAGTACACATATTTGGCATTCCGAACAACCCAACCTATAAAAATGTCCCACTAGATATTGACTGTATTGAACACCATAAAAAAAAATAAAAAACAAGGCAAAAAATGATGGTTCATCATCATAACACCTAACAAAAACTGGAATAAAATGCGATCAAATGACGAATGCAAATAAAAATATCTTTGAAAATGTTATCGTGTCCATGCCACCATACAGCTTCATCAGTGTAAAAATAAAAAGGATATAGCTCTCTGAATAAGGAGATGCAAAAATAATTATTTTTTCTATGAAATAGTTTTCTGTAAAAGACCCAAAGCATAAAAAATGATATAAATTGGTATCACTGTCATTGCACTGATATGAAGAATAAAGCTGCCTTATCAATTTTATCACATGCACAACGGCATTAAAAAAAACCAATTCCTGAATCTCTGTTTTATGTTCAATCTGCCTCCCAAAAATCTGAATAAAAATTAATCAATTATTCAAAATATGTCATGAGCTCGAAAATGGTACTAATAAAAACGGCAACTCGGTCTGAAAAAATAAGCCCTCACATGACTCTGTTGGCAGAAATCTGGAAAAATTATAGTTCTCAAAATATGGCAAAAAAAGCATAATTTAGTGTGTGATAGCAGCCAAATATAAATTATATAAATCTTTAATCACTGTAACTGCACCGACCCAAAAAATAACGTCATCTAACAAAATACAGCAAGAGGAACAGCATGAAAAATAAATAACACCAATTTTTGACTTGCTGTTTATTTGTTTATTCTGCCTCAAAAGATCGCAGTAAGGCTCAGCTCACATGTATCCAGTGCTCTTTGCGTAAATCTCTGAAATATTTTATTCAGATGAAACCCTCTGTGCAAGAATGAGGCAGATGGTGGTACTGTGGACGCCGCCTGGCCTATAATCCAGGGATGTCTGTCTATTTAAGCATGCAAAAAAGTACAGTCATACACAGTTTTGTGCCCGTCTGAAAAGGACACTGCCAAACAGAGTCCAGATGGATTCCTGAGTAACTCTGCTGCCGTATTGCAGTGAATGGATCCCTTGGGGTTTCATCTGAATCACTTCATTTGGAGATGTAGATGTAAGCCCTGATGTAAATGCTGAGCGGCTACTAGTGATCCAAAATGTTATGTAAAATATTCCCAAACAAAGCTTCAACTCTATCCACAAAGAAAGCAAGTCCCTACTCTGGTCCTTCATCTGGTAATGGAAATATAAAGGCTTTCAAGTTACTGGTAGCACAACAGCTCTGGAAAAGCGTTAAGGCTTTTCGTCCCTGAAAAGAAATCCAGCAAATTCTACACTCCCAAATTTAAATACCCCCCCTCCTCTAAGCCTGACAGTGTGCCTAAATCACATCTAGGGTCCACATCTTTGATATTTCTGTAGTGACAAGAGCCCGCCTAATTTATTGGCGCATGTTTCCAGAAACCTTTCCCTCCTTCTCAAAAATACCAGCTCATCAGGGCTTGGATGCTGGGAGAGTGTCATGAAATTGGCTCAGGCCTTTGACAGTGTACCTCTGACTCTGCTGTAGCTGATGTGTGTATCTTTTGTCTCTTCTCCTTGGTTGGGAAAGGTTACTCCTTGGTTGGCTTTCCACAATGGCCTTCTGCTATATCCCCATTTTAGTAGACCTTTCCTCCTTAGGAAGGAGAGATACTAGATTCTCCTTGTAGTGTGGGTCTAACAGGGTGAACAATCAGTACTCTTTTTGGCCAAGATGTATGTAATGCAAGGGTCATGGGAAAGGCAGCGGTACATAAAGCAGGCCAAATCTGCCTAAGTTCCTGCAGCCAACACTTCTCTGTCTCCTCCATGTCGACTACTCACCATCTTCTCCTCCTCCTTTATCTCTTTTTCCTCATTCCCTTCCTCATAAATGTAGGAAAGATGGGACAAAGCTTGTGTGGGTACTAGCCTCTCTTCACCTATCAGCCATGTCCTATTCCTTCTCTTCCCCCTTACCCTATACTTACTCAGAGTTAACCAATCCACGCTGAACAGATTAGATGAGGTTGGGATGGGTAGTATCTCTCTGTCTCAAGTCTTCCTCCATCTCCACCTGGTCCACTTGCAAAGCTTCAAGTTTAAGCTTCAGCAGCTACTGTTTAAGTAAGCACAGATGTGGGATTGTTGCACTAATTATGGTGTCATCGCCACTCACAATATTTGTGGAGTCCACAAAGTCTTCAGTTGTTATCTTTGGAGGCTGACCAGAATACTGAAAGGCGTGTTGGATCAGGTGTTCCACAACTGGCCTCAGTTGGTGATAAAGCTTTGCCAGCATGTGCCATGTGGAGTTTCAGCGTGTGGTGATGCCGCACTACAGTCGGTGAGCTGGCACTTGCATGCACTGCTACAGCACAGCAACAGCGATGGCAGCTGTAAATGACTTGCAGAAATGGGCATTGAGGTGGTGTAACTTGACCAGAGGCTATGGCAAATATGGGTATGTTTTCAAAAACTCCTGAACTATCAAGTTAAGCACGTGGGCCAAGCACGGTACATGTGTGAGCTGCCACCAAGTTAAGGCCATTATTTCACAACACCATACCTGGCTGTAGGTTCAGCAGCAAGAGTAACAGATGTGTCTGGTCTGTTATTTCCTTCAGTAACTGTGCCGCAGTGTTTTGATTATCTCCTATACAAATTAGCTTCGGCAGAGCCTGCTGCAGGTTTGCTAAGGCAGTGCTGTAGAACTTCCAGCTGATTTGGACTATGTACTCTGAGATTGCACACCAGAGATGGAGGATGAGGAGGGCATGCAGGAACTGATGCAGGAGGTGGAGGAAACCCTGATAGAAGTAGGTCCATCAATCCTAGGCACTTGTAGCACATGTGTTGTGCCAGGGTGAGACTCGGTCTTGGCCCCAACAATGATCACCCAGTGTGCTGTCAGTGAAATGTAGTGTCCCTTGCCACAAGCACTAGTCCACGAGTCGGTCGTTAAGTGGACAATTCAAGTAACTGCGTTGGTAAGGACACGGGTGATGTTCCTTGACACATGCTGGTACAAGGAGGGTACGCCATACCGGGAGAAAAAGTGGCTGCTGGGGACACAGTACCAATGGAACAAATTTGTACACCTGTAGCAGGCCAATTTTGTTTTTTTTATTTTAAACCGATGAAATGTCACACAAAACAAGTTTTACAGCATATATTACAATTGTCAATTTGTAAAAATCCCTTTTTTGTGCTTTATATACCACCGTAATGTAAGAAGAACCGTGTTAAACTATATGGATGACTAATTGAATTTATAAAAAGTTTTAGGATCTTTTTTGGAGTTTTATATACCACTTTGATGTAACAAAAACTGTGTTAAACTATATGGATGAATATTTGATTCCATAAAAAAAATTTAAGGTTTTTGTAGTTTTATACACCACCATAAAGTAACACAAACTGTGATAAACTGCTTGGATGAATAATTGAATCCATAAAAAAAGTTGAAGGATTTTTTTTTTCGTTTTATATACCACTGTAATGTTTCAAGATCCACGTAAAATTGTATGGATGAATCATTGAATCCATAAAATCCATAACCATTTTTGAAGGTTTCTATGGAGTTTTTTATACCACCATAATGTAACAAGAACTGTGTTAAACTGTATGGATGAATACTTAAATCCATGACATTTTTTAATAGATGTTTTGGAGTTTTATATGCCACCGTAATGTAACAAGAACTGTGTTAAACTGTATGGATGATAATTTAAGTGCTGGAGCTCCCAACATGTGTCACCTGCACCATCTCCTGCTCCCACATAGGAAGTGGAGAACCTAAAGGGCACACTGATCTCTCAGGGATGGTAGTAGCCCCATCTCGAGCAGCCTCAAGGAGCCTCTTCCAGGCCCTTTCATTCCACAAGAACGATCACACCCACAGCACACAAGTGATGTTGCCCCTCCATTTTGGGAATGTGACCCTGGTTCCAGCCGTGAGCTCTTGCAGCCTTTGAGGCAAGTTTTCCATCTCTACTGCCCGCTGTTGAATGAGATGTGATGATGGGTTCCAAGCTCTTTGATGGATGCCCATCTCAGTAGCTGGTTGTACGTAATGACCTCCCCAGGCATGCCAAATGTTGGTACCTTGCGGCTAGCGGGCTCACTAGCATTTCTCCAGCCTTGGTCCTGGTTCACCTCCTTATCTCTTATGACCAGCCTAGATCCCTCAGTCCGCTCATCAGTTCTTGGATCTTGGCTCTTCTGTCGACAGTCCGCAAGAGCCCTTTCGGTGAAGACTGCAACCTGGGTTCAGGTCTTGGTGGTTCAAGGAATGCAGCCAGTTCCAGACCATAGGCTCCTGCCACATCTGTTGTCGAGCCACCAAGGTTTGGCTTTAATATTTCTACAGTCACTCCTTCGAGAGTCTCGCCAGATTCGGCCATCTTTGTCTCCTACTTTTTTGGAGTGTTATATATTGCACAGAAGTGTAACACAAAGCAGATAATACTGTATGGATGAGTAATTGAATAAAAAAAAAATTCAATGCTTTTTGGAGTGTTATATACCACCAAAATGTACCGCAGAGCATGTAATACACAAGCAGACGAGTTATTGAATCCAGAAACATTTTGCAACGCTTTTTTTGAGTGTTGCATACCACCAAAATGTTCCTCAAAGCACGTAATATTCTATGCATGATTAATTGAATCAAGACAAATTCTACAATGCTTTTTGGAGTGTTATATACCATAGAAATGTACAACAGAGCACGTAATACTGTATGGATGAATACTTAAATCCAGAAACGTTTTATTTTTCAATGTTTTTTTGGAGTGCTATATACCACTGAAATGTAATACAGAGTACGTAATACTCTATGGATGACAATATAGTCATTTTTTGACCCCACAAAAAATGTGAAGCAGATATATATTTAGCAATGGAATGCAAAGACCTAAGCCCTGCGTAGAGACTATTCTGCCACTCTCCTTGCTCCTGCAACTGTCCCTCTCTAGGCTACATGCAGAATGTATTTGACACAAACAGCAATGCCCGAATTTAGCCCTTAGAAGGGTTATATGGTTCAGAATCGCTAATGAAATTTGGCACTCAACTCATGTAAATTCGTTAGAAGATAAGTTTATTGTAAGTCCAAAAAAACATTTTGGTCATCAATAGACCCAACTGCTCTTGAAAATATCTGTATCCTTAACTAATGCTCATGGTTAGATATCGTGCCATCTGGGGGGGGTTTATACCTGGTTAGACAGGGACTTCCATTGCCACCACCCACCACCAATACTTTTCCATTCCCTGTCTCTCTAACACAGGGATTCCTGTATTGTCACACCAACACTGATTACTCATCCAGAAAAAATCTACCGTATATACTCGAGTATAAGCTGACCTGAGTATAAGCCGAGGCACCTAATTTTTGCCATGGAAAACTGGGTAAGCTTATTGACTCATATTTAAGACAGGTATGTATTGTCCCCTCATTCCTATCCCAGTATGCGTAGTTCCCCCCGTCCTGTTCTGTTCTGTGTGGCACCCCCGTCCTGTCCTGCTCTGTGTGCCTTCCCCTGTTGTATGCATGTCTCCCCTGTCCCATCTTGTATGCATGGCTCAGCTCCCCCTCCAATCCTTGTATGCATGGCTCCCCCATTCCTATCCTGTTATGCACAGCTCCCCCCGTCCTATCCTTGTATGCACAGCTCCCTTGGTCCCATCCTTGTATGCATGGCTCCCCAGGTCCAATCCTTGTATATATGGCTTCCCCGATCCCATCTTGTATGCATGATTGGGCTCCCCTGTCCTTCCCCATCCTCCTCCGTCCTCCCCATCATACTCACCCTCCTCGCACCGTTGCTGACTGTCCCTGCATCTTCATTGTCACGGCGTGGCAGCTTCTTCTTGTGCTGAATGGTCACGTGATAACGCTCATTAAGGTCATGAAAATGCGCTCAACGCCTATGGGAGAAGAGTCGCGTACATATTCATTACCTTAATGACCGGTACCACGTGACCGCTAAGCATAGGAACAGGAAAGAGCTACCAGTGCCGAGTCAGAGATGCAGGGACGGAGATGAGGCGACAGAAGGTGAGTATTGATGTCTTCTGGAAGCCGGCGGCTGCAGCTGTCACTGTGCTACAGCTGCTCTCAAAAAAATGTGCTGAAAAATCTCAGCTTATACACGAGTATATATGCTAATTTCTGTTCCACAGGAACACACTTCCTTACTGGGAGCTGATAATAAAAACCCCCAGATGGCACATGATATTTAACCATGAGCATTGGTTACTGATACAGATATTTCAAGAGCAGTTGGGTCTATTGATGACCAAAACATTTTTTTTTACTGCAATAAACTTATCTTGAAATGGACTTACTTGAGTTGAGTGCCAAATTTTATTAGCTACTCTATTGGTTTTGGAACCTATTTGAGCACCAACACAGCTGTGCCACGATATATTTTGCATGCAATATGGATCAGAATCAGCACCAGTATGAACGCTAGAGGACTCTGGTTCGGTCAACTGTGCACACACAGCCCTAGGCAATGACTCTCTTCTTTTATAAGAACTGTTCTTGAACTGTGCAGTGGCATCACTAAGCCGAGTGTGACAGCGCATGTCCTCTTAAAACCCCTGATGATATAATATTGCCAGCCAATCATTGTAATGCCTCTACCAAGATGACTATGGCATTACAGTGATTCGCAGGCAATCCCCACATGCTTTTTGGCTGTGTAAGGCTACTTTTACACTTGACATGTTTTTTGCGGCCTGTTTTTGTGGGTCTTTTTTGTGGGTCGTATTGCAGTAATTTTCACGTTATTCCGCAAAAACGGGCTGCAAAAAAGTTCTCAGATCCCCATTTTTCTAGTTTGGAAAAGTAGGGGGAAAAAAAAGGAAGTTGTCAATAAAATTGAAAAAAAACAGGAAATTGTCAAGGAACAATAAAGAAAAAAAACAAACTCCAGTGTTGTTTTCTTCTGGTCTTCACAGTGTGCAGAGCGCTGTCTCCTTTGTTTGTTGCAAACTTTGGATTTCACTTTTCTGAATATGTCGAGGCATTTTGAAGATTATGTGATTCTGTGTTGGTTGCTTAACCAGCATTTAGAGCATGAGCAGAGAGCAGCAGCAGCTTAATTTGCACCAAGGAGGCTGTGGGTGCACCCAGTTCTGTCGCAGCGTTTGTGGAAGAGTCATCCCATATGCTATACAGTGACCTGCAACAGCACGCCGAGAAATTCTTCACGTACTGCCGTATGTCCGTGGCTACTTTTGATTTGCTGTTTCTCTATGTAACCGGTTCGCCCAGTGGGGATTCAGTGGGCGGTGTGATGATCTCTCCAACGCGGCATCCACCACTTGTTGTGTCAAGCGGTGGATGCCGCAGTGGATGCCACGTTGGAGAGATCATCACGCCACCCACTGAATCACCACTGGGCGAACCGGTTACATAGATAAACTTTGGGGCCTTATAGCGTATATCTATACTCCCTAACAGATGACTGGTGGGAGTGTACCTACTATTACACACGGAGGGAGCACCTTCACCCAGGCACCAGATCTCTACCAGTTCCTCGGGACACATTATAAAGTAATATGGTGACATTTTGCCTTACCTGGGAGTTTTCGGCTCTATACACGGTCACGGACCCGCTATAGTACTCGCAAGTACACAGTGGTTATTCCCACCATAGCAACGTTCCTAATGAAGGTCCGGTGAGGACCGAAACGTTGTTTATTTTTGCTGGACTGCATTAAAAATCTTCAAATTAAACAAAAGTTGAGTGCCAAGTTAAATATTTATACTATTCACGGGATGGGCTCCCACTTGTGCACCACTTTTCAGCTGTGCAATGATATATTCACATTACGAGTTCATAGACACCAAACATGTTTCGGTTCTCCAATTTACGTGATCTGGGGTCAGGTAAGGGCTGATTTTTTGCAAGCCGAGCTGGCATTTTTAATGATACTATTTTGGTGCAGATACATTCTTTTGATCGCCCGTTATTGCATTTTAATGCAATGTCGCGGCGACCAAAAAAACGAAATCTTTGCGTTTTTATTTTTTTTCTCGCTACGCCATTTAGCGATCAGGTTAATCCTTTGTTTTTTTTGCTAGATCGGGCGATTCTGAACGCGGCAATACCAAATATGTGTAGGTTTGATTTTTTTTTATTGTTTTATTTTGATTGGGGCGAAAGGGGGGTGATTTGAACTTTTATATATTTTATTTTTTTATATATTTTTAAACACTTTTGAAAAAATTTTTGGCATGCTTCAATAGCCTCCATAGGAGGCTAGAAGCATGCACTACATGATCGGCTCTGCTACGTAGAGGTGAAGCACAGATCACCTCTATGTAGCAGAAATGCAGGGTTGCTTTGAACGCCGACCACAGAGTGGCGCTCAAAGCAATCGGCCATCAACAACCATAGAGGTCTCAAGGGGACCTCTGGTTGTTTTGGCAATGCACCGATGACCCCCGAACATGTGACGGGGGTCAGCGCTGCAAGCACTTCTGGCCGCGTGGCCGGGAGCGCTAGATAAATGCCGCTGTCAGCGTTTGACGGCGGCATTTAACTAGTTAATGGGCGCGGGCAGATTGCAATTCCGCTCGCGCTCATTGCGCACACATGTCAGCTGTACAAAACAGCTGACATGTAGCGGCTTTGTGGTGGGCTCACCACCAGAGCCCACCTCAAAGCAGGGGATCTGCCAGCTGATGTACTATTCCGTCAGCTGGCAGAAAGGGGTTAAAATTACAGATTCCTTGCAACAGGCAACTCTTTCTCGGCACTTCATTTTGAGTTCCTGTTAGGCATTACTACAGTGTCCAAGATAGTTGCACATATATGTTTGGTATTGTGGGAGGGCCTAAAGGAAATTGTTTTAGCTCCACCAAAGCAGGAAGAGCAGCGGACTTCCACACTGCAGCGGTGCACTGGATGGGAAGCATATCCGGGTAAAAAAAATGGCCTTCTCCATCTTCTCTGTTTTGTGAGTGTGTGGAAATCGGGCTGCACTCAGATATCATCTAAATGCAGTGGACGAGTGCGATTCAAAGATTGGATCAAACTCAGGGAAGCAATAAATTTTTTCCTTTGTCTGGAAAATGAAAAAATCCTTAGACTAAAAGTAGTCCAAGTACAAATCAATGTTTTCAAGAATCGCACTCAGACTGAATATACGCTTGTCAACACCTGCCCTCGCAATAGACTTATTTACACCTTAGCCAGAAACTTTTTTTCAAAAAACAATAGTTACAAGACTACCCATTGATTTGTAATGGCTTAGTTGTATGTAGAGTATGTAGAGATCGGTGGACACCTGGATGTTTGGGTCTGGCAGGTTCAGCTGAACAATTAAAAAAGGTCTGGGTTCAGGAACCAGAACAGTACCAGGTCCCGAACCCAAACTGATACCCCATTCACTTGAATGGGGGTCTCAAACATCCAGAGTTTGACACTTTGTCGTATGCATGACAGCACGGTAATCACTGCTTCTGATCGGCAGTAAAATCATTACTGCTGGTCAGAGAGCCATGGTTCTCATGCTGTCAAATGACAGTGAGAGCTCGCAGCTGGGATCAGAGGTATAAAGTTTACCTCTGGTCACGAGCGTTGGCTGATGGGATAACTGCTCCCATTAACCTATGGCTGCTGCCGCTAATAACAGCGAGGACAGGAGCAACTGATGGGAGCATTCATCAGCCGGCACCTGCACTCTAAGACCTCTTTCACACTTTCATCTTTGAGCTCCCATCGAAATACGTTGTTTTTTGAGAAAACAGGATCCTGCAAAAAAATTTGCAGGATCCTGAATTTTCTCATAGACTTGTATTAGCGATGTATGGCCACACGTTTCATCCATCGTGCACTGGATCCTGCGGAATTGGACGGCCGTTGTTTGGAAAAAACGTTCAAAGAAACGTTTTTTGTCTGCAGTGGAAAAATGTGCCAGGAAGCCTCCTGCATCATACGTCGTTCCACAGAATGGGAGCCTATGGACGCAGGATGCTGCGGTCACTGTGAAACGCAGGAATCCAATGACGGATCCTGTTTTTACATTTGAGCATGCCTGGAATCTTTCTCCAACCCAGGGAAAATCTCTCTCTCTCTCTCGTCCCCGGAATCCTCCTTCTCCACAATAAAAATTCAGACGGCGCATCTGACGAAATACTAGAAACATTGCCTACGTTTTACCACTATTTTCTCAATGTACGTCGCTACGTCTCGGCGACGCATTAGGATGGGACACTGCTGACGGAAGTGTGAAAGAGGCCTAAATAAATAATAAAAAACAAAATCAACAAAAAAAACATTGTGGGTTCCCCTGTATTTTTTATAACTAGCCAGGAAAAACTGACAGCTGGGGGCTGCAACCCTCAGCTGTCAGCCTGTCAGCTGTCAGCTTGGTTATCAAGAATAGAGGGGTACCTAAGCTGTATTTTTTAACTATTCAAATAAATAATTTTTAAAAAAGCGTATGGTCCCTCCCATTTTTGACAACCAGCCTTGCTAAAGCAGATAGCTTGGGGCTGGTATTCTCAGGCTGGTAAGAGGCCATGGTTATTGGCCCCTCAGCCTAAAAATAGCAGCCCGCAGGCGCCCAGAAAAGGTACATCTAATAGATGAGTCAATTCTGGTTCTTTGCCCAGCTCTTACCATTTGCCCAGTAGTGGTAGCAATTGGGGTATTGTTAATGGGGTTGATGTCACCTTTGTATTGTCTGATGACATCAAGCCCATGGATAAGTGATGGAGAGGTGTCTATAAGACACCTATTTATTAATAATCCTAAAGTTATATTGAAAATAAACAGAGAGCAAGCATAAAGTCCTTTATTTGAAATAAAAGGAAAACACAATTTTCCTTTTTTTAAAAAAAAAATAACAAACACAGTTATGCTCACCTAGTGCCCATTCCATTGAATCCCTCGTCTCCTGTAATAAAACAAAAGAAAAAACAACATTATCCATAAAAAACAACATTATCCCTTACCTGCCTTATGTTCTGTCCCACGCCGTAATCCATGTCTGGGGATTACTAGTTTTCAACTTGGACAGTGCCAAGATGCGACCGTCTAGGCTGAGGACCACTGATGAATGAGTGGCTGCGAGCGCAGCATCAGTGAGCATCAGTGACCTCATCGAGGTTATTGCAGGTCACTTAGGCTGCGTTCCAAGCCGGTCAATGAAATGTGGAGATATCACTGCTAGCACAGTGAGAAAAAGTCTTATGGTGCAGAGTCGAGTTAATTGCAGTGACATTTTCCCGGTGAACTGCGTTGAACTCACCTCTGCACGGTGAGACTTTTTCAAACTGTGCTAAATGTATGATTGTAGTTTTCTTTCATCCCTGTCTGTTTGGTTAGTGTAATCCTTGAGAATTGCACATCCCTAGATGGGGAGGGAACAGGCAAGGTTTAAGATAGGAGCATAGCAAGGTATGTGACCCCGGCATCTCCACCTTTTGGGATAATTCAGGGGGACAGGGATAGAATAGGGCGCCCTCTAGTTTGAGGGATCAGGTAGGCACCCACTGTCCCTATTCCCTATGAGAAATCAATTTTGTAACACCATTAAGAATGTGAATAGCTTTATTTGCAAAAGTCCTTTCACAACAGATCCTTCCTATCATATTTTGCCTATCAACTACACAGCTTTAAATGTCAAGAGGTAGCCAACTTACTCTACCCTTACAAACTACAAACTGATGTCTCACATAATCTTTCTTGGACACAGCTATAGATTCTCCTGGTCTGCCATCTGACTTTAACCCATCTGACGGTTATCACAGCCATAGCAGATTCCCTGGAATTGATCCCTCTCCTGCCAACAATAAAGTCAGCCAAAATATATCCAGTTTGATGTCAACAAAAAATACCCCAGCTAACTACTCGCAAGTGGTAATGAATCTTTATGTAAGCTCATCTCATCATTTATAATTTTTAGGCTCAATGATATTACTGGGATAATTCTCATCCAATTACACTTTTAAAGGGACTCTGTCACCTGAATTTGGAGGGAACAATTTTCAGCCATAAGGGCGGGGTTTTCGGGTGTTTGATTCACCCTTTCCTTACCCGCTGGCTGCATGCTGGCTGCAATATTGGATTGAAGTTCATTCTCTGTCCTCCGTAGTACATGCCTGCACAAGACAATCTTGCCTTACGCAGGCGTGTACTACGGAGGACAGAGAATGAACTTCAATCCAATATTGCAGCCAGCATGCAGCCAGCGGGTAAGGAAAGGGTGAATCAAACACCCGAAAACCCCGCCCCTATGGCTGAAAATTGTTTCCTCCAAATTCAGGTGACAGAGTCCCTTTAAAGAGTGGCAGGTGGCACATGATACAACATCTCAACAGGCCCTGCTATATACTCTATGGCAGTGTTCTCCAACTCCAGTAATCAAGAGTCGCATTTCCGGGATTTGTTAGTATTTCCCATGTGATAATTCCAATACTAAAGAAATCCTGAAAGCATGATGTGTTGGTGGTTCTTGAGGACTGGAGTTGGGGAATACTTCTCTGTGGTATGGACTAAAATAGGCAATCCACTCCAGCCACATGAGATGAGAAAACCTCCGCTGACCTCCATTTCACTGAAACTCCTCAAATAAATCATCCACAGACCTTAAAGAGAACCTGATGGGCAATACATGCTTTCCAAACCATGGGCCGCATGTATCAGCCACTGACTGTACAATTTGTTATGGACTGGTAATTTAGGAGCGACATGCGACTAGCTCTGAGCAGGTGGTAACTATACAGACCGCAGTCCCTGATCTTAACACAACACTAGAAGTAGCCGTGGGATGTTCCTGTCACTCCCTGGACACCTTGTCACAGCAGTAGAACTAGCTACCCCTAAAGGTAGAAATAGGAAAGCTATCTTGCCTCAGAGAAAATCCCCAAAGGATAGGACAGCCCCCACAAATAATGACTGTGAGAGGAGAAGGAAATGACATACGTAGTATGAAACAAGATTTAGCAAAGGAGGTGGCACATGATACAACATCTCAACAGGCCCTGCTATATACTCTATGGCAGTGTTCTCCAACTCCATTAATCAAGAGTCGCATTTCCGGGATTCGTTAGTATTTCCCATGTGATAATTCCAATACTAAAGAAATCCTGAAAGCATGATGTGTTGGTGGTTCTTGAGGACTGGAGTTGGGGAATACTTCTCTGTGGTATGGACTAAAATAGGCAATCCACTCCAGCCACATGAGATGAGAAAACCTCCGCTGACCTCCATTTCACTGAAACACCTCAAATAAATCATCCACAGACCTTAAAGAGAACCTGACGGGCAATACATGCTTTCCAAACCATGGGCCGCATGTATCAGCCACTGACTGTACAATTTGTTATGGACTGGTAATTTAGGAGCGACATGCGACTAGCTCTGAGCAGGTGGTAACTATACAGACCGCAGTTCCTGATCTTAACACAACACTAGAAGTAGCCGTGGGATGTTCCTGTCACTCCCTGGACACCTCGTCACAGCCGGAGAACTAGCTACCCCTAAAGGTAGAAATAGGAAAGCTATCTTGCCTCAGAGAAAATCCCCAAAGGATAGGACAGCCCCCACAAATAATGACTGTGAGAGGAGAAGGAAATGACATACGTAGTATGAAACAAGATTTAGCAAAGGAGGCCAATTCTAGCTAGATAGATAGTACAGGAAAGAACACTGTGCAGTCAGTAATAAAAACTAGAAAAAGTCCACCGCAGAGATATGCAAAAATCTCCACACCTGACTAAAGGTGTGGAGGGCAAAATCTGTACCCCAGAGCTTCCAGCTTAGCTGAATAGATCCATACTGATAAGCTGGACAAATGAACAAAAAATAGAATGTGCTGAACAATAAGTCCACAACAAGTGGACTGCAAAAGGACAAGCAAGGACTTATCTTTGTTGAACGGGTCAGAGTGTCAGGGAAATCCAAAAGAGCCGTGACTCCAAGCAGGAACAATTGACAACTGGCATTGATTGAGGGATAAGGCCAGACTAAAATAGCCGAGCAGAAAGACGATCAGTGGAAGCAGCTGCTGATGCTAAATCCACGAAGCAGCTATACCATTCAAAACCACAGGAGGGAGCCCAAGAGCAGAATTCACAAAAGTGCTACTTACAACCACCGGAGGGAGCCCAAAAACGGAATTCACAACAGTACCCCCCCTTGAGGAGGGGTCACCGAACCCTCACCAGAGCCCCCAGGCCAATCAGGACGAACCAAGTGAAAAGCACGAACCAAATCGGCGGCATGGACATCAGAGGCAACCACCCAAGAATTATCCTCCTGGCCATAACCCTTCCACTTGACAAGATACTGAAGCCTCCGCCTCGAAAAATGAGAATCCAAAATTTTCTCAACCACATATTCCAACTCCCCCTCAACCAACACCGGGGCAGGAGGATCAACAGAGGGAACCACTGGTACCACATATCTCCGCAACAAAGATCTATGGTAGGGTTGAGCGACCTTTACATTTATAGGATCGGGTCGGGTTTCACGAAACGCGACTTTTTCAAAAGTCGGGTCGAGTGAAATCGGCCGATCCTATAAAAAAGTCGGGGTCGGCCGAAACTCGAAACCCAATGCAGTGCATTGGGTTTCCAATGGTTCCCAGGGTCTGAAGGAGAGGAAACTCTCCTTCAGGCCCTGGGATCCATATTTAAGTGTAAAATAAAGAATTAAAATAAAAAATATCGCCATACTTACCATCTGATGCGCCCTGGTACTAAGCGGGAACCTTCCTTCCTTAGAATCAGCCTTCCAGGACCTTGCGGTGATGTCGCGGTGACGTCGCGGCTTGTGATTGGTCGCGCGGCCGCCCATGTGACCGCTCGCGCGACCAATCACAAGCCGCGACGTCACCGTGACGTCACCGAAGGTCCTGGAAGGGCTGATTCTTAGGAAGGAAGGCTGCCGGAAAGAAGCCGAGGGTGAGTATATTCCTATTAGGTATAGGATATTCCCGCTTAGTACCAGGGCGCATCAGATGGTAAGTATGGCGATATTTTTTATTTTAATTCTTTATTTTACACTTAAATCTGAATTCCGATACCAATTCCCGATATCTTAAACATATTGGGAATCAGTATCGGAATTCCGATTCCAGATTCAGAAGATCGCCGACTTCATGGCCGACCCCACACAGGGGTCGGGTTTCATGAAACCCGACTTTGCCAAAAGTCGGCGACTTCTGAAAATTGCCGACCCGTTTCGCTCAACCCTAATCTATGGAAAACATTGTGGATGGCAAAAGAGGCTGGAAGGGCCAAACGAAAAGACACTGGATTGATAATCTCAGAAATCTTATAAGGACCAATAAACCGAGGCTTGAACTTAGGGGAAGAAACCTTCATAGGAACATGACGAGAAGATAACCAGACTAAATCCCTCACACGAAGCCGAGGACCAACACACCAACGGCGGTTAGCAAAACGCTGAGCCTTTTCCTGAGACAACGTCAAATTGTCTACCACATGAGTCCAAATCTGCTGTAACCTGTCCATCACGGAATCAACGCCAGGACAATCAGAAGGCTCAACCTGCCCTGAAGAAAAACGAGGATGGAAACCAAAATTACAAAAAAAAGGCGAAACCAAAGTAGCCGAACTGGCCCGATTATTAAGGGCAAACTCGGCCAACGGCAAGAAAGCCACCCAATCATCCTGATCAGCAGACACAAAGCATCTCAAATAGGTTTCCAAGGTTTGATTAGTTCGCTCAGTTTGGCCATTTGTCTGAGGATGGAACGCCGAAGAAAAAGACAAATTAATGCCCATCCTAGCACAAAAGGACCGCCAAAACCTGGAAACAAACTGGGAACCTCTGTCAGACACAATATGCTCCGGAATGCCATGCAAACGAACCACATGCTGAAAAAACAATGGAACCAAATCAGAGGAGGAAGGCAATTTAGGCAAAGGTACCAAATGGACCATTTTAGAGAACCGGTCACAAACCACCCAGATAACAGACATCCTCTGAGACACAGGAAGATCCGAAATAAAATCCATGGAAATATGCGTCCAGGGCCTCTCAGGGACAGACAAAGGCAAAAGCAACCCACTAGCGCGGGAACAGCAAGGCTTAGCCCGGGCACAGGTCCCACAGGACTGCACAAAAGAACGCACATCCCACGACAAGGAAGGCCACCAAAAGGACCTAGCAACCAAATCTCTGGTACCAAAAATCCATCTATCAGGAACAAACAGCTTCCCCACAGGACAGCGGTCTGGTTTATCAGCCTGAAATTCCTGAAGCACCCGCCGTATATCAGGGGAGATAGCAGAAAGAATCACCCCTTCCCTAAGAATGCCAACCGGCTCAAGATCTCCAGGAGAATCAGGCAAAAAACTCCTAGAGAGGGCATCCGCCTTAACATTCTTAGATCCCGGAAGATATGAGACCACAAAATCGAAACGGGAGAAAAACAGGGACCATCGAGCCTGTCTAGGGTTCAGCCGCTTGGCCGACTCGAGGTAAATCAGATTCTTATGATCGGTCAAGACCACAACGCGGTGCTTGGCTCCCTCAAGCCAATGTCGCCACTCCTCAAATGCCCACTTCATAGCCAACAACTCCCGATTGCCGACATCATAATTGCGTTCCGCAGGCAAAAACTTTCGGGAAAAGAAGGCACATGGTTTCATCAAGGAACCATCAGAATTCCTCTGTGACAAAACGGCCCCTGCCCCAATCTCAGAAGCATCAACCTCAATCTGAAAAGGAAGAGACACGTCAGACTGACGCAAGACCGGGGCAGAAGTAAATCGGTGCTTAAGCTCCTGTAAGGCCTCCACAGCCTCAGAGGACCAATTTGCCACATCAGCGCCTTTCTTCGTCAAATCGGTCAGGGGCTTAACCACACTAGAGAAGTTGGCAATGAAACGACGATAAAAATTAACAAACCCAAAAATTTCTGAAGGCTCTTCACAGATGTGGGTTGAACCCAGTCATGAATGGCTTGGACCTTAACAGGATCCATTTCTATAGACGAAGGAGAAAAAATAAACCCCAAAAAAGAGACCTTCTGGACCCCAAATAGGCACTTAGACCCCTTCACAAATAGAGCATTCTCACAAAGGATCTGGAATACCATCCTAACCTGCTTCACGTGAGACTCCCAATCATTGGAAAAAATGAAAATATCATCCAAATACACAATCAAGAATTTATCAAGATAATTGCGGAAAATATCATGCATGAAGGACTGAAATACAGAAGGAGCATTAAAAAGCCCGAAAGGCATCACCAGGTATTCAAAGTTGCCTTCGGGCGTATTAAATGCAGTTTTCCATTCGTTACCCTGTTTAATACGAACAAGATTATACGCACCTCGAAGGTCAATCTTGGTAAACCAACTAGCCCCCTTAATCCGAGCAAACAAATCAGAGAGCAAAGGTAAAGGGGTATTGGAATTTGACCGTGATCTTATTAAGAAGGCGATAATCAATACAGGGCCTCAAGGAGCCATCCTTCTTGGCAACAAAAAAGAATCCTGCTCCCAATGGTGACGAAGACGGCCGAATATGCCCCTTCTCTAAAGACTCCTTAACATAGCTCCGCATAGCGGCATGCTCTGGCACAGACAGATTGAAGAGTCGACCTTTAGGGAACTTACAGCCAGGAACCAAGTCGATAGCACAATCACAGTCCCTATGAGGAGGAAGGGAACTGGACTTGGGCTCATCGAATACATCCTGGAAATCTGACAAAAATTCAGGAACATCAGAAGAGGGGGAAGAGGAAATTGACATTAAAGGAACGTCACTATGTACCCCTTGACAACCCCAACTAGTCACAGACATCGATTTCCAATCCAACACTGGATTGTGTACTTGTAACCATGGAAAACCCAGTACAACAACATCATGTAAATTATGCAACACCAGAAAACGACAATCTTCCTGATGTGCTGGAGCCATGCACATAGTCAGCTGAGTCCAATACTGAGGTTTATTCTTGGCCAACGGTGTAGCATCAATACCCCTCAAAGGAATAGGGCTCTGCAAAGGCTGCAAAGAAAAACCACAGCGCCTGGCGAAGTCTAAGTCCATTAAGTTCAGGGCAGTGCTTGAATCCACAAATGCCATGACAGAGAAAGATGACAATGAGCAAATCAGGGTCACAGACAGGAGAAACTTAGGCTGTACAGTACTAATGGTAACAGATCTAGCGACCCTCTTAATACGCTTAGGGCAATCAGAAATAGTATGAGCAGAATCACCACAGTAAAAGCACAGCCCATTCTGACGTCTGTATCCCCTCTGTTCCCCTCTAGTCAGAATCCTATCACATTGCATAGGCTCAGGACTCTGTTCAGAGGACGCTGCCATATAGTGCACCACTTTGCGCTCGCGCAGGCACCAATCAATCTGAATGGCTAGGGACATAGATTCGCTCAAACCAACAGGCATGGGGAACCCCACCATAACATCCTTAAGGGCTTCTGAAAGACCCTTTCTGAAAATTGCTGCTAGAGCATCCTCATTCCATTTAGTGAGCACAGACCATTTTCTAAATTTCTGGCAGTACAATTCTGCCGCTTCCTGACCCTGACACAGGGCCAACAAGGTTTTTTCCGCATGATCCACAGAGTTAGGTTCATCAATCATACAATAATCCGAGCGATTGAAAAAATGCATCTACATTAAGCAATGCCGGATCCCCTGAGTCAAGGGAGAATTCCCAGTCCTGAGGGTCACCACGCAGCAGAGAAATAACTATTTTAACTTGCTGAGTGGGGTCACCAGAGGAACGGGGTTTCAGAGCAAAAAACAATTTGCAGTTATTTTTAAAGTTCAAAAACTTAGATCTATCCCCATAAGACAAGTCTGGAATAGGAATTCTAGGCTCTAAGGCTGGAGTCTGAACAACATAATCTTGGATACTCTGCACTTTTGCAGCAAGCTGATCCACACGAGAAAACAAACCCTGAACATCCATGTCCGCGCCCAAATCCTGAACCACCCAGAGATTAAGAGGAAGAAAAAAGACAAAACAGACTAAAGAAAAAAAAAATGGCTCAGAACTCTTTTTCTTTTCCTTCTTTTGAGATGCATTCAATTCATTTTTGGCCAGTTGTACTGTTATGGACTGGTAATTTAGGAGCGACATGCGACTAGCTCTGAGCAGGTGGTAACTATACAGACCGCAGTTCCTGATCTTAACACAACACTAGAAGTAGCCATGGGATGTTCCTGTCACTCCCTGGACACCTCGTCACAGCCGGAGAACTAGCTACCCCTAAAGGTAGAAATAGGAAAGCTATCTTGCCTCAGAGAAAATCCCCAAAGGATAGGACAGCCCCCCACAAATAATGACTGTGAGAGGAGAAGGAAATGACATACGTAGTATGAAACAAGATTTAGCAAAGGAGGCCAATTCTAGCTAGATAGATAGTACAGGAAAGAACACTGTGCGGTCAGTAATAAAAACTAGAAAAAGTCCACCGCAGAGATATGCAAAAATCTCCACACCTGACTAAAGGTGTGGAGGGCAAAATCTGCAGCCCAGAGCTTCCAGCTTAGCTGAATAGATCCATACTGATAAGCTGGACAAATGAACAAAACATAGAATGTGCTGAACAATAAGTCCACAACAAGTGGACTGCAAAAGGACAAGCAAGGACTTATCTTTGCTGAACGGGTCAGAGTGTCAGGGAAATCCAAAAGAGCCGTGGCTCCAAGCAGGAACAATTGACAACTGGCATTGATTGAGGGATAAGGCCAAACTAAAATAGCCGAGCAGAAAGACGATCAGTGGAAGCAGCTGCTGATGCTAAATCCACGAAGCAGCTATACCACTCAAAACCACAGGAGGGAGCCCAAGAGCAGAATTCACAACAACAATTACAGCCATGTATGTTTGAGAAAAACCTACTTTTAATAGCTGCTTGGAACTGAACCAAGCTGTATGCTAGCTGTTCTCTATACCTGCTGACAGTAACTGACAAGCCTCTGCCTATACGTGCATGGAGAGATGGTGCCGGGTTTGGGAAGCATGCATCACTTATCAGGTTCTCTGTAAACTCAGCCAAGAACACTTGACACCACACATGAACACTCCACACACGGAATGGACAGTTTGGGGGAATGTAAAGACAATGGCTCAGTAACATACTTGCCATACACTATTGCTTTCTAGATTATTATTTGCCTTGAACTAAAGATAAAAAGGTTTTTATTGTAATATAATAGAATCAAGATTTTCAATACCTTCCTTATATGACATATGCTTTGTTTAAATTGGATTATTTTCGTCAAGCTTATATTCTCAAACTCTGAATTTCCAGAGCTGTATATTTCTTTCTCGGTATAGTTCAACATTGTGTACTCTAGAGAGCAAGCCAATATGAAATGAATTATTATCTTGTTCAGATTGTACACATAAACCTTCTGATAAATTGCTTCTGTAATCACTTTAGAACTAGTCATGGATCGCTAGCACTAGTGAATCATAGATGAGGAGCAAGGGTTACCCATGCTTTATAGACAGATTGTATTGGGATATATTGGAATTCAGACAATATTCTGCAGAAATATATAACATTTTTTTACTGTAACCTTTGAAATGTAATATAAAAATGGTGGCTGTTGATTTAGTGTTCTATTGCTCAAATACATTTCCAATTTCTACTACAAAATAACACTTACAGCAAAGCACTATATAATCTAATTTCTTAAAAGTTTTCTTTTCTAAGGAATTTTTGCCAAGACTAAAACAAGTCAGTCAGTCATTCTTTGAATGATATTTGTTTTCTAGCACTCCCTGCCTTTACACTAGAACTTGCTGAAAAAAATATTTGTTCACAAAAATGTTGGCCTTGTTAATTTTTAATCTTTATTTAAAGAGTATGTAAAGTACAAATTCATACAAATACAATATATTACAAAATTAAGAAAAATAAATTAAGAAAAATTACATTTTTTACTTAAATTGGACAGTATCTATTAATACTATCTAAGGCCTCTTTCACACGTCATGGTGATTCCTATACAGGAAAAAACAGTACTGGTGAGACTCATGGCCCGTGTCCGTGTGTACATAAGTGACATCCATGTGACATCCTTGTATCCATGCTTGCTTCTCTGTGTGTCAGTATGTGTGTTACATCCATGTGCCATCCAAGTGACACGTATCAGCACATGGGAAAAGCAGTACCGTTCATGTTGATCCCAGGCGCAATCTGCTGAAGGCAACTCTCATCATTGTTGCCTGGTTGCGCTGATATCAGCATAAAGAGGAAATAATGATGGTAGTTATCATAGGTGTCGCACATACCGGCGCCTGGAAAGAAGCAGTGCTGTTTGCTCTTTTCCCAGGCGCGAGTCGGCTGCTGAAGGTAGCTCTCATCATTGTCTCTTGCTCACGCTGAGATCAGAGCTACCAGAAGACAATGATGGGAGTTATATTCAGCGGGTTCAGGAGGAGCTGTGTCACTCCTGTGTAAAATAAAGAATTAAATAAAAATATGGCATGGGCTCCCACGCAATTTTCATAACCAGCAAAGGGAAAGCCCATGGTTAGGGGATGAGGTTAATAATTTGGGACAAGGGACACTACCCCATAAGGTTGCTAGGCAATTAATAACAGCTCACAGCTGTTTGCTTAACCTTTACTAGTGATTTTACGGAGGACCACAGAAAAAAATGACATAGGATCCCACTTATGAATTAAAACCAGAAAAGGCTAAACAGACAGCTGTGGGTTGATATTAATAGCCTGTGAAGGAGTTAGAAATATTGCCCCCCCCCAGATACCAACATCAGCCCTCAACCTCCCCAGAAATGACGCATCCATAATATGCACAAAATCTGGCATATTATGGAAGTGGGGTATTAGGGTTGGGGTTGATGTCACTTTTGTATTGTCATGTGACATCAAGTTCAATGGTTGATAATGGAAAGGCATCTATAAGGTGACATTGTAAATAAAAACACACCAAGAAGAAAGTCCTTTATTTGAAATAAAACAAAACACCCTGTTTTACACATATATTTAAAAATAAAAAGCACAGTTATACTCCCCTTATGCCTATTCTACTGAACTACTTGTCCACTGTAAAAAAACAGAAAATAATAAACAACAAAAATACTCACCTTATGCCTCATCTACCAATGCTCTTGTCCCCTGTAAAAAAAGATAAATAAACAACCACATCCCTCACCTGTCCAAAGTGAAGAAGAGCCATACTGTCCCACGTCATAATCCATCACTGCAAATTATGGTTTTCAAAAGTGAAAAAGTGTTTGCCCCTCCCTGATTTCCTATTCTTTTGCAAGTTTGTCAAACTTGCATGTTTCAGATCAAACAAATTAAAATTTTAGGCAAAGATAACACAAGTAAACACAACATACAGTTTTAAAATGAAAGTCTTAATTATTAAGGGGAAAAGAAATCCATACCTACAGGGCCCTGTGTGGAAAAGTGATAGCCCCCCTCATAAAAAAATAAATTAACTGTGGCTTATTGCATCTTTGGGAAGCTGAGTTTAAATTTCATAGCCACATGCAGGCCTGATTACTGCCATACCGGTTCTCAATCAAGAAATCACTTAAATAGGACCTTTCTGACAGTGAAGTAGACCAAAAAATCATCAAAAGCTAAAAATAATGCTGTGATCCAAAGAAATTCTGGAACAAATGAGAAACTAAGTATTGAGATATATCAGACTGGAAAAGGTTATAAAACCATTTCTAAAGCTTTGGGACTCCAGCGAGCCACAGTGAGAGCCATTATCCACAAATGATGAAAACATAGAACAGTGGTAAACCTTCCTAAAAGTGACCAGGCCACCAAAATCACCCCAAGAGTGCAGCAACAACTCATCCCCCAAGAGTGCAGCAACAACTCATCCAAGAGATCACGAAAGATACCACGACAACACCCAAAGAACTGCAGGCCTCACTTGCCTCATTTAACCCTGCTGTTCTGTTCACATTGGCTGTACACTTATGTATACATACTTTTTTGGGTCAAATAGACCTAAATATAGAGCAGCAGGGTAATGATCAGTATTCATGATGCCATCATAATATAAGACACTGGTCAAACATGACCTTCATGGCAGAGTTCCAAGATGAAAACCACAGCTGAGAAATAAGAGCATAAAGGCTCATCTCTGTTTTGCCAGGAAATGATGATCCCCAATACTTTTGGTAGAATACTGTGTGGACTGAAGAGACAAAAGTTGAACTTTTTGGCAGATGTATGTCCCATTATGTCTGGCTTAGAAGTAACACAGCATTTCAGTAAAAGAACATCATACCAACAGTAACATAAGGTGGTGGAAGTGTGATGTCCGCTGCTGTTTTTCTGCTTCAGGACCTGGAAGACATGTTGTGATAAATGGAATCATGAATTCTGTCTACCTATAAGATCATGAAGGAGAATGTCTAGCAATCTGTTCATAACCTTAAAGTGAATGGCACTTGGGTTATGCAGCAGGGAAATGATCCAGAACACAACAGCGAGTCCACCTTTGAATGGCTTAAGAAAAACAAAATTAAGTATTTTGACCTTAATCTGAATAAGATGCTCTGGCAACCCCATAAGGCATTTCATGCTCAGAAACCCTCCAAAATGGCTAAATTACAACAATTGTACAAAGATGAGAGAGCCAACATTCCTCCAGAGCATTGTAAAAGACTCATTGCCAGTTATCGCAATAGCTTGATTGCAGTTGTTGCTGGTAAGGGTGTCCCAACCAGCAATTTGTTTTAGGGGCAATCACTTTTTCACATGGGACCATATAGGTTTGGATTTCTTTTTCCCTTAATAATAAAAACCTTCATTTAAAAACTGCATTTTGTGTTATCTTTGTCTAATATTTAAATTTGTTTTGTGATCTGAAATATTTAAGTGTGATAAACAAGGATAAGAATAAGAAATCAGGAAGATGGCAAACACTTTTTCACACAACTGTGTACTGCAGAGCTCCGACTGCTCGAGTTCTATAAATGTAATGTGAGCACTGATGGATTTCCCAATGTAAATAGACACAGAGTATAAAATACATCTGTGTTCGGTATAACTTACTGTTGCAAATTCTTTGCAAAACTTATCAATGCAAAGAGTCACCTGCACTCCAGACTGATGTAAACCTGAAAAATCAGTTACGAGTAGCAACCATCATCAATACTACCTAACATCACAGCTGCACAAAAGAGAAGCAGTGCCAGCCATTAGATTAGGAGGAAGATAATTAAATGTTTGACTAAATGTAGCAGGCTAATTTTCAAGTTGATAATTTCATACTGCACCCAAAGGATGGTACAAATATCTAAATGGCCTTTAGCAGAAAAAAGTTTTCCTACTCCTGATCTATTGGTCTTAAAATCTAGTTATAAAAGAACTCCCCATTAACCTGACTTCATTCTCAAGTTAATCCAAGACTGGCCTCTTAATGGTCTGTTGGACCCCACCACTCTCATAGAGCAGAAGAGTTGCCAAACTTGCACTACTTACCTTAAAATAAGTCATTTGATCACATGCTGTCAGCTATAGCCCCAAGGATCACAACTTCAATTCAAAATACAATATAACTTTTAATTGTTACATTAAAAATGTGAGTAACTAGTGCAGAATGTATGCTAAAGTGCACATTAAGATTACACTCTGTTCCTTGTTGGTCCTACTTATGTTTGAATTTATACCAATTGGTCAAATTGGTATGTTAGTTGAGTCATTGAATTGTAGCATACAAACATAAATATTTGCGCTGCCACAAAAGTATATTTTAGCAACGATAATGGTGGTGTATCATGAGCGTTTGGCACGTGTTTGAGGAGCTTAGAGGCACGGCATTCTTGTAAACAGTTTTTATTTTTTTCCTTACTTTATGTGTGCACATTGCGGCTACCCAATCAGGGCGCCGGAAACATCCACAATGTCCTGACGCAATTGCTTGTCTCATATGTGGAATATAATTGTGATATATAAATAAAGGTTATTGTTATTAGTAGATTGAAGATGTTAGATTGAAGAACAAGCTGTTATCTTTGCCAATCTTTCACATGAGCACAACTACACAAACGAAAGCTTGCTGTTGTGCTGACAGAGTGGAGTAGGGTGAACATGATAAGCTCCTGGACTGTGAGAAAAGGTGCAGGCGGAGATGTTACGGTGAATTTAGAAAGATGAGGTGTGCTTGGTGTCTAAGATGGAGGTTCTGCAGCTGGAGACCTGCGTGACAACACTTGCCATGATGAGGGAGGAGGAAGAATCAGAAGATGCGGTTGATGGGGTGGACGGTGGTTGGCGAAGCTTGTTAGTCTACATTTCAGCATAGTGACATTCCCAGATTAATGCATGTTGATCGTGCATGTGCCAGATCATGCATGTAGTAATCACGTTATTTCATTTTACTCTACTATGTCTTTTTTTCAAAAGTTAGCAGATAAAGTGATCTTTTAGCTTTTTGCGGGTCTGAAAAAAACATCCAAGCTAAGCAACTGCAGAACCGCAAACGCTGCTGTCCACTGCCAGAGTAGGGGCTCAGGATACATTGGTTGTCGTGGTTGCATAACTCTGTGTCTATGTAACCAAGTTCATTCTGCCCTGGATCAAACTGAGAAAAAATTTGGCCAACAGTGCAGTTTGGAGTACATTTCCAATACCCATGGCATACAATGTGTGAACAGATCTGCAGACTCAGTCATCTGTGGTTCCTAACAGTCAGTTGGGCATTTGGAGAGTTGTGACTTGGGGGAAATCAAGGGTAATTGGGGTGCCACCACTGAGGACTGTACTGTGTGTGATGTTAAGGTGGAGGAAGAGCAGCAGAGGCCACTTGAGGCAGCGCTTGCCATCTAATGGAGCACATGTTCTTTCTGGCTCTCATCTACAAAGCATACCGCTGTACGGCTGCCAAAGAAAGGGAGTGGAGTAGTCCATCCAGTAACAGAAGTTGTAAAATTGCTACGCAATTGCTCACTGTACCAAAACAAACCGACTTCTCATCCCTCGTATCATACTTATCTCAGAACCCTAAACAGCTATTCAGTACTTTCAATTCACTCCTCTGTCCACCAGCTCCCCTCCTCTTTTCTCATCTCAACTGAAGACTTTGCCTCACCATCTGTGAACTTGACACAATACGTCCCACCTCATTCCATTTTATTAATTGCCATTTCTACCTAATAAAGGCATTTTTTAATTTACTTTCTCCTTGTGATACACTTTTTGGCTATTCATGTTTTTGGTAGGTGTGGTTGGTCTTTTTGTGAATGTGTAGACTCCTGGTTTGGTCTCCTTCATGAGTGTTCCCTGTAGCAGTAGGCTTCTGAGAACGTCAGGTCTCTACTTCCTTTCAGTTAACTACCTGTGTTGCTATCCTTAGATTTTTCTGGCAATAGTAGTCTGCAAAATGTATATGATATTTCTGTCACCTGAGTGTGGCTGAGAATGAAAGCAGGTTGAGCTGTTGCATGTGGTATCAGGGCTCCCAGCACAGAATACCACACTGATCCGTCACCCACCTCGTCTTACTGTGACGTACAATTGAAAGCTGTAAATGCTGGCCAGACCCTGATACCTCAACCTGGCTGATTGCTGCAGTGCCATGCTACAATTTGTACTGTGGGTGAATTGAGGCCACGTTCCTAGTGTCTGTCCCTTTTTTGATGTGTTTTGGCAGCTTTTGAGGCTGTTATAAGGTGTTGTTTATGCATTTGTTTTTGCCTACCATTGACTGTAATTGCTTTCGGTTATGTTCGGTGAATATTAGCTGAAAAAAATTGATGAATATTGCAAATTCGGCGATCATAATCGGAAACGTACATTAAAATATTCGCTCATCTCTAGTTAACAGTGATTATACGGTGGGATATTCACACATTCTATGCGTTTTTATCTGACCATGGATAAGCCTTATGCTCACTATTACTTTTCAGAGAACTAATTATTGTGAACAGCCTGCGACCTAATCGTCGCCCAATCGCGTCTAGACGACAGGGGCCAGCTGAGAGCTATTCGCTACAAAGATCACAGCACTTGTTTCTGCATGACTCATGGCCTGTGATCTCTGTGATTATTGCATGGCCACTCCATTCTGTTGGCCACGAAAATGCAGCCTTTCTGCCTTGTGGATACAGATGGTTTCCAAAAGCTGAACTGCCCCCTTCAGCTCAGTGACCTGCAGGGACAGCGCCTCCAACTGGCGGGTTATGGAAGTCATGGGATCCATGGAATACAAAAAATATGGCCGATTATAATGTCATGGGGGTACTGGTTAGACTACAGCTGATTACCCGGGCCCATGCAATATCCCTCAAACTAGGGAAACCCTGTCTGTCCCTCTCCCAGAGTTTACACTGAAGGTGTGCATGTCTGGGCCGCCAGGCCTGACCCTGAGTCCTATTTCAGTACTAAGCTGAAACCTCCACCTGCCACCCAGTGATAAGACCTCACACCAACCACTACAGAAAGCACAGACAGGGAAAACTAAAAACGCACCATGCCGCAGACACACAGGAAAACACTATAATGTGCACAGGGCAAAACAATACAAATATAGGAAGGAGAAATATAACGAAGGATAATACACCACCAGATACGATATTTCCTCTCCTAGACCACCACTCCAGACCGAGATCACCAGGCACAAGACACAAGCTATAATCGGCGACGCCCAAAGCCCAGCAAAGCTATTTAAAGGCAATGGGCGTGTTTAAGCCTCCAACCCGAGTACCAGCCAGATTAACCCCGGACAATCTGGATCAATCTAGCCAGCGCCACTGAGCATATAGTGGACGAATGAGGAATTACCGCTGTCTGTTGGACGCCCTAGTGTGAACAGCATCCGACATGACGCAAGGTGTCCACACCATGTGTTGTTTTCTGGTGAGGTCCAGTGTTGAGGGTCCAGAGGCACCTAATTGAAAGGGAGGTACTATCACGATTTATTTTTGGATTTGTGGCAGCTCTGGTTTCACTCAGTGTAAAACTTTTTTCCTTTTGGACTATCGGGGGTTAGTGTCATTTTTTCCCCCGCTGGAAATCTGGTGTTATTGCAGTGCTGCTGGGTCAATGGATGCAGGTGGCGACCACTCCCACCATCCTTTAAAAGGTCACCTGATGCTTCAGCTGACTGTTGATGATAAAGTCAGTTTCTTTCTGGAGACCAGCCTAGCAGGAGCAGCTCTCTGGTGTGAGTCACGTCTGGTGATTGGAATCCAGTTGCTGTTGTTATCTGCGGTGTGGAGCTTTGCAGCAGTGTTCATAAGCTGTGGTGTTTTGTCACCTTGTCCCTTTGGCGTATTTCACTTCTCCCTGTGGGTATTATCTGCAGAGGTGAGGCTAGTGCTCCTTGCTGGCCAGAGCACTAGCCAGGGCAATAATAGGTGACTACAAGGGACGAGGTATCCTGATGGCAGTGGGGGGAAGAACCCACATAGGGCGTTAGATGGGTGCAAGGACAGGTTCAGGCTTGAGATCAGGTGGTGACCATCCCCCATTCCCTATGGGTAGGGCCTTCATCTCACCTTTTCCATCCCATTGTTTGTGAGTTGTGCTGTCCGTTGACCGACCACCCGTCGGGTCAGGTCACACCATGACATTAGGCCTGTTTAGCATTGACTACATGCTCCAAACAATTTCAAAGTGAGATGTCCCCTACTGTAGTATTACTTTAAAAATGGAAGAATATTTTGGAGGCCTGTCAATGAGGGCTGTATAACATTGACTACATGTTATCGCAATCAATGACATCATGCTTTCCCCCGTACCCGAAGTCCGCTGCCTCGGAGTAACCTTTGACTCTGCCCTGTCCTTCAAACCGCACATCCAAGCTCTTTCCACCTCCTGTCACCTTCAGCTCAAAAATATCTCCAGAATCCGTCCTTTCCTCAACCCTCAATCTACTAAAATGCTTGTGCATGCCCTAATCATCTCCCGCCTTGACTACTGCAACATCCTTTTCTGTGGCCTCCCTGCTAACACCCTTGCCCCTCTCCAGTCCATCCTTAACTCTGCTGCCCGACTAATCCATCTCTCTCCTCGCTACTCCTCTGCTTCCCCCCTCTGCAAAGCTCTTCACTGGCTCCCATTCCCTCAGCGTATCCAGTTCAAATTACTAATACTGACCTACAAAGCCATCCATAACCTGTCTCCTCCATATATCTCTGAACTAATCTCCCGATATCTTCCCTCACGTAATCTCCGGTCCTCCCAAGACCTCCTTCTCTCCTCCACACTTATTCGCTCCTCATCCAATCGCCTCCAAGACTTCTCCAGAATATCCCCCATCCTCTGGAACTCTCTGCCCCAACACGTCCGACTATAAACCACAGTCGGATCCTTCAGACGGAACCTGAAAACTCATCTCTTCAGGAAAGCCTACAGCCTGCACTAACACCACTGCCGCCTCATCACTATCGAAGCTACCGCCTCACCAACACCGGGGCTCCTGCAACCCCCAACCTACTGTCTCCTTCCCCATAATCCTGTAGAATGTAAGCCCGCAAGGGCAGGGTCCTCGCCCCTCTGTATTAGTCTGTTATTGTTAGTTTGTTTACTGTAAGTGATATCTGTAACTTGTATGTAACCCCTTCTCATGTACAGCACCATGGAATCAATGGTGCTATATAAATAAATAATAATAATAATGTTCCAAACAATTTAAAAGTGAGATGACGTTAGTAACAGAAGAAAGAATTGTTTAAGTGTGAATGAGGGCTGGAAGACAAAGAAGATATGCGCCAAAAAATGTTTTTAAGTAGATATCCCAAGCAGAGTGATCTATTTCAAGTGTTTATTTCTGTTAATGTTGATGATTATGGCTTACAGCCAATAAAAACGCAAAAATCATTATCTCAGTAAATTAGAATAATTAATAGTGATGAGCGAATAGTATTGTTGCTCGGGTGATCTCCAAGTAATTTGTAGTGCTCGGACATTTAGTTTTCCTCGTCTCAGCTGCATGATTTACGGCTGCGGGACAGCCTGAATACATGTGGGAATTCCCTAATAAACAGGCATTCCTCACATGTATTCAGCCTGGCTAGCAACCGTAAATCATGCAGCTGAGGCAACGAAAACTACATGTCCGAGCACTACAAAATACTCGGAGATCACACTAGCATGTTCGGGGAGACCTGAGCAACAATGCTATTCACTCATCACTAATAATTAACAAAAACAACTACTAAGGCATCCTAAGCCTTTAGAAAGGTTCCTTAGTCTGTTTCAGTAGGCTCCACAATCGTGGGGAAGACTGACCTGACAGATGTCCAGAAGGCAGTAATTATTTATTATTATTATTTTTTATTATTATAGCGCCATTTATTCCATGGCGCTTAACATGTGAGGAGGGGTATATATAATAAAAACAAGTACAATAATCATAAACAATATAAGTCACAATTGGCACAGAAGGAGAGAGGACCCTGCCCGCGAGGGCTCACAATCTATAAGTCATTGACACACTCCACAAGGAAAGTTAGCCACAAAAGGTAATTGCTAAAGAAGCGGGCTGTTCACAGAGTGCTGTATCCAAGTATATTAATGGAAAGATGAGTGGAAGGAAAAAGTATGGTAGAAAAAGGTGCACAAGCAACTGGGATAACCGCAGCCTTGAAAGAATTGTTAAAAAAATGACATTCAAAATTTTGAGGGAGATTTACAAGGAGTGGACTGCTTTGGAGTCATTGCTTCAAGATCCACCACACACAGATGTATCCAGGACATGGGCTACAAGTGTCGCATTCCTTGTGTCAAACCACTCATGACCAATAGACAACGCCAGAAGCATCTTACCTTTGCCAAGGAGAAAAAGAACTGAACTGTTGCTCAGTGGTCCAAGGTGTTGTGATCATATGAAAGTACATATTTCTTTTGGAAATCAAGGTTCCAGAGTCTAGAGAAAGAGTGGAGAGGCACACAATAAAAGCTGCTTGAGGTCTGCTTGTGAAGTTTCCACAATTAGTGATGGTTTGGGGAGCCATGTTATCTGCTGGTGAAGTTCCACTGTGTTTTATCAAGACCAAAGTCAGCGTGGCTGTCTACCAGAAAATTTTTAGAGCACTTCATGCTTTCCTCTGCCAACAAGCTTTTTCGAGATGGAAATTTGATACTTCAGCAGGACATGGCACATGTCCACACTATCAAAAGTACTAATACCTGGTTTAAAAATAACAGTATCACTGTGATGAATGGCCAGCAAACTCACTGATGAACTCATGATGAATGGCCAGCAAGATGAGAGACGTCAGACCCACCAATGAAGACATGCTGAAGGCTGCTATCAAAGCAACCTGGGCTTCCATAACACCTCAGCAGTGCCACAGGCTGATCCATTCCATGCCACACCGCATTGATGCAGCAATTGATGCAAAAGGAGCCTCGACCAACTATTGAGTGCATTTACTGAACATACATTTCAGTGGGCCAACATTTCAGATTTTAAAATCATCTTTCAGGCTGGTGTTATAAAGTATTCAACGTCACCGCTGTGCTCTGCTTTTACTTTACGGCCGGCAGTCAGTCAGTGCGGGAAGCGGACGGCGAGGGACCTGACGGACACCGGAATGTGAGTATGTACTGTTTGTTTTTTTTTACATTTACGATGGTAACCAGGGTAAACATCGGGTTACTAAGCGCGGCCCTGCACTTAGTAACCCGATGTTTACCCTGGTTACAAGCGAATGCATCGCTGGATCGGTGTCACACACACCGATCCAGCGATGACAGCGGGAGATCCAGCGACGAAATAAAGTTCCAAATGATCTGCTACGACGTACGATTCTCAGCGGGGTCCCTGATCGCTGCTGCGCGTCAGACAAAAGTGCCACTGTGAGACGGTACCCTTAGTCAAAGCCCAGATCTTAATCCAATTAAAAATCTGTGGTGAGACTTGATGATTGTTGTTCACAAGAAGAAACCATCTAAGGCTACTTTCACACTAGCGTCGTTCGACACACGTCGCAATGCGTCGTTTTGGAGAAAAAACGCATCCTGCAAAGTTGCCCGCAGGATGCGTTTTTTCACCATAGACTTTCATTAGCGACGCATTGCAACGGATTGCCACACGTCGTGTTTTGGTGGACCGTCGGCACAAAAACGTTCCATGTAACGTTTTTTTGTGCGTCGTGTCCGCCATTTTTGACTGCGCATGCGCAGCCGAAACTCCGCCCCCTCCTCCCCGCAACTCACAATGGGGCAGCGGATGCGTTGAAAAACTGCATCCGCTGCCCCCGTTGTGATTTTATTTCACAGTATGCGTCGGTACGTCGGCCCGACGCACTGCAGCGGGTCCGTACCGACGCTAGTGTGAAAGCAGCCTAACTTGACTTAGCTGGAAAAGTTTTGCCTTGAGGAAAGAGCAAAATTCCCAGTGGCAAGATGTGGAGAGCTCAAAGAGAGTTGTCCAAAGTGACTTGCAGCTGTAATTGTAGAAAAAGGACTGACTTTAGTTGGGCGAATAGTTATGCACACTGAAGTTTGCAGTTATTTTGTCTTTTTTGTCTGCTTCACAAAAAAAAAAGAACCAAATGTTCACAGTTGTAGGCATGTTCTTTGCATAAACTCATGTAAACCCTCTAAAAAACCTGTGAAATTCCAGGTTGTGAGATTGCAAAATATGAAAAATGCCAAGGGGGTTAATACTATTGCATGCCACTGTATAGGTCTATTTAGATGTGTCTATTCAGTAACTAGTTTCATATACTGAATGTTCTATATGTATACACTCCTTAACATAACCAAAATTTAGGATCCTGTTTAGGCCCAGTTCTATGATTTTTTAAGGTTTGGGCATTATATAATAATTCATTTTAATAAAGATATTACATTTATTCAGAGCTGTAGTCTTCAGTACGTTTTTGTGTTGTCTGTTTTGTTTCTATGACCCTTTACATAAGCCAAGTGGATTTTTTTCTAAGTGCTTTTAGATCAGCCAAATCTATTAATAGGTGTTGATGTGGTATTTAACATGCCAAGTCTCTTGTAGTTTGATTTTCCATAATTAATGATTGGTAATTATTTTTTATATTAATTTTGCTACTAAGCCTTGAAAATTGTATTATATACTATTTACTAGGAAAATTATGGATACTGGAACATGTTCATATACAGAAACAGTGTATCTTGCTGCAGGAAACAACAATATAATAGCAATATATGCTTGTAAAAATGTAAAGGAACTGGGCTTACACAGGAACCTCTGGGTTGAGGTCATGGAGTAAGCCGCTGGCCAGTGGAGCAAGCTGGGAGTTAGAAGGGTAGTAATGTAACCTAATAACAATGTAAAAAAGTAACAAAATAGCAAGCAGATGGTCAGAATATGAGCCAAGGTCAAAATACAAAATAATCAAAATACTACCACAGAAGCAGAGAGCAGGTGTCACGCCGTTCTGTCTGTATCTGGCTTTCGGAGTGACAATGCTTGTCTTTGCTTTAACCCTTTGCTCCTTTCTCCATAATTGAGCTGGGATACTGTTGGCTGTTACCTGTATGGAGCCGTATCAGTTCCCTGCTCTGCTGCGTAGCCATACATGGGTGGTTAAGTCTTTGCTCTGCTGCATGACCAGCCGCATGTGCGGTCCCTTATTGCCGCTGTGGAAGCTGTCCGCGGGTTGCGAGGTTATTTGCAGCTGGTGCATGACTTTCCATGTGTGTCAGGGCATTGTTATGATCCGGTGACCTTGGAGCCGCATGAAACGTTCTCTGGAGTAGGTGGTACCTGTACTGACCGCAAACCCTAAACTGACACCGCAACTAGAAGTAGCCGTGGGGTGTACCTAACACGTCCTAGACACCTCGACACAGCCGGAGGACTAAATACCCCTATAGATGGAAATGGGAATTCTATCTTGCCTCAGAGCAGAACCCCAAAGGATAGGCAGCCCCCCACAAATATTGACTGTGAGTATAAGAGGAAAGACACACGCAGGCAGAAAACAGGATTTAGCAAAAGAGGCACTTCTAGCTAAATAGAAAAGGATAGGACAGAATTCTAAGCGGTCAGTATTAAAAGCCTAAAAATATCCACAGCAGATAATACAAATATTCTACATCTAACTAAAGACATAGAATGTATATCTGCATCTCCAGAGAATCCAGCATGACTGAAAAATCCAAACAAAGTCTAAGCTGGACAAAAACACAATGAATTGCACTGAATTGTAAAGCACACTGCATGTGTGCTGCAGAGACAAAAAAAACCAGACACTTTTTTTAGCTGAATTGACAGCAGGGCATGAGGAGCCAGAGAGAGATGCAATCCCTCCAAGAACAATGTACAACTGGCAAGGACTAATGGATACTGCACACCTAAATACCTAATAGAGCTGCAATCAGCAGAAACACCTGCCCTGGTTTACAACCCAGAGACAACTGCACTACCACCAACAACCACCGGAGGGAGCCCAAGAATAGAATTCACAACAGGGCATGCAGTCACAGCCAGGTGCCTTTAGCCTCAGTTCCTGCACGGATTGTGCTGTAATGGTTTCTGTTTGTGCTTATGGCATGAGCGGCCACACCTCCCCTGCTTCTATCGGTGTTAGTGTGTGTACTTGAAATGCTGTCCACAGCCAATTGCTGAGGGGCAGCTCTTATATAAAGTTCCCCTGCCCTATGGGCAGGGCCTGAGCTACTCACAAAGCTCCTGAACTTTGCTATGTGTTTTGTGTTCCTGCACCTCCCCTGTCTATGTTTTGGTGCCAAAGTCCTTGCCTTGATTCCTGTTATGTCTTGTTCTGGAACCTGTCCTGGAGGTGGTATATCCAGGCCTGATTCCTTGATCTTGTACCTATCCTGTACCTGACCCTCTCTGAACTGTGTCTGCTGTTTTATGTTCCTGGAATTCCTCTGCGTCTGGAGCCTCAGACCCAGTGACTTTGAGTCTCTTGTAACCGGTGTTTCTGCTGAGCATCTGCTACTCTGTGCTCTGTCTACCATGCGGTGCTAGCTCCTGGCAGGCCCAGCAATCCTGCAGTTCTAGCACCATCCCGCATGAGTTCCTTCCTAGGTCCGATGTCCGGAGCCTGACGACCACAGTCTGGAACCTGATGACAGCTGCCTGGAGCTTGGAGCCCGATGACTGTGGTGGTGACTGTAGGTCGTGTTGGATGTCCAGAACCAAAAGACTCCTGTCTGATGTCTGCCGGTGACTCTGGGTCCAGATGTCCTGTCTGTACTCTGATGTCCTGCCTGTGTCCTGATGACCTCGTGTTCCCTGATGTTCTGATGTCCTGCCTGCATCCTGATGACCTCGTGTTCCCTGATGTCCTGATGTCCTTCCTGTGTCTGATGTCCTGATGTAACTGATGCCCTGGGCTGCCACGCCAGTGTCCCAGCTGATGACCTGGGCTGCCACGCCAGTGTCCCAGATGTCTATCTGGTATTCCTGATGTCCTGATGCCCTGCCTGTGTCCTGATGTCCTGATGTCCTTCCTGTATTCAATATCCTGATGTATCTGATGCCCTAGGCTGCCATGCCGGTGTCTCAGCTGACAACCTGGGCTGCCACGTCAGTGTCCCAGATGTCTATCCGGTATTCCTGATGTCCTGATGTCCTGCCTGTGTCCTAATGTCCTGCTGTCCTCCTGTGTCCAGATGTCCTGATGTCCTGTCTGTATCCTGATGTCTTACCTGCGTCCTAATGACCTCGTGTAACCTGATGTCCTGACTGTGACCTAATGTCCCGCCTATGTGTACCTCGATGATCTGTTGGTGCCTTGGGGTCCACTGGGTGGTACCCTTCTGGGAGGTGTGGAATAGGGACCCTGACATCATTATGTTTCGTTTATGTTTATGTACTGTGTGACTTTACTTTAGTAAACTTTACTTTCTCTATACCTGAAGTTGTGCTGTGTAATCAAGTTCTACGTGTCTCTTTCCTTGTCCATATGCTCAGCTGCCACAGAACCCCGGTCTCTGCCCTCCCCTAGTTCGGGTAGGCCCGGGTCCTCCTCTTCAGTGTAAAGGGTCCGTAATGCGTCCCCGGGGGACGTGCGCCCCACGTCGTCTTGGTCGGTCGGTGTGTGCATCTATGGGCTGGGCTGCATCAGCGGCTGCAGCTGACCGTGACAGCAGCTACTTTGACCACTTCAAGCTGAACTTAATAACTGGCAATAAGGAAAAGGGATGCATGAATTTTAATAATCAATAGTCCAAACCATGATTAAAAACAGGGAGTGAAAATTTAATTGAAATAGAGGTTAACCCTAATCTACCTGACCAAAACCACAAGTCCTAGAGAATTAGGCAGAACCTCTGCATTATCACTGCACATTGTCTGTAGTGATTGCACAGTGAAACTCGCAAATAGATGAGCATGTATGTCACATTTAGCTATGGAGGTATTTGTTAATACAGGTAATTCATTTTTAAGGAATTCCTAAAAATAACAAAAACAACGAGGCAATGTAAGGTGTGGAAAGAGGGACTCCACTCATTCATCCACTCACCTATTAGCTAACAATGAGTTAAGCGCACTCCACATGTGGTCTTCACATCGATGCCACACTTTACACTGCCACCAGTCGCTATTTTACCAGTCTAGCGAGAAGCTAAAACTGGGCAACACACTAGTAAACATGCAAACCAATCTTTCCCAAGATCCTGAAAGATTCACTACTTGCACTTTGGCTACACAGTAACACAACAAAGCTATTTTCTTTCCTCAAGATCGTGAGTACATTAGAGCAACTTAATACATTTTAGATTTATTATACAATAGAAGAACAGTGCGTAAAAATGTTATAAAAGCTGAAATAACAAAAATACATACATAAAACAGTCAAATATAAAATATAACTAAAGAAACCATACTCAATTTAACTGTGAGACTTCTTTGTGGTGAAAACACCACCGAAAAGTATTGGAACTGAACCACCATGTGTATGTGGTCTTCCAGATCTGATCCTTATGAGGCTGCCGACACACTATCAGTATTTGGTCAGTATTTTACATCAGTATTTGTAAGCCAAAACCAGGAGTGGAACAAATAGAGGAAAAGTATAATAGAAACATATGCACCACTTCTGCATTTATCACCCACTCCTGGTTTTGGCTTTCAAATACTGATGTAAAATACTGACCAAATACTGCTAGTGTGACAGCAGCCTTAGATGTTATAAAAAGTCTAACCACACCCCTCATATCTACCTCAGCTGAGGTAAGAGGGGGAACGGCTGATTAGATAGGATTCTAATCCAATTTTAGAACTAATTTCTGCTGTGGGTCATATTTTCCCACAGGAACATCCAAGAGAATCAATATAGGTGTAATCTTACCAAACATCCATCAAGCATTCTGTACATATCACACCTGAATAATACAGTTCTGCTCAAAAGATTTCATACCCCTACAAATTTGTTTCTATCTTGGCTTTTTTTCGGAGAATATAAATGATAACACCAAAACTTTTTCTGCACTCATTGTTAGTGGTTGGATGAAGCCATTTATTGTCAAACTACCTTGTTTTCTAATTTTAAATCATAATGACAACCCAAAACATCCAAATGACCCTGATCAAAAGTTCACATACCCCATACTGTGTATTGCCCCATCTAACATCAATGACAGCTTGAAGTCTTTTGTGGTAGTTGTGGATGACGTTCTTTATTTTCTCAGATGGTAAAGCTGCCCACTCTTTTTGGCAAAAAGCCTCAGGTTCCTGTAAGTTCATGTGCTATCTAGCATTAACTGCATGCTTGAGATCTCCCCAGAGTGGCTCAATGATATTGAGGTCAGGAGACTGAGATGGACACTCCAGAACCTTCACTTTGTTCAGCTGTAGCCAATGACAGGTCGACTTGGCCTTGTGTTTTGGATCGCTGTCATGTTGGAACATCCAAGTACATCCCATGTACAGCTTATGGGTTAATTAGTGCAAATTTGCCACCAGTATTTGCGGATAATGTGCTGCATTCATCTTTCCTTCACCTTTGACCAAGTTTCCTGTGCCTTTGTAGCTCACACATCCCCAAAACATCAGTGATCCACCTCCGTGCTTTACAGTAGAAATGGTGTTCCTTTCATCATAGGCCTTGTTGACCTCTCTCCAAATGTAACGTTTATGGTTGTTGCCAAAAATGTCAATTTTGGTCTCATCACTCCAAATGACCTTGTTCCAGAAGTTTTGAGGCTTGTCTCTGTGCTGTTTTGAGTATTGTAGGCGAGATACTTTGTGGAATTTGCACAGTAATGGCTTTCTTCTGGCGACTTGACCATGTAGCCCATTTTTCTTCAAATGCCTCCTTATGGTGCATCTTGAAACAGCCACGCCGCTAGTTTTCAGAGAGTCCTGTATTTCAGCTGATGTTATTTATAGGTTTTTCTTTGCATCCCGAACAATTTTCCTGGCAGTTGTGGATGACAATTTTGTTGGTCTACCTGACCATGGTTTTGTATTAACAGAGCCCTTGATTTTCCATTTGTTATTCACAGTTTGAATGCTGCTGACTGGCATTATCAATTCCTTGGATATCTTTTTGTATCCCTTTCCTGTTTTATACAGTTCAACTACCTTTTCCCATAGATCCAATGACAGTAAGTGGCTGGATGAAAGATGCAAGAGTCTGTCTGGATCCCAGAAACTCACTCAACTTTTATGCACACACCTTTAATAACCATTCAAACCCATTTGTGTCAACTACTTTGAATGTTACACTAGGCAGCAAAATTTCAAAAGTTCAGAAATCAAATTAGCTATTTCTTAATGATTTTGATGTGCTTTTTATAGTTGTCTGACTTGGTGTTTCCAAGGAAATGTGTTACCACTAACTGGAATGCTACCCATGCTGCCTTTCCCTTGCCACACAGTAAACGGTGAAACTCCTCATCTTTCAGAAGCACATGAATCTGAGGACCAATGAAGACTCGTTCCTTTATCTTTGCTTCACTCAACCTTGGAAATTTACAAATGAGGTACTTGAATGCTTCTGCATTTTTGTCCATTGCCTTTACGAAGTTCGTCATGAGACCCAACTTGATATGCAATGGAGATAACATAATATTCTGTGGTTCGACAAGTGCTGCATGTATAGTCCACTTCTTTTTCTTAGAAATTCCTTTCGCAATTTGAGGCACCATGCAGAAGTAACAATTGGTAGTATGGTCAGTTGGCTCTCTCCATACCATTGGCACTGCAAAATGCATTGATTGTCTTTTCCCATTCAACCACTGTGTGAGGTGTGATGGACATCGATTACAGCATGTATGTGGAGCCCAGTTCTTGTCATGATCTCCTATTTTGCAGCCAAAATACAGGTTATAGGTAGGGTTGAGCGAAACCGGTCGGCAATTTTCAGAAGTCGCCGACTTTTGGCAAAGTCGGGTTTCATGAAACCCGACCCGACCCCTGTGTGGGGTCGGCCATGAAGTCGGCGATCTTCTGAATCTGGAATCGGAATTCCGATACCGATTCCCGATATGTTTAAGATATCGGGAATTGGTATCGGAATTCAGATTTAAGTGTAAAATAAAGAATTAAAATAAAAAATATCGCTATACTTACCCTCTGACGGGCCCTGGTACTAACCGGGAACCTTCCTTCATTAGAATCAGCCTTCCAGGACCTTGCGGTGACGTCACGGTGACGTCGCGGCTTGTGATTGGTCGCGCGGCCGCCCATGTGACCGCTCGCGCGACCAATCACAAGCCGCGACGTCACCGTGACGTCACCGAAGGTCCTGGAAGGGCTGATTCTTAGGAAGGAAGGCTGCCGGAACGAAGCCGAGGGTGAGTATATTCCTATTAGGTATATACTCACCCTCGGACACGCCCTGCTTCTTTCCGGCAGCCTTCCTTCCTAAGAATCAGCCCTTCCAGGACCTTCGGTGACGTCACGGTGACGTCGCGGCTTGTGATTGGTCGCGCGAGCGGTCACATGGGCGGCCGCGGGACCAATCACAAGCCGCGACGTCACCGTGATGTCACCGCAAGGTCCTGGAAGGCTGATTCTAATGAAGGAAGGTTCCCGGTTAGTACCAGGGCCCGTCAGAGGGTAAGTATAGCGATATTTTTTATTTTAATTCTTTATTTTACACTTAAATATGGATCCCAGGGCCTGAAGGAGAGTTTCCGCTCCTTCAGACCCTGGGAACCATTGGAAACCCAATGCACTGCATTGGGTTTCGAGTTTCGGCCGACCCCGACCCTGACTTTTTTATAGGATCGGCCGATTTCACTCGACCCAACTTTTGAAAAAGTCGGGTTTGGTGAAACCCGACCCGATCCTATAAAAGTAAAGGTCGCTCAACCCTAGTTATAGGCTTTCTCAACCATATGAGTCAAGTTTCGCTTTTCTGACTCAAAAGTCACCTCACCACAGATATAGCAGAAATTATCTGCTTTATTAATGTAAGTCCAAGGCATCACTGAATAGCTGAACGATGATATCAGTCGACCGCTGAAATTGCTATGTGACTGATAGAGGGAGAACATGCGTCTTTTATAGAGTTGTGTGATGCAAGTTTAATTAGGATTGCATCATCTTTCTTTCTTTGGCATCTATCATTGGTCATTTAGAGATGATGAAATACTGATGACTCAATTCATTAGTCATTTGGAGATGATGCAATATTGATGAAGCAATCCATTAGTCAGTTGGAGGGTGCAAAACTGATGATACAAGGCTGGTGATGTATTCCTTGCCTAGCGGTGTATCAAAGGCTTTGAGAAATATCCACGCACCCCTGTATCATAAAAACTAGAGCCAATTTCAAAATTTAAGCATCATTTTCATTTTCAGCACCCCATAATTAGTTAAGTTGAACTGTTTTCATGTCTGAACCAATTTTGCTGTTGACTAGTGATCAGGCCAAATTCACCAGGGTATGTGAACTTTTGATCAGGGTCGTTTGGGGGTTTTGGGTTGTCATTATGATTTAAAAAGAGAAAACACAGTAGTTTGACAATAAATTGCTTCACCCAACCACTAACCATGAGTGGAGATAAAGTTTTGGTGTTATCATTCATATTCTCTGAAAAAAGGCCAAGAAAGCAAAAATTTGATCATGAATATATCCATGAATTCTGCAATACTATAATTATAATGCATAAAACCCTTAAAATATTGTTTTACCTTGTCCTGTTTATTCAGTACAGGCAGTGCGCCCGCACAATGTGAAAGCATTGAAGCCTCTGCGTTCAACATCTATGTGCCTGTGGAGGCATACAGGGACACATCGACTGGCCCAGGGCCGGACTGGCCATAGGGCACTTCTGGCAAATGCCAGAAGGGCCGGTGCCAGTGGTGGGCCGCTCAATCCGCCGCCCCCGCCGTCGCATTCAACTATACCGGCGTATAGACGCCGGTACAGTTGAATGCAATGATGGAGGAGAGAGCGTCTACAGACGCTCCTCTCCCATCATTCCCCGCTCTGCCTCTGACACTGCGGGTGCGCGATGATGTCATATCATCGCGCACCTGCTGTGTCCCGGGCAGACTACAGCTGCTGAGACAGGAGCAGGAACCAGGAAGCAACGCTGGGCACGAGGAGAGGTGAGGAGAGTTTTTTTTTTTTCTGGACTGTGGGGCCATTCTCGGAGGAGGGGAGGGGAGGAAGAGAAGAGATGTGGGCTGTATATAGTTCTCTGTGGGCTGTGCTCTGTGCTGTATATAGTTCTCTGTGGGCTGTGCTCTGTGCTGTATATAGTTCTCTGTGGGCTGTGCTCTGTGCTGTATATAGTTCTCTGTGGGCTGTGCTCTGTGCTGTATACCACTGTGGGCTGTATATAGTTCTCTGTGGGCTGTGCTCTGTGCTGTATACTACTGTGGGCTGTATATAGTTCTCTGTGGGCCGTGCTCTGTGCTGTATACTACTGTGGGCTGTATATAGCTCTCTGTGGGCTGTGCTCTGTGCTGTATACTACTGTGTGCTCTGTGCTATATATAGTACTCTGTGGGCTGTGCTCTGTGCTGTATACTACCGTGGGCTGTGTGCTATATATAGTACTCTGTGGGCTGTGCTCTGTGCTGTATACTACTGTGGGCTGTATATAGTTCTCTGTGGGCTGTGCTCTGTGCTGTATACTACTGTGGGCTGTATATAGTTCTCTGTGGGCTGTGCTCTGTGCTGTATACTACTGTGGGCTGTATATAGTTCTCTGTGGGCTGTGCTCTGTGCTGTATACTACTGTGGGCTGTATATAGCTCTCTGTGGGCTGTGCTCTGTGCTGTATACTACTGTGTGCTCTGTGCTATATATAGTACTCTGTGGGCTGTGCTCTGTGCTGTATACTACTGTGTGCTCTGTGCTATATATAGTACTCTGTGGGCTGTGCTCTGTGCTGTATACTACCGTGGGCTGTGTGCTATATATAGTACTCTGTGGGCTGTGCTCTGTGCTGTATACTACTGTGGGCTGTATATAGTTCTCTGTGGGCTGTGCTCTGTGCTGTATACTACTGTGGGCTGTATATAGTTCTCTGTGGGCTGTGCTCTGTGCTGTATACTGCTGTGGGCTGTATATAGTTCTCTGTGGGCTGTGCTCTGTGCTGTATACTACTGTGGGCTGTATATAGCTCTCTGTGGGCTGTGCTCTGTGCTGTATACTACTGTGTGCTCTGTGCTATATATAGTACTCTGTGGGCTGTGCTCTGTGCTGTATACTACCGTGGGCTGTGTGCTATATATAGTACTCTGTGGGCTGTGCTCTGTGCTGTACACTACTGTGGGCTGTATATAGTTCTCTGTGGGCTGTGCTCTGTGCTGTATACTGCTGTGGGCTGTATATAGTTCTCTGTGGGCTGTGCTCTGTGCTGTATACTACTGTGGGCTGTATATAGCTCTCTGTGGGCTGTGCTCTGTGCTGTATACTACTGTGTGCTCTGTGCTATATATAGTACTCTGTGGGCTGTGCTCTGTGCTGTATACTACCGTGGGCTGTGTGCTATATATAGTACTCTGTGGGCTGTGCTCTGTGCTGTATACTACTGTGGGCTGTATATAGTTCTCTGTGGGCTGTGCTCTGTGCTGTATACTGCTGTGGGCTGTATATAGTTCTCTGTGGGCTGTGCTCTGTGCTGTATACTACCGTGGGCTGTGTGCTATATATAGTACTCTGTGGGCTGTGCTCTGTGCTGTATACTACTGTGGGCTGTATATAGTTCTCTGTGGGCTGTGCTCTGTGCTGTATACTGCTGTGGGCTGTATATAGTTCTCTGTGGGCTGTGCTCTGTGCTGTATACTACTGTGGGCTGTATATAGTTCTCTGTGGGCTGTGCTGTATATAGTACTCTGTGGGCTGTGCTGTATATAGTACTCTGTGGGCTGTGCTGTATATAGTACTCTGTGGGCTGTGCTGTGTATAGTACTCTGTGGGCTGTGCTGTGTATAGTACTCTGTGGGCTGTGCTGTATATAGTACTCTGTGGGCTGTGCTGTATATAGTACTCTGTGGGCTGTGCTGTATATAGTACTCTCTGGGCTGTGCTGTATATAGTACTCTCTGGGCTGTGCTGTATATAGTACTCTGGGCTGTGCTTTATATAGTTCTCTGTGGGCTGTGCTGTATATAGTTCTCTGTGGGCTGTGCTGTATATAGTTCTCTGTGGGCTGTGCTGTATATATTACTTTGTGGGCTGTGCTGTATATATTACTTTGTGGGCTGTGCTGTATATATTACTCTGTGGGCTGTGCTGTATACTACTGTGTGGACTGTGCTGTATACTTCTACGTGGGCTGTGCTGTATACTACTGTGTGGTCTGTGCTGTATACTACTGTGTGGTCTGTGCTGAATACTGCTGTGTGGTCTGTGCTGAATACTGCTGTGTGGGCTGTGTTATCTACTACGCGAGCTGTGCTATAGTATGCAGGCTGTGCTGTATACTATGCGGTTTGTGCTATATAATATGCGGGCTTTGCTTTATACTATGGGGAGTATATTATATTCTATGGGGGAGGCCATGTTATGTACTATGTGGCTGTGTTATATACTATTGTGGGGGTATATTATATTCTATGGGGGAGGCTGCGTTATATACTATGGGGGGCTGCATTATATTCTATGGGGGGCTACATTATATATTATGGGGAGGTGGGCTGTATTATATTCTATGGGGGTTACATACTCTGGGGTGGCTGCATTATACTCTGTGGGGTGGCTGCATTATACTCTGGGGTGGCTGCATTATACTCTGGGGTGGCTGCATTATACTATATGTGGGCTGCATTATACTGTATCGAGGACTATGGGGAATACGTTATACTATATGAAGAACTATGGGGTGCATTATACTATGGGAAGTGAATTGTACTACATGGATGACTGTGGCGGTGCATTATACTATATGGAGCACTATGAGGATTGTATTATGCTATATGGAGGACTATGAGGATTGTATTATGCTATATGGAGGACTATGAGGAGTGTATTATACTATGTGGAGGACTGAGCAGTGTATTTTAATATATGGAGGACTATAGGGAGTGTATTATACTATATGGAGGACTATGGAGCACATTATAATATATGGAGGACTATGGGGTGTATTTTACTAAACAAGTAAAATGCTGCATATTCGGATTGTTTTTGCTGGAACAAAAAGCCTTGTTGTCAGCAGCACATTGCCAGTGTAAACTGTAGATGTGCTGCTGAAAACATGATACTGTATGGTGATCTATTAGTGATCGTTCTGTCCCATCATTATTCCTCAGCTGGTGGAAAGAGGCCGGGAAACAAGCGTTGAACAACTTCAGTATTGTCGATCAAACTCGTTTAGCGCGGCCTGAACTCAGCGCACGTAAATACAACAGAAAGGCTTCTGTGTGATGTGCAATATGTTAGCATTTGGGGACCCATTTTAAACTTTGCCTAGGGCCCCACTTTGCCTAAAACCGGCCCTGCCTACAAGTGTACAAAGATATTATACAGTCACCATGTGACAAGTGGGCCTGTGTAACTTCAAATGCCAGGGCTGAATTTTAGTCCCAGTCCGGCCCTGGACTGGCCCAAATGGTTATGCAATATTGACAGCTACCTGTTAATTTGTATACATTTTCCATGTCTGCTATTCATCAGATAACCTGCTTCATACCGAGGGGTGCAGGCAGTGATCAAATGCACTCAGCCTTACATCTGTATAACTCAGAGCACACATATGACAATAAGTCATAAGCGTGTGGAAGGACCCCCATGCAGCAGTACCCCGTGTTTACAAGTCTGCTAACAGCATGGAGCATTTTCTATAGACATATGTCTATGTTTCACATAATCACCCATTTCATAGTGATGGATTTCAATTGGCTCCATTTACCTAAGTAGCCATGAATGTTGTGTCATAAATGTGTAGAGCAGTCCAGCACCGCATGTATATTTTATAAGTAGACTCTTATTTTGCATTTCATCCTCCTAAGGTCCTATTCACATATCTGTGACTTTTAGGCTATGTGCACACGTTGCGCTTTTTTCACATTTTTTCCGCATTTTTTCACTGTGAAAATGCTTACTAAATGCATGCCATTTTTTTAAATGGAATTCCACATTGTTGTGCCCATGCTGCATTTTTTTCAGCAAAAAAAATGCATCGAGGAAAAAAACGCAGCATGTTAATCAATTTTGCGGAATTTCGGCGATTTTGCTGCTATATAATTGTGTTGGAACGCTCCAGAAAAAATGCAAAAAAAACACGAGAAAAACGTGATAAAAACACGGAAAAAAACGTGAAAAAACGCGAGCGGATTTCCAGCGAAATGAGTCCGGTTTTGATCAGGAAAATTATGCAAACATTCTGCAACGTGGGCACATAGCCTTATTGTACAGAATACAAATGCAACAAGGATGGCATCTCCATGCTGTTTGTTACATCATCGGCCTAGTCATAGACATATGAGACATTGATCAGCAAATCATCCGAAACTCGGATATGTCTCAGGGTTTCCTTGGCGGACCAAGTGTCTTTGAAGTAAAAAAGTTCTGAATGCACCCATTACATATAAAGCCCATGATGCAAAATACAGAAAAAAATGTTATGGCTGCAGATGTACCATCCAAACAAACCTTCATTTACAAAGTATATGAACGGCTGTGCTATGCAAATTGCACAGACATGTTACATTGGCTTCATAGGACATATCACGATGTTATTTCTGCCTTTTACATCTGTAAATATTTTTTTTAAATTATAATACAATTTCACAGCACTTAGAAGTCTTGCTACAATGGTTTCCACTTGTATTCCCTTCTTTGCCACCAGGGGTCACATTCGGATCAGAATATAATCAATGAATCCTCTAAACAGTTCAGCTGTGGCAGGAGATGTATTATTCTCACTGAGGTGTTGTGAAGCATACTCCTTTCATAAAAGCCACCAGATCAGTGTCATTTTACATTTCTTTAGGTATGTAACAATATTATTTATTGCCTTATGTGCACATGAATGATTTTTTTCTACATAACAGAAGCTCCCAGTCTCTTTTTTTGAAGTTTGATATTTAAATAAGGCATCTAAGGTCGGGTAGATATTACACAAGATCAGATGTCAGGAGAAGGAAATTGCAATCTTGCTTTGTGCTCATGGGCTTTTGGTTTAGCTACCTGATAACACATTATAGTACTGTTTGCTTGTATAAATAATTGCCTGGTTTATTGAGGCAAGGTATGCAAAACAGAATCGAGGGAAATGGGTGAGGAAAACAAGAAAGGGCCCTAAGGTACAGTTATATTAGAAAACAACAGAAAGGCATGGCTGTAGAATTATAATGTGCTGGAAGAACGGATAAATGTGATCCAGGAGTGCTGACAATAGGCCTAAGGCAAATGTCCTGATGCCCAACCCTAAAAATAGCTATGAGAATGTGAAGGAGTAAAATAATAAAGCAGGTAGTTACATGTCATAAATAACTCAGAATATGAAAACATAACAAAAAATGATCATAAAACACAATAGAGGCTCTATTGTATTAGGACTCTGTGCTAGTTGGATGGAGCCATAATATTTCGGTAATATTCTCCTGTAGAAGTTTTCGCTCTCCATGATATAAGTTTGCAGAGAGGATTTTCAGTACCCACTCCAGAAGAGTTTGAAATTCAGAAAGCACACCTATAAAATCTGGTAAAATCCTTCATACTATTTTTTTTTCATCAATCCGATGGCAAGCAAGGAATACATCTGGATTATTTTGCTATCCATACTGTGTACCTTATGGAGCTCATACGGAAGTACACACAATTGATACAGTGTATGCATGGAAGACTACACAGATGCATAGTCAAAAATACTATAGGTACGGAGTCTAATATAAATAAACAACAAGGAAAGTAGAGAAAATCAAATCAATGGCCCCTTTTTATCAAGACCGGCATTGTTCACGCCAGTCTTGATGAACTGGAGTCAGATGCTCCAGATTCATGGTGTAGCAAACCCACAACCTATATCACTGCAGGCAGCAGGTAAAGCGATGTGCCGCAGCCTAAACTGACTTGCATGCCAGAATTTTCTTCAGGCCGATTTCACACGTCAGTGGCTCCGGTACGTGAGGTGACAGTTTCCTCACGTATCGGAGCCACTGACACACGTAGACCCATAAAAATAAATGCATCTGTGCAGATGTCATTGATTTTTTGTGGACCGTGTATCCGGGTGCCAAACACGGAGACATGTCAGTGTTCGTGGGAGCACACATATTACACGGAGCCATTAAAGTCAATGGGTCCGTGTAAAACACGGACCACACACGGACGGTCTCCATGTGCAGTCCCTGTGGCATGCAGGAGACAGCGCTACAGTAAGCGCTGTCCCCCCCACATGGTGCTGAAGCCGCGATTCATATCTTCTGTGCAGCAGCGTTTGCTGCATAGAAGATATGAATAATAGTGTTTAAAAGAAAGATCTATGTGTCCGCCGCCCCCCCCCCACCCCCTGTGCGCCCCCCCGCTGTTCTGAAAATACTCACCTGTGTCCCTCGCAGTGTTCTGTGCTGGCCACCCCTTCTACTGTATGCGGTCACGTGGGGCCGCCGATTAGAGTCATGAATAGGTGGCTCCACCTCCCATAGGGGTGGAGCCGCCTATTCATGACTGTAAATGAGCGGCCCCACGTGACCGCATACAGGAGAAGATGGGGCCAGACCAGGAAGCAGCGACAGCCAACGAGGGAGCGGGTGAGTATTTTCAGAACAGCGGGGGGGCGCACAGGGGGTGGGGGGGCGGCGGACACATAGATCTTTCTTTTAAACACTATTATTCATATCTTCTATGCAGCAAATGCTGCTGCACAGAAGAAATGAATCGCGGCTTCAGCACGATGCAGTGTACCACACGCGTGGGTACCACACGCTCTGTGTGGTACCCACTCGCCACACGGGCGGCACACGTGTGCCGCACGTATGGCCTACGTGAGCTCACGGGCACACGGACACGGATAACTCCGGTACCGATTTTTTCCGGTACCGGAATTATCTGGACATGTGGGACAGCCCTTACTTGTAGCTGCATTGCTGCCACCTAACACACAGGCAGCTTATGCTACTAAATAGGGATACATCTGTACATAATTGCATATACCTAAACAATTATAATCTTTATTTTTATATAGCGCTTTACACAGCACTTTACAGACATTATCATTGCTGTCCCTGATGGAGCTCACAATCTAAATTCCCTATCAGTATGTCTTTGGAATGTGGGAAGAAACTGGAAAACATGGCGGAAACCCACACAAATACGGGGAGAACATACAAACTCCTTGCAGATTTTGTCCTTGATTGGATTTGAACCCAGGACTCCAGCGTTGCAAGGCTACAGTGCTAACCACTGAGCCACCGTGCTGCCCATAAAAAAGAGTACTGGATATAGAATAGGACCCTGCCAAAAGAGTTTGTGTTGTCATTGTTGCAGGCTTAAAAATTCTTTCAGTCAAAATGAAAGATGCTGGCTTACGTATGCTCTATGGTGTTTGATGAGAACTGCTAATGAGTAATTGGTGAGGACGTAGTACACAAGTGGTGTTTTTCCAAGAGTGGGCAATGGGATTGTGGAAGGTTTGAGGGGTGGAGGTGGATCTGGGGTGGAGCCTGGGCAGAGTCTCAAGGGGGCCCGGAAATTTTACCAGTATGGAGCCCTGAAATTCTTGTTGGCAGCTCTACATTTGATGATTTAATTGCCTCTTATTGCAGTGTTACTCCGGTCAAAGTAATTGTTCTTACATTTTGATAGATCAGATATTTCTGAACTTTTTTTCACACTCACTCATGGGTAATAGAAAAAGGGAAAACCATCCACACCGAACTGTTCTCTGTAGAGACTTGAAAGACTCTCGCCACACAACTCACAATCTTCACCTCAGACCTGACTTTATAAAAGGCCATCAATGGATTTCTCATATCTCCTAAGGAACAAAGGGGAGGCTGCAACACATGGCCAACAAGAGGAGAGGAAAATGTGCAGGAAAATAAAAAACACATTGTGAAAAAATAAAAACATGTTCATATAGAGTAGAGAGGTAAAGCTAAGGCGAGCCAAAAGTAAACGGAACAAGTTTAACCTCCCAGAAATCTAAGGAGATAAAAGGTAAAATGGTAAACAAATGGACTCACTGCAGAAAATCAATTGATGTTTACCATGCAGAGTAAACCCCTTATCTGGAGGGCTGGAACGCCTAAACCCAAGTCTACCAAGATGTATAGCCAGCAAAGGGTACTGTCACACAGTCACACTTTGATCGCTACGACGTTACGATTCGTGACATTCTAGCGATATCGTTACGATATCGCAGTGTCTGACACGCAGCAGCGATCAGGGATCCTGCTGAGAATCGTACGTCGTAGCAGATCGTTTGGAACTTTCTTTCGTTGCTTGATCACCCGCTGACATCGCTGGATCGTTGTGTGTGACAGCGATCCAGCGATGTGTTCGCTTGTAACCAGGGTAAACATCGGGTAACTAAGCGCAGGGCCGCGCTTAGTAACCCGATGTTTACCGTGGTTACCAGCGTAAACGTAAAAAAAACAAACAGTACATACTCACATTCCGGTGTCTGTCCTCCGGCGTCTCAGCTTCTCTGCACTGTGAGCGCCGGCCAGCCAGAAAGCGAGCACAGCGGTGACGTCTGACGTCACCGCTGTGCTTTCCGGCCGCTGTGCTTACACAGTGCAGAGAAGCTGAGACGCCGGGGGACAGACACCGGAATGTAAGTATGTACTGTTTGTTTTTTTTACGTTTACGCTGGTAACCAGGGTAAACATCGGGTTACTAAGCGCGGCCCTGCGCTTAGTAACCCGATGTTTACCCTGGTTACCCGGGGACTTCGGCATCACTCCAGCGCCGTGATTGCAACGTGTGACCGCAGTCTACGACGCTGGAGCGATAATCATACGACGCTGCGACGTCACGGATCGTGCCGTCGTAGCGATCAAAATGGCACCGTGTGACAGTACCCAAAGAAGTACAGTGAAGAGTACATAGAAAACCCAAACCAGAATGTGATAGGGCAGTCCAGAATGGAAAACACCTGGAGAGGAGCAAACCAAGAAGGCAGAACAAAGGAACTTTTGGGATTTGGACAGGGAAGAAAAATCAGTAGTTAAACAAACAGGGGAACTGACCACACAGCAATAGATCAGCAAATTTAATCCCCAAACTGAGCCATATATTACATTGGTTTATCCAACCCGCACAGCAGCTTGGCTATTGTTATCCAAGGCTATTCAAGTGTTGTGGTTTCACAGCATCACAAGGTGAGCGCAAAAAAACACAATAAAACCGCATGTTTTTTGGTTAATGTTCTATGTGCGCTCTTTGACAGTCTCCAGTCTATCAGAGAAAATTATCATGCAGATTTCCATTACAGAAACAGAGAACAACTTAAATGCAGTCCAGATTTGGATATGCTGGGTAGGGTGAGAATATGTATGTTTTCTATCACCCGATCTGTCTAAAAACTCCTCTTCAGTCACATCGTGCTACATTCTGACCTCAGTTATTTTGTTTATACAGAAAACAAGGAAACACCTCATAATGTGACTGAACTGGTTTTCAAAATTTCCCGAAATGAACTCTAACCAGGTGTTAATATTAACAGCGGTAATAATCTACACAAGTTCATTTCTAAGGAGCAATTGTTAAGCCTCATAGTAGTAGAAGAATTTATTTGTTGACTTTGGCAACTTGTGGCTACCTTAATGTTGACCCTAGATATGTGGCCTTCTACTTCAGGAATGGAATGAAGTAGATCAATCATAAAAAATATTACACACTAGTATGCCTATGAATGTATGCATAGTAATACATCTAAAAATATTTACTTTCTGAATATATTACAAGAACAGAAGGATCTCTATAAATGTTCATGGTGAAAATTACTAACGGCTAAATATACAGTTTTGGAGCATATGTGAGCTTGTATTTGTAAGAGAATCTCATAAAGAAGCTCTTTCTATGGACAGATGCCCTTTAAAAATTGGTAACATTCATTTTACCTCTACATCCTTAGTGTTGTTTTACACACAGAAACACCACACATTTACATCAAAAACAATGCACCAGATGATAACTGTAAGAACTCTCATGCAAAAGATTCTTTTTTTTACTAGACTGAATATGAGAACTGCAATGATTTTTTCAGCCACCAAAAGCAATGGGAGTATAAAAATGCTGCAAAAAACGTGTAAGGTAAGGTATGTAAGGTAAACAAAGCACACATGTAATCCACACAACCCAAAAAACATAGCAAAAATGTAGCAACAAAACCTGCACTTTGAATTCAATGCTTTTACTGCCAAGGCAGCAGGTTTTGACTGCAAAAATGTTAAAAATGAAAATAGCTTAAGGCAGGAATGTGAATATTAAAATTCTCAGTGTGTTTTGTTTGTGACATTTTTTTTTCTCACTGTGGTTGTGCATTTTGTGTATTTCGAAGCACATCATGCTTTAGTGTTAGTTTTGTTCTTTTTCCTGAATTTTTTCCTATAGACTTTTCTTAAGGAAAATAAAAATGCATGTGTACATAATAAAGTCACAAACTACATCTAATAAAGAAAATGTTAAAAAAGTCTGCGTAAAAGAAGCCCTAATGGAGCTTCTGGATTCAGAAGGGAGCAACTACAGTGTTTTTTTCTCTGAGGGACACAAGCACACTTATGTACATCACGGATAGTTCATTAATACTTGAATACACATTTATGTTGGACAAACCCTTTAATTTCATAAGGATTGGCTGGTCATCTAACGCATAGAGGGGGCTTCCTGACTGTCCTGTGACAGATTATGTCAGGGGAACCAGGATTGTGTGATTTTCATTTTTTTTGTTTGATCGTTTTGTTTTGCCAGCAGGTAAGATATTGCCAAATAAGTCTTTCAGCTGTTTATGCCTCTCTCCAGATTAAGTATAGATTATTTTTGTTGCATTAGGGATTTTCACTTTAGTCTTTCACCCAATTTCTCCCCACTGTGAGAAATTTACAGTTTTGTTGCAACATTTTTGGCTGTATTATCACTAGAATTTTCTGTGTAACACATACATATATCCAGAGGCTCCTAATAAAAATGAATGGTCCCTTCTGCATATTTCACCATACATGTATTGCATGGGCTGCAGGTAGTCCCTGAACAATACCATAACGTCATGACCAAAAGTTTTGAGACTGACACAAATTTTGGTGTTTACTACTTCAAATTTCTCAACGATCCAGAAGCAAATGGGTGACGAACAATGCTTTTTCCAGCATAATGGAACAACATGTAACAAAGCAAAATAAATAACTAAGTGACTCGGAGAACAAAACACCAAAATATTAGGTCTGTGGTCAAGAATCCCCCTGATCTCAATCTCATTGCGAAATTGCAGTAAATCTTCAAAAAGCAGGTAGACAAAAAACATAGTTATGATAAACTCCAAGCTTTAATTTGGTAAGAGGGTTGACATCAGTCAAAATTTGGTCCAGAATCTGATTTCCAGCATGCCATAGAAAATTGCAGAAGTCTTGAAAAATAAGGTCCAACACTGTAAATATTGAGTTTTGCATAAACTTGATGTAAAAGTTTGATCAAAACTATCCATAGAAATATCTGTCTAAAAGATATAAAAACACTGAAGCAACAAACTTAGTGAAAACAAAAAATTGTGTTAGTCAAAAAAAATTGGCCATGACTGTACACGTACTTCAGTCATATGGAGCACAGGAGTTTACTACAATCAAGACCATTCAAAAATATTTATTTCTGTGACGCATACCAGAGAAGAATTTCACAGTTATTTCTAAGGTATGGAGAGAAAACATGCATTTTTAAATTCAAGTTTTTCTACATTTTATGAACACCATTCCTGTCTCGAAAGCAACCTTGAGCTACACGTAAATACTATCTCTTCCCTTTTGCAATTTTGAAATATTTTAAGAACATATTATGAATAGAGATGAGCGAATATTTCAATATTCGGATCTGCTCACGATTGCCGATTTTGCAATATTCTCTAATTTAATAGCCAAATATAGCCGAACATACTCAGCACAAAAGCCGGTGTTTCCCACACTGTGTGACACCATGGGAAACACTAGTGTAGGAACAGGTCTTAATAAGGGGGAGGGTGGAATTTGAGGTGCCCGATTCATTAACGGGATTCTGTCATGTGAAAAATTTCTGTTGCTGGTCATTATGTACTGATCGATGACTGAGGCCATGCCAGTGGCACCTCTATGGCTGAAAGACCTAGGCTGCTGGGAGGAATAAAGTTAATTTCCTTTTGGCAGAGTGACCGTCAATATGGTTTCAGAACACTACTCACCTGCAGATTAACCCCATATCTGCAGGTTAATAGCTTTTTGTTTCCCATAATAGGTTCCCTTTAAGAGGCACACACCTCTTAAAAAAACAGGAGCATCTGATTAGTGACTGGTGCTTCATCACAATTTTTTTTCCAGTCCATACTAGAGTAATATTCAAGGAGTAGCAAACTTCATTGCTCATCATCAATTTAATGAGTGACGTTTGCCTCATCTAGCCCCAGCACCGCACTCTTTGTTTTATAATGACATGAGTTCACCAAAAGATGCCACATTTTAGCACAGTTTTGAGTTGTGCCAAAACTTTGTGACTTTTCAAAGCTTTTTTCACCAGAATTCTGGTGTAAGTTTCATGAATGGGGTCCATAGTATGCATATACCCACATAGTTTTCTTTCTAACCCATCTACACTGTGACAGCCTTAAGAAAAATGCAATTAGAGAATATTTATTGAGCTACAGAAAATTGCTATTGCATTTAGCACTTATTTGCATATTGACGCCATTGAAATCAAGGCTAGATTCACATACTGATTTCCAATTTATATCCATCAAAACAGACCATTTTCCTTCCATAGATTTTTGGTTTTGCCTTAGTTTTTCATATTTATTGCATTTGCTCTTTTTCTTTTTTCTAACCCCTGGCACACTGCAATCAAAGATGATTGCAGTGTTCCGGCGGCATAGGGAAGCATTGCGCATGGAGGGGGCTCCCTGCATGCTTTCCTGAGACCCTCGGAGGGTCCCCTACCTCCTCCTCCCTGCAGGCCCTGGATCCACAATGGCCACGGGGGGCCTTCCGGGTCCTGCAGGGAGGTGGCTTGCAAGCGCCTGCTCAGAGCAGGTGCTTGCCAGCCTGGAGCACTGCCTGTCAGATCGCTGACAAGGCGTCCGATCTCAATTCCAGCCAATTCTGTGTTGAAAAAGTAAAACAGTGCTCCTTCCCTTCCGAGCTCTCCCGTGCGCCAAAGCAGGGTTTTACCCCAACATATGGGGTATCAGTGTACTCAGGAAAAATTGGGCAACAACTTTTGGGGTCCAATTTCTCTGGTTACCCTTGGGAAAATAAAAATTTGGAGGGCTAAAAAATCATTTTGTGGGAAAAAATTATTTTTTATTTTCATGGCTCTGCGTTATAAACTATAGTGAAACACTTGGGGGTTCAAAGTTCGCACAACACATTTCGATAAGTTCCTTGGGGGTCTAGTTTCTAATATGGGGTCACTTTTGGGGGGTTTCTACTGTTTAGGTACATCAGGGGCTCTGCAACCACAATGTGATGCCTGCAGACCATTCCATCTAAGTCTGCATTCCAAACGGCGCTCCTTCCCTTCCAAGCTCTGCCATGCGCCCAAACACTAGTTTTCTCCCACATATGGGGTATCAGCGTACTTAGGACAAATTGGACAACAATTTTTGTGGTCCAATTTCTCCTGTTACCCTTGGGAAAATACAAAACTGGGGGCTAAAATATAATTTTTGTGGAAAAAAAAAGAATTTTTATTTTCACGGCTCTGCATTATAAACTGCAGTGAAACACTTGGGGGTTCAAAGTTCTCACAACACATCTAGATAAGTTCCTTGGGGGGTCTAGTTTCCAATATGGGGTGACTTGTGGGGGATTTCTACTGTTTAGGTACATCAGGAGCTCTCCAAACGCGACATGGCGTCCCATCTCAATTCAGTCAATTTGGCATTGAAAAGTCAAATGGCGCTCCTTCCCTTCTGAGCTCTGCCATGCACCCAAACAGTGGTTTACCCCCACATATGGGGTATCACCATACTCAGAACAAATTGTACAATAACTTTTGGGGTCCAATTTCTCCTGTTATTCTTGGTAAAATAAAACAAATTGGAGCTAAAGTAAATTTTTTGTGAAAAAAAGTTAAATGTTCATTTTTTTTAAACATTCCAAAAACTCCTGAGAAACATCTGAAGGGTTAATAAACTTCTTAAATGTGGTTTTGAGCACCTTGAGGGGTGTAGTTTTTAGAATGGTGTCACACTTGGGTATTTTCTATCATATAGACCCCTCAAAGTGACTTCAAATGTGATGTAGTCCCTAAAAAAATATGGTGTTGTAAAAATGAGAAATTGCTGGTCAACTTTTAACCCTTATAACTCCGTAACAAAAAAAATTTGGGTTCCAAAATTGTGCTGATGTAAAGTAGACATGTGGGAAAGGTTACTTATTAAGTATTTTTACCAATTAGACACACAATGCACAGGGTTATTGAGTACCAACCCCTGTGCCCATCCGGAAATAAATTATAAATAGTCCCATACAAAGGGTATATGTAAACCTATAAACAAATTTGCACAATAGAACTCAATTACAAAGAATTATATAAATTTTATTGATAATAACATATAAAATCATGAACAATATACCAATGGTAAATGGTACCAAAAGAAATAAGACACCACTGACCAGAAGTTAGTTACAGTTAGGTCCATATATATTTGGACAGAGACAACATTTTTCCAATTTTGGTTATAGCCATTACCACAATGAATTTTAAACAAAACAAATCTACCATAAAGAGAAGACTGCATGAAAGTAGATACAGAGGGTTCACTGCACGGTGCAAGCCACTTATAAGCATCAAGAATAAAAAGGCTAGACTGGACTTTGCTAAAAAACATCTAAATAAGCCAGCACAGTTCTGGAAGAACATTCTTTGGACAGATGAAACCAAGATCAACCTCTACCAGAATGATGGAAAGAGAAAAGTATGGTGAAGGCGTGGTACAGCTCATGATCCAAAGCATACCACATCATCTGTAAAACACGGCGGAGGCAGTGTGATGGCTTGGGCATGCATGGCTGCCAGTGGCACTGGGTCACTAGTGTTTATTGATGATGTGACACAGGACAGAAGCAGCCGAATGAATTCTGAGGTATTCCGAGACATACTGTGTGCTCAGATCCAGCCAAATGCAGCCAAACTGATTGGTCGTCGTTTCATACTACGGATGGACAATGACCCAAAACATAAAGCCAAAGCAACCCAGGAGTTTATTAAATCAAAGAAGTGGAATATTCTTGAATGGCCAAGTCAGTCACCTGATCTCAACCCAATTGAGCATGCATTTCACTTGTTAAAGACTAAACTTCAGACAGAAAGGCCCACAAACAAACAGCAACTGAAAACCACCGCAGTGAAGGCCTGGAGAGCATCAAAAAGGAGGAAACACAGCGTCTGGTGATGTCCATGAGTTCAAGACTTCAGGCAGTCATTGCCAACAAAGGGTTTTCAACCAAGTACTAGAAATGAACATTTTATTTAAAATTATTGAATCTGTCCAATTACTTTTGGTCCCTTTAAAAACAGGGTGGCACATGTTAAGGAGTTGAAACTCCTAAACCCTTCATCCGATTTTAATGTGGATACCCTCAAATGAAAGCTGAAAGTCTGAACTTCAACTGCATCTGAATTGTTTTGTTTAAAATTCATTGTGGTAATGTCTGTAACCAAAATTAGAAAAATGTTGTCTCTGTCCAAATATATATGGACCTAACTGTATATTCTAAAAATTATAATTCCTGCTGCCATGTTATGAATTAACCCAGTGGATAATTAATATCTCATGCCATAGATTGGCATAAACACCTAAAATGGTAACCTACAGGTCAGTCAACAATTGGCATAGTGATGATACATATAAAAGTACTTATATAGTGCTCATTACCTCTGGTCCGATGGTGCCACGACCAGCACTATATGAGTACTTTTATATGTATCATCACTATGCCAATTGTTGACTGACCTGTAGGTTACCATTTTAGGTGTTTATGCCGATCTATGGCATGAGATATTAATTATCCGCTGAGTTAATTCATAACATGGCAGCAGGAATTATAATTTTTAGAATATAATTACCTTCTGGTCTGTGGTGTCTTATTTATTTTGGTACCATTTACCATTGGTATATTGTTCATGATTTTATATGTTACTTATCAATAAAATTTATATAATTCTTTGTAATTGAGTTCTATTGTGCAAATTTGTTTATAGGTTTACTTATTAAGTATTTTGTGTGACATATCTCTGTGATTTAAGGGCATAAAAATTCAAAGTAGGAAAATTGCAAAATTTTCAAAATTTTCACCAAATTTCCATTTTTTTCACAAATAAACGCAGGTAATATCAAATAAATTTTACCACTAACATGAAGTACAATATGTCACGAGAAAACATTGTCAAAATCACTGGGATCCGTTAAAGCATTCCAGAGGTATAACCTCATAAAGGGACAGTGGTCAGAATTATAAAAATTGGCACGGTCATTAAACTGCAAACCACCCTTGGGGGTAAAGGGGTTAAAGGGAACAGGTTACCAGGTTCCTGCTATGTAGTATGAGAGCAGCATAGTGCAAGAGCTGAGACCCTGATTTCAGTGATGTGTCACTAACTGGTTTGGATGCTATCATTGTGATAAACTCACTGTTTTCTCTGCCTCAGATCTAGCAGTTCTCTAAATTCTGAGCCCTGAATAACCTGCCCACACTACTGATTGACAGAATTCTGGGCAGTACACTAAAGATTCAGAGAAATCTGATAAATAGTGGTGGGGGTGGAGTTACACAGACCAGTTGACTAGGAGGCAACGAGACACCTAGTTATATCATGATACAATACTGCAGATTAAACACTGATTTTATTGAAACAAAAACATACAGCCTAGTAAATGGCACAATGATAGAATCAGAGTCTGAGCCCCTACATTATGCTGTACTAAGATTACATAGCAAAAACCAGCATTTTCCCACGCTTAAGATCCATTTGAGTTCATGCCGGCAGGGAGCGCAGCTTCGGTGACATCACCGCTAGTCACTGAAGCTCCGCTCCCAGCATTTCATTTATTCACCAGTAGTTTACAGCCAGAAGCGGTCGCATTAGCAGCACTCCCTGTTGTAAACTGTACATTCCTCTAGATATGGATTACTGCGTGGGACTGGCTGTACGCCGGACAGGTATGGGTATATTGTTGGTTTATTATTTTGACATTTTTTACAGGAGATCAAGGGCTTCATTTGGAATGGCAGACTAATAAAGATGGAAAAACTGTGTATATTGTTTTATTTGATTAAAATACTTTTTTCTTACTGTGTGGTGTATGATTAACCCTTTAACAACTATAGGATTAGTAATGGATAGATGTCTTATTGACACCTCTCCATTACTAAGCTGGCTTAATGTCACCTTACAATAGGAAGGTGACATTAACCCCTCATTACTCCACTTGCCACGGCTACAGGGCAAGTGGAAAGAACCAGGCAAAGCTCCAGAATTGGTGCATCTAATAGATGTGACTTTTCTGGGCAGCTGCAGGCTGCTGTTTTTAGGCTGTGGGGCCATATGACCCCTTACCAGCCTGAGAATAGCAGCCCGCACCTGTGAGTTTTGCCAGGTTGGTTTAAAAATATAAGGGGGACCCCACATACTTTTTTTCTTTCATTCATTGGCCCCTGCTCGAGCTGCTCGCCGGCAGAGCAGGGGACAATTAATGACAGCCGCGTTCAGCACCACACGCAAGGAAACAACGCTTACAGTAGCGCTGCTTCCCCCACGGCCGTTGGTGCACATGGAGGAGAGTGTACACTGTTCTCCGTGTGCACGTGTGTGGTACGTTTGGCAGCCTGTGTGTCCAGGTAAAACAGACATGTCTGTGTGTTTTGCACACAGACACCCGGTCCGTCAAAACACGATGACATGCATAGACCCATTCATCTGAATGGGGCAACATGTGTCACTGTCTCCGGTACGAGAGAAATCTTTCACTACACGTGCCGGAGGCACTGACGTGCGAAACCGGCCTAACATGGTACCAAACCCTTTTGTATTTTTACAAGTACAGCATATGAACACATTACATCCTTTCAGGCTATTCATATGACTGTTCCTTGTTGGTCTGCTTAGGAAAGTTCGTGTATGTCAGACACATCAATTCAAATGAATGCATCCAAGAAAAAAATGATAAGCACGTGAATAGCATCCATGTGCTGTCTGTTTTTCACGGACTGATTTCTGTTCAATAAAAATGGATGATACATGGGTGGTATAAACATACTGTATGCTTGGAATGCATACAGGTAAAAAACAGAACATCACAAGTATGCAAAGTTGGCTATCTTGTGCGCTTTTTATGAACATATTATTTACAAAATGCCTAAGAAAACGAGAGCACATGTGTGTTTATATAATACTGGGATTAAGGGTAAGGTCAGACAGGGCAACTGTGGTGTGGTCACAACATATCTGGAGATTATAGCAGCTATTAAAGATAGGCCTGAATGCAACAGGAACGGCGATCTTCACACAGGTGTTAATAAGGGGGAGGGTGGAATTTGAGGTGCCCGATTCAATAACGGGATTCTGTCATGTGAAAAATTTCTGTTGCTGGTCACTATGTACTGATCGATGACTGAGGCCGTGCCAGTGGCACCTCTATGGCTGAAAGACCTAGGCTGCTGGGAGGAATAAAGTTAATTTCCTTTTGGCAGAGTGACCGTCAATATGGTTTCAGAACACTACTCACCTGCAGATTAACCCCATATCTGCAGGTTAATAGCTTTTTGTTTCCCATAATAGGTTCCCTTTAAGAGGCACACACCTCTTAGAAAAACAGGAGCATCTGATTAGTGACTGGTGCTTCACCACAATTTTTTTTCCAGTCCATACTAGAGTAAGATTCAAGGAGTAGCAAACTTCATTGCTCATCATCAATTTAATGAGTGGCGTTTGCCTCGTCTAGACCCACCACCGCACTCTTTGTTTTATAATGACATGAGTTCACCAAAAGATGCCACATTTTAGCACAGTTTTGAGTTGTGCCAAAACTTTGTGACTTTTCAAAGCTTTTTTCACCAGAATTCTGGTGTAAGTTTCATGAATAGGGTCTAGGGCACGGCTACAGGCCAAGTGGAAAGGACCAGGCAAAGCTCCAGAATTGGTGCATCTAATAGATGCGATTTTTCTGGGCAGCTGCAGGCTGCTGTTTTTAGGCTGTGGGGCCATATGGCCCCTTACCAGCCTGAGAATAGCAGCCCGCACCTGTGAGTTTTGCCAGGTTGGTTTAAAAATATAAGGGGGACCCCACATAATTTTTTTCTTTCATTCATTGGCCCCTGCTCCAGCTGCTCGCCAGCAGAGCAGGGGACAATTAATGACAGCCGCGTTCAGCACCACACATAGGGGAACAGCACTTACAGTAGCGCTGCCTCCCCCACGGCCGTCGGTGTACACGGAGGAGAGTGTACACTGTTCTCCGTGTGCACGTGTGTAGTACTTTTGGCAGCCTGTGTGTCCGGGTAAAAACAGACATGTCTGCGTGTTTTGCACACAGACACCCGGTCCGTCAAAACACGCTGACATGCATAGACCCATTCATCTGATTCTGGCAAAATGTGTCAGTGTCTCCGGTACGAGAGAAAACTCTCACTACACGTGCCGGAGGCACTGACGTGTGAAACCGGCCTAACATGGTACCAAACCCTTTTGTATTTTTCCAAGTACAGCATATGGACACATTACATCCTTTCAGGCTATTCATATGCCTGCTACTTGTTGGTCTGCTTAGGAAAGTTCGTGTATGTCAGACACATCAATTCAAATGAATGCGTCCAAGAAAAAAATGTTAAGCACGTGAATAGCATCCATGTGCTGTCTGTTTTTCATGGACTGATTTCTGTTCTATAAAAATGGATGATCCATAGGTGGTATAAACATACTGTATGCTTGGAATGCATACAGGTAAAAAACAGAACATCACAAGTATGCAAAGTTGGCTATCTTGTGCTCTTTTTATGAACATACTTATTTGCAAAATGCCTAAGAAAACGAGAGCACATATGTGTTTATATAATACTGGGATTAAGGGTAAGGTCATACAGGGCAACTGTGGTGTGGTCACAACATATCTGGAGATCATAGCAGCTATTAAAGAAAAACAAAAAACTGAGCCGGAATATGACTTGAAAACATGCTTTCCACGACTAGTGTTGAGCATTCCGATACTACAAATATCGGGTATCGGCCGATATTCGCTGTATCGGAATTCCGATACCGAGTTCCGATATTTTTGCGATATCAGAAATCGGAATCAGAAGTTCCTATAGTGAAATTATGCAGTATAATGAAGTGTGGGCGGTGTGTGGGCGGTGTGTGGGCGGAGACTGCGTGTGTGCGTGTGCGCATGTGCGGGCGGTGTCTGTCTGTGACCGTGGGGCTCTCTGCGTGTGTGCCAGGGCACTATGTGGCGTGCAGGGTCTCTGTGCGGCGTGCCAGGTGTCTCTGTGTGGCGTGCGGGTTGTCTCTGTGCGGGGTGTCTCTGTGCGGCATGTCTCTGTGCGGCGTGCGGGGTCTCTGTGCGGCCTGCAGGGTGTCTCTGTGCGGCATGCGGGGTGTCTGCGGTGTGCGGGTGTCTCTGTGCGGCGTGCGGGGTGTCTCTGTGCGGCGTTGCGGGGTGTCTGCGGCGTGCGGGGGGTCTCTGTGTGGCGTGCGGGGTGTCTCTGTACGGCGTGCAGGGTCTCTGTGTGGTGTGCAGGGTGTCTCTGCGGTGTGTGGGGGGTCTCAGTGCAGGCATCGTCCGATGGGACTACAAGTCCCATCGGACGATGCCTGCTACACTGACAGTGATTGACACATTAGCCAATGATGGGACAGTAGTAGTCCCATCATCCGGCTAATGTGTTGAATGAAAAAAAAAAAAACCTCCATACATACATACATGCTACATACATGCTACATACATACTACATACATACATGCTACATACATACATGCTACATACATACTTCATACATACATGCTACATACATACATACATACTACATACATACTACATACATGCTACATACATGCTACATACATGCTACATACATACTACATACATTCATACTGCATACATGCTACATAAATTCTACATACATGCTACATACATACTTACATACTACATATATACTACATACATACATACATACTACATACATACTACATACATGCTACATAAATGCTACATACATGCTACATACATACTACATACATTCATACTGCATACATGCTACATACATTCTACATACATGCTACATATATGCTACATACATGCTACTTACATGCTACATACATACTACATACATACATACTGCGTACATACATACATACTACATACATACTACATACATACATACTGCGTACATACATACATACATACTACATACATACTACATACATACATACTACATACAGTACATTCATACATTACATACATGACATACATATAGACATACAGTACATTAAACATAGATTACATACTCACCATTACTTGTCATTTTGATCCCCGAAGCCAGTGTCATCTGTAAAAAATATGAAAAAAACAAACAACCAATATACTCCCTGTCCGCAGAAATGCACGAGTGTCCCATGACGATCTCCCGTGGAGAACGGCAGCAACAGCTGTTGCAACCGCTCTCCAGGGGACCCAGATACACAATGATGGGAGGAAGGTATTCCTCCGCCGCTGTAAGAAAAAAAGTCCCTAGTCTCACTTTATGGCATTGCTGTATGAGAAATTTTCCCAGGCAGCAATTGCCAGAAAGTGAGACTTTGAACTCAGGTAACCTCAGGGATACACTGCAGGAGCCATTGTCTCCTTTCAGTGTGTCACTGAGGGTCCTATAGAGCAATGACATCACTCGATGCCACTGTTCTATAGGGGAGATCGTCGTGGGACACTCGTTATTAATTGGACTACGGCGGACAGGTAGTATGCGGTTTATTATTTTACATTTTTTGCAGGTGCTGAAGTATGGTAAGTATGGTGAAATGAAGAATATTAAAATACCTTTTTCTAATGTGTGTGTGTTTCATTAACCCTTTATTACCTTTGGATTAATAATGGATAGGCTTCTTATTGACGCCTCTCCGTTATTAACCCGGCTTAATGTCACCTTACAATAGCAAGGTGACATTAACCCCTTATTACCCCATATCCCACCGCTACACGGGAGTGGGAAGAGAGGGGCTAAGTGCCGGAATTGGCGCATCTTACAGATGCGCCATTTCCGGGGCGGCTGCGGACTGGTATTTGTAGCCGGGGGGGGCAATATCCATGGCCCCTCTCTAGGCTATGAATATCAGCCCGCAGCTGTCTGCGTAGCCTTTCTGGCTATAAAATATAGGGGGACCCCACGTCAATTTTTGGGGGGTCCCCCTATTTTAATGGCCAGTAAAGGCTACGCAGACAGCTGCGTGCTGATATTCATAGCAGGTTACAAATATTGGCCCCCGACTGTCGGTTTTCCCCCTCTGGCGCAGAAAATTGCACTGGAGCCCACACCGTTTTTTTCCGTTTTTTTTTTTTTTTTTAATTCAATGCTCATAAAGGCCTCTTTCACACTTGCGTCGGTACGGGTCCGTCGCTATGCGTCGGGCCGACGTACCGACGCACGTTGTGAAATTTGGGCCCGACGTGGGCAGCGGATGCAGTTTTTCAACACATCCGCTGCCCATTCTGAAGTGATGTATGCCGTTTGAATGTATGTAGCATGTATGTAGCATGCATGTAGCATGTATGTAGTATGTATGTAGTATGTATGCATGTAGTATGTATGTAGTATGTAAGTATGTATGTAGTATGTATGTATGTATGTAGTATGTATGTATGTAGCATGTATGTAGCATGTACAGGTCCTTCTCAAAAAATTAGCATATAGTATTACATTTCATTATTTACCATAATGTAATGATTACAATTAAACTTTCATATATTATAGATTCATTATCCACCAACTGAAATTTGTCAGGTCTTTTATTGTTTTAATACTGATGATTTTGGCATACAACTCCTGAAAACCCAAAAAACCTGTCTCAATAAATTAGCATATTTCACCCGTCCAATCAAATAAAAGTGTTTTTTAATAACAAACAAAAAAAAACATCAAATAATAATGTTCAGTTATGCACTCAATACTTGGTCGGGAATCCTTTGGCAGAAATGACTGCTGCAATGCTGCGTGGCATGGAGGCAATCAGCCTGTGACACTGGTGAGATGTTATGGAGGCCCAGGATGCTTCAATAGCGGCCTTAAGCTCATCCAGAGTGTTGGGTCTTGCGTCTCTCAACTTTCTCTTCACAATATCCCACAGATTCTCTATGGGGTTCAGGTCAGGAGAGTTGGCAGGCCAATTGAGCACAGTAATACCATGGTCAGTAAACCATTTACCAGTGGTTTTGGCACTGTGAGCAGGTGCCAGGTCGTGCTGAAAAATGAAATCTTCATCTCCATAAAGCATTTCAGCCGATGGAAGCATGAAGTGCTCCAAAATCTCCTGATAGCTAGCTGCATTGACCCTGCCCTTGATGAAACACAGTGGACCAACACCAGCAGCTGACATGGCACCCCACACCATGACTGACTGTGGGTACTTGACACTGGACTTCAGGCATTTTGGCATTTCCTTCTCCCCAGTCTTCCTCCAGACTCTGGCACCTTGATTTCCGAATGACATGCAAAATTTGCTTTCATCAGAAAAAAGTACTTGGGACCACTTAGCAACAGTCCAGTGCTGCTTCTCTGTAGCCCAGGTCAGGCGCTTCTGCCGCTGTTTATGGTTCAAAAGTGGCTTTACCTGGGGAATGCGGCACCTGTAGCCCATTTCCTGCACACGCCTGTGCACGGTGGCTCTGGATGTTTCCACAACAGACTCAGTCCACAATCTTCCTCAGGGTCCGGTCACCTCTTCTCGTTGTACAGAGTTTTCTGCCACATTGTTTCCTTCCAACAGACTTACCATTGAGGTGCCTTGATACAGCACTCTGGGAACAGCCTATTTGTTGAGAAATTTCTTTCTGGGTCTTACCCTCTTGCTTGAGGGTGTCAATGATGGCCTTCTTGACATCTGTCAGGTCGCTAGTCTTACCCATGATGGGGGTTTTGAGTAATGAACCAGGCAGGGAGTTTTTAAAAGCCTCAGGTATCTTTTGCATGTGTTTAGAGTTAATTAGTTGATTCAGAAGATTAGTGTAATAGGTCGTTTAGAGAACCTTTTCTTGATATGCTAATTTATTGAGACAGGTTTTTTGGGTTTTCAGGAGTTGTATGCCAAAATCATCAGTATTAAAACAATAAAAGACCTGACAAATTTCAGTTGGTGGATAATGAATCTATAATATATGAAAGTTTAATTGTAATCATTACATTATGGTAAATAATGAAATTTAACACTATATGCTAATTTTTTGAGAAGGACCTGTATGTAGCATGTATGTATGTAGCATGTATGTAGCATGTATGTATGTAGCATGTATGTAGCATGTATGTAGCATGTATGTAGCATGTATGTATGTATGTATGGAGTATTTTTTTTTCATTCAACACATTAGCCGGATGATGGGACTACTACTGTCCCATCATTGGCTAATGTGTCAATCACTGTCAGTGCAGCAGGCATCGTCCGATGGGTCTTGTAGTCCCATCGAACGAAGCCCGCACTGAGACACCCCGCACGCCGCACAGAGACACCCCACATGCCGCACAGAGACCCTGCACGCCGCAGAGACACCCCGCATGCCGCACAGAGACACCCCGCATGCCGCACAGAGACACCCCGCATGCCGCACAGAGACACCCCCACACCGCACAGAGACCCCCCCACACCGCACAGAGACCCCCCACACCACACAGAGACCCCCCCCATGCTGCACAGAGACCCCTCCATGCCGCACAGAGACCCCCCCACGCCGCACAGAGACCCCCCCACGCCACATAGAGCCCGTGCAGCCCCGGCACACCACATAGATCCCCTGCATGCCGCATACAGCCCCCTGGCAGGCCCGAACAGACCCCGCCCGCAGACACAGACACTCAGTGTCCACCCACGCACCACCCACGCACCGCCCACACTCTTCCCCCCTCCGGCACAGCATATAGAAGGACAGAAAGGGCTTAATTACATTCCAATATTTGTGTCCCATTGACTTGCAGTGGTATCGGGTATCGGTATCGGCGATATCCGATATTTTTTGGATATCGGCCGATCCAATCCGATACCGATACTTTTGAATACCGGAAGGTATCGCTCAACACTATCCACGATAGGACAGGTTTATGCTTTTTTTTTATCAAAAACCTTGATCAAACACTACTAAATGCCGTATGTTAATCATTTCATGCACTTGCTTTTTTACTTATTTTCATTAGGGTATATGCACACATTGTCTTTTCTTTGGTTTTGTTTGTTTCCATGGCCAGTGTGAACATGCTTTCATGTTATGTTTGTTTTCAAGTCATACCCCAGCTCAGTTTTTTGTTTTTCTATAGTATTTTTGTATTCAGTACAAATAGGGTGTGGCCCCCTTTTCACTGAGCTGGGCAGTTCATATCTAGTCCATCGAAAGCTGGGTGTCCATTTGGGACCCTGTGATTCTCTGCCACTGTTCACACTAGGTAGGTTTTAACATCAGAGAGTGTAGGTACTGTCCCAATTGGGTATACATTGTCGCGGTGGGACAGCTTTATGCTTTTCTTGATCAAAAACAGTGTTTACTAAATACCCTAGGTTAATTATTTAATGCGCTTGCTTTTTGCTTACCTTATATACTCGTATATAAGCTGAGTTTTTCAGCACTTTTTTGTACTGAAAACACCCCTCTCAGCTTATACAGGAGTCATGGTACAGAAAGCCGGCGTGGGAGGGAGGGTGGCAGAGCAGCGGGTGCCAGGAGCTGGCGCACACATCACACTTACCTACCTGCGCGCCCTCGGTGCTGGCACTGCATCCTGTTCTGGCCGGCGGCGGCTGCCTGCAGCTCCTCCTGTGCTCTGCGGTCACGTGGTAATGCTCATTAAGATGATGAATATGGATGCGTCTCCACTCCCATAAGGGTGGAGCGTATATTCATCACCTTGATGAGCAGTACCACATGACCGCTCAGCACAGGAGAGCTGCCAGTACCGCGCTGGGACAACGGAGATGCAGGACATGCAGCAACGGGCCAGGGAGGGTGAGTATGATGGGGGAGGACAGGGGAGCCATGCATATGACGGAACAGGATGGGGGAGCCACGCATACAATGGGGGAGGACAGGGAGCCAAGCATATGATGGGTGAGGATGTGGGAGCAACGCATATGACAGGGGAGGATGGGGGAGCAACGCATAAAACGAGGGGACCAGGAGAGCCATGCATATGATGGGGGAGCCACGCATATGATGGGGCAGAAGAGGGAGCCATGCATATGATGGGTGAGCCACGCATATGATGTGGAAGGACGTGGGAGCCACGCATATGATGGGGGAGGAAGGGGGAGCCATGCATACTATGAGGGGACTGGGGGAGCCACACAGAGAAGGATAGGATGGTGGGAGTCACACAGAGCAGGTCAGGATGGGGGGAGCCATACAGAGCAGAACAGGGATGAAGGGACAATGCATACCCGGCTTAAACTCAAGTCAATAAGCTTACCCAGTTTTCCATGGCAAAATTAGGTGCCTCTGCTTATACACGGGTCGGCTTATTCTCGAGTATATACGTTATTTATTTTCATTAGGGTATATGCAGACATTGTCTTTTCTTTGGTTTTGTTTGTTTCCATGGCCAGTGTGAACATGCTTTTATATCATGCATGTTTTCAAGTCATACTCCAGCTCAGTTATTTGTTTTTCTATAGTATTTTTGTATTCAGTACAAATAGGGTGTGGCCCCCTTTTCACTGAGCTGGGCAGTTCATATATACAGCTCCTTCTCAAAAAATTAGCATATAGTGTTAAATTTCATTATTTACCATAATGTAATGATTACAATTAAACTTTCATATATTATAGATTCATTATCCACCAACTGAAATTTGTCAGGTCTTTTATTGTTTTAATACTGATGATTTTGGCCTACAACTCCTGATAACCCAAAAAACCTGTCTCAATAAATTAGCATATCAAGAAAAGGTTCTCTAAACGACCTATTACCCTAATCTTCTGAATCAACTAATTAACTCTAAACACATGCAAAAGATACCTGAGGCTTTTAAAAACTCCCTGCCTGGTTCATTACTCAAAACCCCCATCATGGGTAAGACTAGCGACCTGACAGATGTCAAGAAGGCCATCATTGACACCCTCAAGCAAGAGGGTAAGACCCAGAAAGAAATTTCTCAACAAATAGGCTGTTCCTAGAGTGCTGTATCAAGGCACCTCAATGGTAAGTCTGTTGGAAGGCAAAAATGTGGCAGAAAACGCTGTACAACGAGAAGAGGTGACCGGACCCTGAGGAAGATTGTGGAGAAGGACCGATTCCAGACCTTGGGGAACCTGAGGAAGCAGTGGACTGAGTCTGGTGTGGAAACATCCAAAGCCACCGTGCACAGGCGTGTGCAGGAAATGGGCTACAGGTGCCGCATTCCCCAGGTAAAGCCACTTTTGAACCATAAACAGCGGCAGAAGCGCCTGACCTGGGCTACAGAGAAGCAGCACTGGACTGTTGCTAAGTGGTCCCAAGTACTTTTTTCTGATGAAAGCAAATTTTGCATGTCATTCGGAAATCAAGGTGCCAGAGTCTGGAGGAAGACTGGGGAGAAGGAAATGCCATAATGCCTGAAGTCCAGTGTCAAGTACCCACAGTCAGTGATGGTGTGGGGTTCCATGTCAGCTGCTGGTGTTGGTCCACTGTGTTTCATCAAGGGCAGGGTCAATGCAGCTAGCTATCAGGAGATTTTGGAGCACTTCATGCTTCCATCGGCTGAAATGCTTTATGGAGATGAAGATTTCATTTTTCAGCACGACCTGGCACCTGCTCACAGTGCCAAAACCACTGGTAAATGGTTTACTGACCATGGTATTACTGTGCTCAATTGGCCTGCCAACTCTCCTGACCTGAACCCCATAGAGAATCTGTGGGATATTGTGAAGAGAAAGTTGAGAGACGCAAGACCCAACACTCTGGATGAGCTTAAGGCCGCTATTGAAGCATCCTGGGCCTCCATAACATCTCACCAGTGTCAAAGGCTGATTGCCTCCATGCCACGCAGCATTGAAGCAGTCATTTCTGCCAAAGGATTCCCGACCAAGTATTGAGTGCATAACTGAACATTATTATTTGATGTTTTTTTTTGTTTGTTATTAAAAAACACTTTTATTTGATTGGACGGGTGAAATATGCTAATTTATTGAGACAGGTTTTTTGGGTTATCAGGAGTTGTAGGCCAAAATCATCAGTATTAAAACAATAAAAGACCTGACAAATTTCAGTTGGTGGATAATGAATCTATAATATATGAAAGTTTAATTGTAATCATTACATTATGGTAAATAATGAAATTTAACACTATATGCTAATTTTTTGAGAAGGACCTGTAGACGCTCCAAAGTTGGTTATCCATTTGGGACCCTGTGATTCTCTGCCACTGTTCACACTAAGTAGGTTTTAACATTAGAGAGTGTAGGTACTGTCTCAATTGGGTATACCTTGTCACGGTAGGGCAGCTTTATGCTTTTTTTTAAATCAAAAAACATTGTTTACTAAATACCCTATGTTAATTATTTAATGCACTAGCTTTTTTTTATTTATTTTCATTAGGGTATATGCACACATTGTCTTTTCTTTGGTTTTGTCAGGGATTAAAGAAGTTGTCCACTACTTGGACAACCCCTCCTCATACCCCACTCATGGCTCCAATAAAATAATAAAGCTTATACTCACCTTCCATGCCGGTGCCGTTCTAGTGGTTTCAGCACTCACATTCCCGGGGCTGTTGTGCGGTTGTTATGAGATGTGAGCCCAGCGCCCAATCAGCGCTGGCGTCACTGTCTCCACCTTCATACGAATTGAACATGAAGAGGAACTCAAAGAGCAGCCTCTTCTTTTGCAGTTCAATTCTTACAAAGGAGACAGTGTCCCCAGCACTGATTGAGCGATGGGCTTAAGTGTCATAGCAACTGCACGAGAGCCCCGGGATTGCGAGTGCCAACACCGCTGGAACGGCAGCTTTTTTATTTTATTGGAGCCAAACAGGGGCGTAGCTAGAGCTTTTGCCGCCCGGGGCTGTTCCCGAGTTTGGCGCCCCCCCCCCCCCAGAATGTATGCGATTTGCACACTTAGGCTACTTTCACACTAGCGTTAACTGCAATACGTCGCAAATGCGTCGTTTTGCCGAAAATACGCATCCAGCAAAAGTTCTTGCTGGATACGTTTTTTCGTCATAGACTAACATTAGCGACGCATTTGCGACGCATTGCCAAACGTCGCGTCCGTTTTGCGACGCTTGGGCGTGTGGTAGCGGACCGTCGTGAGAAAAAAAACGTTACATGTAACGTTTTTTGCTCACGACGGTCCGCTTTTTCCGACCGCGCATGCGCGGCCGGAACTCCGCCCCCACCTCCCCGCACCTCACAATGGGGCAGCGGATGCGTTGGAAAAATACATCCGCTGCCCCCGTTGTGCGGCGGAGACCACGCTAGCGTCGGGAACGTCGGCCCGACGCACAGCGACGTGTCTTTCCCGACGCTAGTGTGAAAGTAGCCTTAGTCATGTACCGACGAGCTCCTCTCCCTTAAGCTCCCAATGTTCAGTAAAAACTGAGAGAAGCAGAAGAGAAGCTTGTTGTTACAGGACCATGAGTATGAAAGCCGCATATGAGTGAAGTGTCCATGTGTCGACTACTGGAACCTGCAGAGCTGAATCCTGACATCGCAGCTTCTGAATTCTCACATCGAATGCACTGCATACTTTTAGGATTCTCCCTTGCCGGTGGACGGTCATGTCAGCACAAGTATGTGATTTGTATACTTCTGACCACATTCCGACTAGACGTGCCCGGCCTCGCTCAGTTCGTTTTCATTGAGTGAGGCCACACATGTCTAGTCAGCACGTGACTGCATGTATGTAAATCGCCGGCACGAGAGAATCCTGACAGTGTGCAGGGCGCACTGGGAGAATTCAGAAGTCTGCAGTCACAAAGAATGACTGCGGACTCATCACAAACCTGGACATCCCCTTTAATGCTCCTAACATAAATAAAAACATGAGTTAGTCAGTATCACACATAACCTTTACATCCAGGTACCTTATAGATGATGTCGTCTCTGGAGTCGTTCTCCTTCTTTTCTTCATCTTGTCCAGACCCCATGATGAGTTTTCTCATCCACAGCCGTCTCTGCAGACTTCTATCTTCTCCGCTCTTTTGCAGAAAATCTCCACATGACGCCCTTAAAGATACAAGTGTCATTATAATGCTCCTGAATAAAAAATTGCCCCTCACTATATTGTCTGCATAAAATATGACCCCCACACTGTCCCTCTTATGGTACACGCTCTTTACACGGACCTCCCCTTTCCATACCGGACCCCTCTTCACACTGACCTCTCACACTGTGTCCCCCCTATAGGGCCCAGTATTTATACTGAACTCTCTCATCACACTCCCCATCCTTGGTATACTGTCCCCTCCTGGCTGTGCCCTTACACTGTCCCCCATGCTACGCATGCACACATCCCAACACCCTCACTCCCCGTACTCTGTCCACATAAGTTTTTCACATCGCTACTCATACTGTGTCCGCATACATTCCCCCGTTTGACCCCAAACTGTCTGCACCCATCCCCCCATACTGTTTCCTCATATATGCCCCCCCATCTCCCCCTTTGCTCTTCATTTTGTGTCCTTAGATCTCCCCCACACATTAAATCCCCCCATCCCCATGACAAATCTCCTCCCACACACATTCAATCCCCCATCTCCACTCCAATTCTCCCCACACACAATAAATACCCCCATCTCCACTCACATTAAATCTCCCCCCAACAATAAATCCCCCCTCCCTACTCACATTAAATCCCCCCCCACAATAAATCCCCCCTCCCTACTCACATTAAATCTCCCCCCACAATAAATCCCATCTCCACCCATATTAAATATCCCCCATCCAATAATATATCCCACCATCCCCACTCACATTAAATCCCCCCACCCCCACTCACATTAAATCCCCCCACAATATATCCCCCATCCCCACTCACATTAAATCCCCCCCTGCACCTTCGGTGTCTTCAGCTCCACTGGAGCACTTACCACCGCTCTGTGTCTCCTGGTCGATCTGCAGCTCCTGCTCTGCCGTGCGGGTGAGTGACGTCAGCAGTGTGATCACATGACCTGATCACGCTGCTGGCGTCGCTCTGACCCGGCAGTCAGAGCTTCAATTGTACTCGCATCTCAGATACGAGTACAATTGAACACTGGGAGCCGGCACGCTGCAGCTTCTCTGTGCCGGCTGTCAGCTTGACAGTCGGCACAGCGAACAGCTGACTCCCAGTGCGGGGGCGGCAGAATGCAGCCGCCGGGGGGGACACTGCGGACCGCCGCTTTAGGCGGCCCGACCGCGCCCCCCTGCCGGCTGCGCCCGGCCGGGGCGCATGCCCCGGCTGCCCCCCCCCTAGATACGCCAGACTGACGACCTCACCCCCGCATTGTGCCGCCCCCCGCATTGTGCCGCCCGGGGCGGCCCGCCCCCCCCGCACCCCCCTTCCTACGCCACTGGAGCCAAACATTTACATCAAGAAGAGATTGTACTAGTAGTGGATAAAATATTTAAGCACTAATGTGTGGTGATTGTTTTATAGGCAATCATTTGATTTCTTAGGGAAACAGCTTATTCACCTACAAAACTGAAAATACAATTGTAATTTTCATGATGCTCCCCTACAAAATCAAGCGATTGCTTGGTAAACAATTACCATATAGCAGTGGTTAATTGCTGCTTTTTCTGAATGGATTCCTATGTGATTTTTTTAGTTGTGTCACAATTTGTACAAATTGATGGTATAATCATGATTAAATAATATTGGACTTGGCTGTTCATTAATGCTGTAAATGTCAACTAAGACTACTAATATTTGAATAGGCATAAGAATCAGTCACATATAAATGAAAAGTGTAAAATCAATTATAAAATCAATGTTTAAATAAAACAAGAGTCTGAAGAAAATTCAATGGACTAGATCAATAGCACATTTTATTATTCACAGTAAAATAAGCTAAGGGCAGTCAGTATGGCATAAAATTAGCAAAAATGTAAATAGTCCATGTTATGAATATCAGATCAGATATCGAATATCAGATGACACCGACACAGTATGATAGTATGTTGGGCCAGTGTAAACAGTATGATGGCCCTCTATACAGTATAGCACCCCACAATATAGTATATTGGACCCCAAACAACCGTCCACACTGTATACTAGATTGCATATATTACAATGACTCCCACTAGCTCTTCAAACAGTAAAATGTCACCCCACATAGCCATCCAGACAGTATAATGGCCCCCACATACTGCTCCACGCAGTATAATGACTCATACACAACCCTCCACACTCTATAATTGGTCCTACACAGCCCTCAAAAGAGTATAATGGCCCTCATATAGTCCTTGAAATAGTATGATGGCCTTCTGCAAAGCCTTCCAATTAGTATGATGGCTACACAAATAGCCCTCCAAATAGTATGATGGACTCACAAATAGCTCTACAAATGGCATGATGGCCGCCACAAAGCACTCCAATTAGTACGATGATCCCCACATAGACATGCAAATAGTATAATAGCCTCTAAAGTATGTAAACCAACACGAGAAAAAAAGAGTTTCTGCTTGTATTTCTTTGCATGAAGTCAGAATCGCCTCCCAGAGCTGCTGTTTTGATGTGAACTGCCTCCCACCCTCATAGATCTTTTGCTTGATGATACTCCAAAGGTTCTCTATAGGGTTGAGGTCAGGGGAAGATGGTGGCCACACCATGAGTTTATCTCCTTTTATGCCCATAGCAGCCAATGACTCAGAAGGATTCTTTGCAGCATGAGATGGTGCATTGTCATGCATGAAAATTATTTTGCTCCTCAAGGCACGTTTCTGCTTTTTATACCATGGAAGAAAGTTGTTAGTCAGAAACTCTATATACTTTGCAGAGATCATTTTCACATCTTCATGAACTTTAAAGGGCCCTACCAGCTGTTTCCCCATGATTCCGTCCCAAAACATGACTCCTCCACCTCCTAGCCTTGTTGGGACATGATGGCCATCCACCAACCATCCACTACTCCATCCATCTGGACCATCCAGAGTTGCTCGACACTCATCAGTAAACAAGACTGTTTGAAAATTAGTCTTTATGTATGTCTGGGCCCACTACAACGGTTTCTGCTTGTGAACACTGTTTAGGGGTGGCCGAATAGTAGGTTTATGAACCAAAGCAAGCCTTTGAAGGATCCTACACCTTGAGGTTTGAGGGACTCCAGAGGCATCAGCAGCTTCAAATATCTGTTTGCTGGTTTGTAATGGCTTTTTAGCAGCTGCTCTCTTTATCCGATGAACTTGCCTGGCTGAAACCTTCCTCATTATGCCTTTATCAGCACGAACATGACTGTGCTCAGATTCAGCCACAAATCTCTTAACAGTACAATGATCACGCTTAAGTTTTTGGGAAATATCTAATGTTTTCATCCCTTCACCAAGGCATTGCACTATTTCATGCTTTTCGGCAGCAGAGAGATCCTTTTTCTTTCCCATGTTACTTGAACACTGTGGCCTGCTTAATAATGTGGAACATCATTTTTAAGTAGTTTTCCTTTAATTAGAATCACCTGGAAAACTAATTATCACATGTGTTTAAGATTGATTACAGTGATCCATTGAGCCATGAGACACAATGCCATCCATGAGTTTATTTGAAAAACAAAACAATTAAATCGTTTTGACACTTAAATCCAATTTGCATAATAACTTGGAACATAGTGTACTTTTTATTTACATTTTTTAATTACCGTATATACTCGAGTATAAGCCGAGATTTTCAGCCCAAATTTTTGGGCTGAAAGTGCCCCCTCGGCTTATACTCGAGTCACGGTCGGCGGGTGAGGGGGAGATGGCGCTGAGGCATACTTACCTGCTTCTGGGGCTCCTGGCGCTCCCCCTGCCCGTCCCACGGTCTTCGGTGCCGCAGCTCTTCCCCTGTTCAGCGGTCACATGGGACCGCTCATTAGAGAAATGAATAGGCTGCTCCACCTCCCATAGGGGCGGAGCCGCATAATTCATTTCTCTAATCAGCGGTGCCGGTGACCGCTGACAGAGGAAGAGGCTGCGGCACCTGGAGACCAGCTGTCCGGGGGAAGGAGCGGGACGCCGGGAGCAGGTAAGTATTACATATTTACCTTCCCTCGTTCCACCCGCCGGGCGCCGCTCTGTCTTCGCGTCCACTTGTTCTGACTGTGCAGGTCAGAGGGCGCGATGACGCATATAGTGTGCGCGCCGCCCTCTGCCTGATCAGTCAGTGCGGAGAGACGCCGGGACGGGACGCTGGGGAGCTGCAAGCAAGAGAGGTGAGTATGTGTTTTGTTTTTTTTATTGCAGCAGCAGCAGCAATGGCACAGCTTTATGTGGAGCATCTATGGGGCAACAGTGCAGAGCATTATATATAAGGCACAGCTTTATGTGGAGCATCTATGGGGCAACGGTGCAGAGCACTATATATAAGGCACAGCTTTATGTGGAGCATCTATGGGGCAATGGTACAGAGCACTATATATAAGGCACAGCTTTATGTGGAGCATCTATGGGTAACGGTGCAGAGCACTATATATAAGGCACAGCTTTATGTGGAGCATCTATGGGGCCATAATCAAAGGTCAAAGGTGCAGAGCATTATATATCTCACAGCTATCTATGGGGCCATAATCAAAGGTGCAGAGCATTATATATGGCACAGCTATCTATGGGGCCATAATCAAAGCTGCAGAGCATTGTATATGGCACAGCTATCTATGGGGCCATAATCAAAGGTGCAGAGCATTGTATATGGCACAGCTTTCTATGGAGCATCTATGGGGCCATAATGAACTGTGCAGAGCATTATATATGGCACAGCTTTATGTGGAGCATCTATGGGGCCATAATGAACGGTGCAGAGCATTATATGTGGCACAGCTTTATGTCGAGCATCTATGGGGCCATAATGAATGGTGCAGAGCATTATATGTGGCACAGCTTTATGTCGAGCATCTATGGGGCCATAATGAACGGTATGGAGCATCTATTTTTAATTTGGAAATTCACCAGTAGCTGCTGCATTTTCCACCCTAGGCTTATACTCGAGTCAATAAGTTTTCCCAGTTTTTTGTGGCAAAATTAGGGGGGTCGGCTTATACTCGGGCCGGCTTATACTCGAGTATATACGGTAGTCCCACAATGGGACATTCACTTTTTGCAGTCTGATTGCTGTTATAAAGCATTGCAATGCAGGAGCATTGCTATGCTTTATAACCTATCAGCCCTGCAGAAACAAGTTAGTTAGAACATACATTACGAATGATCCAACTATCTTGCTGGTGCATGGTGTCCAGAATATCATCATGATGACATCGGGTCACCATGGCAATGATCGGGCCCCCACAATGATGTCTTGTGGGCACTGATCAGAGGGTAGAGGGGGCTCCCTCCCTCAGCCTGCCTTCTAAATATTACAGCCCTTAATGATCACAGCATTAAAGGCGTTAAAGGAGGCACTGCTGCTTGCACTGAGTGCCAGGTATCAGCTGTCAGAATCAGTTGACACCCGGCGGTGATCGCACGCATACAGTCCCTGATTGCAAAATCACCTGGATGAATACATACATCCAATTTCAGTAAGTACTTACCAACCTAGACATATAGATATGTCCAAGGTCATCAAGGAGTTAAATACGGTCACTGATATGTTGGGTTGTTTACACAGCATATTCTGGACTGTAGGGACATTTGATAAGATCACATACAGGTGCTTCTCACAAAATTAAAATATCAAAAAGTTAATTTATTTCAGTTCTTCAATGCAAAAAGTAAATCTCACATATTATATAGAGTCATTACAAACAGAGTGATCTATTTCAAGTGATTATTTCTGTTAATGTTGATGATCATGGCTTGCAGCCAATGAAAACCCAAAAGTCTCAGTAAATTAGAATACTTTATAATACCAGCTTGAAAAATGATTTTAAGTCTGAAATGTTGGTCTACTGAAATGCATCTTCAGTAAATGCAATCAATACTTGGTCGGAGTTTCTTTTGCATCAATTACTACATCAATACAGTGGGGCATGGAGGTAATCATCCTGTGGCACTGCTGAGGTGTTATGGAAGCCCAGGTTACATTGATAGCAGCCTTCAACTCATCTGCATTGTTGGGTCTGGTGTCTTTCATATTCCTATTGACAATACCCCATAGATTCTATATGGGGTTAAAGTCAGGCGAGTTTGCTGGCCAATCAAGCACGGTGATACTGTTCTGTTTAAACCAGGTATTGGTACTTATGACAGTGTGGACAGGTGTTAAGTCCTGCTGTAGAATGAAATTCCATTCCGTGATGTGTGAAATGTGCATTGTACTTTTTTAGGGGAGCTTGATCTGATGTCAATAAGACACCAATCCATTACTAATCACACAGTTGTTAAAGGTTAATAAAACACACACACAGTAAGAAAAAAGAATTTTAATGAAATAAAACAATACACACAGTCTGACAATTTTATTGTTACAGGTAATCCAAACAAAGCCTTTGATCTCCTGGAAAAAAGTCAATATATAAAACCAACAATATAGCCATACCTGTCCCCCATACAGTAAATCCATCCCCCATGCTGTAAATCCATCTCAAGGGGTTAAATAGTTTACAACCCGGAGCGGTGCTAATGCGACCACTCCCAGCTGTAAACGACTGGGGAATGAATGAAATGCAGGGAGCAGAGCTTTGGTGACTAGCCGTGACATCACCGAAGCTGCGGCCCCTGGTGGCATGAACTCAAATGAACTCTTCAGCGTGGGAAAATCAGCTGGCATTTTCCCAAACTGAAGAGATCCTCTTAGTTTATGCCTCCAGGGGGCGCAGCTTCGGTGACGTCACCGCTAGTCACCAAAGCTCTGCTCCCTGCATTTCATTCATTCCCCAGTCATTTAGAGCAGGGAGAGGTCGCCCCCAGATATGGATTACTGCGTGAGACTTGACTGTACGTCGGACAGGTATTGCATATTGTTGTTTTTTATTTTGACTTTTTTCCAGGAGATCAAGGGCTTTGCTAATAGATGCGCCTTTTCTGAGCAGCTGCGACCTGCTGTTTTTAGGCTGGGGGGCCCATATCCATGGACCCTTACCAGCCTGAGAATAGCAGCCCGCACCTGTGAGTTTTGCTGGGTTGGTTTTTAAAATATAGGGGGGACACCACGTCGGGTTTTTCTTTCATTCATTCTCCCGGCTCGTGCTGATCGCCGGCAGAGCAGGGGAGAATGGATGATGGCCGGCTTCAGCTCCACAAGCAGGGGACAGCGCTTACTGTTGCACTGCTTCCCGACAGCCGACCGTGTGGTCCTGATGCGGCACACGGGCAGCACACGGCTGCCGCTCATGTGCCACACAGATGTACACGTGAGCACACAGACACACGGACATGGATATGTCTGGTACCATTTTTTTCCGTACTGGAAATATCAAGACGTGTGAAACCAGCCTTAACCCCATGATGTAAAAAAATGTAAAAACTGCCTACGAGCCCTCTATTGATATCAATGAAAACTAAGGTTTGACAAGCAAAAAAAAAAACCAGCTCACACAGCTCCATCAATGGAAAAATAAAAAAGTTACAGGTCAAGACAATAGTAACACAAATCAAAATATTTTTACAAAAGTAGTTTTTTTAACTATTAAAATATTTTTTTAAATATACAAGTTTGAAATTACTTCAATTACACTGACTTGAAGGATCAAAATTCTAGACATTTTTACCAAACAATGAAGACAATGGCAGAATTTCATTTTTTTGCACTGCATTTCATTAAGGTTTAAGCTGATCTCTGAACCATTCTGCCTTTGGTTCGGCAGCAGAAATCTCTTATATGCATGGCATATGTAGGATGATATGGCATAACAGCATATCATTAGGAGGCTACTTCGTTTTTCATGCTGCATACAATTGTTTTCTTACAGTAGAAATAAGAAGGTTAAACAACAACCGTAATCTAGTTTCAAGCATTTAATTCCTTATTGCCTGTCTAGCCTCATACCCTGATGAAGCCAGTGAAGCTGGTGAAACATGTTGGCGAGGCATAGGAGTGTTTTTATTAGCAAGTTAAGTGTGCATACAATGTGATTAGGGATATAGGTAGCGGCCACACCTTTCCATATATCAAATGAATACTATATCGGGGATATTAGACAAATAATGTAATTGATCAAATGGTCTCTTAATACCGAATTGTATCTCTAATAACCCGGTGGTTAACACACTCTAACTTTGCGTTTTTAAATGTCCTATTAGTTCTATTAAAAGTTATGTTTTAGTACAGTCTTAAGTTAAGGATTAGTTGCCTTTGGTAAATTGTAAGTCAAAAATACGCACACATGACCACCTTGGTATGGTAGAAGTGAGGTTACTCACGGTTGTCTGAGAAATGTTTTTCTATGGTGAAGGCTCTTGGCTACATAAATCATCAAGATCCTCTGCTGGCAGCTTCCTTTTTAATTTCCGACCAATTCATGCAATGCAACACCACCTCACTAACAACTGTCTATAAAAAAAAACTGTCTTTGTTGCCCATAGCACAAAATCACATCAAAGGTTCAATTTTTTAACTGCAAAATGTGAAATAACAGCTGTCATGGGTGGCAGTTATGGCAGAATCACAGTTTTTTCTGCAGAAGTTCTAGCACAGCTCAGTTGTTGAGCTGCGTACAACCCTGCTCACATCACAGCTTTCTGTACACGGTGTGTAGTGACAGCCACCCTGCTGGGGGCGGGATTGGACTAGGAGGCACGAGGGTCCTAGTCCTGTAATGATAATCACCTTCTGACACACTGATTGTACTGAAACAGCACAATGCAGCCCAGCAAGTAACACATATCTGGAATTAGGGTCACGGCCCCTGCATCATGGTGCTCTCAGATTACATGGAAATAACCTGATGCTGATTCCCTTTAAGGATGAGCCCATTATACCTAATAAGGGGATATGTCTTTATCAGGTGGAGCGCTGTATTATTAGCATTATTCTCGCTGCTGTTAATCTGCTTCTAATGCCTTCCTCCCGTATCCTCGCCTTTGTGTTTGTGAACGGTTTTATTATTTTTCCTCCTTGTGATCTATTTTTATAGTCGGATCTATGGCACAGTGCAAAATCCATCTTAAATGAAGCATTAGGAAACAAAACCAAGCAATTACTTTCTATTCAAAGCCTTTATATAAAAGCACGGCTGCGCCACTCCTATATCAAGGACACTCTGGGTTTTTAACACTGTCTGAATAAGCTAAAAAGGAAACTGTAAATTTATACAGTGTGTCTGGTAAAAATCTGTGGCATTTGCATCTTAATGAGTCTGTGGAATGAAGCTGGTCTGAGCTGGTCTTTCCCATCCCCTCCCAGCTTAAGCTTCCAGTACAAGCATTTTGTGAGAGCCGCCAGCTCCCCTCCCCCAGCAGCGCATATTACCATCCAAATTCTCTGCTGTCTACTACAAAGGTCATGTGACCCTCATCAGTCTCCCAGGGTGGAGGAGGGGAAGCAGATTGAACCTGTTCTTTGTTAAGAGGTCAAAGCTAGCTCCCAGAGCAGGAAGAAAGAATTACCACCAAGTGTCTAATAGCAGAGCACTCATATCAGATGAATTATTTTCTACAAGACTGGGAAACTGCCAGTCTCAAGCACATTGTTATGTGTAGATCTCATGTACGTCAGCAATAACAACTGCTGCAGCAGAATCCACAGATATGTTTATAAATAACAAATAATCATACAGCATAATCAAGTAGACAGATAGCCTATTTATAAAATATAGATGGTGGCCCGATTCTAACGCATCAGGTATTCTAGAATATGCATGTCCACGTAGTACATTGCACAGCCACGTAGTATATAGCACAGCCACGTAGTATATTGCCCAGCCATGTAGTATATTGCCCAGTTACATAGTATATTGCCCATCCACGTAGTATATTTCACAGAGCCATGTAGTATATTGCACAGTGATGTAGTATACAGCACAGAGCCACGTAGTATATTGCCCAGCCACGTAGTATATTGCCCAGCTACGTAGTATATTGCCCATCCACGTAGTATATTTCACAGAGCCATGTAGTATATTGCACAGTGATGTAGTATACAGCACAGAGCCACGTAGTATATTGCCCAGTGCCGTAGTATACAGCACAGAGCCACGTAGTATATTGCCCAGTGACGTAGTATACAGCACAGAGCCACATAGTATATTGCCCAGCCACGTAGTATATTGGCCAGTCACGTAGTATATTGCCCAGCTACGTAGTATATTGCGCAGCCACGTTTGTCACAGGTTAAAAAATAAAAAATAAACATATACTCACCTTCCGAGGGTACCCTTGTAGTTCTGTCGCCTGTGTTTGGTGCAGGCGGCAGCTTCCGTTCCCAGGGTGTGATGACGTCACGGTCACATGACCGTGACGTCATGGAAGGTCCTTCTCGCATACCATCCTTGCCACCGGAACGTGCCGCTTGCATGGAGGGGTCACCAGAGCATCGCGAGGAGCGGGAAAGGCGGCGGAAGGTGAGTATATAATGATTTTTTTTTTTTTTTATTATTTTCAACCTTAGATGTTTTTACTATTGATGCTGCATAGCCAGCATCAATAGTAGAAACTTGGTGACACAGAGTTAATAGTGGCGGTAACGGAGTGAGTTACCCGCTGCATAACGCGGTCCGTTACCGCTGGCATTAACCCTGTGTGATTGGTGACTGCGGGGAGTATGGAGCGGGCGCCGGGCACTGACTGCAGGGGAGTAGGGAGGGACTAATCAGACTGTGGCCATCTCTGATTGGTCGTGGCAGCCATGACAGGCAGCTGGCGAGACCAATCAGCGACTTGGATACCATGACAGACAGAGGCCGCGACCAATGAATATCCGTGATAGACAGAAGGGCAGACAGACGGAAGTACCCCTTAGACCATTATATAGTAGATAATATTTTCTTTTGCATCCTGTGTTATTTTCATGCCAGTTATATATCCCTATTTAGCAATGTTTAAGTGGTTAGCCATTACTAGGGACAACCAATTCTCCATTGCTATATTCCCTAGTGTAAAATAGCAGCAGCCTATACTCACCTCAGGTGCCTGCACCATTCCATCAACATTGGCGGCTGGTCTCCCATCCATTACACTGGGGGCTTGGCCTAACCATTTTACTGGCGGTATACATTACACTGGCAGTGTGGCCTGTCCATTACATTGGTGACTTGGTCTATCTATCGGGGCAGCATGGTGGCTCAGTGGATAGCACTGCAGCCTTGCAGCACTGGGGTCCTGGGTTCAAATCCCACCAAGGACAACATCTGCAAGGAGTTTGTATGTTCTCCTCATGTTTGCGTGGGTTCTCTGGTTTTCCTCCCACATTCCAAAGACGTACTGATAGGGATTCTAGATTGTGAGCCCCATCGGGGACAGTGATGACAATGTGTGCAAACTGTAAAGCGCTGCGGAATATGTTAGCGCTATATAAAAAATAAAATAAAAAAAATCTATTCAGTCAATGCGGGAAAATTTAATCACTGTGACATAAAAAACAAAGACATTATGTAATAAGGGATGGCACTATACAAAGTATTTGCATGAGATTTTTGTGACACGAACTATAGTCAAAATTGGGTTTGGGTACCAAACTTGAAACAGAACCCAAATCCAAGTGAAAACAATAAAGACCTGAATTTTGGATCTGGAAAAAATCTCTCTCTCTCCCTCTCATTCACTCTAACTCTCTCCTCTCTCTCTATCTCTCTCCTCTCTCCATCTTTTCTGTCTCTCTCCTCTCTATCTCCCCTCTCTCTCTTTCTTCGGTGACTCCAAACTTTGCAATGGACTTCTTGGAGAAGTCAGTGTTCAGTGCTTTACTCCGGACACTAACTGCACCAACCAGTACAAACCCCAAACTAGCTTAAGTTTGGGTTAACTCATCTCTACACCTTAGCCCTGCAGCCAAACAATGGTTGCTTCACTCACATTGTCTTCAGACGAAACTAACACCGAGAAGTAAAGTGAGCTGCTGACAATCCAAATGCTAGTTAAGTCCGAATTAAGTAAGAGTGAAGTGGCCACTTATTGGTTGCAGGGCTCATATGTTCCATCCATTCAGTCACTGCAGGAAGAATGCATCACTGGGCCTTTAAAAACAAGGAAGGCACACAATAAGGGTATGTGTCCACGTTCAGGAAACGCTGCGTTTTTGACGCAGCGTTGAGCCGCAGCGTCAAAAACGCAGCGTCCAGATGTTATAGCATAGTGGAGGGGATTTAATGAAATCCCATCTCCACTGTGCATTAAAAAACGCATGCGGAATTCCCGCAAAAACGCACATGCGTTGCGTTTTTTCAGAACGCAGCATGTTGCTACAATGAGCAAAACACGCAGGAACACCGCAGGTGACCTGCCAGTGACCTCAGGTGCATTTTTGGTCAGGATTTTACCTGCATAAAATCCTGACCAAAGCCTGAAGCAAAGCTGACCGTGGACACATACCCTAAGGGATGGCGCTATATATAATATTTACATCCTGTGACTTGCTCATTCTCCATCTTGGCAGACCTTCATGTCAACATCTTCCAGCCATGTCTCGCTTTGTCATGATGATGATCACTGCAGCCCTGGAAATAACAAGATCACATTTATTGTATTTATACATTTGCCTTCTGAATAAAAAAAATACCAATATACAATCTGCGACGTAGCATTCATAAATCGATAACATTGTACTCCCTCCCATTGTCCATAATTAACCACTTTTTCGATGCCCAATAAATATACATTAATTAGTCACTTTAACTCTCCCCCAAAGTTCATTACAAATCCTTGTCCTGTGTCCTATCTTCCAACTGCTCAATTCATTTTAATTCTTTGTCCTGTGTCTAAGGAGCATACATATAAATCATAGGGCCCCATAGCAAAATTCCTAATTGAGACCACCGTCATCCAATTCATCCAATAAATATTAAACAGAGTAGCAGAATGAGGTCATATAGCCCAACCTTTATAAGCAAGGAAAGGAACATGTATTGTGAACATACACAATAAGTATGTAATTAATGAAGCCCCTTTGTGTTTTCACTCAACATATTCCTTTCAAGTCCATTATAGCGCATGCGGCGCTGTTGTTGCCTAATGGCATCCTGTGATAATCTAATGACTTTTGCATCAGGGGACTCATGTGCTTGATTCCTATGCTTATATGCATTGTTTTTGTCCCAGCGATGTTGTTGATCTTTAACAGTCTCATTTGCCCTTTGTTGTCTTCGACGTTGTGCCTTTGCTGCTTTCCTTTCATTGTCATTGGCGTACTTTTTAGGAGGAGCCGTGTTGGCGTTAATATTTGCTTTTTAAAGGGGTTTTCCCACGAATGAAAGTTCATTTTAAAAATTGTCTGTGTCTGACTGTGTACCAAACATACCATAGCTCCTGGGTAGGGGAGGAAGCAAAAGACAATACTGACATTACAGCAGGAGATTGCAGAGGATATATTTTGTGAGGTAAAATATTTTTTAAAAACAGTCAGTGAAATATTCACAAAATGAATCCACTGTGATCCACTGCTGTAATGTCAATATTATCCTTTGCTTCCACCCCAGCCCAGGAGATATGGCATGCTCCATACATGGTCAGACACAGTCAGTTTTTAAAATGAACTTTCGTTTGTGGGAAAACCCCTTTAATGCAACCGGCTTCCTCTGCCTGTAGACACATCATGCATCTGCCGCTGGGATCAGACGAATGATTCACTGCACCTGCACGTAATTTGCGCAGGCGCAGTAAATCAGACCACTGCGATCTTTGTGAAGAGAGATAGCGGCAGTCACATTAAAATTGCATATGCGCTCCTACTGTACAAAGCTGGCGGCAGTCAGTGAATCATTCCACTGATCCCGGCGGTGGCGTGTTTGTGACAGTGTTCCGCTGGTGGTACCACGCAAGAGGCTGCATGAGTGTGCGAGCTTGAGTGTTTGAGTGTGTGAGTGTGTGTGAGTATGTGTGTGTGTGATGCGTACAGCGTATAGAGTGCATGTGTGTATGATGCGACGGTGTTCCCCTGGTGGTACCGCGCAATAGGTTGGTACCAGCAACAGTTTCTATATTGAGACACCCATCACTTGGGTGTCCCAATATGGTGATCGGTAAACTTCCTCTGCTTGGAATTCTGGGATACGGTGACATCTGGAAAGAACAGAACAGGAAATTAAAACATTACATGGCAATTATATAAATAGATGTTACTTCCCAAAACACCCAAAACCATATACAGAGTATGTTATCACAAAAGTGAATCCCCCATCCTCAATTTCAGCAAACAGCCCCACACACACACACACACACACACACACACACACACACACACACACACACACACACACACACACACATACAGTATGGTCATTCTACAGCTCACACAAAGTATGATGGCACTTCAATATAATGCTCCCATAACCCCTATTCAGCATAACGGCCATTTGCTAAGTGTGATAGCTAGTGATGAGCGAATAGTGAAATATTCAGATTCGGGAAAAGTGGCACAAATAATGTCTAATATCCGTGTATTCAAACTGAATAACGAATCCAATGCAAGTCATAGGGAAAGCCTAATATTTTTCTGCTGGACTCAACAAACAAGTCTGGGTGACTAAGAAAAAAGCTGAAATGGATGGGAAAGAGCTAAAACTAAATGGGAAAAGCATGGAGAAAATGCCTGCATGCATTTCTGACTCACAAATGGTATCTGGGAATAATGATTTCAGACTATTGCGCCTGTTCTATGGCTTTATAAGACCTACCAAACCAAACCTACATTTTTTCCTTCATAATAACATGTATAAAACGCAAAAAAAAAAAAATATATATATATATATATATATATATATATATATATATATATATATATATATATATTCCTCCCCTTTAGCATATGTTCACATGGAGCATTTTGGCTTTAGTTTTTCATTTTACATTTGTGAAGGCTCTCGCTTGACATTTTAAGATTGCCAGCAGGTGCCGAGAGACCGGAGTTTGAAAAGTGCTCTCAGGTAGCCCTGTATCATACATTTGGAAGGACTCTCACTCCTACATTTGGGAGGTCCCTCCCTCATTGAACATTGATACCTAGATAGTGGAATACATATTCCCCATCACTTTACAATGCCAGCTAAAACATGCCCATTTGAATTTTCGGCTACACCCGCTACCACAATCACATACACCTCCATGTCATTATGCGGCCCTCACTTCATATTTTCAGAAGGCAAGCAGGTCCCGTGAAACCTGAGTTTGGGAAGGGCCCTCAGGTGGCCCTGTATCATACATTTGGAAGGGCTCTCACTCCTACATTTGAGAGGTCCCTTCCTCATTGAAAATTGTTAGATAGATAATGGAATGAATATTGCCAAGCACTTTGTAGTACCAGCTAAAACATTCCCATTTGAATTTCGGGCTTTGCCCACCACCACCATGTCCAATGCCATGTCATTATGCGACCCCGCTTCACATTTTCAGGGGGCCAGCAAGAGCTGTGAAACCTGAGTTTTATGACCTCCAAAGCTCATTTTAGCCACCGGATCCCAATGAAGCCACTGTCATAGCGGGTAAAGCCGATGTAAGGTGAATATAAAACAGGATTTGGGGGTTGCTGTATATCCAATGTCAGTAAATTGCATTCTACAAGACACCAAAAGCATTAGAATTAAATTCTGAAAACAGTCTATGCAAGGGAGGGCCTGTAATGTGGTCAGTCTGTCAGGCCTGAAATCCATGTCAGGAGCATGTACAAGCCTCATTTTACTTGGAACCAATCTGCACAAGCCTATGCAATTCTTCTAGAAACTACCAGGCAGAATTTATCTTTTGCATGGTTTTGAGCAACAATGGAGTAATTACAGGATATGTCCCAGAGAGTGGAGGTCTGAGGAATGTATTACTCAGGTGACAGGCAGTGCTACAGAGCTTAGGTAAATGCCTTAGTATGACTATAATCATGTTCCGATATGTGTAAGGCTGCAGCCTGAATAGGTCTGTGGAGCGTATTAACCTAGTCTCTTCGACCTGCTTAAAATGTACAGAATCTGGCCAATACCCCAAGATCATTTTTTTTATTTTGACCTAAAGTTAGAACATTTAAGGGAAGCAACAGTTTAATAAAGAAACACAAGTCTCATTTAGGAGTCTGGAAAAACTAGGAATGGTCTTTGTCCAGCACTGGAAAATATAAAGTGCTATCCAACTAACAATTTGGGAAGAAAGATATATGCTGACAAAGGGATAACTGAACGCTGCGCTGGGACAATGAACTGGACATAGTTGCTTACTGTTGTTTCTGCAGGTTGTGGGCAAGAGGCATCAGTGCCTCCTTCCTGGACAACAGATTGGGAAAGATGTAACACAGTGGATGGGCCAGTGGTCTCACCCTCAAACACAGATTTTGTACCCAGGTAGCCCACCTACTGGGGTGCTGCGTATGTCAGCAGTATATGGCGTATGCCAACAGAGGTATTATGTCCAATTTCCCTTTATAAAGGGATGTGTGGGTAAGATTTTTGAACAAGCAGAATATATATAGAGCATGTTTCACTACTCATATTATTATTCTACTAGATGGCAGCCCGATTCTAAAGAATCGGGAGTCTAGAATCCATATATACTTTATTTATTCAAATGTAAGAATAATACAATTAATAAATAATAGTAAGAAAGAACAAAAAATGGCTGCACTCACCAGCTCTTGACAATTCTTGTTATTTAAGGTACAGTTACACAGGATCCATGAACATGCTTATGAGGGGAGTGATGAAAGACATCAGACAACAACTTTGCGTGTTGTGGCAAATGCCACAACAATGGTTCTTTGCTTAAGAACAATAATGTAAATAATAAATAATATGTATCAATAACTATGTATATTGGTATGTTCTATGACATTTTAAAATATTTCATTATTATGTGGAAAAGCTCTTAGTACCCATACTGGCGCATACTTGTGTGCCCATCAGGTATTTTCACAGTAATTTTACATCTGATGGGTTGGTATGAAACGTTTTTAATCATCTCTTGGGCTTAGCTAAGCCTTCATTTTAAATAATTCTAATAAGTACAACAGAAATAAAAGCCTTTTTGTGTATCCAAATTTTTTGTGTTTATTTTTACAGAAGTGTAAAATTTAAGAAATCAACGTTCATAGTACACCGATGGGCTAATATAAGCATGCCCATCAACCACGTCACGGTAGCCTTTGAACTGATGGGTCCTAACTAACTGATTACTATTTCTTAATACTCAAACCTCTTTCACATCTGCATGTTTCTGATATTTGCAGAAGTAATGTTAAAAACAATACAACTTCCACACTTGGCACCAAAGAACTGACCTACAACACACTTTCAGCAAGTGCCATGCAATGTAGATGAAGCTTGGAGTTAACTTGCAGTAAATGCGGCAAACGCGGCTTCGACAATTGCATTAAATGCAGCCACAACAAAAACACTGGTAAGTGGAGATTTTGTGGCGAAAACTGCAGAAACCACATGTGCCGCACCTGCCGCAAGTGAAGTACAAATTCCGTATACATTGCATGCAACTTACAGCAAGAGTGGCGTGGGTCAGCCCTTAGGCAGGAAGTGCAGAAATAGCCTTTTTTCCACCATAAATTCTCCAAATAGCAGAAAAATGTTGATGTGAAAGCAAAATCTCTATTCTTTCCCTATCTATCTAAATATGTACCTATCTATATATCTATTTCTATGTACAGAACACACCTGGAGATAGAGATGTGTGTGAACAGCCATCCCACCCGTCTCTTACCTGTTCACAAAAACCTCACCCTTTTTAAAAACAAAATGAAATCTCTCAGCAGCTATACTGCTGGAGCTTCAAGTACAGGTTCCTATCACCAAATACAGGCATTTGGATGATACACATCTTACATCTTGTACTTAATGTGTGTTCTACTTACCTATAAAAATATGTATTGATATATCATATTTCTAAATTTATGTAGATATGATATAGAGTTATTAACCCTATATGCTAATGAGTACGTATGTTATATACGTATTTCCTACATAAGTACTTAAAATCTATATGTCTATGGCTACACTAATTTTTTTTTGTTTTTGTTTTTTTTCCTTATCTCTATACATAGAATTTGCCTATTGCTGTCTATGTTATTAGAAAAACTGAATAATGAAAAAAAAGAAAAGTAACTTTAAACTAAAATATTTTTGTAGATAATATTACGTGTGAAGACTTTAGTACTATCAGCCAATAATTGTCCTTGAAGTGGTGTATTAACCACTTTAACCCTCACATTGCAACATTGCTTCACCCTGGAAAAAGCAACATACAATTGACCATGGGCAAAAGCAGGTTCTGGTAGATAAATGCCAACTCGATGGAGGGTCTGGCCTTGAGATTTATTTATGGTCATTGCAAATGCGGGCTTGATAGGAAATTGTCTCCGTCTTAATTTAAAAGGTAATCCAGTCTCTGATGGACACAAATCAATTTGAGGAATGAATACCACATTTCCTGCTGCTGACCCACTAATTACTTTAGCCAGTATGATATTGGCATGTAAGGCAGTGACAATGAGCCGCGTACTGTCATGGTTCCCAATGGCAAGGGAACGTAAGAAACATATAAGTAACGAACGAGCTCTCGGGTGATGGAAACTCGAGTTGACCGTGAGCTAAATCTACCACACAACTAACAGTAGCCAGGGAGCATACCTACGGCTTCCTATATGCCACGCGCCAGCCGGAGGACTAACTACGCCTGGTAGAGGAAGAAACAGACCTGGCTTACCTCTAGGGAAATACCCCAAAAGATGATAGCAGCCCCCCACATGTAATAACGGTGAATTAAGAGGAAAAGACATACACAGTATGAAAGTAGATTTAGCAAAGAGAGGTCCACTTACTAGATAGCAGAAGGATACAAAAGAGGACTTCACGATCAACTGAAAACCCTTTCAAAAACCATCCTGAAATTACTTTAAGACTCCTGTGTCAACTCATGACACAGGAGTGGCAATTTCAGCCCGCAAGAGCTTCCAGCTACAGAGAATTACAAAAACTGCAAACTGGACAAAAGGTAGAAAACAAAAGGACAAAGTCCACTTAGCTGATCAGCAGACTAGTAGCAGGAACATGCAACCGAAGGCTCTGGTTACAATGATGACCGGCAAGGAAATGACTGGAGAGCAAGACTAAATAGGAAACTCCCAAACACTGATGGAAGCAGGTGAACAGAAGAAGCAAAGTGCAAACAAGTCACCAGTACCACCAGCAACCACCAGGGGAGCCCAAAAAGCGGATACACAACAGTACCCTCCCCTTAAGGAGGGGGCACCGAACCCTCACAAGAACCGCCAGGGCGATCTGGATGAGCCCTATGAAAGGCACGAACCAAATCCGAGGCATGAACATCAGAGGCAGTTACCCAAGAATTATCTTCCTGACCATAGCCTTTCCATTTAACCAGATATTGAAGTCTCCGTCTGGAAATACGGGAGTCCAAGATCTTCTCCACGACGTACTCCAATTCACCCTCCACCAGCACAGGAGCAGGAGGTTCAGTAGAAGGAACCACCGGTACCTCATATCTCCGCAACAACGACCGATGGAACACATTATGGATAGCGAAAGATGCCGGGAGGTCCAAACGAAAGGAAACAGGGTTAAGAATCTCCAAAATCCTATAAGGACCGATGAACCGAGGCTTAAATTTGGGAGAAGAAACCCTCATAGGGACAAAACAGGAAGACAACCACACCAAGTCCCCAACGCGAAGGTGGGGACCAACACGACGACGACGGTTAGCAAACTGCTGAGTCCTCTCCTGGGACAATTCCAAATTATCCACCACTTGTCCCCAAATCCGATGCAACCGATCCACCACCGCATCCACTCCAGGACAATCCGAAGATTCAACCTGACCAGATGAAAAACGCAGATGAAACCCTGAATTGCAAAAGAAAGGAGAAACCAAAGTGGCAGAACTAGCCCGATTATTAAGAGCAAACTCCGCCAACGGCAGAAAGGCAACCCAATCATCCTGATCCGCAGACACAAAACACCTCAAATAAGTCTCCAAAGTTTGATTAGTTCGCTCCGTCTGGCCATTGGTCTGAGGATGGAATGCAGACGAAAAGGACAAATCAATGCCCAACCTGGCACAGACTGCCCGCCAAAATCTAGACACGAACTGGGTACCCCTGTCAGAAACGATGTTTTCCGGAATACCATGCAAGCGAACCACATTTTGAAAAAACAGAGGGACCAACTCAGATGAGGAAGGCAACTTAGGCAATGGCACCAAATGAACCATTTTAGAAAAACGGTCACACACCACCCAGATGACAGACATCTTCTGAGAAACAGGGAGATCCGAGATAAAGTCCATAGAGATGTGCGTCCAAGGCCTTTTCGGAATAGGCAAGGGCAACAACAACCCACTAGCCCTAGAACAACAAGGCTTGGCCCGAGCACACACATCGCAAGACTGCACAAAAACACACACATCTCGAGACAGGGAAGGCCACCAGAAGGATCTAGCCACCAAATCTCTGGTGCCAAAAATTCCCGGATGACCTGCCAGAGTAGAAGAATGAACTTCCGAGATGACTCTAGTGGTCCACTCGTCAGGAACAAACAGTCTACCAGACGGACAACGATCAGGTCTATCCGCCTGAAATTCTTGCAAAGCACGTCGCAAATCTGGAGAGACAGCAGACAAAACCACTCCATCCTTAAGGACACCAGCAGGTTCAGAATTCCCAGGAGAGTCAGGCTCAAAACTCCTAGAAAGAGCATCTGCTTTCACATTCCTAGAACCCGGTAAGTACGAGACCACAAAATTAAACCGGGAAAAGAACAACGACCAACGTGCCTGTCTAGGATTCAGGCGCCTGGCAGACTCCAAATAAATTAAATTCTTGTGATCAGTCAAAACTACCACCTGATGTCTGGCACCCTCAAGCCAATGACGCCACTCCTCAAATGCCCACTTCATGGCCAAAAGCTCCCGATTACCAACATCATAGTTTCGCTCGGCGGCCGAAAATTTTCGCGAAAAGAACGCACAAGGTCTCATCACTGAGCAGTCGGAACTTTTCTGCGACAAAACCGCCCCCACTCCGATCTCGGAAGCATCGACCTCAACCTGAAAGGGAAGAGAAACATCAGGCTGGCGCAACACAGGGGCAGACAAAAAGCGGCGCTTAAGCTCCCGAAAGGCCTCCACGGCAGCAGGGGACCAATTGGCAACATCAGCACCCTTTTTAGTCAAATCCGTCAGAGGTTTAGCAACGCCAGAAAAACCAGCTATAAATCGACGATAAAAATTAGCAAAGCCCAAGAATTTCTGGAGACTCTTCAGAGAAGTAGGCTGCGTCCAGTCGTAAATAGCCCGAACCTTGACAGGGTCCATCTCAATAGAAGAAGGGGAAAAAATATACCCCAAAAATGAAATTTTTTGAACCCCAAAAACACACTTTGAACCCTTTACACACAAAGAATTCTCCTGCAAAACCTGAAAAACCCTCCTGACCTGCTGAACATGAGACTCCCAGTCATCAGAAAAAATCAAAATATCATCCAAGTACACAATCATAAATTTATCCAAATATTCCCGGAAAACATCATGCATTAAGGACTGAAAGACAGAAGGTGCATTAGAAAGGCCGAAAGGCATTACCAAATACTCAAAATGGCCCTCAGGCGTATTAAATGCGGTCTTCCACTCATCCCCCTGCTTAATTCGCACCAAATTATACGCCCCACGAAGATCAATCTTAGAGAACCACTTAGCCCCCCTTATGCGAGCAAACAAATCAGTCAGCAAAGGCAACGGATACTGATATTTGACTGTAATTTTATTCAGGAGACGATAATCAATACAAGGCCTCAGAGAGCCATCCTTTTTAGAGACAAAGAAAAAACCGGCTCCTAAAGGTGATGAAGAAGGACGAATATGTCCCTTTTCCAGGGACTCCTTAATATACTCGCGCATAGCAGCATGTTCAGGTACAGATAGGTTAAACAAACGACCCTTTGGAAATTTACTGCCAGGAATCAGATCTATGGCGCAATCACAATCCCTGTGAGGAGGGAGTGAACCAATCTTAGGCTCTTCAAAAATATCACGATAATCAGACAAAAATGCCGGAATCTCAGATGGAATAGATGACGAAATGGACACCATAGGAGTGTCCCCATGAGCCCCCCGACATCCCCAGCTTAACACAGACATAACCTTCCAGTCAAGAACTGGGTTATGAGACTGTAACCATGGTAATCCAAGCACCAAAACATCATGTAAATTGTACAACACAAGGAAGCGAATCACCTCCTGATGGTCTGGAGTCATACGCATAGTCACTTGCGTCCAGAACTGTGGTTTATTACAAGCCAAAGGTGTAGAATCAATACCCTTCAGAGGTATAGGGACTTCCAGAGGCTCTAAATCAAACCCACAGCGCCTGACAAAGGACCAGTCCATAAGACTCAGAGCGGCGCCCGAGTCCACATAGGCATCCACGGTAATAACTGATAATGAACAAATCAAGGTTACAGACAAAATGAATTTGGACTGTAAAGTGCCAATTGAAATGGACTTGTCAACCTTCCTAGTACGCTTAGAGCATGCCGATATAACATGAGCAGAATCACCACAATAGAAGCATAACCCATTTTTACGCCTATAATTCTGCCGCTCGCTTCTGGACATAACTCTGTCACATTGCATTTTCTCTGGCGTCTCTTCAGAAGATACCGCCAAATGGTGCACGGGTTTGCGCTCTCGCAAATGCCGATCAATCTGAATTGCCATTGTCATGGACTCATTCAGACCTGTAGGCGCAGGGAACCAGACCATAACATCTTTAACGACATCAGAAAGGCCCTCTCTGAAATTTGCCGCTAAGGCGCACTCATTCCACTGAGTAAGCACAAACCACGTACGAAATTTTTGGCAGTATATCTCCGCTTCATCTTGCCCTTGAGATAGGGCTATCAAAGCTTTTTCAGCTTGAATCTCCAAATTAGGTTCCTCATAAAGCAACCCTAAAGCCAGGAAAAACGCATCCACATTGAGCAACGCAGGATCCCCTGGTGCCAATGAAAATGCCCAATTTTGAGGGTCACCTCGCAGCAAAGAGATTACAATCTTTACCTGCTGGACAGGATCTCCTGAGGAGTGAGGTCTGAGAGAAAGGAATAATTTACAATTATATTTGAAATTCAAAAACCGAGATCTATCTCCGGAAAACACCTCTGGTGTAGGGATTTTAGGTTCAGAAATAGGAGCATGTATAACAAAATCTTGGAAATTTTGAACCTTCGTAGCAAGATTATTTAAACCTGCAGCCAAACTCTGGACATCCATGTTAAACAGCTAAGGTCAGAGCCATTCAAGGGTTAAGAGGAGGTAAGAAGCAGCTAGACAGCAACTAAGGGCTAGGCAGCAAAACTCTGAGGGAAAGAAAAAAAAAAAATTTCCCTTCAACACTTCTTTTTCTCCTGCTTCAGCCCAAACAATTAACACTTTGTAGGCCGGTCATACTGTCATGGTTCCCAATGGCAAGGGAACATAAGAAACATATAAGTAACGAACGAGCTCTCGGGTGATGGAAACTCGAGTTGACCGTGAGCTAAATCTACCACACAACTAACAGTAGCCAGGGAGCATACCTACGGCTTCCTATATGCCACGCGCCAGCCGGAGGACTAACTACGCCTGGTAGAGGAAGAAACAGACCTGGCTTACCTCTAGGGAAATACCCCAAAAGATGATAGCAGCCCCCCACATGTAATAACGGTGAATTAAGAGGAAAAGACATACACAGTATGAAAGTAGATTTAGCAAAGAGAGGTCCACTTACTAGATAGCAGAAGGATACAAAAGAGGACTTCACGGTCAACTGAAAACCCTTTCAAAAACCATCCTGAAATTACTTTAAGACTCCTGTGTCAACTCATGACACAGGAGTGGCAATTTCAGCCCGCAAGAGCTTCCAGCTACAGAGAATTACAAAAACTGCAAACTGGACAAAAGGTACAAAACAAAAGGACAAAGTCCACTTAGCTGATCAGCAGACTAGTAGCAGGAACATGCAACCGAAGGCTCTGGTTACAATGATGACCGGCAAGGAAATGACTGGAGAGCAAGACTAAATAGGAAACTCCCAAACACTGATGGAAGCAGGTGAACAGAAGAAGCAAAGTGCAAACAAGTCACCAGTACCACCAGCAACCACCAGGGGAGCCCAAAAAGCGGATACACAACAGCGTACCATTGCAGAGATCTTTGTTCGTGTTCAGATTACGTAATAACATGACAATGGTGCCAATTTTAAGTTTCAGCCGATGTGAAGGCATTCCAGTTGGTATTAGTGAATTCAAAAACTCAAGTGGGTATTGATCGAGGTCATCAGCTTCATCAGGATCGAAGGAATCATCACTGATATATTCAGTATAGTCACCTATCAATAAATCCATGACTTGGGAATTGACTTTCTCAACGTCCTCATTTTTTGGACATAAAATTGCATGAGATGCAGCTGTATTTATGCTTTCGGTGTCATTCACATCAATACAAAGATTATCTCCAAAAATTTCAATTATTAAAGAGCCAGTGCATACCATGTCTGGAGGAATTTCAATTACATCATCTCCAAGGTTATGTTCATTAGATAGTTCACCATTTCCCAGTTGAAGCAACCAACTGCTGTAGTGAGGATCAATGGAGCGCATGTTGTTAATAAGTGGCAGGCGAGTAAAATGTTGCCAGTGTTGTGAATATTTTATACAGCTCTCTACAACATCAGTTCTTGTCCCATGAGGGATGACAGGAAGACATTGTCTAAAGTCGCCTCCAAAAACAATCACTTTACCTCCAAACGGTGTTTTTTCTTTGTGAGCTACATTTGTTGTCATGACATCACGTAAAACTCTATCAATGACATGCAATGCATATTTGGATAGCATTGTGCACTCATCAATAATAAAAAGTTTAGTGCTGTGCAAATCTTTTGCTGCATCGGTATCATTCTTAATCCTGGAAACAGATGTTTCATTCACAGGAATTGGAATCCCATAAAGAGAATGAATGGTTCGTCCACCTTGTAGCAAGTTGGCGGCAATTCCAGTAGTGGCAGCAGGTGACACAATGTCTCCTTGTCCTCTTAGCTGATGTAGGCGTAGATGATATAGGTACGTTTTTCCGCTGCCACCAGGACCATCAAGTAAAAAACACTTTGCTGTAGAATTAGTGTCTTCTAAAGCTTGAGTGATAGCATCAAAAGCAAAACGTTGGTCCTCATTTAGAGTAGCTTTCATTTCAGCAGCTGCTGATAACTCATAATCTTTATCATACTGTGGGAGGAGGTGTTGTTTCTTGACTGGACGTGGCAAATTAAAATCAGTATAAGTTTTGCCATGAGCTTTAAGAACATGTTGGACATCTGTCATAGCATAGCCTTCACAATTGACACACTCCAGAGTGTCGGAGTGGTATGCATAGCAGTAGTCTTCTACAAAGTGTTCCTTAAATTCATCCCATAAGTCCCGAGGTTTAGCTGGAGGACCAAAAATACAAATGTAGGCAAACATGTCACGTAGCTGTGCTGGCATGTTGAGAATACTGGCATCAAGTAATGTATTTCTCCACAGACTATCATCAAATAGTAAGCCAAGAGCTAATGCCGCATCTTTGAAGGTTTCATGTGTGACTCCATGTACAGTTTTTATGCTGTCAAAACTGGTTGCACCTTTGACATGTAACAATAACAATCTTAAATAGTAGCGTTCTTGGTCTTTCACACTGACAGTATACATTCGTCCAATCACAGAACCACCTGCTCGCTTTCTAACTTCCCAAGAACCTTCTTTCCAAACATAGTTTTCGGGAATTTCACGGTATAAATAAATATGAGCATGATGGTCGTTCTGATTAAGCTTGAAGTAGGCCATAAGTGTAGAATTTTGATGGAGCTTTTGTTTGATGTTTCCAATAGAGTCATCCTCATGAAAATAGAGTGGCTGAGAATGCGGTAGATGTACAGCAAGGCGAATGATGCTATGAGATTGTTTATGCATTGGATATGAGAATATTCGCCAAGCTGCCTCTGGTGCACTGACATATCTTGAATCCATGAATTGGTGTGTTTCATCATGTTGGATGTTAGTCTGGCAGATTTCAAGATTGGCTTTATCATGTCCTTTGTAGACGTATTTAAATAAATATTTCACAGCCTGAATGGAACCACAAACTTCGACATTTATATGGCACTTGTATTTTAATAGCAGGAACGGATTATATGGAACCACCCACGAATTGTCAATCATGTTAGAATGGTGTTGAAAAGATGGGCCAAAGTGTCTGCGATAAGTAGGATAGGCGTCCTTAGCTATGATGGTTCTTGGTTGCAAATCTTTAGGGAAACCTTTTGTACACTTCCCCAGATCCATACAGGGAGAATTTGGGTTGTGTTCTCCACACGGACCATGAATCATATGTTGGAGAACAATTTTATGGAGCTGAGGGTAGTGGGTAGGATTGGGAATTTCAGCCCACACTGTATTGTCTATGTCCTCCTCAGTCCTTAATTTGGAGTTGCTGTCCAGAATAATCAAAATGTGAGCGTGTGGAAGGCCACGTTTTTGAAATTCAATTACATGAACCATAGCGCAAACTTTCCCAAATAATCCGTTGTCAATGTCTTTTAAAAGTGCTTCCAGTTTTATTTTGAAAACAAGTGCCTCCAAATCAGGTCTATGTTCCACACGCTGCCAAGGTTCCAAATTCTCAGTAATCTCATTCCATTTCAGATTACAGGTCATGGTGATGAATAGATCAGGACGACCATATTTAGTCACAATAGCCATGGCATCCTGGTACCGCTGCTGCATATTCCTGGGACTGCCTTCAAACAAAGATGGTAAAATGACCGTTTTTCCAATGGGGATGCCCTTCTCAATGGATTTTTTCTGGAGATGTTCCTGGAGTACACAATAATCCTCTACTTTCAAATCCTTTTGGTGTTGACGGATATAATTTAGGCGATTTGCCTCGATTTTCACATAAGCATCCACTAAGTACTGCTGAGTGAGTTTGCCACCATTCAGGAGTGGATTAAACTGATTACGGACAGACAGCACATAGCAGTAATATTGCAGTTGTGTAACTCTGCGTGGACTTTGCCCTTGTTGCTTGAGGCCATCATGCCAGCCCTGGTCTCCGTAAGAGAAAAATAAAGGATAGAGTAAAGCATCTAAATTACTGTGTAGAATGCTGACCTGTTGTGTTCTTGGCGCCAAAGGATTTTTGGGGTCCGGTTGTAAATGTATTAAAATATCAAGATTAAATGGTGGCTCTCCATTGTCATTTTCAAATACGACAGCAACTTCATTGACAGTTGGATTATTATATCGGCGAGGGTCTTGATTCCGATCTTGTTTAAGGGCCATGATGATATTTGGCATGAGAGTGCCATTAGCTTCAGCTTTAAGATGTTCTTCATGTTCCACATCTCGTAACATTTTGTAGGCAGCAACAAAGGGATTCACATTGTCTAACTGAAGAGCAATTATACTCATCAAAGTGGGATGACATTTTTGATTTTGTTCACAGTTTAAACGTTGTTCATTCGCGGTAGCGGTATCCAAAATATACAGTTGGGCATAAGCTGCAACTTGATCATCACTGGGATGTAGGGTTCCAGTACGATGATATATTTGTCCATGTATACGGAAACAGTAAGGGCCATGTCCAGGTGGAGGGGATATATTGGCACCCATGGAGGCGAAAGCAAATGAGCTGTTAATACTACGAATATTTTCCATGAGATTCTTACTGAACTCACTCTCCCCTGTCAGCAATCGTTTAAAGACCTCGGGATATTGGGGTATAGGTATATGCACTTTACTCTTGTGACAACACAGAGTAAAATTTTTATCTGCTGGTATCTCAGCATTAAAATGTAATGCTTGACAATGTTCACATAAATAGTTCATAGGACCACAGGAGTGTTCTACTATGGTACTGTCATCATTAGTAAAACCTGTAGGATGTTGAGGTACAGGTTGTGGTAACGGAGCATTGGAATGTTTCTTTAAGCCAACATATATAAAGCGTGGACCTGGTAGAGGATCTTCACTGTCCACAGATTCAATCACTGAGGAGTTGGAAGGTGTATCGTGGTCAGGGTTTATTAATATGGAGGTGCAAGCGGTTTTTTTGCGCCGTTCACGGCGTGCACCAGCTGCATTTGGTAATGGTTTGTTTGTTGCCTTAGAAGAGTCAGGTGTGAAGCATGTCTTATAAGCAGACTTAACGGTGTACAGGCGACGGCGTTTATCATTTGGAGTGTAAGTAGGACAGTGTTTGCGCTTACGTGCAGATTTACCAATGGTTAAAGGAGCTTCAGGCTGCACACATTCTATGAATGGAGACAAAGAAGCTGTATTGTGGGCAGAATCTATGACTGAGGATGTGGAAATATTATGTTTGCAACGTTGAGAGCGTGCAGCAGCAGCTTTATTACTTAATCGATTAGTTTTGTCCTCAAAAGACTCATTAGTAATGCGTTTATTGCAAGCAGCATTAACAGTGTCCAGGCGCTTCTGTCTGTCCTCTGTAGTCTCGTTGGCACGCTGTTTGCGCTTATGTGCGGCATCGGCGGCTTTTCGCTCTGCGTCATTGGTATACTTATTATCAGACCTGATGTTACGTGCGCCATCAGCAGCTTTGGGCTCTGTGTCATTAGTATACTTAACAGTGTCCAGGCGCTTGCATCTATCCTCTGTACTCTTGTTAGCACGCTGTTTGCGCTTATGTGCAGCATCGGTGTCTTTTCGCTGTGCGTCATTGGTATACTTATTATCAGACCTGATGTTACGTGCGCCATCAGCAGCTTTGGGCTCTGTGTCATTAGTATACTTAACAGTGTCCAGGCGCTTGCATCTATCCTCTGTACTCTTGTTAGCATGCTGTTTACGCTTACGTGCAGCATCGGCGGCTTTTCGCTCTGCGTCATTGGTATACTTATTATCAGACCTGATGTTACGTGCGCCATCAGCAGCTTTGGGCTCTGTGTCATTAGTATACTTAACAGTGTCCAGGCGCTTGCATCTCTCCTCTGTACTCTTGTTAGCACGCTGTTTGCGCTTACGTGCAGCATCGGCGGCTTTTCGCTCTGCATCATTACCATACTTTATATCAGACCTGATCTTACGTGCACCATCAGCAGCTTTGGACTCTGTGTCATTAGTATACTTAACAGTATCCAGGCGCTTGCATCTATCCTCTGTACTCTTGTTAACATGCTGTTTGCACTTACGTGTGGCATCGGCGGCTTTTCGCTCTGCATCATTACCATACTTTATATCAGACCTGATCTTACGTGCGCCATCAGCAGCTTTACACTCTGTGTCATTAGTATACTTAACAGTATCCAGGCGCTTGCGTCTATCCTCTGTACTCTTGTTAACACGCTGTTTGCGCTTACGTGCGGCATCGGCGGCTTTTCGCTCTGCATCATTACCATACTTTATATCAGACCTGATCTTACGTGCGCCATCAGCAGCTTTGGACTCTGTGTCATTACTATACTTAACAGTGTCCAGGCGCTTGCATCTATCCTCTGTACTCTTGTTAGCACGCTGTTTACGCTTACGTGCGGCATCGGCGTCTTTTTGCTCTGCATTATTAGTATACTTTATATCAGACCTAATCTTACGTGCGCCATCAGCAGCTTTGGGCTCTGTGTCATTAGTATCCTTACTATTAGAGCTCATGTTGGCTAAGCTAAACAGCTTTAAGCGTGGTGGTGGCAAACAACAGGTTAATAAGAGGCAGTGTCAGGTAGTAGGAAAATAGCCAGTTAATAATAGGCAATAGTTCTTTGCAGGAATACAGATATTAATAAATAGGCAGTTTATATTGCAGAGAAATTGCTGGGCAATAATGGACAATGTCCTTATGTGGCAAATAATAGAGCAATATACCCAGTGTGGCAAAGAAGAGGTTAATAAACGGCAGTCTCTCAGTATAACAGTCAGTGAATAATAGGCAGTATATGGAGAAAACACCAAACAAAAGTTCAAAATTGGTGTGAAAATGTCACTGAACCACTTCACAACTAAATATATATAGTTTTGGTAAATGGTATTATCATTTTTTTGACGAAATTCGGCAGGAGCTTGAAGAGCGACGTCACTGGGACCGCCTCCACGCAGTAGAAACTTGCTGTGAGGTAAAAATTCAAAAATCACACCAAAATGGCGGGCGGAGTGTGTCACAGTACGGCACATTTCTGATTGGTCGCTCGCGGCAGGCGGCAACCAATCAGAAAAGTGCCGCGCACCACGAAGGCATATATCTTTGTCCACCCTGAGCGGGTGTAGGATGCTGGTGACGTCACTTATCTCCGGACATTATCTCCGGACAAAACCACGGAAGTTGGCACAAATTGCCGGAAGTAGTATTCTAGGCAATTATATATTAGATTGTCCTGTCACCAGCCATGTGTACGATTATCGGCCAAAACCCTCTCTGGAACCAATAATCACCCCATGTAAAGGTATCTTTATAAGTTAAAGATTCAGAATACTATGACTTTTATCATATCCTGAACAGTTTTTTATGAACCGTTAAGGTTTTCTGGTTGAAGTAAAAAAAAATCTGAGTGTTTACAGTTTGAAACCATAAAATGTTGAAAAATTATGTCATTCTTGAGTATATCACTCAATGGTGCTCATAAACGTGTCAAATTTGATCTATAATATACTTTAATATACGTTACCTGGGGCCCCATATGCTGCCTGGGGCCCCTGTGCTCTGCCTGGGGCCCCATATGCTGCCTGGGGCCCCTGTGCTCTGCCTGGGGCCACTGTGCTCTGCCTGGGGCCCCATATGCTGCCTGGGGCCCCTGTGCTCTGCCTGGGACCACTGTGCTCTGCCTGGGGCCCCATATGCTGCCTGGGGCCCCTGTGCTCTGCCTGGGGCCACTGTGCTCTGCCTGGGGCCCCATATGCTGCCTGGGGCCCCTGTGCTCTGCCTGGGGCCCCATATGCTGCCTGGGGCCCCTGTGCTCTGCCTGGGGCCCCATATGCTGCCTGGGGCCCCTGTGCTCTGCCTGGGGCCCCTGTGCTCTGCCTGGGGCCCCATGTTCTGCCTGGGGCCCCTGTGCTCTGCCTGGGGCCACTGTGCTCTGCCTGGGGCCCCATATGCTGCCTGGGGCCCCTGTGCTCTGCCTGGGGCCCCATATGCTGCTTGGGGCCCCTGTGCTCTGCCTGGGGCCCCTGTGCTCTGCCTGGGGCCCCATGTTCTGCCTGGGGCCACTGTGCTCTGCCTGGGGCCCCATAGGCTGCCTGGGGCCCCTGTGCTCTGCCTGGGACCACTGTGCTCTGCCTGGGGCCCCATATGCTGCCTGGGGCCCCTGTGCTCTGCCTGGGGCCCCATAGGCTGCCTGGGGCCCCTGTGCTCTGCCTGGGGCCACTGTGCTCTGCCTGGGGCCCCATATGCTGCCTGGGGCCCCTGTGCTCTGCCTGGGACCACTGTGCTCTGCCTGGGGCCCCATATGCTGCCTGGGGCCCCTGTGCTCTGCCTGGGGCCACTGTGCTCTGCCTGGGGCCCCATATGCTGCCTGGGGCCCCTGTGCTCTGCCTGGGGCCCCATATGCTGCCTGGGGCCCCTGTGCTCTGCCTGGGGCCCCATATGCTGCCTGGGGCCCCTGTGCTCTGCCTGGGGCCCCTGTGCTCTGCCTGGGGCCCCATGTTCTGCCTGGGGCCCCTGTGCTCTGCCTGGGGCCACTGTGCTCTGCCTGGGGCCCCATATGCTGCCTGGGGCCCCTGTGCTCTGCCTGGGGCCCCATATGCTGCTTGGGGCCCCTGTGCTCTGCCTGGGGCCCCTGTGCTCTGCCTGGGGCCCCATGTTCTGCCTGGGGCCACTGTGCTCTGCCTGGGGCCCCATAGGCTGCCTGGGGCCCCTGTGCTCTGCCTGGGACCACTGTGCTCTGCCTGGGGCCCCATATGCTGCCTGGGGCCCCTGTGCTCTGCCTGGGGCTACTGTGCTCTGCCTGGGGCCCCATATGCTGCCTGGGGCCCCTGTGCTCTGCCTGGGGCCCCTGTGCTCTGCCTGGGGCCCCATGTTCTGCCTGGGGCCCCTGTGCTCTGCCTGGGGCCACTGTGCTCTGCCTGGGGCCCCATATGCTGCCTGGGGCCCCTGTGCTCTGCCTGGGGCCCCATATGCTGCCTGGGGCCCCTGTGCTCTGCCTGGGGCCCCTGTGCTCTGCCTGGGGCCCCATGTTCTGCCTGGGGCCACTGTGCTCTGCCTGGGGCCCCATAGGCTGCCTGGGGCCCCTGTGCTCTGCCTGGGACCACTGTGCTCTGCCTGGGGCCCCATATGCTGCCTGAGGCCCCTGTGCTCTGCCTGGGGTCACTGTGCTCTGCCTGGGGCCCCATATGCTGCCTGGGGCCCCTGTGCTCTGCCTGGGGCCCCATATGCTGCCTGGGGCCCCTGTGCTCTGCCTGGGGCCCCATAGGCTGCCTGGGGCCCCTGTGCTCTACCTGGGACCACTGTGCTCTGCCTGGGGCCCCATATGCTGCCTGGGGCCCCTGTGCTCTGCCTGGGGCCACTGTGCTCTGCCTGGGGCCACTGTGCTCTGCCTGGGGCCCCATATGCTGCCTGGGGCCCCTGTGCTCTGCCTGGGTGTAGGACACTGGTGACGTCACTTATCTCTGGACATTAGCTCCGGACATTAGCTCCGGACATTAGCTCCGGACATTATCTCCGGACATTAGCGGCCCCATATGCTGCCTGGGGCCCCTGTGCTCTGCCTGGGGCCACTGTGCTCTGCCTGGGGCCCCATATGCTGCCTGGGGCCCCTGTGCTCTGCCTGGGTGTAGGACACTGGTGACGTCACTTATCTCCGGACATTAGCTCCGGACATTAGCTCCGGACATTAGCTCCGGACATTATCTCCGGACATTAGCTCCGGACAAAGCCACGGAAGTTGGCACAAATTGCAGGAAGTAGTATTCTAGGCAATTAATCTCCGGACATTAGCTCCGGACATTAGCTCCGGACATTAGCTCCGAACATTATCTCCGGACATTAGCTCCGGACAAAGCCACGGAAGTTGGCACAAATTGCAGGAAGTAGTATTCCAGGCAATTATATATTAGATGTAAGGCTGAAAACTGAAGAAGTATGTGAAGCATATTAATGCATTGATGTTCCACAATGTCCAAGTGCAGACCCAAAAATCAACATCAAGCTCCCAGATATACGATTAAAGAGACCGTGAGAAGGGCAACACAATAAAAAAATTATAACAATTGAACATATAGAGATTGAGAGTAGAAATCTGACCATTGCACATTTGAGCTCACCCTACATTTTGCAGTTATTATCATTGCTAGGGATAGTGAGTACAAGTTTCACCATTGCACAATGTGAAAGTTTTCCAAAAATTACCTAAGGGTTCTGTATCATAAACACTGAAACAGACATTGATTGGGACCTCACAATACATTTTGCAATTATTATAATAGGTAGAGATAGGAAGTACAAATGTCACCATTGCACAATGTACAAAGGTTTCCAAAAACTATCTAAGGGGTCTCTATCATACAAGCTGATAGAGACTGTGATGGGGACCTCACAATACATTTTGCAGTTATTAGAATAGTCAAATCAACAAATAAAGTCAAATGATTGCCATAAAAACCACGCAACCAGACTTAGCCACAATGTTAAATGTATAGAAAATAGTTTATTAGTAATTACAAAAATAAATCAAGATGATTATCAACAAAGAAAAAAACCTCCAAATGTTAATGGAGCGGAGAAATCCACATAACATAAATCGACACAGCAAATAGAAGGATAAAATTGGTAATATCGCTGCCCATACCAAGACTATGGCCTCACATAGAATTTAATCATAGTGCATAAGGCTCAATAGATATCTCTAATGTAGTGGAGCTTAATAGATTAATCACTGCTAAAAAGCATATATTATAACGCTCTCTACCATTGTGCAATCATGCTGATACCAATTTGTAATAAATTATATAAAGTGCAAAGGGCAGACGTAAACCAAATAATTCACTCACATGCGGTCTGATGTCTGTGTCTCCGTTCCTGTACCCCGACGCGCGTTTCGTAACACTTCCTCAGGGGGCGTGTCGGGGTAGAGGGACGCCGGACCTTTAAATCATACCTGGACCAATCAGAGACAAGTATAGGACGCCGAGAAAACAACGTGGTTCCGGAAATACTAAGGGCGCTGATGCCGTCAGACGCGCACCGGAAATGACTTCACCAGTTCCGGGCCGTGGACCGCAAGCAGGCAGGCGCTCAGTGATGAGCGCAATGCGTGCCAGCTAAATCCCAAATGCCGGAATAGGTGACGTCTGTGCGCAATCAGATCATCCAGCAGCGCACATTTCCGGATTACCAGGCGTATAAAATCTTAAGAAAAACATAAATATTAGTGACAATACCTAAAAAACATATAAAAATTGGACAATGCATAATGTGTATCTCTTAAAAAAATTACCATAAACGATACTGGTGAATAATTAATATTAATTATAAAATAAAATTAACAATGTATAAAACTCTGATGTATAAATATTACATAATAAAGTGACCTAGTGACAGATATAGTGATTAATTGTGATAATTTATTACATAATTTTCATATATTGTGAATAACCTCATAAATTTAAAGTGACAGGTGCCGCATAAATAATATATTTCATTCTTTCAATGTCTTCAATAGCAGTATCTTAAGCCGTCCCATACAAATCCTGGATGGAAGAAGGATGACACATAAAGTCCAAATACCATAACAGATGGAATCTATAATAATGATGAAAAGAAAAATTATTAAAATCCATAAAACATCCCGATACCCCTAAAAACACTAGTATACCCAAAGACCGAACTACTGCAAGAATGCCGAAAAACCAAAATTTTCATTAAGCCCTATGGGGGCTACACTGCCTAATCTGTAAATCCATTTATTTTCCAGTCTAGCGAGACTTTTCGCTATGTTGCCCCCTCTTGCCCCCATTTGGACAATATCAATACCCTTGATTTTCAAATGTCTGGACTCACTATTATGATGTTCAAAAAAATGTCTCGGTATGGTTTTTAATTGAGACGGGTCCTCAATATTTTTACTTTTCTCAATGTCCCTGACATGTTCCCTTGTGCGAATACGTAGTTCTCTAGTGGTCAATCCTATATAAATTTTGCCACACGGGCACTCAGCACAATAAACCACGCCCTTGGTGGCACATGAGATAAAATGCCTGATGGAGTATGTTCTATTACCTCTGGCATTCGTAAAGGTTTTACTTTTGACCACATTGTCACACGCCTTGCAATGCCCGCATGGATAGAAACCTACAGTATCCAGCCAAGTTTCTTTTTTCTTGGGTTCATAATGACTATGAACCAACATGTCTTTTAAATTTTTGGCTCTCCTAGCCGTAATTTGGGGAGACGGGGGCAAACATTTTTTCAGGATCGGATCCGTTAATAGAATTTGCCAATGTTTACGAATTATTTGGCAAAATTCCGGCCATTTGTTGTTATATGTGGCAATTAAACATGGACAGAAATCTTCTTCACGACTATCCCCGTTGTTTAAATTATTTTTATACAACAATTCATTTCTTATTTTGTATTTCGCATTATGGTATCCCTTTTTGATGTTAGTATGACTATATCCTCTATTTTTAAAACGCATGCTCAATTCCCTTGCCTGTCTTTCAAAGGAATGATCATCCGAGCATATGCGTTTAATCCTCAGGAATTGTCCCGTGGGTATCCCTTTAATTACCGAGGATGGATGGGAAGACGTGGCATGCAGCAAAGTGTTTGTTGCTGTAGCTTTTCTAAAAACTTCAGTGGATAGATTACCATTAGCCAAAGCATTAATCTGTAGATCCAAAAATTCCAAATTACGACCAGATTTGAAAGTCAGCCTGATGTTAAGCCCATTGTTATTGAGGTCCGCCATGAGTGCTTCCAACTGAATTACAGGCCCCTCCCACACAAACCACACATCGTCAATATAACGCATCCAATGATGCACATTGTCGATGCCTGGGATGGGATTGCTGATAAAAATATCCCTTTCCCATGCCCCCAAAAATAAGTTGGCATAGGATGGAGCACAGGAAGCACCCATGGCGGTCCCTTGTTTCTGTAAATATACCCGTTTGTTAAAAATAAAACAATTGTGGGTAAGAATAAATTTCAACAGAACCAACAACAGGTCAACCAAATCTGATTCCAAATTACTTGTTCTCAGAAACCACTCAGCAGCTGCCAGTCCGTCACTATGTCTTATTGAAGTATACAGGGACTCCTGTATCTGTGTCTGACTGAAGACATGATTATGGTCACGGCAGATGTGGAGTCCCTGTATACTTCAATAAGACATAGTGACGGACTGGCAGCTGCTGAGTGGTTTCTGAGAACAAGTAATTTGGAATCAGATTTGGTTGACCTGTTGTTGGTTCTGTTGAAATTTATTCTTACCCACAATTGTTTTATTTTTAACAAACGGGTATATTTACAGAAACAAGGGACCGCCATGGGTGCTTCCTGTGCTCCATCCTATGCCAACTTATTTTTGGGGGCATGGGAAAGGGATATTTTTATCAGCAATCCCATCCCAGGCATCGACAATGTGCATCATTGGATGCGTTATATTGACGATGTGTGGTTTGTGTGGGAGGGGCCTGTAATTCAGTTGGAAGCACTCATGGCGGACCTCAATAACAATGGGCTTAACATCAGGCTGACTTTCAAATCTGGTCGTAATTTGGAATTTTTGGATCTACAGATTAATGCTTTGGCTAATGGTAATCTATCCACTGAAGTTTTTAGAAAAGCTACAGCAACAAACACTTTGCTGCATGCCACGTCTTCCCATCCATCCTCGGTAATTAAAGGGATACCCACGGGACAATTCCTGAGGATTAAACGCATATGCTCGGATGATCATTCCTTTGAAAGACAGGCAAGGGAATTGAGCATGCGTTTTAAAAATAGAGGATATAGTCATACTAACATCAAAAAGGGATACCATAATGCGAAATACAAAATAAGAAATGAATTGTTGTATAAAAATAATTTAAACAACGGGGATAGTCGTGAAGAAGATTTCTGTCCATGTTTAATTGCCACATATAACAACAAATGGCCGGAATTTTGCCAAATAATTCGTAAACATTGGCAAATTCTATTAACGGATCCGATCCTGAAAAAATGTTTGCCCCCGTCTCCCCAAATTACGGCTAGGAGAGCCAAAAATTTAAAAGACATGTTGGTTCATAGTCATTATGAACCCAAGAAAAAAGAAACTTGGCTGGATACTGTAGGTTTCTATCCATGCGGGCATTGCAAGGCGTGTGACAATGTGGTCAAAAGTAAAACCTTTACGAATGCCAGAGGTAATAGAACATACTCCATCAGGCATTTTATCTCATGTGCCACCAAGGGCGTGGTTTATTGTGCTGAGTGCCTGTGTGGCAAAATTTATATAGGATTGACCACTAGAGAACTACGTATTCGCACAAGGGAACATGTCAGGGACATTGAGAAAAGTAAAAATATTGAGGACCCGTCTCAATTAAAAACCATACCGAGACATTTTTTTGAACATCATAATAGTGAGTCCAGACATTTGAAAATCAAGGGTATTGATATTGTCCAAATGGGGGCAAGAGGGGGCAACATAGCGAAAAGTCTCGCTAGACTGGAAAGTAAATGGATTTACAGATTAGGCAGTGTAGCCCCCATAGGGCTTAATGAAAATTTTGGTTTTTCGGCATTCTTGCAGTAGTTCGGTCTTTGGGTATACTAGTGTTTTTAGGGGTATCGGGATGTTTTATGGATTTTAATAATTTTTCTTTTCATCATTATTATAGATTCCATCTGTTATGGTATTTGGACTTTATGTGTCATCCTTCTTCCATCCAGGGTTTGTATGGGACGGCTTAAGATACTGCTATTGAAGACATTGAAAGAATGAAATATATTATTTATGCGGCACCTGTCACTTTAAATTTATGAGGTTATTCACAATATATGAAAATTATGTAATAAATTATCACAATTAATCACTATATCTGTCACTAGGTCACTTTATTATGTAATATTTATACATCAGAGTTTTATACATTGTTAATTTTATTTTATAATTAATATTAATTATTCACCAGTATCGTTTATGGTAATTTTTTTTTAAGAGATACACATTATGCATTGTCCAATTTTTATATGTTTTTTAGGTATTGTCACTAATATTTATGTTTTTCTTAAGATTTTATACGCCTGGTAATCCGGAAATGTGCGCTGCTGGATGATCTGATTGCGCACAGATGTCACCTATTCCGGCATTTGGGATTTAGCTGGCACGCATTGCGCTCATCACTGAGCGCCTGCCTGCTTGCGGTCCACGGCCCGGAACTGGTGAAGTCATTTCCGGTGCGCGTCTGACGGCATCAGCGCCCTTAGTATTTCCGGAACCACGTTGTTTTCTCGGCGTCCTATACTTGTCTCTGATTGGTCCAGGTATGATTTAAAGGTCCGGCGTCCCTCTACCCCGACACGCCCCCTGAGGAAGTGTTACGAAACGCGCGTCGGGGTACAGGAACGGAGACACAGACATCAGACCGCATGTGAGTGAATTATTTGGTTTACGTCTGCCCTTTGCACTTTATATAATTTATTACAAATTGGTATCAGCATGATTGCACAAAGGTAGAGAGCGTTATAATATATGCTTTTTAGCAGTGATTAATCTATTAAGCTCCACTACATTAGAGATATCTATTGAGCCTTATGCACTATGATTAAATTCTATGTGAGGCCATAGTCTTGGTATGGGCAGCGATATTACCAATTTTATCCTTCTATTTGCTGTGTCGATTTATGTTATGTGGATTTCTCCGCTCCATTAACATTTGGAGGTTTTTTTCTTTGTTGATAATCATCTTGATTTATTTTTGTAATTACTAATAAACTATTTTCTATACATTTAACATTGTGGCTAAGTCTGGTTGCGTGGTTTTTATGGCAATCATTTGACTTTATTTGTTGATTTGAGTATATTGAGATACACAATGAAATAACAGGGATCAGCCTTGGTTGATTTAAAGTTATTAGAATAGGTAGAGATAAGGAATACAAGTTTCACCATTTCATATGTACAAAGGTTTCCAAAAATTCAAATACATTATCCACGTTGAGTATACATATATGACCACTAAGTGCTTGTTGTAGAAGCAGGAGGAGTAGGACGGGATTTCCTTAACAAAATGCGTTTGGATGGTAAGGCATGAATGTTAAGACAACTTCCAAAAAAGAACATTTGGGTTGCATTTACATTTGGTTACTGTCATTAATAGGGCTTACAATGTTGGTGGAAATCCAGCCCAATTCAATTTTAGAAGAGTCAGCATGTTTGCATTTTCCATTTACAGATGTGTGCCTATCCGTTATGATTTCATTGGCCAAACTAAAAATCTGCTCAAACAACACACTTGTGATTGGACATGGCAGCACCTCCAAGGCATTCAAGGAGAGGATGGGCCAAGTGTGCACCTTGGACAACCAATAGGTAAAGAGCAATAAAGAATCAGGAAAGACTCTGGTATGATCACAAGTACTCCTTCACCATCTTGGTCAACTTCTCCCTCCTCGTCATAGTTACACCCACAGATAGCCCTTGCTGATGTGACAGTTTCATGAAAATGGCCCAGTTGGTGGACATTTCTCCCCCTGAGTTGCATGTGTATCTCCCCTGTAATCCTTGTGGATGAATAGAGCAGCTTCCTCTCCCAGCAGCGTTGTCTGAGTGTAATCTTTTCAGAAAGTCTTCCACAAGTGCCCTCTGGTATGCATGCACTGAAAATGGCACGTCAGCCTCTGACATGAGATGGAAATTTCTCTTTGTACCGTGAGTCAAGAAATATGCACAGCCAGTATTTGATGGTGGACAAAATGTCTTTCATGTGAGGGTCTTGGGAAAGGTATCTGGACATGCACTGTGCCATGTGTGGCAGACCACAAAGAGTCAAATGTATTTTTTTTATATTGACTTTAGGACACATGCCAACAGCAGACTCAGGAAAATTAGTTGCACTGGTAAATAGTAACATTTGCATATCTCAGCAGACTTTGCGCCAGTCGCACAATTGCTAGATAAAGATACGTTATTTATTTAACCAATAGAATATTAGTATTTTTCATATTACTTTTTTGCACATGCCAACAGCAGAGTAAGGAAATTGTTGTCACTAGTAAATTATGACGTTTGCCTATCTCAGCAGTCTTTGCGCCAGTCGCACAACAGCTAGATAAAGATAGACTATTTATTTAACCAATAGAAAATTACTGTTTTTTTATATGCCCATTTTTGCACACGCCAACAGCAGAATAAGGAAAAGTATTGCCCCTGGTAAATTGTGACATTTGCTTATCTCTGTAGGCTTTGCACCAGTCGCACAAATGCTAAAGATACGTTATTTATTTAGCCAATAGAAAATTAAAATTTTTTTAATATCGACTTCAACAACAGAGTAATGAGAATTATTAGCACTGGTAAATTGTGACATTTGCATATCTCTGCACCAGTCACACAACTGCTAGATAAAGATACGCTATTTATTTAACTAATAGAAAATTAATATTTTTTATATAGCTTTTTTTGCACATGCCAACAGCAGAGTAAGGAAAATGATTCACACTGGTAAATTGTGACATTTGCATATCTCTGCAGGCTTTGCGCCAGTTGTACAAATGCTAGATAAAGATACGCTTTTTATTTAATCAATAGAAAAATACTATTTTTTTATAATGACTTTTTTTGCACAACCAACAGTGAATGTGTTCTGAAAAAAAATGTCCTGGCTTCATTTTTCACAGTTACCCTCACAGAGGTGTTATGTACAAATTCTCTGTATCTAGCAATGTGTGGGTATTTTTTTAGCTATCAGCTTTATTACACATGGCAACAGCAGACTCAGGAAAACTATTGGTAAATAGTGATGTTTGCTTGCCATGGCCCAGATTATATAGAAGATGGGAGTGGTTAACAGTAAACAGCTGAACCTTAATGCAGGAAAGCTTCCAGGAGCTCTCAACTGAGCAGATTAACCCCTGCACTGCTAAAAGAAACCTAGACCAATTAATATGAAGGCGAAGTGCTTGTAATCAGTGCAGGAGAAGGAGAAATCAAATGCTGAGGTCTTCTGGCTTCTCTCAGTCACTTAAACTCGTGACAGAAGTTATGTTCTCCATTCTCCTGCACTGACTCCCTTTTAGCATGTTTGTACTGTGTTTTTTAGTGTTGACTCATGCACAGTATAAACTCAGAGGAAACAACAGTGGATCAATGCCAGTTGGCATCTAGGAAGCAGGGACCCCTTATGGGATGGGGACTCTGGGCAATTGACTTTTCCCCCCTCCCAATGCCAGCCCCCCTATACACCAAGTGTACATACAGTTGTCAAGTGTATGGGTTGCACATCATTGTTTATGGAAAATATGCAAAGTATGATGGTGCAAGACTCAAACTGCCCCACTAGCCCACAGGTGAATTCCACTGTGCAGTAGTGGACCCACCAACATCTTATATGAGTAGTAGTTGGCACAATACACTTGATTCACTATGTATAGACATGGGCAGCATCTTATCAATTTTTTAACAAACTATCCAGTTTATTATTATATACAGGCACAGGCAAATTTGTAAATAAGGGTAATGTAGGTAATGTAATATTTGCAAAGAAATGAAGAGAGGACCCCTAGAGTCAATGGTACTGGTGAGTCTTTGGTATCCCAGTACGAAACTGGAGAAATGGTCCTGGAGCCAGTTGTTTAACAGATGAATTATGCTTTATTTTCTCTTCATGTTACAGTGTCCAATATTTATTAAAATATATTCATTATACAATCTTTCAGATGATGCACAGTGCAAGATTCGACATAGCTGCCAAAGTGTCATCTTTTTCCTCATTTAAGTCTATGAAACAGTATTATACATTGAAACTCTGACCAAGAAGCTTGTTTGAGCATGACCACTCTCTAATGCGACACTTACAGTCCATCCTTCCATATCAACCATTATATTTAGATAATGTGGATATTGGGAGAACTGAGAATTATACGTATAAAACAGTGTTCTAGACTCCTTGGTGAGCTTTTAATTTATGGAAACTTTTTTAACTTTAAAATATTTTAATCCACCAGTTTCATTTTTTTAAACTCTAGGACAACCCCAGAATTTCACAAATCTATGTTTTCATGTGTCCACAGGGTCTTTTCCAGGTAAAATAGTATTAAACTATTCTTCCATAGTCTGATAAATTCTTTTATTTCACACTCATAGTCTGGTAATTCTAGTAAGATCATAAATCATATTTTTTTTTATGGTGACAGATATTTATAACTCTCCTGTTTCTCTGGCTCTTCAAGCTACATGTTCAAAAATACTGCATTACCAGTAGAGTATTATCTGATCAGTATAAATTTTACATTGGATATTCCTTTGAGATCAGATAATTTCCATAAATCTGCATGTGAAACGAAATCCTATAGGAATGCTACAATAAAGAAATTATTAACATCTCCTTAAGGACATGATTCTTAAAATATGATCTGCACAAAAACAAAGTTTCTGAAACTTGGCCAATTATAAAATACCATATGTTCCAAAAGTCCAATAATTTATATTACTATGATGCACTGTATTCTTGTTTGAGTAAGTGTTCCTTTTATTAATAGGTACATCTACATTGTGGTACTTTGCAGTACGTCACTTACTTTTGCAGTGGTCTAGCTAGTATTGTAATTATTGGAAACACTATGAAAGTCTATTCCTCATAGATTGTAAGCTTGCGAGCAGTGCCCTACCTCTTTTTGGTAATGTTATGTGTTATTCTTTAATGTTTTTATTGACTGTACAAGTCCCCTCTAAAATGTAAAGTGCTGTGAAATATGTTGGCGCTATAGAAATAAAAATTATTATATTCTGTGATTCTACTAAAATTTAATTTATCATTCAAGAGTCACATAACTTTGGGGATGAAGCTGCATTATCTCATATTTAAAGTTGTCCACTACTAGGACAACCCCTTGTCATACCCGATAAAATAAAAAACCTTATAACCACCTCCAATGCTGGCGTGGTTCTAGCGATGTCAGTACTTGCATTCCCAGGGCTCTCATGCTGTTGTAATGAGCCTGACACCCAGTCAAAGCTGGCATCACTGTCCTCACTATTGTACGAATTGAGCATGAAGAGGAAGTGAGAGAGCAGCTGTAGCCCGGATTTCCTCTTTATGTCCAATTTGTGCGAAGAAAGGGACAGTGCTACCAGCGCTGATTGGGCATCTGGGTCACAGGTCATTACAACCACACAAGAGTCCCAAGAACATGCATGCTCACACTGCTGAAATGGTGCTGGGATGGGAGGTGACCATAAGCTTTTTTATTTTCTTGGAACCAAACATTTAGATCAAGAAGGGATTGTCCTAGTTGTGGACAACCCTTTTAGCTGCTTGCTTATTGCTTAATTGTGAAAAATTTGGAGGCACTCATTTACTGGAAGAGGGATTGACATCAGAGTAGCTAAAGGAAACATGTCAAGTACAGCAAAATAACACTATTAACCTTCAAATTTTGGGTTAATCTGCAGGTTAATAGCATTCAGACACTGTGTGGTGCTGCACTGTGAGCCCTGCTGCCTGGAAGAAATTAACTTTATTCCTCCCCACAATGTTCGGCTTCCAGTCATAGATATAGCGCTGTCACGATTTCACACAACGCTCTATCCATAGAGAGCGGTGGCAGTAACCACACCCCTGGAACTGACTAACGGCATGCTCAGCTTTAGAGTCTGTTGTCAGTTAGTGGTGGGGACGCAGTTACAACCACAGCTCTCTGTACACAGAGCGGTGACTGAAACTGTGGTGGCACAACCTCTGACTGGAAGCTGAATGCTGTGGGGAGGAATAAAGTTAATTTCCTAATGGCAGTGGTGTTCTCAGTGCTGGCACCAAATGGTATCAGAACACTATTAAATTGCAGACTAGCCCCATATCTGCAGGTTAATAGTGTTATTTTACATGACAGGTCCCCTTTGAGGATCCTATTGCACTTTTTTCATAACTGCAATTTCTGCTTCAGCCCCACCAAAAAATGATTCTATCATAAATACATGTAATGTACTTCTAAATATAGACAATATAGTCGTGATATAACCTTGAAATTCAGTGACTCTCAGTGGGTGTCTTCCCTGATTGTAGCCGTTTTTAAATTTATTCCTAATTAACTTGACCATCATGAAGATTTTTTTCATCTATATTGCCCCTTTGTCATGATTTTCAATAAAGCATCTTTGACTATTTGCATTAATACCAAATACCTCCCATGAAAGCCACAATTCACCTTTTGATAGCCACAATATCCTCCATAACAGCTACAATGTCGCTTATGCCAAAGACAAGACAAGACAACCATGCAGGTTAGATGACCTCCATGAAAGAACAACAAATATCATAATACCACCATGTTCTAATCTTAATTTCAACCATTTCCACCCTTAGATGTCAATTGCTTGTGTGACCTGGAGCTATATTTCCTCCATGTAATATAATGACACCTATTCTCGCCTATGTTGTGGTTGCTGTTCCAGCGATGTGAGCGCCAACTCTCCTCGAGCTCACATGACATAATTCAAAAGTGAAGTGAGAGCTACTGCTGCTCTCTAACTTCCTCCAGATGTCAGTTATGTCCGAAAGAGGTGAGATATTACAATGTCATCCTAGACCCGGAAGAGCAGGAGACGATATCGCTGGAATGGTGCCTGCATTGGAAGTGAGTATAGCTGTTATTATTTTACATGGGACATACAGTTCTTTAGAAGAGGGTGACCAGATAGTGGAAAACTCATTTAAGTGTATTTTTCAAACTTTTGATATGTTCTTTTGATTTCCATATCCAGAGGCGTATCTGGGGGGGCAGGCAGGGTATGTGCCCCGGGTGCATTCGGGCTGCCTACTGCGGCGGTCTGCAGTGTATCCCCCGGATTGGGAGTCAGCTGTTCTCTGTGCCAGATGTCAAGCTGACAGCTGGCATAGAGAAGCTGCAGCGCGCCGACTCCCAGAGATCAATAGTACTCACATCTTACAGATGCGAGTACAATTCAAAGCTCTGACTGCCGGGCAGAGTGACGCCAGCAGTGTGATTAGATCATGTGATCACACTGCTGATGTCACCCACCGATGCTGCAGAGACACAGGTGGGTGGTAAGTGCTCCATTGGAGCTGAAGACACCAAAGATTAAGTGCATGGGGGAGATTTAGTTGTGTGTGGGGAGAATTGGAGTGGGGATGGGGGATTTATTGTGTGTGGGGAGAATTGGAGTGGGGTTGGGGGATTTAATGTGTGTGGGGAGAATTGGAGTGGGGATGGGGGATTTATTGTGTGTGGTGAGAATTTGAGTGGGGATGGGGGATTTATTGTGTATGGGGAGAATTGGAGTGGGGATGGGGGGATTTATTGTGTGTGGGGAGAATTGGAGTGGGGATGGGGGATTTATTGTGTGTGGGGAGAATTGGATTGGGGATGGGGATCTATTGTGTGTGAGGAAAATTGGAGTGGGGATTTATTGTGTGTGGGGAGAATTGTAGTGGGGATGGGGGTGTTTTATGTGTGGGGGGAGATTTGGATTGGGGATGGGGGATTTAATATATGGGGCGATTTGTCATGGGGATGGGGTGTTTAATGTGTGTGGTGAGATTTGGAGTGGGGTTGGTGGATTTATTGTGGGGAGAGATTTGGAGTGGAGATGGGGTTATTTATTGTGTGTGGGGAGATTTGTAGTGGGGATGAGGGGATTTAATGTGTGGGGGAGATTTGAGGACCCAAAATGAAGAGCAAAGGGGGAGATGGGGGCATGTATGAGGAAACAGTACTGGGGAATGGGGGGCATGTATGAGGAAACAGTATGTAGGAATGGGGGCATATATGAGGAAACAGTATAGGGGGATGGGTGCAGACACAGTGTGGTGAGTGGGGATGGGTGCAGACAGTATGGGAAGTGAATGAGGGAATGTATTCAGACACAGTATGAGTAGCGATGTGAAAAATGTATGAGGACAGAGTACGGGGAGTGAGGGTGATGGGATGTGTTTTGACACAGTATGGGGAGTCAGGTGAGCAGGCAGTATAGAAAGTGAGGGGGTAGAGGTAGGGGTGGAGATTTTCTGCAAAAGAGCGGTGAAGATGGAAGTCTGCAGAGATTGCTGTGGATGAGAAAACTCATCATGGGGTCTGGACAAGATGAAGAAAAGGAGAAAGACTCCAGAGACGACATCATCTATAAGGTACCTGGATGTAAATGTTATTTGTGATACTAACTAATTCTCATATTTTTATTTTTGTTAGGAGCATTGAAGGGGTTGTCCAGGTTTGTAATGAGTCATTCTTTGTGACTGCAGACTTCTGAATTCTCACAGTGCGCACTGCATGCTGTCAGGATTCTCTCATGCTGGCGATTTACATATATGTGGTCACATGCTGACTAGACATGTGTGACCTCACTCAATGAAAATGAAGTGAGCGAGGCCAGGCACGTCTAGTCGGAATGTGGTCAAAAGTATACAAATCACATACTTGGGCTGACATGACTGTCCACCGGCAATATTTCCAGTATGGAAATATGAAATATATGCTGGGTATGTTATTTTATTTTTATTTAAATGAAATAAATTTAAAAATTATGATTGTGTTTTCCAATATATAATTTCTATGCATTGAAAATATGCAAAGAAGCCTATTATTCTAATGATCCGTTTACATGGATCACCTGGCGGTACGATACGACCACCAATCAGTAAACTCTTACTAATGGGCGGTCATTTAAATGTTCGCTTATACATGCATACCGAAGTAAATTATGTGCGCTGAGTGATCTATATTAGATTGCTCAGCAAACATAGGTTGCCATGGTTCTCAGCAGCTCAGTGCACATAGGCTGCCTTGGTTCTCGGCAGCTCAGTGCACATAGGCTGCAATGGTTCTCAGCAGCTGAGTGCACATAGACTGCCATGGTTCTCAGCATCTCTGTTCATATAGGCTGCCATGGTTCTCAGCAGCTCAGTGCACATAGGCTGCCTTGGTTCTCAGCAGCTTAGTGCACATATGCTGCCATGGTTCTCGGCTGCTCAGTGCACATAGGCTGCCATGGTTCTGGCAGCTAAGTGCACATTTGCTTCCATGGTTCTCGGCAGCTCAGTGCTCATAGGCTGCCATGGTTCCGGCAGCTTAGTGCACATATGCTGCCATGGTTCTCGGCTGCTCAGTGCACATAGGCTGCCATGGTTCTGGCAGCTCAGTGCACATAGGCTGCCATGGTTCTCGGCAGCTAAGTGCACATATGCTGCCATGGTTCCGGCAGCTCAGTGCACATAGGCTGCCATGGTTCTGGCAGCTCAGTGCACATAGGCTGCCATGGCTCTTGGCAGCTAAGTGCATATAGGCTGCCATGATGGTTTACACAGTATTTTGCACCTTCAAGAACAATGATCTTTTATGCTGCAGAAATTGTCAGCTCACCTGATGAACGAGCGTTTTGCTTGACTATCAGGTGATCGCCAACCTACTTATCTACTATATAATTGTCTAAGGGTCACTTCCGTCTGTCTGTCTGTCACGGAAATCCCAAGTCGCTGATTGGTCGCGGCAAAACAGCCATGACCAATCAGCGACGGGCACAGTCCGGCAGCAAAATGGCTGCTTCTTACTCCCCGCAGTCAGCCCGCTCCATACTCCAGTCAGCGCTCACACAGGGTTAATGGCAGCGCTAACGGACTGCGTTATGCCATAGTGTTACGCACTCCGTTAACACTGCTATTAACCCTGTGTAAAAAACATTTACTATTGATGCTGCCTATGCAGCATCAATAGTAAAAAGATCTAATGTTAAAAATAATAAAAAAATAAAATAGTTATATACTCACCATCCGTCAGCCCCTCGGATCCAGAACAGGCCGTTTCCACTCCTCGCGATGCTCCGGTGACCGATCCATGCATTGCGATCTCGCGAGATGATGACGTAGCAGTCTCGCGAGACCGCTACGTTATTATCTCGCGAGACCGCAATGCACTCGTCATACCGGAGCGCGTGAGGAGCATCGGTAACTGCTTCAATCCGGGGGCCAACGGAACATGAGTATATAACTATTTTTTATTTTAATTCTTTTTTTTAACAGGGATATGATGCCCATGTTGCTATATACTACGTGGGCTGTGCAATATAGTACATGGGCTGTGAAATATACTATGTGGGCTGTGCAGTATACTACGTGGCTGTGCAATATGCTACATGGGCTGGGCAATATACTACATGGGCTGTGCAATATACTACGTGGCTGTGCAATATACTACGTGGGCTGTGCAATGTACTGTGTGGGCTGTGCAACATACTGCATGGGCTGTGCAATATACTATGTGGCCTGTGCAATATACTATGTGGGCTGTGCAATATACTACGTGGCTGTGCTATACACTACGTGGGCTGTGCAATACACTCTGTGGGCTGTGTTATACACTATGTGGGCTGTGTTATACATTACGTGGGCTGTGTTATACACTACGTGGCTTGTGTTATACACTGCATGGCTGTTATGATCCTAGTGGCAAGCATCGCAGGTCGGACTAGCTAAGTAACTGAACAGACGACTAGCTCTGGGGAGGTGGTAACTAGATTGACCGCAACCTGATCCTATCCGCAAACAACTATAGGTAGCCGTGGAACGTTACCTGAAAATCCTAGACGTCTCGTCACGGCCTGAGAAACTGACTATTCCTGGAGGGAAAGAAAGTCCTCTCTTGCCTCAGTGGAATGACCCCAAAGATATAGAATAGCCCCCCACAAATATTAACGGTGAGTTAAGGGGAAAGCACAAACACAGAGATGAAATTAGATTTAGCAAATGAGGCCCGCTAATACTAGATAGCAGAAAATAGGAAGGGAACTGTGCGGTCAATAAAAAAACCCTATTCAAAATATCCACGCAGAGATTGCTCGAGCCCCCGCACCAACTAACGGTGCGGGGGAAGCAACTCCGTACCCCAGAGCCTACCAGCAACAAGAAAACACATATTAGCAAGCTGGACTAGACTCATCATACACAGAAATCATATTGCAGGCAGATGAGCAAAAAATATTCAAACAGAACTTAGCTTATCCTGAAGAGGCAGAAAACGAGATAATCAGGAGTAATCAGAATAGCACTGAATACATTGACAGCCGGCAACAAGTGGAAGTGAAGCAGAGCTAAATAGGAGCCTCCCTGGTGAATAACGAGGCAGCTGATCCAGCCAGACCCGCAGGATAATAAACCAAACCACCAGGGGGAGCAAAAAACCAAAGTCACACAATACCATCTGTGACCACAAGAGGGAGCCTGAAAACGGAGTTCACAACACATGGCCTGTGTTATATACTGTGTGCATGGGCTGTTATATACTACGTGGCTGTGTCATATGCTATGTGGGCTGTAATACACTCTGTGGGCTGTGCTATATACTATGTGGCTGTGCTATATACTCCATGGGCTTTTATATACTACGTGGCTGTGCTATATACTCCGTGGGCTGTGCTGTAGACTACATGGCTGTGCAATATACTACGTGGCTGTGCAATATACTATGTGGCTGTGCAATATACTACGTGGCTGTGCAATATATTACGTGGGCTGTTATATACTACATGGCTGTGCTATATACTACGTGGTCGGCTGCGAACAATCAGCGACAGGCACAGTCCGGCCGCGAATTGGCGCAGGATTTGAACCACGCTTCGCTATTTTGTCGTGGCCGGCCGAATCCTGTGTATTCAATGTATTATTCTAAAATCTTCATAAATAAACTACATACATATTCTAGAATACCCAATGCGTTAGAATCGGGCTACCATCTAGTACAAAATATAATTGTGACACGAGTGTTTTTAACAAGGTGCATTCACAATTATCTTGCAGCGTAAAAGCATCTCAAGCAGCATGTACTAAAGTTAGTTCTGACAACTTTATCCAGTACACTTCTGAGATGAATAGCTGGCAGTGTAGGCCCAGCATTGGAGCCATCAGAAGACAGTGATGCTTTTGTGCTTATAATATCATCATAAAATAAGTTAGTTGCCAGAATCAGAGTTTTCTCTGATCCCAACAGTTGCAGTGGGAACACTGTTGATCTCCAAAGGCTTTGACAATTCCCTTGAGATCATTATGGCAAAATTGTACATTATGGCAAAATAACTGAAAGATATCCATTAATTGTAGTCATAAAGGAGGACCAGGATAAACACATCAGAATTAAAGTTTCTGCGAATTTGTTTGGAATTGGTCGCCATATCTGACTTTACCATATTCGTGTCATATTGTTACCCTATTTGTGCCGAATTTATGTTTGATGATAAGTTACGAACATATTCGGTAATTTCTTCTCCCAATGACTCCAATGACTCCAATGACGTTCGGCTGTGTAAGGCCAGGTTCACATTACATTTTTGGCGTCCGTTAGGTGGACTACGTTACACCACGTTATGCCATTAACGCCACCATTTAGTCCAATGTCAGGCGCATCGCTAACGCATGCCCATTGTGGGCGTGCGCTAGCGATGTGCCGTCATTGAGTGATGGACCCTGGGACGCGGGCTGCAGCATTTCCGGGTCCGTCACTGCTAGCACAGATAGAGCATGTGCTAGCTCTATTTGCACTAGCGCAAATACATATCGGCACTTGCATTAACAGCAGCCTGTTAACGCATGTGTTGAACGGGCTGCTGTTAACGCAATATGAACATGGCCTTACGCGAATGTTGCAAAAACAATATTCGCTGCCGTAATTGAAACTGAATTTTGAAAAATTCGCTGAACTCTAATCAGAATAAGTAAAAATCTCTTGCCTTAGTAAATAAATATCCACTTTACAGACAGTTATCTCTGGGGATACTGGTTGTCTGGCAAGTGCACGAATTATTACATTTCAATAGAACTGACAATTAAAAAAACACCTTTTTGGGTATAAAAATGGTTGCAAATTGTCTATTTCAAACATATGATTTGGGATTAGCAAACAAAGACTTTTAATTGTCTGTTGCTTTTCAGGTTTCTAACTTTTGCTTTAAGGAAGGTAAAACTCATACAGCCTGTCAAGATTATATAATGAAAATATTTATTTCCATTGATGTTTCTTTGATGTTTTCTAAGAAAGAGCATTTTCCTTAAAAAATATTTCTTGTCAGTATTAAGTAAGCATTTTGCTAGCCTAAGACTATACAATACCTCATCATTCAGAATGCTTTATTTCAGGTATGATTAAGGAAACAGTGATCACTTTCTACATGGTAAATTTATCTTCTTTCAGATAATTATTGTAACAGTCTACAAATTGGATATATTGTTTCAGATAAAATAATGGCATTCCAGATGGTAAGACTGATATGTATCAATGTCCTTTGATTTATATATTTAGTGGTAGTAAAATTAAAGTGTTGTATGAGATCAAAGTACCATAAAAAGACAGTAATCATTGCCATGGGTCATGTTTGATACTGCAATTCAGTCACATTCACTTGACTTAGGAAGAAATACTTGATAGAGTAGGATTAAAAAAAATCACTTTTCAAAATTGCATAAATTAATGCCATTTTACTTCCCATTGCTGTACCAGACTGTTTTACATTTATGATTTCATCAAATGAAAAGTAATTATGGGAAAAAATGAAATTTGTGAGCTTCACTATGGATTCATTGCCAACTTTCTTAAAAGAAACAACAAATATATATAAACAGTGGGTAAAATAAGTATTCAACATGTCGCAAATTTCCTAAGCAAATATATTTGCAATAATTTTCAGTAAAAGAGCAGATAGAATGGCACTAGGTCAAATAGCAGTTTGTATATCTTGAATATATAGTCTGTTTGACAGCTTGTTGGTGGTGGTTCACTCTTATAACGTGGTGCTCAACATCATGTGTCAAATAATGTTGCAATACTTATAGAAGAAAAAATGAAGCTGTGGCACTCACCAAGTAGTGTTGCAATCAAAGGCCTTTATTTTCACATATCATGGGGTGAGGACATTATTCAGAGATGCCGTCTCTGAATAATGTCCTCACCCCATGATATGGGAAAATAAAGAAGGTGTGTCCAAACTTTTGGTCTGTACTGTATATATATAGTGGGGGAAATAAGTATTTGATCCCTTGCTGATTTTGTAAGTTTGCCCACTGACAAAGACATGAATAGTCCATAATTTTAAGGGTAGGTTAATTTTAACATTGAGAGATTGAATATCAAAAATAAAACCCAGAAAATCACATTGTATGAATTATATATTTTTTTTGCATTTTCCAGTGAGAAATAAGTATTTGATCCCCTACCAACCATTACAAGTTCTAGCTCCTACAGACCAGTTAGATGTTCCTAATCAAATTGTTACCTACATTAAAGACAGCTGTCTTAAATAGTCACCTTCATAAAAGACTCTTGTCCACAGACTTAATCAATCAGTCAGACTCTAACCTCTACAACATGGGCAAGACCAAAGAGCTTTACAAGGATCTCAGGGACATGATCATATACCTGCACAAAGCTGGAATGGGCTACAAAACCATAAGTAAGACACTGAGTGAGAAGGAGACAAATGCTGGTGCAATAGTAAGAAAATGGAAGAAATACAAAATGACTGTCAATCAACGTCGATCTTGGGCACCATGCAAAGTTTCACCTCGTAGGGTATCCTTGATCATGAGGAAGCTGAGAGATCAGCCTAAAACTACACAGGGGGAACTTGTTAATGATCTCAAGGCTAGAGTTGAGCGACTTTCATTTTTTTAAGATCGAGTCGGGTTTTGTGAAACCCGATTTTGTCCAGAGTCGAGTCGAGTGCAGTCGGCCGATTATCGCTAAAAGTCGGGGATCGACCGAAACACGAAACCCAATGCAAGTCAATGGGGAAGCATAGTCGGCAGTGAGTGGAGGCCAGGAAAACACCTACAGTGCCCATTTTAATGCCAAAAACATCCATTCTTGTTTCTGAAGCTTGTCAATCTTAATTAACTTTATAATAATAGTTGGGCATAGGGAATTGGGGGTCATTTGGCAAAAGTTGTGGGGGGGAGTAGGGCCGGCTCAAGTTTTTCGTGGGCCCAGGAAATGCGGACTACGTCACGGCGGTGTTTCAGGGAAAGGTAAGTATTTCAACGTTGCAAGTGCTGTGATCCTGAGCAAGCAGGGGGGGCCCACTCGTTCGCATTGGCACTGGCACAGGGCCCCTCAAAGTACAGCGATGTGTGTTTGCATGGCGGGGGCGCCTCCCACCAGCAGCGACACTTTTGCGTACTCTGAGGGGCCCTGTGCCAGTGACGTCGCCAACGAGTATGCCCCCCCACCTGATGAAGGAACCTGCACTTTCATCTGCACCTTCCTCTCTGTCCCTGTGTAAGGTGGTATAACATGCGGGAAGGGGAACCTTACTTTCAGCAGGGTCAGATTCTGGCTGTGTAGAGTATAAGGGGAATGTAGTGGTCTAGGTCAATGTACCAGCAGACTCATCTAGCAGTGGCTGGGCAATGGGCAGGATGAGGAGGAAACAGATATAGGGCCAAAGAATAAAGTAGGCTAAATGCAGTTCAAAATTGGTAACAGGACTAAACAGGCGGCATTGCTTTGTTCAGTGGAGTAGCAAACCCAAGAGCAGCAGACACTGTTTCAAGGGCCTAACCACACTAGTAGGCCAAATGCAGTTTAATATCTGATAGTATAAGGCGAAAGCCAGAATGTGGAAGCTCAGCTTTGTTCAGTTGAGGACAACACCAGGCAGGGGCAGACAGACACCTTTAGTAGGCCGGAACAGCCAATTTTTTAAAAAAACAGCAGTTAGTAAGAGGCAGAAGGTAGAAGCTCAGCTTTATTCAGTTGAGGACAACACCAGGCAGGGGCAGACATTCACCTTTAGTAGGCCGGAACAGCCAATTGCATTTTTAAAAATGGTAATTTGGAACTGAAGGTTGAAGCTCAGCTTTATTCAGTTGAGGACAACACCAGGCAGGGGCAGACAGACACCTTTAGTAGGCCGGAACAGCCAATGGCATTTTTAAAAATGGTAATTTGGAACAGAAGGTAGAAGCTCAGCTTTATTCAGTTGAGGACAACACCAGGCAGGGGCAGACATTCACCTTTAGTAGGCCGGAACAGCCAATTTTTAAAAAAAACAGCAGTTAGTAAGAGGCAGAAGGTAGAAGCTCAGCTTTATTCAGTTGAGGACAACACCAGGCAGGGGCAGACAGACACCTTTAGTAGGCCGGAACAGCCAATGGCATTTTTAAAAATGGTAATTTGGAACTGAAGGTTGAAGCTCAGCTTTATTCAGTTGAGGACAACACCTGGCAGGGGCAGACAGACACCTTTAGTAGGCCGGAACAGCCAATTTTTTTAAAAAAACAGCAGTTAGTAAGAGGCAGAAGGTAGAAGCTCAGCTTTATTCAGTTGAGGACAACACCAGGCAGGGGCAGACAGACACCTTTAGTAGGCCGGAACAGCCAATTGCATTTTTAAAAATGGTAATTTGGAACTGAAGGTTGAAGCTCAGCTTTATTCAGTTGAGGACAACACCAGGCAGGGGCAGACAGACACCTTTAGTAGGCCGGAACAGCCAATGGCATTTTTAAAAATGGTAATTTGGAACAGAAGGTAGAAGCTCAGCTTTATTCAGTTGAGGACAACACCAGGCAGGGGCAGACATTCACCTTTAGTAGGCCGGAACAGCCAATTGCATTTTTAAAAATGGTAATTTGGAACTGAAGGTTGAAGCTCAGCTTTATTCAGTTGAGGACAACACCAGGCAGGGGCAGACAGACACCTTTAGTAGGCCGGAACAGCCAATGGCATTTTTAAAAATGGTAATTTGGAACAGAAGGTAGAAGCTCAGCTTTATTCAGTTGAGGACAACACCAGGCAGGGGCAGACATTCACCTTTAGTAGGCCGGAACAGCCAATTGCATTTTTAAAAATGGTAATTTGGAACAGAAGGTAGAAGCTCAGCTTTATTCAGTTGAGGACAACACCAGGCAGGGGCAGACATTCACCTTTAGTAGGCCGGAACAGCCAATTGCATTTTTAAAAATGGTAATTTGGAACTGAAGGTTGAAGCTCAGCTTTATTCAGTTGAGGACAACACCAGGCAGGGGCAGACAGACACCTTTAGTAGGCCGGAACAGCCAATTGCATTTTTAAAAATGGTAATTTGGAACAGAAGGTAGAAGCTCAGCTTTATTCAGTTGAGGACAACACCAGGCAGGGGCAGACATTCACCTTTAGTAGGCCGGAACAGCCAATTGCATTTTTAAAAATGGTAATTTGGAACTGAAGGTTGAAGCTCAGCTTTATTCAGTTGAGGACAACACCAGGCAGGGGCAGACAGACACCTTTAGTAGGCCGGAACAGCCAATTGCATTTTTAAAAATGGTAATTTGGAACTGAAGGTTGAAGCTCAGCTTTATTCAGTTGAGGACAACACCAGGCAGGGGCAGACATTCACCTTTAGTAGGCTGGAACAGCCAATTTTTTAAAAAAACAGCAGTTAGTAAGAGGCAGAAGGTAGAAGCTCAGCTTTATTCAGTTGAGGACAACACCAGGCAGGGGCAGACAGACACCTTTAGTAGGCCGGAACAGCCAATTGCATTTTTAAAAATGGTAATTTGGAACTGAAGGTTGAAGCTCAGCTTTATTCAGTTGAGGACAACACCAGGCAGGGGCAGACAGACACCTTTAGTAGGCCGGAACAGCCAATTTTTAAAAAAAACAGCAGTTAGTAAGAGGCAGAAGGTAGAAGCTCAGCTTTATTCAGTTGAGGACAACACCAGGCAGGGGCAGACAGACACCTTTAGTAGGCCGGAACAGCCAATTGCATTTTTAAAAATGGTAATTTGGAACTGAAGGTTGAAGCTCAGCTTTATTCAGTTGAGGACAACACAAGGCAGGGGCAGACAGACACCTTTAGTAGGCCGGAACAGCCAATTGCATTTTTAAAAATGGTAATTTGGAACTGAAGGTTGAAGCTCAGCTTTATTCAGTTGAGGACAACACCAGGCAGGGGCAGACAGACACCTTTAGTAGGCCGGAACAGCCAATTTTATAAAAAAAAAGCAGTTAATAAGAGGCAGAAGGTAGAAGCTCAGCTTTATTCAGTTGCAGCTTCTTGGCAATAATATAAAGAAGACGCGACAGGACAACACTCGGTGGATGCCATATCTGTGTTTTCAATGGAAAAAAAACTTTCAGTTAACTACTTGCAGGAGCAAGTTTTTGTAGCTGGTGGACAATTTTTTTAAAAAAAAGCAGTTAATAAGAGGCAGAAGGTAGAAGCTCAGCTTTATTCAGTTGCAGCTTCTTGGCAATAATATAAAGAAGACGCGACAGGACAACACTCGGTGGATGCCATATCTGTGTTTTCAATGGAAAAAAACCTTTCAGTTAACTACTTGCAGGAGCAAGTTTTTGTAGCTGGTGGACAATTTTTTTAAAAAAAAGCAGTTAATAAGAGGCAGAAGGTAGAAGCTCAGCTTTATTCAGTTGCAGCTTCTTGGCAATAATATAAAGAAGACGCGACAGGACAACACTCGGTGGATGCCATATCTGTGTTTTCAATGGAAAAAAACCTTTCAGTTAACTACTTGCAGGAGAAAGTTTTTGTAGCTGGTGGACAATTTTTTTAAAAAAAAGCAGTTAATAAGAGGCAGAAGGTAGAAGCTCAGCTTTATTCAGTTGCAGCTTCTTGGCAATAATATAAAGAAGACGCGACAGGACAACACTCGGTGGATGCCATATCTGTGTTTTCAATGGAAAAAAACCTTTCAGTTAACTACTTGCAGGAGAAAGTTTTTGTAGCTGGTGGCCAATTTTTGTACTGTACCAGTTTTTTGTTGTATGTGTTTTTGTTTTTAATGTTAAAATGTCTGCATTTGATATCTCTCCAGTATTTTCTTTTTTATAAGCAAAATACTGCAGTTTTACATCGGTTACATGGATACACAGGCAGCTTGGTGGTGAGTGGAGGAGTATTTAAAGTAGGGACCGCAGACAGGCTATCAAAGGCCTAAAATAACAAACAATAGGCTCATGGCAGTTTTACATCGGTTACATGGATACACAGGCAGGCAGCTGGTGATGAGTGGAGGAGTATTTAAAGTAGGGACCGCAGACAGGCTATCAAAGGCCTAAAATAACAAACAATAGGCTCATGGCAGTTTTACAGCGGTTACATGGATACACGGGCAGGCAGCTGGTGATGAGTGGAGGAGTATTTAAAGTAGGGACCGCAGACAGGCTATCAAAGGCCTAAAATAACAAACAATAGGCTCATGGCAGTTTTACATCGGTTACATGGATACACAGGCAGGCAGCTTGGTGGTCAGTGGAGGAGTATTTAAAGTAGGGACCACAGACAGGCTATCAAAGGCCTAAAATAACAAACAATAGGCTCATGGCAGTTTTACATTGGTTACATGGATACACGGGCAGGCAGCTTGGTGGTCAGTGGAGGAGTATTTAAAGTAGGGACCGCAGACAGGCTATCAAAGGCCTAAAATAACAAACAATAGGCTTATGGCAGTTTTACATCGGTTACATGGATACACGGGCAGGCAGCTTGGTGGTCAGTGGAGGAGTATTTAAAGTAGGGACCGCAGACAGGCTATCAAAGGCCTAAAATAACAAACAATAGGCTCATGGCAGTTTTACAGCGGTTACATGGATACACGGGCAGGCAGCTGGTGATGAGTGGAGGAGTATTTAAAGTAGGGACCGCAGACAGGCTATCAAAGGCCTAAAATAACAAACAATAGGCTCATGGCAGTTTTACAGCGGTTACATGGATACACGGGCAGGCAGCTGGTGATGAGTGGAGGAGTATTTAAAGTAGGGACCGCAGACAGGCTATCAAAGGCCTAAAATAACAAACAATAGGCTCATGGCAGCTTTACAGCGGTTACATGGATACACAGGCAGCTTGGTGGTGAGTGGAGGAGTATTTAAAGTAGGGACCGCAGACAGGCTATCAAAGGCCTAAAATAACAAACAATAGGCTCATGGCAGCTTTACAGCGGTTACATGGATACACAGGCAGCTTGGTGGTGAGTGGAGGAGTATTTAAAGTAGGGACCGCAGACAGGCTATCAAAGGCCTAAAATAACAAACAATAGGCTCATGGCAGCTTTACAGCGGTTACATGGATACACGGGCAGGCAGCTGGTGATGAGTGGAGGAGTATTTAAAGTAGGGACCGCAGACAGGCTATCAAAGGCCTAAAATAACAAACAATAGGCTCATGGCAGCTTTACAGCGGTTACATGGATACACAGGCAGCTTGGTGGTGAGTGGAGGAGTATTTAAAGTAGGGACCGCAGACAGGCTATCAAAGGCCTAAAATAACAAACAATAGGCTCATGGCAGCTTTACAGCGGTTACATGGATACATGGGCAGGCAGCTGGTGATGTGTGGAGGAGTATTTAAAGTAGGGACCGCAGACAGGCTATCAAAGGCCTAAAATAACAAACAATAGGCTCATGGCAGCTTTACAGCGGTTACATGGATACACAGGCAGCTTGGTGGTGAGTGGAGGAGTAGTGCAAGGAGTGTCTGTCCCAGTACTCCCAAAATATAAATAGATGTTAATGTCTCGCAAAACAACCAAAACAAAAAAAAAGGTGGCATACTTAGGTACAGGGGTGGGCTCATCTACTGAGTTTCTGACATAGTAATTTGGCAGTAACTATTTAATGGTGCCAATATAGGACACAGACACAGACTACTTTAAGTTGCATCATAGATGTCTACAAATTTGTATTGTCAGTGCCAGACATTGAATGATGTCAGCGAATAGACTAAAGATTGGTGGAGCTGTGCGACATAATTTTGCACGTGGTAGAGCACATTTTGAGCTGGGGTAGGGGGGAACTCTCTTGAGGCCGGCGGGACCGCCCCAGGGCCCCTCATGTTACAACGGTGTGTCTGACGTTGGGTGCGCACCACCACCGCCAGAGACACTACATTGTACTATGAGGGACCCAGTAGCAATGCCATCAACCAAAAGCGAGCACACCCACCTCTTCAGACAAACAGCAGTCTCACGGGTGCTTGCGCCAAGTCGCGATACCACGGCCCCGTGTGGGGAGTTTTGCCATTTAGGGAGGTGTAAACATGTCGTATGCTGTACAATCAGCTGCAGCAAATTAGACATTAGAAAAGTAATTCACAGGCAAGAGCTTTTCATAGGAAAGCTAGGTGTCGGCCGGGCAAGGTGGGGCAAAAGATTTCGAAATCCAGTTGTGGTTCATTTTAATGAATGTTAGATCGTCAACATTTTGGGTAGCCAGACGAGTCCTTTTTTCGGTTAATATTGAACCTGCAGCACTGAATACTCTTTCTGATAGGACACTTGCTGCCGGGCAAGCAAGCTCCTGCAATGCATATTCTGCCAATTCTGGCCAGGTGTCTAATTTGGAGGCCCAGTAATCAAATGGGAATGACGGTTGAGGGAGAACATCGATAAGGGATGAAAAATAGTTAGTAACCATACTGGACAAATGTTGTCTCCTGTCACTTTCAATTGATGCAGCAGTACCTGTCCTGTCTGCGGTCATAGCAAAATCACTCCACAACCTGGTCAGAAAACCCCTCTGTCCAACGCCACTTCTGATGTGTGCACCCCTAACACTCCTAGTCTGCTGCCCCCTGGAGCTCGTGTGAGAACGATCACGTGCGCTGTGTGCTGGGAATGCCTGAAGCAAACGGTCAACAAGAGTTGATTGTTTGGTTGCTAATATTAGTTCCAAGTTCTCATGTGGCATAATATTTTGCAATTTGCCTTTATAGCGTGGATCAAGGAGGCAGGCCAACCAGTAATCGTCATCGTTCATCATTTTCGTAATGCGTGTGTCCCTTTTTAGGATACGTAAGGCATAATCCGCCATGTGGGCCAAAGTTCCAGTTGTCAAATCTCCGGTTGTGATTGGTTGAGGGGCAGTTGCAGGCAAATCTACGTCACTTGTGTCCCTCAAAAAACCAGAACCCGGCCGTGACACGCAACCAATTTCCTGTGCCCCCGGGAAAGGTTCGGCATTAAAAATATACTCATCCCCATCATCCTCCTCGTCCTCCACCTCCTCTTCGCCCGCTACCTCGTCCTGTACACTGCCCTGACCAGACAATGGCTGACTGTCATCAAGGCTTTCCTCTTCCTCTCATGCAGACGCCTGCTCCTTTATGTGCGTCAAACTTTGCATCAGCAGACGCATTAGGGGGATGCTCATGCTTATTACGGCGTTGTCTGCACTAACCAGCCGTGTGCATTCCTCAAAACACTGAAGGACTTGACACATGTCTTGTATCTTAGACCACTGCACACCTGACAACTCCATGTCTGCCATCCTACTGCCTGCCCGTGTATCCTCCCACAAATAAATAACAGCACGCCTCTGTTCGCACAGTCTCTGAAGCATGTGCAGTGTTGAGTTCCACCTTGTTGCAACGTCTATGATTAGGCGATGCTGGGGAAGGTTCAAAGACCGCTGATAGGTCTGCATACGGCTGGCGTGTACAGGCGAACGTCGGATATGTGAGCAAAGTGCACACACTTTGAGGAGCAGGTCGGAGAACCCAGGATAAGTTTTCAATAAGCACTGCACCACCAGGTTTAAGGTGTGAGCCAGGCAAGGAATGTGTTTCAGTTGGGAAAGGGAGATGGCAGCCATGAAATTCCTTCCGTTATCACTCACTACCTTGCCTGCCTCAAGATCTACTGTGCCCAGCCACGACTGCGTTTCTTGTTGCAAGAACTCGGATAGAACTTCCGCGGTGTGTCTGTTGTCGCCCAAACACTTCATAGCCAATACAGCCTGCTGACGCTTGGCAGTAGCTGGCCCATAATGGGACAACTGGTGTGCAACAGTGTCATCTGCCGATGGAGTGGTTGGCAGACTGCGTTCTGTGGAAGAGCTGTAGCTTCTGCAGGAGGACGAGGAGGAGGAGGAGGAGGGGGTGCGAACGCCTACAGCCAACTGTTTCCTAGACCGTGGGCTAGGCACAACTGTCCCTAAATTGATGTCGCCTGTGGACCCTGCATCCACCACATTCACCCAGTGTGCCGTGATGGACACATAACGTCCCTGGCCATGCCTACTGGTCCATGCATCTGTAGTCAGGTGCACCTTTGTACTCACAGATTGCCTGAGTGCATGGACGATGCGCTGTTTAACATGCTGGTGCAGGGCTGGGATGGCTTTTCTGGAAAAAAAGTGTCGACTGGGTAGCTCGTATCGTGGTTCAGCGTACTCCATCAGGGCTTTGAAAGCTTCGCTTTCAACTAACCGGTAGGGCATCATCTCTAACGAGATTAGTCTAGCTATGTGGGCGTTAAAACCCTGTGTACGCGGATGCGAGGATAAGTACTTCCTTTTTCTAACCAGAGTCTCATGTAGGGTGAGCTGGACTGGAGAGCTGGAGATCGTGGAACTTTCGGGTGTGCCGGTGTACATGGCAGACTGAGAGACGGTTGGAGACGGTATTGTTTCCGCCGGTGCCCTAGATGCAATATTTCCTCCTACAAAACTGGTGGTTCCCTGACCCTGACTGCTTTTGGCTGGCAAAGAAACCTGCACAGATACTGCCGGTGGTGCGGAAAATGGTGGCCTTACAGTGACGGAAGGGATGTTGCGTTGCTGACTAGCTTCATTGGCCGAGGGTGCTACAACCTTAAGGGACGTTTGGTAGTTAGTCCAGGCTTGAAAATGCATGGTGGTTAAGTGTCTATGCATGCAACTAGTATTTAGACTTTTCAGATTCTGACCTCTGCTTAAGCTAGTTGAACATTTTTGACAGATGACTTTGCGCTGATCAGTTGGATGTTGTTTAAAAAAATGCCAGACTGCACTCTTCCTAGACTCGGATCCCTTTTCAGGGATTGCAGACTGAGCTTTAACTGGATGGCCACGCTGTCCTCCAACAGGTTTTGGCTTTGACACGCGTTTTGGGCCAGATACGGGCCCGGCAGATGGAACCTGTTGCGATGTTGATGCCTGCTGCGGCCCCTCCTCCACCTCCGCTTCTGAACTACTGCCGCCTGCACCCTGTTCCCCCAATGGCTGCCAATCGGGGTCAATAACTGGGTCATCTATTACCTCCTCTTCGAGCTCGTGTGCAACTTCGTCTGTGTCACTGTGTCGGTCGGTGGTATAGCGTTCGTGGCGGGGCAACATAGTCTCATCAGGGTCTGATTGTGGATCTGTACCCTGAGAGGGCAATGTGGTGGTCTGAGTCAAAGGAGCAGCATAGTACTCTGGCTGTGGCTGTGCATCAGTGCACTCCATGTCAGAATCTACTTGTAATGGGCATGGCCTGTTAAATGTTTCACTTTCTAAGCCAGGGACGGTATGTGTAAAGAGCTCCATGGAGTGACCCGTTGTGTCGCCTGCTGCATCCTTCTCTCTTGTTGTAGTTTTTGCTGAGGAGGACAAGGAAGCGACTTGTCCCTGACCGTGAACATCCACAAGCGACGCGCTGCTTTTACATTTACCAGTTTCGGAAGAGGAGGCAAAAGAGCTAGAGGCTGAGTCTGCAATGTAAGCCAAAACTTGCTGTTGCTGCTCCGCCTTTAAAAGCGGTTTTCCTACTCCCAGAAAAGAGAGCGTTCGAGGCCTTGTGTAGCCTGACGACGAAACTGGCTCCACAGCTCCAGACTTAGGTGGAATATTTTTATCCCCACGACCACCTGATGCTCCACTACCACTACCATCATTACCAGCTGACAATGAACGCCCACGACGACCTCTTGCACCAGACTTCCTCATTGTTTTAAAATCTTAACCAAAGTAACTTTATTTGTTGCTGTCAAACAACTTACACGGTGAGCTATAACTTCAGTATGATTTCAATATCCCTTAACAGGTTGGTGAGACCACAAGGAAAATCAGGCACAATGTTACACACTCTGTTTTCTGTGGCACAAAATCACAGAGATGACACACACGCAGGACTGTCACTCAAGCACTAATGTCAATATTAATCTCCCACCTAATTTATTTATTTTTTTTTCTCAGGGAGACTTTAGAAACCAAATAATATTAAAAAAAAAACAAACAAAAAAAGGCTTTCTATGGCCCACAATTAGAGAGAGAGAGGTGGCACACCCAGGAGTCAAGACTGGCGCACAAGCTGAAAGGGCAATATTACTCTCCCACTGTTTTTTTAAGTTTTTTTTCTTTTATTTTCAGGGAGACTTTAGAAACCAAATAATATTAAAAAAACCAAAAAAATAAATAGGCTTTCTATGGCCCACTGAATGAGAGAGAGAGGTGGCACACCCAGGAGTCAAGACTGGCACACAAGCTGAAAGGGCAATATTACTCTCCCACTGTTTTTTTATGTATTTTTTGTTTTTTAAGGGAGACTTTAGAAACCAAATAATATTAAAAAAACCCAAAAAATAAATAGCCTTTCTATGGCCCACTGAATGAGAGAGAGGTGGCACACCCAGGAGTCAAGACTGGCGCACAAGCTGAAAGGGCAATATTACTCTCCCACTGTTTTTTTATGTATTTTTTGTTTTTTAAGGGAGACTTTAGAAACCCAATAATATTTTTTTAAAAAAATAAATAGGCTTTCTATGGCCCACTGAATGAGAGAGGTGGCACACCCAGGAGTCAAGACTGGCACACAAGCTGAAAGGGCAATATTACTCTCCCACTGTTTTTTTATGTTTTTTTTTTTTCAGGGAGACTTTAGAAACCAAATAATATTAAAAAAACAAAAAAAATAAATAGGCTTTCTATGGCCCACTGAATGAGAGAGAGAGGTGGCACACCCAGGAGTCAAGACTGGCACACAAGCTGAAAGGGCAATATTACTCTCCCACTGTTTTTTTATGTTTTTTTTTTTTCAGGGAGACTTTAGAAACCAAATAATATTAAAAAAACCAAAAAAATAAATAGGCTTTCTATGGCCCACTGAATGAGAGAGAGAGGTGGCACACCCAGGAGTCAAGACTGGCACACAAGCTGAAAGGGCAATATTACTCTCCCACTGTTTTTTTATGTATTTTTTGTTTTTTAAGGGAGACTTTAGAAACCAAATAATATTAAAAAAACCAAAAAAATAAATAGCCTTTCTATGGCCCACTGAATGAGAGAGAGAGGTGGCACACCCAGGAGTCAAGACTGGCACACAAGCTGAAAGGGCAATATTACTCTCCCACTGTTTTTTTATGTTTTTTTTTTTCAGGGAGACTTTAGAAACCAAATAATATTTAAAAAACCAAAAAAATAAATAGGCTTTCTATGGCCCACTGAATGAGAGAGAGAGGTGGCACACCCAGGAGTCAAGACTGGCACACAAGCTGAAAGGGCAATATTACTCTCCCACTGTTTTTTATGTATTTTTTGTTTTTTAAGGGAGACTTTAGAAACCAAATAATATTAAAAAAACCAAAAAAATAAATAGCCTTTCTATGACCCACTGAATGAGAGAGAGAGGTGGCACACCCAGGAGTCAAGACTGGCACACAAGCTGAAAGGGCAATATTACTCTCCCACTGTTTTTTTATGTATTTTTTGTTTTTTAAGGGAGACTTTAGAAACCCAATAATATTTAAAAAAAAAAATAAATAGGCTTTCTATGGCCCACTGAATGAGAGAGGTGGCACACCCAGGAGTCAAGACTGGCACACAAGCTGAAAGGGCAATATTACTCTCCCACTGTTTTTTTATGTTTTTTTTTTTTTTCAGGGAGACTTTAGAAACCAAATAATATTAAAAAAAACAAAAAAATAAATAGGCTTTCTATGGCCCACTGAATGAGAGAGAGAGGTGGCACACCCAGGAGTCAAGACTGGCACACAAGCTGAAAGGGCAATATTACTCTCCCACTGTTTTTTTATGTATTTTTTGTTTTTTAAGGGAGACTTTAGAAACCAAATAATATTAAAAAAAACAAAAAAATAAATAGCCTTTCTATGGCCCACTGAATGAGAGAGAGAGGTGGCACACCCAGGAGTCAAGACTGGCACACAAGCTGAAAGGGCAATATTACTCTCCCACTGTTTTTTTATGTATTTTTTGTTTTTTAAGGGAGACTTTAGAAACCCAATAATATTTAAAAAAATAAATAAATAGGCTTTCTATGGCCCACTGAATGAGAGAGGTGGCACACCCAGGAGTCAAGACTGGCACACAAGCTAAAAGGGCAATATTACTCTCCCACTGTTTTTTTATGTTTTTTTTTTTTCAGGGAGACTTTAGAAACCAAATAATATTAAAAAAACCAAAAAAATAAATAGGCTTTCTATGGCCCACTGAATGAGAGAGAGAGGTGGCACACCCAGGAGTCAAGACTGGCACACAATCTGAAAGGGCAATATTACTCTCCCACTGTTTTTTTTTTTTTTTTTTTTTTTTCAGGGAGACTTTAGAAACCAAATAATAAGAAAAAAAATAAATAAATAAATAGGCTTTCTATAGCCCACTGAATGAGAGATAGCACACACAGCAGTGGCACACAAGCCCTGACTGAGGCCAATATTTTTCTCCCACTGATTGATTTCGAAATCCAGTTGTGGTTCATTTTAATGAATGTTAGATCGTCAACATTTTGGGTAGCCAGACGAGTCCTTTTTTCGGTTAATATTGAACCTGCAGCACTGAATACTCTTTCTGATAGGACACTTGCTGCCGGGCAAGCAAGCTCCTGCAATGCATATTCTGCCAATTCTGGCCAGGTGTCTAATTTGGAGGCCCAGTAATCAAATGGGAATGACGGTTGAGGGAGAACATCGATAAGGGATGAAAAATAGTTAGTAACCATACTGGACAAATGTTGTCTCCTGTCACTTTCAATTGATGCAGCAGTACCTGTCCTGTCTGCGGTCATAGCAAAATCACTCCACAACCTGGTCAGAAAACCCCTCTGTCCAACGCCACTTCTGATGTGTGCACCCCTAACACTCCTAGTCTGCTGCCCCCTGGAGCTCGTGTGAGAACGATCACGTGCGCTGTGTGCTGGGAATGCCTGAAGCAAACGGTCAACAAGAGTTGATTGTTTGGTTGCTAATATTAGTTCCAAGTTCTCATGTGGCATAATATTTTGCAATTTGCCTTTATAGCGTTGAATCAAGGAGGCAGGCCAACCAGTAATCGTCATCGTTCATCATTTTCGTAATGCGTGTGTCCCTTTTTAGGATACGTAAGGCATAATCCGCCATGTGGGCCAAAGTTCCAGTTGTCAAATCTCCGGTTGTGATTGGTTGAGGGGCAGTTGCAGGCAAATCTACGTCACTTGTGTCCCTCAAAAAACCAGAACCCAGCCGTGACACGCAACCAATTTCCTGTGCCCCCGGGAAAGGTTCGGCATTAAAAATATACTCATCCCCATCATCCTCCTCGTCCTCCACCTCCTCTTCGCCCGCTACCTCGTCCTGTACACTGCCCTGACCAGACAATGGCTGACTGTCATCAAGGCTTTCCTCTTCCTCTGGTGCAGACGCCTGCTCCTTTATGTGCGTCAAACTTTGCATCAGCAGACGCATTAGGGGGATGCTCATGCTTATTACGGCGTTGTCTGCACTAACCAGCCGTGTGCATTCCTCAAAACACTGAAGGACTTGACACATGTCTTGTATCTTAGACCACTGCACACCTGACAACTCCATGTCTGCCATCCTACTGCCTGCCCGTGTATCCTCCCACAAATAAATAACAGCACGCCTCTGTTCGCACAGTCTCTGAAGCATGTGCAGTGTTGAGTTCCACCTTGTTGCAACGTCTATGATTAGGCGATGCTGGGGAAGGTTCAAAGACCGCTGATAGGTCTGCATACGGCTGGCGTGTACAGGCGAACGTCGGATATGTGAGCAAAGTGCACACACTTTGAGGAGCAGGTCGGAGAACCCAGGATAAGTTTTCAATAAGCACTGCACCACCAGGTTTAAGGTGTGAGCCAGGCAAGGAATGTGTTTCAGTTGGGAAAGGGAGATGGCAGCCATGAAATTCCTTCCGTTATCACTCACTACCTTGCCTGCCTCAAGATCTACTGTGCCCAGCCACGACTGCGTTTCTTGTTGCAAGAACTCGGATAGAACTTCCGCGGTGTGTCTGTTGTCGCCCAAACACTTCATAGCCAATACAGCCTGCTGACGCTTGGCAGTAGCTGGCCCATAATGGGACAACTGGTGTGCAACAGTGTCATCTGCCGATGGAGTGGTTGGCAGACTGCGTTCTGTGGAAGAGCTGTAGCTTCTGCAGGAGGACGAGGAGGAGGAGGAGGAGGGGGTGCGAACGCCTACAGCCAACTGTTTCCTAGACCGTGGGCTAGGCACAACTGTCCCTAAATTGATGTCGCCTGTGGACCCTGCATCCACCACATTCACCCAGTGTGCCGTGATGGACACATAACGTCCCTGGCCATGCCTACTGGTCCATGCATCTGTAGTCAGGTGCACCTTTGTACTCACAGATTGCCTGAGTGCATGGACGATGCGCTGTTTAACATGCTGGTGCAGGGCTGGGATGGCTTTTCTGGAAAAAAAGTGTCGACTGGGTAGCTCGTATCGTGGTTCAGCGTACTCCATCAGGGCTTTGAAAGCTTCGCTTTCAACTAACCGGTAGGGCATCATCTCTAACGAGATTAGTCTAGCTATGTGGGCGTTAAAACCCTGTGTACGCGGATGCGAGGATAAGTACTTCCTTTTTCTAACCAGAGTCTCATGTAGGGTGAGCTGGACTGGAGAGCTGGAGATCGTGGAACTTTCGGGTGTGCCGGTGTACATGGCAGACTGAGAGACGGTTGGAGACGGTATTGTTTCCGCCGGTGCCCTAGATGCAATATTTCCTCCTACAAAACTGGTGGTTCCCTGACCCTGACTGCTTTTGGCTGGCAAAGAAACCTGCACAGATACTGCCGGTGGTGCGGAAAATGGTGGCCTTACAGTGACGGAAGGGATGTTGCGTTGCTGACTAGCTTCATTGGCCGAGGGTGCTACAACCTTAAGGGACGTTTGGTAGTTAGTCCAGGCTTGAAAATGCATGGTGGTTAAGTGTCTATGCATGCAACTAGTATTTAGACTTTTCAGATTCTGACCTCTGCTTAAGCTAGTTGAACATTTTTGACAGATGACTTTGCGCTGATCAGTTGGATGTTGTTTAAAAAAATGCCAGACTGCACTCTTCCTAGACTCGGATCCCTTTTCAGGGATTGCAGACTGAGCTTTAACTGGATGGCCACGCTGTCCTCCAACAGGTTTTGGCTTTGACACGCGTTTTGGGCCAGATACGGGCCCGGCAGATGGAACCTGTTGCGATGTTGATGCCTGCTGCGGCCCCTCCTCCACCTCCGCTTCTGAACTACTGCCGCCTGCACCCTGTTCCCCCAATGGCTGCCAATCGGGGTCAATAACTGGGTCATCTATTACCTCCTCTTCGAGCTCGTGTGCAACTTCGTCTGTGTCACTGTGTCGGTCGGTGGTATAGCGTTCGTGGCGGGGCAACATAGTCTCATCAGGGTCTGATTGTGGATCTGTACCCTGAGAGGGCAATGTGGTGGTCTGAGTCAAAGGAGCAGCATAGTACTCTGGCTGTGGCTGTGCATCAGTGCACTCCATGTCAGAATCTACTTGTAATGGGCATGGCCTGTTAAATGTTTCACTTTCTAAGCCAGGGACGGTATGTGTAAAGAGCTCCATGGAGTGACCCGTTGTGTCGCCTGCTGCATCCTTCTCTCTTGTTGTAGTTTTTGCTGAGGAGGACAAGGAAGCGACTTGTCCCTGACCGTGAACATCCACAAGCGACGCGCTGCTTTTACATTTACCAGTTTCGGAAGAGGAGGCAAAAGAGCTAGAGGCTGAGTCTGCAATGTAAGCCAAAACTTGCTGTTGCTGCTCCGCCTTTAAAAGCGGTTTTCCTACTCCCAGAAAAGAGAGCGTTCGAGGCCTTGTGTAGCCTGACGACGAAACTGGCTCCACAGCTCCAGACTTAGGTGGAATATTTTTATCCCCACGACCACCTGATGCTCCACTACCACTACCATCATTACCAGCTGACAATGAACGCCCACGACGACCTCTTGCACCAGACTTCCTCATTGTTTTAAAATCTTAACCAAAGTAACTTTATTTGTTGCTGTCAAACAACTTACACGGTGAGCTATAACTTCAGTATGATTTCAATATCCCTTAACAGGTTGGTGAGACCACAAGGAAAATCAGGCACAATGTTACACACTCTGTTTTCTGTGGCACAAAATCACAGAGATGACACACACGCAGGACTGTCACTCAAGCACTAATGTCAATATTAATCTCCCACCTAATTTATTTTTTTTTTTTTCTCAGGGAGACTTTAGAAACCAAATAATATTAAAAAAAAAACAAACAAAAAAAGGCTTTCTATGGCCCACAATTAGAGAGAGAGAGGTGGCACACCCAGGAGTCAAGACTGGCGCACAAGCTGAAAGGGCAATATTACTCTCCCACTGTTTTTTTAAGTTTTTTTTCTTTTATTTTCAGGGAGACTTTAGAAACCAAATAATATTAAAAAAACCAAAAAAATAAATAGGCTTTCTATGGCCCACTGAATGAGAGAGAGAGGTGGCACACCCAGGAGTCAAGACTGGCACACAAGCTGAAAGGGCAATATTACTCTCCCACTGTTTTTTATGTATTTTTTGTTTTTTAAGGGAGACTTTAGAAACCAAATAATATTAAAAAAAACCAAAAAATAAATAGCCTTTCTATGGCCCACTGAATGAGAGAGAGGTGGCACACCCAGGAGTCAAGACTGGCGCACAAGCTGAAAGGGCAATATTACTCTCCCACTGTTTTTTTATGTATTTTTTGTTTTTTAAGGGAGACTTTAGAAACCCAATAATATTTTTTTAAAAAAATAAATAGGCTTTCTATGGCCCACTGAATGAGAGAGGTGGCACACCCAGGAGTCAAGACTGGCACACAAGCTGAAAGGGCAATATTACTCTCCCACTGTTTTTTTATGTTTTTTTTTTTTTCAGGGAGACTTTAGAAACCAAATAATATTAAAAAAACAAAAAAAATAAATAGGCTTTCTATGGCCCACTGAATGAGAGAGAGAGGTGGCACACCCAGGAGTCAAGACTGGCACACAAGCTGAAAGGGCAATATTACTCTCCCACTGTTTTTTTATGTTTTTTTTTTTTCAGGGAGACTTTAGAAACCAAATAATATTAAAAAAACCAAAAAAATAAATAGGCTTTCTATGGCCCACTGAATGAGAGAGAGAGGTGGCACACCCAGGAGTCAAGACTGGCACACAAGCTGAAAGGGCAATATTACTCTCCCACTGTTTTTTTATGTATTTTTTGTTTTTTAAGGGAGACTTTAGAAACCAAATAATATTAAAAAAACCAAAAAAATAAATAGCCTTTCTATGGCCCACTGAATGAGAGAGAGAGGTGGCACACCCAGGAGTCAAGACTGGCACACAAGCTGAAAGGGCAATATTACTCTCCCACTGTTTTTTTATGTTTTTTTTTTCAGGGAGACTTTAGAAACCAAATAATATTTAAAAAACCAAAAAAATAAATAGGCTTTCTATGGCCCACTGAATGAGAGAGAGAGGTGGCACACCCAGGAGTCAAGACTGGCACACAAGCTGAAAGGGCAATATTACTCTCCCACTGTTTTTTATGTATTTTTTGTTTTTTAAGGGAGACTTTAGAAACCAAATAATATTAAAAAAACCAAAAAAATAAATAGCCTTTCTATGACCCACTGAATGAGAGAGAGAGGTGGCACACCCAGGAGTCAAGACTGGCACACAAGCTGAAAGGGCAATATTACTCTCCCACTGTTTTTTTATGTATTTTTTGTTTTTTAAGGGAGACTTTAGAAACCCAATAATATTTAAAAAAAAATAAATAGGCTTTCTATGGCCCACTGAATGAGAGAGGTGGCACACCCAGGAGTCAAGACTGGCACACAAGCTGAAAGGGCAATATTACTCTCCCACTGTTTTTTTATGTTTTTTTTTTTTTTCAGGGAGACTTTAGAAACCAAATAATATTAAAAAAAAACAAAAAAATAAATAGGCTTTCTATGGCCCACTGAATGAGAGAGAGAGGTGGCACACCCAGGAGTCAAGACTGGCACACAAGCTGAAAGGGCAATATTACTCTCCCACTGTTTTTTTTTTTTTTTTTTTTTTTCAGGGAGACTTTAGAAACCAAATAATAAGAAAAAAAATAAATAAATAAATAGGCTTTCTATAGCCCACTGAATGAGAGATAGCACACACAGCAGTGGCACACAAGCCCTGACTGAGGCCAATATTTTTCTCCCACTGATTGATGTAGTGTTTTTGTGTTGAGGTAGATTTTAGAACACAAATCAAGGAAAAAAAAAATGCTTTCTATGGCCCACTGAATGAGAGAGGTGGCACACCCAGGAGTCAAGACTGGCACACAAGCTGAAAGGGCAATATTACTCTCGCACTGTTTTTTTATGTATTTTTTGTTTTTTTAAGGGAGACTTTAGAAACCAAATAATATTAAAAAAACCAAAAAAATAAATAGCCTTTCTATGGCCCACTGAATGAGAGAGAGAGGTGGCACACCCAGGAGTCAAGACTGGCACACAAGCTGAAAGGGCAATATTACTCTCCCACTGTTTTTTTATGTATTTTTTGTTTTTTAAGGGAGACTTTAGAAACCCAACAATATTTAAAAAAATAAATAAATAGGCTTTCTATGGCCCACTGAATGAGAGAGGTGGCACACCCAGGAGTCAAGACTGGCACACAAGCTAAAAGGGCAATATTACTCTCCCACTGTTTTTTTATGTTTTTTTTTTTTTCAGGGAGACTTTAGAAACCAAATAATATTAAAAAAACCAAAAAAATAAATAGGCTTTCTATGGCCCACTGAATGAGAGAGAGAGGTGGCACACCCAGGAGTCAAGACTGGCACACAATCTGAAAGGGCAATATTACTCTCCCACTGTTTTTTTTTTTTTTTTTTTTTTTTCAGGGAGACTTTAGAAACCAAATAATAAGAAAAAAAATAAATAAATAAATAGGCTTTCTATAGCCCACTGAATGAGAGATAGCACACACAGCAGTGGCACACAAGCCCTGACTGAGGCCAATATTTTTCTCCCACTGATTGATTTCGAAATCCAGTTGTGGTTCATTTTAATGAATGTTAGATCGTCAACATTTTGGGTAGCCAGACGAGTCCTTTTTTCGGTTAATATTGAACCTGCAGCACTGAATACTCTTTCTGATAGGACACTTGCTGCCGGGCAAGCAAGCTCCTGCAATGCATATTCTGCCAATTCTGGCCAGGTGTCTAATTTGGAGGCCCAGTAATCAAATGGGAATGACGGTTGAGGGAGAACATCGATAAGGGATGAAAAATAGTTAGTAACCATACTGGACAAATGTTGTCTCCTGTCACTTTCAATTGATGCAGCAGTACCTGTCCTGTCTGCGGTCATAGCAAAATCACTCCACAACCTGGTCAGAAAACCCCTCTGTCCAACGCCACTTCTGATGTGTGCACCCCTAACACTCCTAGTCTGCTGCCCCCTGGAGCTCGTGTGAGAACGATCACGTGCGCTGTGTGCTGGGAATGCCTGAAGCAAACGGTCAACAAGAGTTGATTGTTTGGTTGCTAATATTAGTTCCAAGTTCTCATGTGGCATAATATTTTGCAATTTGCCTTTATAGCGTGGATCAAGGAGGCAGGCCAACCAGTAATCGTCATCGTTCATCATTTTCGTAATGCGTGTGTCCCTTTTTAGGATACGTAAGGCATAATCCGCCATGTGGGCCAAAGTTCCAGTTGTCAAATCTCCGGTTGTGATTGGTTGAGGGGCAGTTGCAGGCAAATCTACGTCACTTGTGTCCCTCAAAAAACCAGAACCCGGCCGTGACTTTAGAAACCCAATAATATTTAAAAAAATAAATAAATAGGCTTTCTATGGCCCACTGAATGAGAGAGAGAGGTGGCACACCCAGGAGTCAAGACTGGCACACAAGCTGAAAGGGCAATATTACTCTCCCACTGTTTTTTTATGTATTTTTTGTTTTTTAAGGGAGACTTTAGAAACCAAATAATATTAAAAAAACCAAAAAAATAAATAGCCTTTCTATGGCCCACTGAATGAGAGAGAGAGGTGGCACACCCAGGAGTCAAGACTGGCACACAAGCTGAAAGGGCAATATTACTCTCCCACTGTTTTTTTATGTATTTTTTGTTTTTTAAGGGAGACTTTAGAAACCCAATAATATTTTTTAAAAAAAATAAATAGGCTTTCTATGGCCCACTGAATGAGAGAGGTGGCACACCCAGGAGTCAAGACTGGCACACAAGCTGAAAGGGCAATATTACTCTCCCACTGTTTTTTTATGTTTTTTTTTTTTCAGGGAGACTTTAGAAACCAAATAATATTAAAAAAACCAAAAAAATAAATAGGCTTTCTATGGCCCACTGAATGAGAGAGAGAGGTGGCACACCCAGGAGTCAAGACTGGCACACAAGCTGAAAGGGCAATATTACTCTCCCACTGTTTTTTTATTTTTTTATTTTTTTCAGGGAGACTTTAGAAACCAAATAATAAGAAAAAAAATAAATAAATAAATAGGCTTTCTATAGCCCACTGAATGAGAGATAGCACACACAGCAGTGGCACACAAGCCCTGACTGAGGCCAATATTTTTCTCCCACTGATTGATGTAGTGTTTTTGTGTTGAGGTAGATTTTAGAACACAAATCAAGGAAAAAAAAAATGCTTTCTATGGCCCACTGAATGAGAGAGGTGGCACACCCAGGAGTCAAGACTGGCACACAAGCTGAAAGGGCAATATTACTCTCCCACTGTTTTTTTATGTATTTTTTGTTTTTTAAGGGAGACTTTAGAAACCCAATAATATTTAAAAAAAAAAATAAATAGGCTTTCTATGGCCCACTGAATGAGAGGGAGAGAGGTGGCACACCCAGGAGTCAAGACTGGCACACAAGCTGAAAGGGCAATATTACTCTCCCACTGTTTTTTTATGTTTTTTTTTTTTTCAGGGAGACTTTAGAAACCAAATAATATTAAAAAAACCAAAAAAATAAATAGGCTTTCTATGGCCCACTGAATGAGAGAGAGAGGTGGCACACCCAGGAGTCAAGACTGGCACACAAGCTGAAAGGGCAATATTACTCTCCCACTGTTTTTTTTTTTTTTTTTTTTTTTCAGGGAGACTTTAGAAACCAAATAATAAGAAAAAAAATAAATAAATAAATAGGCTTTCTATAGCCCACTGAATGAGAGATAGCACACACAGCAGTGGCACACAAGCCCTGACTGAGGCCAATATTTTTCTCCCACTGATTGATGTAGTGTTTTTGTGTTGAGGTAGATTTTAGAACACAAATCAAGGAAAAAAAAAATGCTTTCTATGGCCCACTGAATGAGAGAGGTGGCACACCCAGGAGTCAAGACTGGCACACAAGCTGAAAGGGCAATATTACTCTCGCACTGTTTTTTTATGTATTTTTTGTTTTTTAAGGGAGACTTTAGAAACCCAATAATATTTTAAAAAAATAAATAAATAGGCTTTCTATGGCCCACTGAATGAGAGGGAGAGAGGTGGCACACCCAGGAGTCAAGACTGGCACACAAGCTGAAAGGGCAATATTACTCTCCCACTGTTTTTTTATGTTTGTTTTTTTTCAGGGAGACTTTAGAAACCAAATAATATTAAAAAAACCAAAAAAATAAATAGGCTTTCTATGGCCCACTGAATGAGAGAGAGAGGTGGCACACCCAGGAGTCAAGACTGGCACACAAGCTGAAAGGGCAATATTACTCGCCCACTGTTTTTTTATGTATTTTTTGTTTTTTAAGGGAGACTTTAGAAACCACATAATATTAAAAAAAAAACAAAAAAAAAAAGGCTTTCTATGGCCCACAATTAGAGAGAGAGAGGTGGCACACCCAGGAGTCAAGACTGGCGCACAAGCTGAAAGGGCAATATTACTCTCCCACTGTTTTTTTAAGTTTTTTTTCTTTTATTTTCAGGGAGACTTTAGAAACCAAATAATATTAAAAAAACCAAAAAAATAAATAGCCTTTCTATGGCCCACTGAATGAGAGAGATGTGGCACACCCAGGAGTCAAGACTGGCACACAAGCTGAAAGGGCAATATTACTCACCCACTGTTTTTTTTTTTTTTTTTTTTTTTTCAGGGAGACTTTAGAAACCAAATAATAAGAAAAATAAATAAATAAATAAATAGGCTTTCTATAGCCCACTGAATGAGAGATAGCACACACAGCAGTGGCACACAAGCCCTGACTGAGGCCAATATTTTTCTACCACTGATTGATGTAGTGTTTTTGTGTTGAGGTAGAATTTAGAACACAAATCACGGAAAAAATAAATAGGCTTTCTATGGCCCACTCAGTGAGAGATGGCACACACAGGGATGGCACTGTAGCAGAAATGCCAATTTTAATCTCCCACAAAAAAAACAAAAAAAAAACAGGGACTGTCCTACAATTACTATCTCCCTGCAGTAATCTAAGCCAGGTATGGCAGGCAGCAATAGGAGTGGACTGATGCACAAATTAAATAAAAAGTGTGGACAAACAAAAAAGATAGCTGTGCAGAAAGGAACAAGAGGATATGTGCTTTGAAAAAAGCAGTTGGTTTCCACAGTGGCGTACACACAGCAATACAGCTATCACGGAGCCTTCTAGGGCAGCCCAATGAGCTACAGCGCTGAGGAAAAAAAATAAATAAATAGCTTCCACTGTTCCTGCACACCGAAGGTGGTGTTGGACAGTGGAAATCGCTACAGCACAAGCGGTTTGGTGGTTAGTGGACCCTGCCTAACGCTATCCCTGCTTCTGACGAAGCGGCAGCAACCTCTCCCTAAGCTCAGATCAGCAGCAGTAAGATGGCGGTCGGCGGGAACGCCCCTTTTAGCCCCTGTGACGCCGCAGACAGCAAGCCAATCACTGCAATGCCCTTCTCTAAGATGGTGGGGACCAGGATCTATGTCATCACGCTGCCCACACTCTGCGTTCACCTTCATTGGCTGAGAAATGGCGCTTTTCGCGTCATTGAAACGCGACTTTGGCGCGAAAGTCGCGTACCGCATGGCCGACAAGCACAGGGGTCGGATCGGGTTTCATGAGACGCCGACTTAGCCAAAAGTCGGCGACTTTTGAAAATGATCGACCCGTTTCGCTCAACCCTACTCAAGGCAGCTGGGACCACAGTCACCAAGAAATCCATTGGTAACACATTACGCCTGTCTGAAGTTTTCCACTGAACACCTGGATGATTCTGTGAGTGATTGGGAGAAGGTGCTGTGGTCAGATGAGACAAAAATTGAGGTCTTTGGCATTAACTCAACTCACCGTGTTTGGCGGAAGAGAAATGCGGCCTGAGACTCAAAGAACACCATCCCCACTGTCAAGCATGGAGGTGGAAACATTATGTTTTGGGGCGTTTCTCGGCTAAGGGCACAGGACTACTTCACCTCATCAATGGGAGAATGGATGGAGCCATGTACCATAAAATCCTGAGTGACAACCTCTATCCCTCCACCAGGACTTTAAAAATGGGTCATGGCTTGGTCTTCCTGCAAGACAATGACCAAAAATATACAGCCAAACCAACAAAGGAGTGGATAAAAAAAGGACATTAAGGTCATTGAGTGGCCTAGCCAGTCTCAAGACCTTAATCTAATAGAAAACTTATGGAGGGAGTTGAAGCTCTGAGTTGCAAAGCAACAGACTCAAAATCTTAATGATTTAGAGATGATCTGCAAAGAGGAGTGGAGTCCTCCTGACCTGTGCACAAACCTCATCATCAACTACAAAAAAAATCTGACTGCTGTGCTTGCCAACAAGGGTTTTGCCACAAAATATTAAGTCTTGTTTGCCAGAGGAATAAAATGCTTATTTCTCACTGTAAAATGCAAATAAATGTATATCATTTATACAATGTGATTTTCTTGATTTCATTTTTTATATTCTATCTATCAATGTCAAAATTAACCTACCCTTAAAATTATAGACTGCTCATATCTTTGTCAGTGGGTAAACTTACAAAATCAGCAAGGCATAAAATACTTATTTCCCCCATGGTATATGTATATATATATATATATATATATATATATATATATATATATATATAAAGTCCAAAAAAGAAGGCAGCACTCCATTTTCTATATAGCTGTGCAGAGTTTAATCAGACCACATGTCTGTGCAGCGATGTTTCGGCTCTGAATGAGCCTTTCTCAAGCAGTGGTTACATCAGCTGTGTGCATATTTATACCTTTTAACATAATCTGTTATGATCCTTAGTGGTTGAGGATCACGAATTACTCCAGCTAAGTAACAAACATAGGACAAGCTCTAGGGAGGTGGCAAACTGAACTGACCGCAAATCTGAACCTATCCAAACACACTAGAAGTAGCCGGTGAACGTGCCTAAAAAATCCTAGACATCTCGAGCCAGCCTGAGGAACTAACTACCCCTAGAGAGAACGAAAGACCTCTCTTGCCTCCAGAGAAATAATCCCCAAAGATATAGAAGCCCCCAACAAATAATAACGGTGAGGTAAGAGGAAGGCACATACACAGGGGTGAAAACAGATTCAGCAAATGAGGCCCACTAATACTAGATAGCAGAAAATAGTAAAGGGGTCTGTGCGGTCAGTAAAAAACCCTTACAAAATATCCACACTGAGATTTCAAGAACCCCCGCACCAACTAACGGTGTGGGGGGAGAAACTCAGTCCCCTAGAGCAACCAGCAAGCGAGGAGATCACATCTTAGCAAGCTGGACAAGAAACATGATGAATGCTGATAATCAAAAAATGAACAGACAAAAACTTAGCTTGTCTTGGAGAGGCTGGGAGCAAGGTAATCACAAGGAATCTGAAGAGCACTGAATACATTGATAGCAGGCAAGGAACTGAGTATCCAGGTGAGTTAAATAGGAAACCAACCAAGGATAACGAACCAGCTGATGCAGCCAACCTGCAGAAAGACAACACTACACAGTACCGCTTGTGACCACTAGAGGGAGCCTAAAAATAGAGTTCACAACAGTACCCCCCCTTGAGGAGGGGTCACCGAACCCTCATCAAGACCCCCAGGGCGATCAGGATGAGCCGCGTGGAAGGCACGAACCAAATCGGCCACATGAACATCAGAGGCGACAACCCAGGAATTATCCTTCTGACCATAGCCCTTCCATTTCACCAAATACTGAAGCCTCCGTCTAGAGATATGAGAATCCAAAATCTTCTCCACCACGTACTCCAATTCTCCCTCGACCAGCACCGGAGCAGGAGGCTCAACAGAAGGAACCACAGGTACCACATACCTCCGCAACAAAGACCTATGGAACACATTATGAATAGCAAACGATGCTGGGAGATCCAAACGAAAAGACACCGGGTTAAGGATTTCCAAGATCTTATAAGGACCGATGAAGCGAGGCTTGAACTTAGGAGAGGAGACCTTCATAGGAACATACCGAGAAGACAGCCACACCAAATCCCCAACACGAAGTCGGGGACCCACACCGCGGCGGCGGTTGGCAAAGCGCTGAGCCTTCTCCTGTGACAACCTCAAATTGTCCACCACATGGTTCCAAATCTGCTGCAACCTATCCACCACAGAATCCACCCCAGGACAGTCAGAAGACTCAACCTGACCCGAGGAAAAACGAGAATGGAAACCAGAATTGCAGAAAAAAGGCGAAACCAAAGTAGCAGAACTAGCCCGATTATTAAGGGCAAACTCGGCCAATGGCAAAAAAGTCACCCAATCATCCTGATCAGCAGAAACAAAACATCTCAAATAAGTTTCCAACGTCTGATTAGTTCGCTCGGTTTGGCCATTAGTCTGAGGATGGAAGGCCGACGAAAAAGATAAATCAATGCCCATCTTAGCACAAAAAGTCCGCCAAAACCTGGACACAAACTGGGATCCTCTATCAGACACAATATTTTCAGGAATGCCGTGCAAGCGAACCACATTCTGAAAAAATAGAGGAACCAAATCGGAGGAGGAAGGCAACTTAGGCAAGGGCACCAAATGGACCATCTTGGAAAAACGATCACACACCACCCAGATGACAGACATTTTCTGAGATACTAGAAGATCCGAAATAAAATCCATGGAAATGTGCGTCCAAGGCCTTTTCGGGACAGGCAAAGGCAAAAGCAAACCGCTGGCACGAGAATAGCAAGGCTTAGCCTGAGCACAAATCCCACAAGACTGCACAAAGGAACGCACATCCCGCGACAAGGAAGGCCACCAGAAGGACCTAGCCACCAAATCTCTGGTACCAAAAATCCCAGGATGACCCGCCAACACCGAAGAATGAACCTCGGAAATAACTCTGCTGGTCCATCTATCTGGGACAAACAGTCTCTCTGGTGGACAACGGTCAGGTCTATCCGCCTGAAATTTCTGCAGCACTCGTCGCAAATCTGGGGAAATGGCAGACAAAATCACTCCCTCTCTGAGAATACCAGCCGGCTCAGAAACTCCCGGAGAGTCAGGCACAAAACTCCTAGAAAGTGCATCAGCCTTCACGTTCTTCAAACCAGGCAGGTATGAGACCACAAAGTTGAAACGGGAGAAAAACAGCGACCAACGAGCCTGTCTAGGATTCAGGCGCTTGGCAGATTCGAGGTAAATCAGATTTTTGTGATCAGTCAAGACCACCACACGATGTTTAGCTCCTTCGAGCCAATGTCGCCACTCCTCAAATGCCCACTTCATAGCCAACAACTCCCGATTACCAACATCATAATTCCGCTCGGCAGGCGAAAACTTTCTTGAAAAGAAAGCACATGGCTTCATCACAGAGCCATCAGAGCTTCTCTGCGACAAAACAGCCCCTGCTCCAATCTCAGAAGCATCAACCTCGACCTGGAAGGGGAGAGAGACATCTGGTTGACATAAGACTGGAGCTGAAGAAAACCGGTGCTTCAGTTCCCGAAAGGCCTCCACGGCCGCAGGAGACCAATTAGTCACATCAGAACCCTTCTTGGTCAAATCCGTCAAAGGTTTAACCACGCTAGAAAAATTAGCGATGAAACGACGGTAAAAATTAGCAAAACCCAAGAACTTCTGAAGACTCTTAACAGACGTAGGCTGAGTCCAGTCATGAATAGCCTGGACCTTGACTGGGTCCATCTCCACAGTAGAAGGAGAAAAAATAAAACCCAAAAAGGAGACCTTCTGTACTCCGAAGAGGCATTTTGAGCCCTTCACAAATAAAGCATTAGCACGCAGGACCTGAAACACCATCCTGACCTGCTTCACATGGGACTCCCAATCATCAGAAAAGACCAAAATGTCATCCAGATAAACAATCATAAATTTATCCAGATATTCTCGGAAGATGTCATGCATGAAGGACTGAAACACAGAAGGAGCATTAGAGAGTCCAAAAGGCATCACTAAGTACTCAAAATGGCCTTCGGGCGTATTAAATGCTGTTTTCCATTCATCTCCCTGCTTAATGCGCACAAGGTTATACGCACCACGGAGATCTATCTTGGTGAACCAACTGGCACCCTTAATCCGAGCAATCAAATCAGACAATAGTGGCAAAGGATACTGAAATTTGACTGTGATTTTATTCAGAAGACGATAATCTATACAAGGTCTCAAAGAACCATCCTTCTTGGCCACAAAAAAAAAATCCTGCACCAAGAGGGGAAGAGGATGGGCGAATATGTCCCTTCTCCAAAGACTCCATTATATAACTCCGCATCGTGGCATGCTCTGGTATAGACAAATTAAAAAGTCGTCCCTTAGGGAATTTACTACCAGGAATTAAATTTATAGCACAGTCACAATCCCTATGAGGGGGCAGGGCACTGGACCTGGGCTCATCAAATACATCCTGGTAGTCAGACAAAAACTCAGGGACCTCAGAAGGAGTGGAAGAAGCAATAGACACCAACGGAGTATCGCCATGAATTCCCTGACAACCCCAACTTGACACAGACATAGCTTTCCAATCTAAAACTGGATTATGAGCCTGCAGCCATGGCAGACCCAAAACGACAACATCATGCAAATTATGCAGAACGAGAAAGCGAATCACCTCCTGATGTACGGGAGTCATGCACATGGTCATTTGCGTCCAATACTGAGGCTTATTCTCAGCCAATGGCGTAGCATCAATTCCCCTCAGGGGAATAGGAAATTCCAAAGGCTCCAGGACAAAACCACAGCGCCTGGCAAACGACAAATCCATCAGATTCAGGGCAGCACCCGAATCCACAAAAGCCATAACCGGGTAGGACGACAAAGAACAAATCAAAGTAACAGACAAAATAAATTTAGGCTGTATCGTACCAATGGTGACAGGTTTAGCGATTTTTTTTAAACGTTTAGAGCATGCTGAGATAACATGAGTAGAATCACCACAGTAAAAGCACAACCCATTTTGACGTCTATGACTTTGTCGCTCAATTCTGGTCAGAGTTCGGTCACATTGCATAGACTCAGGACTCTGTTCAGAAAATACCGCCAAAGGATGAGCAAATTTGCGCTCCCGCAAACGCCGATCAACCTGAATGGCTAAAGCCATAGAATCACTCAGACTTGTAGGGGTGGGAAACCCCACCATAACATTCTTAACGGCCTCAGAAAGACCTTCTCTGAAATTTGCAGCCAGGGCACACTCATTCCATTGAGTAAGCACCGACCATTTCCGAAATTTTTGACAATACACCTCTGCTTCATCCAGACCTTGAGAGATAGCCAGCAACGCTTTTTCTGCCTGATTCTCAAGATAAGGCTCCTCATAAAGCAGTCCAAGAGCCAGAAAAAATGCATCTACATTAAGCAATGCAGGATCTCCTGGCGCCAGAGAGAAGGCCCAATCTTGAGGGTCGCCACGCAACAAGGAGATAACAATTTTAACTTGCTGAGCGGAATCACCAGAGGAACGAGGTCTCAGAGACAGAAATAACTTACAATTATTCTTAAAATTCTGAAACCTAGATCTATCTCCAGAAAACAACTCAGGAATGGGTATCTTTGGTTCTGACATAGGGCTATGAATAACAAAATCCTGAATACTTTGCACCCGTGCAGTAAGATGATCCACACTAGAAGTCAGAGTCTGAATATTCATGTCTGCAGCTGAGCTCAAAACCACCCAGAGTTCAAGGGGATGAAAGAAGCTAAACAGACTGCAGCAAAGGAAAAGCGGGAGGAAAAAAAAAAAAATGTACTCAGGTCTTCTTTTTATCCCACTGCATTAAACACTTTTTTTGGCCTGCTATACTGTTATGATCCTTAGTGGTTGAGGATCACGAATTACTCCAGCTAAGTAACAAACATAGGACAAGCTCTAGGGAGGTGGCAAACTGAACTGACCGCAAATCTGAACCTATCCTAACACACTAGAAGTAGCTGGTGAACGTGCCTAAAAAATCCTAGACGTCTCGAGCCAGCCTGAGGAACTAACTACCCCTAGAGAGAACGAAAGACCTCTCTTGCCTCCAGAGAAATAATCCCCAAAGATATAGAAGCCCCCAACAAATAATAACGGTGAGGTAAGAGGAAGGCACATACACAGGGGTGAAAACAGATTCAGCAAATGAGGCCCACTAATACTAGATAGCAGAAAATAGTAAAGGGGTCTGTGCGGTCAGTAAAAAACCCTTACAAAATATCCACACTGAGATTTCAAGAACCCCCGCACCAACTAACGGTGTGGGGGGAGAAACTCAGTCCCCTAGAGCAACCAGCAAGCGAGGAGATCACATCTTAGCAAGCTGGACAAGAAACATGATGAATGCTGATAATCAAAAAATGAACGGACAAAAACTTAGCTTGTCTTGGAGAGGCTGGGAGCAAGGTAATCACAAGGAATCTGAAGAGCACTGAATACATTGATAGCAGGCAAGGAACTGAGTATCCAGGTGAGTTAAATAGGAAACCAACCAAGGATAACGAACCAGCTGATGCAGCCAACCTGCAGAAAGACAACACTACACAGTACCGCTTGTGACCACTAGAGGGAGCCTAAAAATAGAGTTCACAACAATAATCCTTAATAGGTGCCATTTGTGTTCAATAAGATGCAATGCAATTATAAAATCCTTCACATGTTCAATTTGCCCTCTAGTGGTGTCTTTGTAAAGTGCATATGTGCTTTTGTGCAAACTAAGTTATATATTAGTAAACTAATCCATCCAAACATTGTACTGTATATATTATGTTCATATTCCACTTGTTCTTACCCCCAGTGTGACCCGCTACTAATGGAGGACAGCATTTTTCTCAGCGTTCCTACGATTCAACTGCGCATGTCTAGCGCGTCACATAACTATGTCGGGCTGCCGGCCAATCCACATATCAGAATACCAGCACATGCGCAAACGCACTATATGTCGCCATCTTTGTAGTGGCATATCATCCTGTTACGCTAATCCATTATTCTATGACGGGCGCGTGCGCTTAGGCATTCAACACCGTCTTGATCACATAATCTTGCTAAATAGCGGGCAGTCTTTTCCAGCACCACCAAATTTGTAGTGTCATCATCTGATGATGCCCGCATTATTTTTTAGATACAATGTGCATAACACTGCCCTGACTTCCCAGGCTCAGCCTTCCCCAGGCCATCTCCCGAGGGTCACAAAGCGTTCCACCAGTTGCAATTAACCCTCTCAGGTCAAACTGCCCCAAGTTTGAACCACTATATAGCAGTAGCACTTACAACCACTTTTTTTTTTTTTTTTTTGTCATCCCACTAGAACAAAAGAGTAACAAATAATGTCAAAAAAATATAAAAAAAAGAGACATTATACAGTCATATGAAAAAGTTTGGGCACCCCTATTAATCTTAAGCTTAATGTTTTATAAAAATGTTCTTTTTTGCAACAACTATTTCAGTTTCATATATCTAATAACTGTTGGACACAGTAATGTTTCTGCCTTGAAATGAGGTTTATTGTACTAACAGAAAATGTGCAATCTGCATTCAAACAAAATTTGACAGGTGCATAAGTATGGGCACCCTTATCATTTTCTTATTTTAAATACTCCTACCTACTTTTTACTGACTTACTAAAGCACTTTTTTGGGTTTTGTAACCTCATTGAGCTTTGAACTTCATAGCTAGGTGTATGCAATCATGAGAAAAGCTACTTAAAGTGGCCACTTGCAAGTTGTTCTCCTGTTTGAATCTCCTCCGAAGAGTGGCATCATGGGCTCCTCAAAACAACTGTCAAATGATCTGAAAACAAAGATTATTCAACATAGTTGTTCAGGAGAAGGATACAAAAAGCTGTCTCAGAGATTTAACCTGTCAATTTCCACTGTGAGGAACATAGTAAGGAAATGGAAGAACACAGGTACAGTTCTTGTTAAGGCCAGAAGTGGCAGGCCAAGAAAAACATCAGAAAGGCAGAGAAGAAGAATGGTGAGATCAGTCAAGGACAATCCTCAGACCTCATCCAGAGAGCTGCAGCATCAACTTGCTGCAGATGGTGTCACTGTGCATCGGTCAACTATACAACGCACTTTGCACAAGGAGAAGCTGTATGGGAGAGTGATGCAAAAGAAGCCGTTTCTGCAAGCACGCCACAAACAGAGTCGGCTGAGGTATGCAAAAGCACATTTGGAGAAGCCAATTTCTTTTTGGAAGAAGGTCCTGTGGACTCATGAAACCAAGATTGAGTTGTTTGGTAATACAAAAAGGCATTATGCATGGCCGCAAAAAAACACAGTGCGTTGTATAGTTGACCGATGCACAGTGACACCATCTGCAGCAAGTTGATGCTGCAGCTCTCTGGAGATGGTCTGAGGATTGTCCTTGACTGATCTCACCATTCTTCTTCTCTGCCTTTCTGATGTTTTTCTTGGCCTGCCACTTCTGGCCTTAACAAGAACTGTACCTGTGTTCTTCCATTTCCTTACTATGTTCCTCACAGAGGAAATTGACAGGTTAAATCTCTGAGACAGCTTTTTGTATCCTTCCCCTGAACAACTATGTTGAATAATCTTTGTTTTCAGATCATTTGACAGTTGTTTTGAGGAGCCCATGGTGCCACTCTTCAGAGGAGATTCAAACAGGAGAACAACTTGCCAGTGGCCACTTTAAGTAGCTTTTCTCATGATTGCATACACCTAGCTATGAAGTTCAAAACTCAATGAGGTTACAAAACCCAAAAAAGTGCTTTAGTAAGTCAGTAAAAAGTAGGTAGGAGTATTTAAAACAAGAAAATGATAAGGGTGCCCATACTTATGCACCTGTCAAATTTGTGTTTGAATGCAGATTGCACATTTTCTGTTAGTACAATAAACCTTATTTCAAGGCAGAAACATTACTGTGTCCAACAGTTATTAGATATATGAAACTGAAATAGCTGTTGCAAAAAAAACATTTTTATAAAACATTAAGCTTAAGATTAATAGGGGTGCCCAAACTTTTTCATATGACTGTATATATTTAAACTGCTTTTATTGGCCCACAGTCCGACAATTTAAGGAATAGCAATATAGTTTTACCAAAATTAGACTCAATACTACATACTCAAATAGAATATTCAAAATATGCTTTTCTGAATGTCCTCCATATTTGCAGGGTCCCTCTGGGTAATCATCAAGTCTTGTTTGGATACTAGACAACATCTAGATAAAACAAATATAAAATTAGGAACATACATATTGACAATTATATCAGCATGCTCCTACATTTAAAAATAGTAAATACTATATCTAAGGACTTCACCATATTAGGTATTAGATTACTGAGCATTCTCATAATATTGTATGTATCTTAAAATCTGCATTGAGGCCCATGGGTCTAAGACTGCCCGCTATTTAGCAAGATTATGTGATCAAGACGGTGTTGAATGCCTAAGCGCACGCGCCCGTCATGGAATAATGGATTAGCATAACAGGATGATATGCCACTACAAGGATGGCGACATATAGCGCGTTTGCGCATGCACCGGTATTCTGATATGTGGATTGGCCGGCAGCCCGACAGTCATATGACGCGCTGGACATGCGCAGTTGAATCGTAGGAACGCTGAGAAAAATGCTGTCCTCCATTAGTAGCAGGTCACACTGGGGGTAAGAACAAGTGGAATATGAACATAATATATACAGTTCAATGTTTGGATGGATTAGTTTACTAATATATAACTTAGTTTGCACAAAAGCACATATGCACTTTACAAAGACACCACTAGAGGGCAAATTGAACATGTGAAGGATTTTATAATTGTATTGCATCTTATTGAACACAAATGGCACCTATTAAGGATTATGTTAAAAAGGTATAAATATGCACACAGCTGATGTAACCACTGCTTGAGAAAGGCTCATTCAGAGCCGAAACGTCGCTGCACAGACATGTGGTCTGATTAAACTCTGCACAGCTATATGGAAAATGGAGTGCTGCCTTCTTTTTTGGACTTTATGCATTTGAGTTAACCGGTGAACAGGTTACCTGGAGGAAATTGCACCCGGAGATAAGTTTAAAGTTTGTGCTGTTCCTTTTTTGTGAATATGCTGATGTTTGGAAATTTTTGCACAAGTATATTTTTTATAATTAGTACATTTAACATCTGTTATGGAAATATTAGGGTTGGATAAATATATCCCTGTGTGTGCTGTGGCCGCTCCAAATTAGACTGAGTATTTTGAGCGCTCATCAAGAATGGACTGTACACAACTGTGACAGAACAACATTCCATCAATACTGATACTTTATTGTACATACATAGTTTTATATTTTCACATAGAAAGGAGTGGTTAGGGGTTGTCAGGGGTGGTTAGTTAATTATCATATTGTCTAGCTCCTCTGTCATTGGTTATCTAAACATATATGGAATATTGTGATTAATGCTCATATGACTGCTGATCAAGCAACTAAACTCGAGTTCTCTGTCTAGGACAAAGTGGAGACACCTGACCAGCAGTCACCAAACATCTGACTCTCTTCTGCTTTTAGGGGTGGAAAACCCCATATGATCTGTCTGGGTTATATCAGGCTTATATCAGTTCAGTTCGTGTCAGCCATTTTAAACCATTGATTATAATATATATATTAGCTGTGAGCATATAAGTATATATTTGATTATAGAGGAGTATACATGCAAGTGAGATCTACATGATATATATATTTCTATCACAAGCCCCCCTTAGATATCACTTGCCCTAATCCTAGCCTCCTGTCCCAAAGCGCTGCAACTCTTTTGTGCTGTTGGCGAACTGACACAAGCCTAACGCCTGTGCCCCACTCCATACAGACTTTTCGCAAATGGGCGGTCAGGAGATCTGTCCCTAACGGGGGTTCGTTGCAATCAGTCTCTTAGTCAATAGCAGGTGTAGTGAGCGATGTGCAGTCTTTATCAGGTAGGTCATCTGTTCGGTCAGGCAGGGCATCCACGACATCATTCTGGCTTGGGTGTCATCTTCTGGTAGGGGAGCTTTCTTGCCATGCGATGAGTGGATCCAAGCGAGTCTTCCCTCCAGTTTCACAGAATTTGGTGTCATCAGCAGCACTTGAGCAGGACCATCAAATCTGGGATCGAGTGGTGTTCTCCTTACAAGCTTTTTCACCAACACCCAGTCTCCTGGCTTCTAGGAGTGCATACCGGACACTGAATCTGGATCTGGCAATGAAGAAAAAACTGGAGAATGGATGTTAGCAAGTTTCTTGGTGATTTCAATTACATAAGCAGACAAAGTATCATATTGCATAATCAGCTGCTAAGGGAAAGGATACCCCTAACCTGGGACTAGACACAAACAAAATTTCATATGGTGACAGCTTTCCTGGGCCTCTGGGAGTGTGCCTAACACTGAGTAGTGTGATTGGGAGTGTGTAGGCCTAAGTCTGATCCTACTGCTGACTAGATCTCTCGTGTGAGATTTGCTGTGAATGCGGGTCCCTGGTCACTCTCTATCACTTCTGGGACCCCATAGCTGCATATCTCGTCTCTGAGAGTAGCTTCTTTGCAGTAGTCTTTGCTGACTGGTTCTTCACTGGGAAAGCTTCTGGCTGTCATCTTGAGAACATGTCCACGGCCACAAGGGCATATTCGAATTCTCCACTTGGCGGCATCTGGATGTGGTCTATCTGGATCCTCTGGAAGGGGGTACAGTGGTCTGGCAAGTTGATGTGTGGGAACTTTCTTCATTCTTCCAGGGTTGCATTTGCCACAGGTCAGACAGCTGTTTATGAACTTGGCTGTTAGGGTGGAGATTTCTGGAGTGAACCAGTAAGCACCAATCGGATCATTCATCTGTGTCTTTAATCTGTGTGTGGGCCCATGTGCCCACTGGACCACCATAGGGTACATGCTTCGGGGTAAACAGGGTTTGTAGTCCATTGAGTATACCCTTCCTTCTTCATGTGTTGCTCTCTTCTGCATCCAGCATTCCTTCTTGTCCTTTGGGGCTTGCTCTTGCAGCTTTTTGAGCAGATCACAGGACGTCATCTTGTCAGGTTTCCTGTCTTCAGCCGTCCTGTAGTAGCCGTCCGGCTCTACGACCTCTTCCACTTGTCCATATTGTCTTCCCTTGACTGTTTCTTTGGCTGCCATATCCGCCATGTTGTTGCCTCGTGCCCCTACTGTGTCCAGTTTTCCATGCGCTTTGACTTTTAGCATTGTCACCACTTTTGGAAGTTGAAGTGTGTTCAGCAGGTCCTTAATGGCTCCATTGATGCTTCACGGTTGCTCCGCTTGCTGTGAGGAAGTCCCTTGCAGCCCAGATGGGTCCGAAGTCGTGTGCTATGCCATGCAAGTACCTTGAATCGGTAAACATTTTCTCAGTCTTGTCTTCTGCCATCTGGTAGGCCTTCATCAGCGCTATCAGTTCTGCTTCCTGGGCTGACAGACTGGGCGGCAGACTTCTGGACCACAGGATCTCTTGATTGCTGGTCGCTGCACCTCCCGTGTGGAATCTTCCTTCATCATCTGCAAATCTGGAGCCATCCACATAGAGGATCAACTCTGGGTTGGTCAGTGGCTCTTCTGCCACCTTGGGTAGTCCTGCTGTTTCCTGTTGCATGATGCTGAAGCAATCATGGTCATCCGTCCGGAGCAAATTCAGATCCCTGCAGAAGGTATCATGCAGATTTTGATCAGACTTTTTATCTGAGGATCCGTATCTGTATCCCCCCTTGGGAGTGGGAGTAGAGTGGGCGGATTGAGGACTGTGCATTTGGAGATGGTGACATTGTTGGGCAGGAGTAGAGAGCACTGGAGGCGAAGATGCCTGGCGGTGGAGAGATGTTTTAGCTGGGTTTGGTTGAGGATTGTTGAGATGTCATGCAGAGCCAGGATTTCCAATGGTTTTTCCACTGATGTCAGTAGTCCTGTCCAGGAGGGCGTGTGCTGCAACTGCTGCTCTCATGCGGGAGGAAGAGGCTTCCCTTGCAACTGGATCCAGGCAAGCTGAAAAGTAGTCCGAAAGTCTCTGCTTTCCCCCCTGAAGCTGTGTCAGGACTCCAGTAGCAAGGCCTTCTCTTCTCATCAAGTAGAGACGGAATGGCTTCTTGTAGTCAGATAGGCCTAGTGCTGGCGCTGAGACTACAGAGCCTTTTAACTTCTTGAACGAACTGAAGGCCACATCTGTCTGGAGGAACGGGGTCACACTGACGTATTCACACAGAGGCTGCATTAGGACGGAAGCATCAGGGATCCAGGCTCTGCAATATGAAACTAGACCAAGGAAGGCCTGTAGCACCTTTGGAGTTGTCGGAGGGACCATCTTCTCCACTGTGGTCTTCCGGTCATCTGTCAGGTGTTTCGCCTGGTGAGCAATACAGTGTCTCTGGAACGTAACTTGCTTCAGACACCACTGGACTTTGTTCTTTGAGATCTTGCAGTGCTGCTCCGCCAGGTAGAGTAGGAGATACAAGGAATGGGCTTTACACGTGTCAAAGTCAATTGCACAAAGGAGTAGATTGTCCATGTATTGTAGCAGGGTTACTTCTGCTTGTTCTGTGACTCAGTTGGTGAGAACTGTGGACATTGCTTTGGTGAACTGTGAAGGGCTGCTCTGGGCCCACTGTGGCATCACTGTCCATGTGTGGTGTCCCCCCTGGTGCATTAAGGCAAACAGGAACTGGTCATCCGGGTGAAGGGGGAACACTGGAGAAAACCTTAGTCAGGTCGGTCACTGTGAACACTTTTGCTGTGGCAGGCACATTCGAGAGCAGAGTGTGCGGATTCGGCATAATTGCAGTTTCAAACACTGTGGCGTCATTCACAGCTCTCAGGTTATATACCATTCTGAACTTGGCTGGCTCTCCTTTTACAGTCTTTTTCTTGGCGGGGAAAAGCGGGGTATTGCAAGGCGATGTGCGAGGAACAATGATTCCTATTTCCAGGTAGACCTTCAGTTGGTCAGAGGCAGCTTGACTCTAGGCCTGGCCTGGGCCTTACGAGGGTACGGGGTACATGGCTTGAGTGACACCCGTACTGGGGCAACTTGAGGTTTTCTCACGTGCTGGGGTCCCTTAGACCATAGACTTTCTGGTACTACATCCAGTACCTCCTTGGGTAGGCCTCGATTGTTTAATGTTCTTGTAGGGCCGCCAGCATGACTCTTCTTGGGTCAGGGATGAAGAAAGTGTCACTGTCCCATCTTCGTGGAACACTGTGGTTGCCTTCAGCTTCTGCAGTAGGTTCGCTCCCAGCAGGTTGAGCGGCAGGTCCTTTACACCACAAACTGGGACAGGATAGAGTGTCCTGGCTGAGTGCACACGCTCAGTGGCTTTGTAAGCTGAGAATGTCTGACTTGACCATCAATGCCCATGCGAGACACAGAGAATTCTGATAGGCAGGTGGGATCAGCGAGTTCCACAGGTGTCATCACACTTCTGGCTGCACCACTTTGGATCTGACAACGCCATCCATTTTAAGGGTAATTTGAGGTATTGGTCCTGCAGATGAAGTTTTACATGTCAGGAGCGTAGTGTCTTGCGGACCTGGCTTGCTTGCCTCTGTCCTATGAATGGGGTACTTCACTGCTTTCTGCACTTCCTCCTTGACCTGTTTCTCTGGACCAACTCTTGGGTTGCATGGGTCCAGTCTCTTCGGGGGCGTGAGTGCTTTGCACTGGTTCTGGAAATGGCCAAACTTGCCACAGATGTAACCCTTGACACTTCTTCTGTCTTTGTAGGGTGGTTGGGCTTCCAGGTCAGTGGTCACCATGAGAGGGGCTGTCTTCTGCACCCCTGGTTGTGACTCAATCCCTTGATGGGTACTGCAGCGGCAGCGGGGTCCGGCCTGCTGATTGAAGCTGCGGTGGTAAGACGGGGCCTGCAGGTGCATTCGTGACGAGGCCCGGGGTGCCATGAGACCGGCGGCTGCATCCAACCCAAGGTCTTGGGGCATTACAGGGGCTGCGGCTGCATCTGCCGTCACTTCTTACCCCTGGTCTGACATAGCTTCTCCCCTTTGCTAACCTTATTGAGGTCGGTGTCTCCTCTCTGGAGTCTGCAGCGGTTCTTCCGGTGTGTCGATCGGCACTTTGTAGCGTCTTCACCTCTGGCTCCCCTTCTGGTGTTCTCAGCAGCACGGCACCTGCTCCTTCTTCACGCTCTTTGTGGTGCTATAATAGCGGCAGTTTTGGTGACAATTGGCATTGAACAGTCTCCTAGGCGCACATAAAACATTTTTTTCTGGGTCAGTCCACTGCTATTGACCTGTTCTCAGGCCTAGCCACTATCAGTGGTTTCCTGATTGGCTGTCTCAGTCCATGCACAAAGGCCTGTGTATCTGGTCATGAATGGTGAAGCCCAAGTCTTGGAATACTTGCATTACTCTGCAATGAAACTTCTTTACAGACTCTGTCTTATCTTGGCTCATGTCATGGCTTGTCCTGCCAATCTGCCTTTGGCCCACTCTCTGAGTTGTTCAATTAGCTGTGGCCCTGACTCCCAAGCGTGTACATCTGATTCTGCTGGAAGTTTGAATTGTTCCTTCATGATTGGCCAGAGTGCATCACCTGCTTCTATTTTCATTCATGGCCCAGAGATCATTCCAGCTGGCTGCATATGTTTGCTGCTTCTGCTACTCTCTTCGGTAAAATGGCATGGGATGCATCCCTGGGTCTGGACTATTGTCACCTGACTTGAAGTGCAGTGCACATAGTGTAATGGTGGTGCCTCTATCTGCCCCTGCATTCTTGGTGCCTGTGGGTTTCTTTTCTAGTACTAGACAGCATGTATGATGTTCCCTCTTCATCTTCATCAGAGGAATAGTTGTGATAGCTTGTACTGGGGTCGTACACTGACTGATTTTGGACTTAGAAGTTGCTTTTTTATGTGAGGATGTCTCCCCCCTTGCTGAAGCTATGATGGATTAGGCTTATAGTTTCATGTTGGTGTGAATGTGGATGCAGGCAGCTCTGACCGGTGCTGAAGCTGTACATTATCAATACATGGTGATATCAAAGTTCATGTAAAACCTTAAGGGTTACAATATTGTTGACTGTGAAATGAGGTAACGGAGGATCTGTCAGTGAGCTCCTTCTGATATCACTCCTCCCCCCTCTGCACCCAGGGCTGAGCTGACTGCTGCCTGATATGTCTGGGGCTGCCCACTGTAGGGGGGGCTTTCACCTTCTTTCCCCGATATCACAACTGGCAATGGCTGGACTGTGCCAGGGACACCTTGTGCTGTAAGCACCATATTGTTTGAATTGGGCGTTGGCCCAGCCGGCAACACGGAGGAAAAAAAGAGGAAGAAGAAGGAGGAGGGGTTGAGGAGTGAGACAAAGGAATAGTAGGAGGGGAGAGAGAATGTGGAGAGAGAGAGAAGAAAGGTGTGGTGGGGGAGTGGATAAGGAGGGAGGAGAAGATGGAGGGTGGAGGGAGGAGAGAGGGAGGAGAAGAGAGGAGTGGAGAAAGAGGGGAAGAGAGAGAAGAGAAAAAATGTGGAGGAAGAGGAAAGGAGAGAGAGAGAGAGAGAGAGAGAGAGAAGAAAGGTGTGGTGGGGGAGTGGATAAGGAGGGAGGAGAAGATGGAGGGTATGGAGGAGAGAGATAGAGAGGGGAAGAGAGAGAGAGAATGTGGAGAGAGAGGAGAGAGAAAGGAGAGAGAATGCGGAGAGAAAAAGACTGACAGAGAAAAAAAGAAAAAAAAAAAAAGGAGGATAGATGAGAACAACAAGAATAATAGAGAGGAGCAATTATGCCTTCTCCCTGTAGGGAGAGATGGGGCGCACCACATATTGTGCAAAAATAACTACCTATACCATGGATTCTGCTAAAAGCAGACTGCGCAGATTCTCCCGTCTCATACCCACAAAAATCACTTCCTGATTTGCTCACATAACTTTCTGTTCCACCTAAACGATGTAAGCTCTGCTGCCACTTCATACCATGTATTAGTATTCAGCAATCTAACATCAGCTACTGTAACTTCCCTTATTTTCCTTTCTACGTCATGCCACTCCGCAGCTTGAAATCTGCCATTCTAATGAATTTCACGTACTTTATACCTTCCAAAAATCTTCACATACTGAACACCTTCGTATTCTGCCACTATCTAGGGGCTGTTTTCTCATCAGGAAGTAAAAAGACTTTCCTGTTGCTCGGCCACTTTGTTCCCCATGGCAAAAGCAAAAAAAAAAAAAAAATGAAAAACACATAAAAATGAAAAAAACAGTGCTAAATAATAAAAAACTTCTAAAAATGAGTATATAAAACACTAAGAAAAACTCAAAACGATAAGAAAAACCGTCAAAAACTTAGTTCACAACCAAAAACTCAAAACTTTGATACAATAGTAAAGAAAAAAAAACTTTTTTCAAAAATATATATATATATAAAAAATAAAAAGGTAAAGAGATTGAAGATTGAGGAAAACTTAATTAAAAAACTTTAAAATGCCGCAAAAAGAAAAAAGACCCCCTAAGAGAGTTAAAAAAATTAAAAATGAAAACGGCTGTCAGTCAGAGACACACTTCCTCTTAGATATCACGTATGCCATTGCAATAATATCAAATGTCACTAAAATCACGTTTCTGAAAACACTTATGTCACATCAAAAATGATAGATACAACTTAAATTTCACTTCTTCACAAAAAAAACTACACATACCCAGCACTGCAGCTGAAAACAGTCCGGAAAAAAAATGTGACAGTTTGATTTACAATGCATATCTCTCTGCTAAACAGCACGGAGAAAGAGGGAGTTCGGACAAGAGAACTATTTCTGCTTCTTAAAGCGGCAATAGTACATGACACAAACAGACAGATAGACAATCCGAGAGATGCCCTTTTAAATTCTGTGACACATGCAGGCTGCGCTGGGAACAGACTACTGCCAATCGCACTGGACGCACCTGCGCCCGGGCCACCTGAGTGCTTGAGAAGCACAACAAGCGGGAAATCTACCACCCCGGTCCGGACGTCCTGACTGGATCGCCGGCACTACGGGAATCTGTGGCAGCCCCTGTAATCTATCACCATCCGAGCCTGGATTCTGGAGCCACCTGCTCCGGAACTACCTGTTCCTTTCCTCTTGCACGGGAATCTGTGATAGCTTACTCAGCGATTTGACCTCCTGCGGTCTGTTTCTCAGCAATCACAAACAAAAGTCACTTTTCCTTCCTCTCTCGGATTTTACACAAAACATATACACGGTCCACAGCAGACACCTCCCAGGGTGGATTCGTGGCTACGGATTTTTTACACTACCTGGGAATTTGTGACCACATCTTACCGGCAAGAGGCATAGACAAGGACTGGGCACAGGGGACTTTCAGGTAAGATGATAACATTTTCTTACCTTACTTATGGAGCTGCGCAGTCTCCTGCCCCTGTGCCAGGCCACAGCCATAGCTTCCGTTCCGGTCAGTAGTGGGTCCACGTGTGCGTTTCATCCGAGCCGTTGGGCGCCATTCTGTTATGGAAATATTAGGGTTGGATAAATATATCCCTGTGTGTGCTGTGGCCGCTCCAAATTAGACTGAGTATTTTGAGCGCTCATCAAGAATGGACTGTACACAACTGTGACAGAACAACATTCCATCAATACTGATACTTTATTGTACATACATAGTTTTATATTTTCACATAGAAAGGAGTGGTTAGGGGTTGTCAGGGGTGGTTAGTTAATTATCATATTGTCTAGCTCCTCTGTCATTGGTTATCTAAACATATATGGAATATTGTGATTAATGCTCATATGACTGCTGATCAAGCAACTAAACTCGAGTTCTCTGTCTAGGACAAAGTGGAGACACCTGACCAGCAGTCACCAAACATCTGACTCTCTTCTGCTTTTAGGGGTGGAAAACCCCATATGATCTGTCTGGGTTATATCAGGCTTATATCAGTTCAGTTCGTGTCAGCCATTTTAAACCATTGATTATAATATATATATTAGCTGTGAGCATATAAGTATATATTTGATTATAGAGGAGTATACATGCAAGTGAGATCTACATGATATATATATTTCTATCACACATCCTTAAGCCATTTTTTGGTAACATGGAGGAACAATTCATGGAACCTGGGACTTTTAACTATACGGTGGAGGATGAGGAGCGTATACTTGGTAATATAGAGGGGGATGCAGCTTTCTTGAAAGTACCCTCAGTAATTGAAATGAAGCATAAATATACCAATGATATGAAGCGCCTGATCAGCACTCAGCTACATCTGACTACATTGGGGCAATATTTAAAGGAACGCAAGATACCAAGGGGTCTAAGATCCAACATCAAGCCTAATTTATTTAGCAGTATTGCTGCATTTTGCAACAGATTTATGATGATATCTAATAAATATGCCATGGATGTGATGTTATAAAATTTTGAATTTTTACAAGTCGAAGTGAAGAAATTACAGTCTAGTGATGGGGAAACTGAAAAGAAACTACAAGATTTGCTTAATAAGGATGAGTGGATTACCTTTAAAGATAAAGTAGATAAAGATCTTAGTAAATTTCGTGGTGAGCTAGAAGAAACAAAAAGGAAAAAATGGACTAGAGACATTGGGGACTATGAGACAGGCCATATAAATTCTTGGCAAATGGACAACATGAAAATATCTTGGAAGAAAAGAGGTTATTTAAGTGGAAATGATCCTAATGTTACTCATGGTTATTGTATAATTAATAAGTTTGCTCCTTATAGATCCAATGAAAAACCTAGAAGAAGAAAAAGGCGAGGAGGCAAGCGCCAGCACCGGAGGGAAAAAGAAGCCAGAAAGAACCAGAGCACAAAGAACCCAGAGTCTCAAAAAGAAAGAACAGAACTAGTGGTGAATATTTCCCATAAGGTATTGACTGAGGCACAGATTTCTGTATTAGGCAAGGGGTTAAGTTTCAGTCCCTGTACCCATGTTGACTGGTTCGAATTACAGTTAGACCTTGAACATTTTCTTAGACAAATTAAGTTGAAAGAGTGGTTTAGAGGTAAAGATAATGTTACCATTGATAAAACAGTGCATTTGATCTAAAAATGGTGGACTTAAAGAAAAATAGCAAATTTGTCCCCCCAACATATTCAGCCGCTATTGAGGCATTTGAAGTAGCTGTGAAAACAGATATAGAACAACTGAAGGTTAATAGCACAAGAAATTATAAATATCCAAACATTCTGAGAGAGGAGGTTGCGGCCTTAGAAGAACTTGTCCATGACGACGACATCATTGTAAAGCCTGCGGATAAAGGGGGTGCTGTCATCGTCATGGACAAGTGTGCATATATTACAGAAGTTATGAGACAGCTAAGTGATGATTCAGTCTATGAGAAACTAGAGAGGGATCCAAGGTTCCATATTTATGAGGAAATTAAAAAATGTCTGAAAGAAGCTTTGAATGCGTCTATAATAGACCAAGAATTGTATGATTATTTATTGGAGGAGAACCCACGCACACCAGTGCTGTACATAACCCCAAAGATACATAAAACCTTAATTAACCCTCTGGGGCGACCGATAATTTCATGTTGTGAACTCTGTTTTCGGGCTCCCTCTTGTGGTCACAGGTGGTATTGTTTGAGTTTTGTTTTTGGGCTCCCCCTGGTGGCTTTGTTTGTTATCCTGCTGATCTGTGGCTGGATCAGCTGCCTCGTTATGCACTAGGGAGTTTCCTATTTAGCTCTGCTTCACCTCCACTTGTTGCCGGCTGTCGATGTATTCAGTGCTATTCTGATCTCCCCTGATGATCTTCGTTTTCAGTCACTTCTGGAGAAGCTAAGTTTCTGTTTGATTATTTTTTGCTCATCAGTCTGCAATATGATTTCAGTGTATGATGAGTTTAGTCCAGCTTGCTAATATGTGAGTTCTTGCTGCTGGTAAGCTCTGGGGTACGGAGTTGCTTCCCCCGCACCGTTAGTTGGTGCGGGGGTTCGAGCAATCTCTGCATGGATATTTTGCTTAGGGTTTTCTATTGACCGCACAGCTCCCTTCCTATTTTCTGCTATCTAGTGTTAGCGGGCCTCATTTGCTAAATCTATTTCATCTCTGCGTTTGTGCTTTCCCCTTAACTCACCGTTAATATTTGTGGGGGGCTTTTCTATATCTTTGGGGTCATTTCTCTGAGGCAAGTAAGGACTTTACTTTCCCTCTAGGAATAGGTAGTTTCTCAGGCCGTGAAGAGACGTCTAGGATTTCCAGGTAAAGTTCCACGGCTGCCTATAGTTGTTTGCGGATAGGATCAGGTTGCGGTCAATCCAGATACCACTTCCCCAGAGCTGGTCGTCGGTCTAGCTAGTCAAACTTGCGATCCTTGCCACTAGGATCATAACATTTCAGGGGTTGGATCTATATTCAACAAAATGGGTATCTTCCTGGACAGAATATTTAATCCCATCACAAAACAGTGTAAATCATACATAAAGGACATTACAGATTTCCTAGAAAAAATAGAAACACTACATCTTGAGGGGGAGGTGATTTTAGCCTCATTCGATGTAGTGTCTTTGTACACTTCAATTGATCACAAACGAGGTTTGAAAGCAATAGAAAGGAAGTTGGATCCCAATAAATATACTGTTGAAGGAAAAACATTTTTGCTGAGGATGCTGGAGATCATACTGAGGCGCAACTATTTTCTGTTTGGCGACGCGTTTTATGCGCAAAAACAGGGTACAGCTATGGGGGCCAATATGGCCCCCTCGTATGCTAATTTGGTAATGGCGGTCCTGGAGCAGGACTTCGTCTATGTGTCCCACCACTTTCGGCATGTGCTGGTGTGGTGGAGATACATAGACGATGTCTTCCTCCTTTGGACAGGTACAATAAATGAATTGGATGATTTCCATGCATTTTTGAATACAGTTGACCAAACGATTACATTTACATTAGTAAAGTCTAAATCTGAAATCCAATTTTTGGATGTCCTTATTTTGAATTGAGAGATGGTCAACTGACAACTACATTGTTTGTAAAGGAAACGGATAAAAATAACCTGCTTCTATATGACAGCCAGCATCCAAGATCCATGAAAAGATCTATTCCATTGAGCCAACTATTAAGGGTTAGACGTATTGTAAAAGAAGAGGATAAAGTTGATGCAGCAATAGATCTGTTGGTAAAAAAAAATTTAAACAGAGGATATCCTAGGGAGTTGTTGCAAATGACAAGAAATAAGGTAATGGAAAAGGATAGAATGGAATTATTAAACAGAGGATGAAAAGAGAAACGTATGAAGATATACAATAGGATCCCATTTGTCTCTACATATGGAGAAGAGAGTAGAAAAATTGCAAACATTATTAAAAAACATTTTTTCAATGCTAGGAAGATGTCTCCCTGATGTCCAGGAGTTCAGAATGCCACCACTAAACTCATACAGAAGAAATAGGAATATAAAGGACATCCTAATCAAATCAGATATTGGTTCTAAAAAAAGTACCCAAAGGTCACTAACTAATACCTGACCTGTAGCTCTGAGTATGTAATTTACCTGTTGACATGCCCTTGCAATTTATGGTATGTGGGTGAGACAACTTGCGAATTCAAAACGAGAATGAATCAACATCGATATACCATTAGAAAAAATAGAATGGACCTCCCAGTCCCCAAACACTTCGTTGAATGTAAACACATGGAAAAAGATCTAAAATGTAGGATTATAGATGCAGTCCCAATACAGCGAAGAGGAGGGGATAGGGAACAGATTCTCAAAAAAAGAGAATTGATGTGGATATATGAACTAAATACCCTTAGACCCAGGGGCCTCAATGCAGATTTTAAGATACATACAATATTATGAGAACGCTCAGTAATCTAATACCTAATATGGTGAAGTCCTTAGATATAGTATTTACTATTTTTAAATGTAGGAGCATGCTGATATAATTGTCAATATGTATGTTCCTAATTTTATATTTGTTTTATCTAGATGTTGTCTAGTATCCAAACAAGACTTGATGATTACCCAGAGGGACCCTGCAAATATGGAGAACATTCATAAAAGCATATTTTGAATATTCTATTTGAGTATGTAGTATTGAGTCTAATTTTGGTAAAACTATATTGCTATTCCTTAAATTGTCGGACTGTGGGCCAATAAAAGCAGTTTAAATATATATAATGTCTCTTTTTTTTATATTTTTTTGACATTATTTGTTACTCTTTTGTTCTAGTGGGATGACAAAAAAAAAAAAAAAAAAAGTGGTTGTAAGTGCTACTGCTATATAGTGGTTCAAACTTGGGGCAGTTTGACCTGAGAGGGTTAATTGCAACTGGTGGAACGCTATGTGACCCTCGGGAGATGGCCTGGGGAAGGCTGAGCCTGGGAAGTCAGGGCAGTGTTATGCACATTGTATCTAAAAAATAATGCGGGCATCATCAGATGATGACACTACAAAGTTGGTGGTGCTGGAATAGACTGCCCGCTATTTAGCAAGATTATGTGATCAAGACGGTGTTGAATGCCTAAGCGCACGCGCCCGTCATAGTATAATGGATTAGCATAACAGGATGATATGCCACTACAAAGATGGCGACATATAGCGCGTTTGCGCATGCGCCGGTATTCTGATATGTGGATTGGCCGGCAGCCCGACAGTCATATGACGCGCTGGACATGCGCAGTTGAATCGTAGGAACGCTGAGAAAAATGCTGTCCTCCATTAGTAGCAGGTCACACTGGGGGTAAGAACAAGTGGAATATGAACATAATATATACAGTACAATGTTTGGATGGATTAGTTTACTAATATATAACTTAGTTTGCACAAAAGCACATATGCACTTTACAAAGACACCACTAGAGGGCAAATTGAACATGTGAAGGATTTTATAATTGTATTGCATCTTATTGAACACCAAATGGCACCTATTAAGGATTATGTTAAAAGGTATAAATATGCACACAGCTGATGTAACCACTGCTTGAGAAAGGCTCATTCAGAGCCGAAACGTCGCTGCACAGACATGTGGTCTGATTAAACTCTGCACAGCTATATGGAAAATGGAGTGCTGCCTTCTTTTTTGGACTTTATGCATTTGAGTTAACCGGTGAACAGGTTACCTGGAGGAAATTGCACCCGGAGATAAGTTTAAAGTTTGTGCTGTTCCTTTTTTGTGAATATATATATTTTATTATTATTATTATTATTCATTTTTATAGCGCCATTTATTCCATGGCGATTTACATGTGAATTACGGGGCAAATATAGACAAATACATTAAACATGAGCACAAACAAGGCACACGGGTACATAAGGAGGGAGGACCCTGCCCGCGAGGGCTCACAGTCTGCAGGGGATGGGTGGTGATACACTAGGAGAGGGCAGAGCTGGTTGAGCGGCGGTTCAGTAGGTTCAGGATCACTGCAGGCTGTAGGTTTGTTGGAAGAGGTGAGTCTTCAGGTTCTTTTTGAAAGTTTCTATGGTAGACGAGAGTCTGATGTGCTAGGGTAGAGAGTTCCAGAGTATGGGGGAAGCACGGGAGAAGTCTTGGATGCGGTTGTGGGAAGAAGAGATGAGAGGGGAGTAGAGAAGGAGATCTTGAGAGGATCGGAGGTTGCGTGTTGGTAGGTACCGGGAGATCATGTCACAGATGTATGGAGGAGATAGGTTGTGGATGGCTTTGTAGGTCATTGTGAGGGTTTTGAACTGGAGTCTCTGGGCGATAGGAAGCCAGTGAAGTATATATATACTTACACACACAGACAGAGGGTGTAATAAGTATTGAACATATTACCAATTACCTAAGTAAATATACAGGGTAAGCCATTTATATAATTATATATAAATAAAATGGGAATGGTTGTGATATCAACTTCCTGTTTGTGGCACATTAGTATATAGGAGAGGTAAAACTTTTCAAGATGAGTGGTGACTACGGCAGCAATTTGTGGTGTTGCACCATCTTGGGAGTCAGGTCCGAGCATTCCTACATGAACAGTGTCCTGGAAAGTGGATTGGATATCCTGAGCCAGTTGAATGGCCACCAAGATCTCCCGATCTGACCCTCCTAGACTTTTATCTTTGGGGTCATCTGAAGGCAATTGTCTATATTGTGAAGATACGAGATCTGCAGCATCTGAAACAATGGATACTGGAAGCCTGTGATGGAATTTCTTCTGCAGTTTTGCTATCAGTGTGTAAAGAGTGAGAGAAGAGGGTTGCATTGACAATCCAACACAATGGACAGCACTTTGAACACATTTTATAAGTGGTCATAAACTTGTAAATTACTCATGAAAGAATAAAGTTATGTTAAAACCAAGCACACCATTGTTTTTCTTGTGAAATTCTCAATAAGTTTGATGTGTCACATGACCCTCTTCCCACTGAAAAAAATAAAGTTGGATCTAAAATGGCCAACTTCAAAATGGCCGCCAACATCACCACCCATCTTGAAAAGTTTCCCCCTCCCATATGCTAATGTGCCACAAACGGGAAGTTGATATCACCACCCATTCCCATTTTATTTAGCTGTATCCATTTAAATGGCCCACCCTGTATATCTAAAGGTGCTATTAACATTAAATTCTCACTAGATATCAGTAACAACCCATCCAATCAACACAGGATACTTTTTCCCTGCGCCATTTTCATTATTGCACATAACTTAATGTATGGACATCTATGGTTTAATTTTTTTGCCTATGTGTATTGGATGGGTTGTTACTAGTGTTGAGCGATACTTGAAAGTATCGGTATCGGAAAGTATCGGCCGATACCGGCAAAGTATCGGATCTAATCCGATACCGATACCCGATACCAATACAAGTCAATGGGACTCAAGTATCGGACGGTATCCCTGATGGTTCCCAGGGTCTAAAGGAGAGGAAACTAGGCATTCAGGACCTGAAAATTACATCACGGCTTGTGATTGGTTGCGTCGTGTCACATGGGCGGCACGCGACCAATCAGAAGCCGTGACGTCACAGAAGGCAGTAAACGCGCGCATTTTAAGCAAACAAGGCTGCCGGTTTCCTCGGTAAGGTGTAGGCTGCGTCGGAGAGGTGAGTATAGCAATATTTTTTATTTTAATTCTTTATTTTACACATTATATCGATCCCGATACCGATTCCCGATACAACAAAAGTATCGGATCTCGGTATCGGAATTCCGATACCGCTAAGTATCGGCCGATACCCGATACTTGCGGTATCGGAATGCTCAACACTAGTTGTTACTGATATCTGGAGATAATTTCATTTTTTTATATTACGAAGACTTTTGAGCTTTCTACTACCCCCAGATGGGATGTCAGCTTAAACATGGCTTAAAAATATAGTATTAAAACCCCTACACGACATGCGCCATACTAGTACTGCGCATGTCGTGTCTCCCCCTGTGGTGTGGGCTCCGGTGGTGAGCCCACATCAAAGTCACCCGCCGCTATTAACCTGTTAAATGATGCTGTCAAACGCTGACAGCGGCATTCAACTATCGCTTCCAGACGCGCGGCCGGAAATGAGCGCATCGCCGACCCCCGTCATATGATCGGGGGTCGGGGATGTGTCAGGACAGTAACCATAGAGGTCCTTGAGAAAAAAATGCACAGAAAGGCAAAAAAATCACATAACACAACAAAGCATAGAAACAACAAAGAAACACAGAAACACACAAAATACAGAAATGCGCAGAAAATCATAAAAAAAATAAAATGCATAGAAATGCACATAGAAAAAGCTAAGAAAATGTTCACAATCCACAGAAAACCAACAGAAATGTACATAAATGCACAAACCTACAAACAAATAGAAAGCACAGAAAATACACAAAATGCACAGAAAATGTACAAAGATGCAGAAATCATATAGAAAACATTTAGAAACACACAAATAGTAACAATCACATTGAAGCCACACTGCACTTATTAGAGATGCTGAATTCATGCGCCTCTTAATGAATGTGGTGCAGTGTGTACTTTGTCAAGACTGATGTAGCACAAGCTTGCGCTATGCCAGTCTTGATTAATCAGCCCTTTTTACTGACAGAAAAAAATGAAATAACCACTAAACATTAAGGGGTTGATTTATCAAGACTGGCATAGCGTACATAGCAAAGTACATTGCACCAAATTTATTAATAGGCGCACGTCACTTAGTGAGTTTTGCACCTCTAATAAGTAGTGTGCACTTCCATGCGTTGCTCCAGAAATGCTACTTCATTCACAGACTTCGAGCAGCATTTCTGGCATAGAAAACGATGGCAGATTTGATTAATTGGCTGAGAGGGTATGGCCACACCACTGTGCCGCCCCATCTCCTCCCTAGCTTCTCCCATTTCATCGAAGCTTTTCGAAAGTGGCGTGAAAATGACAAAAGTTAATAATATTTTGTGCAACTCCATTTTGTACCGTTTCACAGCTTTTACACCACATTTGTGACATAAAAACTTTGATGAATTGACTTCTAAGCTTTTAAAAGCTGTGAGTCAAAATAAAATTATACTCAAATTTAATTTTACAATAGGAAGTGAACAGTCAAAACAGAGGATAAAATAAATAATAAAAATAGATTTTAGCCTAAACATCATATCTCTTTATTTAAACTTTTAGAGTAAAGCAGATATAGTGTAAAAATCAAGAAATTCTCTTTTAACCCCTTAATGACAACCAATACGTCTTTTAACTGACCTGAGATATAAGAAAATATCCTCCCCATACAGGGAATAATCCTGCAGCTGTCGGCTGTACACTATAGCTGACAACTTTCTGCATCACTAATCATTAGGGTTGAGCGAAACGGGTCGGCCATTTTCAGAAGTCGACGACTTTTGGCAAAGTCGGGTTTCATGAAACCCGACCCGACCCCACACACCCCGAAAACAGCCACATACAAATTCTTACTGCCACAATACACCAAAGATATGGTGGATTTATAATGCAACCATCCTGATACTTATGATGCATCATACTATATCGAGACACATGGCATAGAATCGAGCCTCCTGATGAGCCAGAGAGGCGAAACGCGTTGAGGCTACACAGGCACAGGGCGGGCGGCACACTACATCGCAATAAGTATCAGGATGGTTGCATTATAAATCCACCATATCTTTGGTGTATTGTGGCAGTAAGAATTTGTATGTGGCTGTTTTCGCATTATGGCTGCCAGATAGAAAATTATCATTATTGGTCTGGTATTCATTTATCAATAAGCCGCTTGACTATCTACTCCAATGGGGAGGAACTAAATTAAGCCACTTTGCAATTGCCGCCGACAGCTCCTGTTTTCATGTTCTCAGTCTGTTTTTAATTCACAGTGTGGGGTACAGGACTCCTTAGATATAGGATTGGTCTATGTTTAGTGTTTAGAAGACCTTCAGTTATCATTGTGTGGGTAGAGGGGCCCAACGGTTAGATCAGGGCATCCCAGGGACCCCAGGGGCAGCCTACGTGGAGCGGGGGCGCCAATACGCATCCCATAGGGCGCCAACCCCCGCAGATAGGCAGTTCTCAGCATAGACGGAGCATAGGGGTACTATTAGTTCTCCCACACTAGTTTTTCACGGTGTGTTTTTGTGTTGTTTTTTTTTTTTTTTTGGTGTAATCACAGGTTGGTGTTTTTTAAGCTAATATTTAATAAATTTGTTCATTTAAGTAATATATGATTAGTGGCTAAATTCTACTTAAAACATATTTGTTTCTATAATTTAACTTTCTGCATCAGCCACGATCAGTGTTTGCACTGTCCAAATCTGTTTAACCCCTTAGATGCTGATGTCAATAGTGACTACATCATTATCAATGGTTAACAGACTGTGGGGGCTTCCTCTTTATCCCAATTGGTGCCCTCAGATCATGATTTTGTGGTCCTGATGTTTGCGATTGGCAATTCATGACCAAATTCTGGCCTAAGAGTCTGCCGGCTGTTGTAACCTGTTCAGAAGTTAGAGGCATTTAGGTGGTAAAAATGCACATTGTCATTTCTGTCATGTGACTTTGCATTAATTCCTGAAAAGCAACTGAAGGGTTAATAAACTACCTGACAGCAGTTTTCAATATATCAGGGGGTGCTGTTTTTAAAATGGTATCACTTTTGGGGGTTTCCCAATATATGGGACCCCTAAAGGCACTTCAAATATGGCAAAGTCCCTAAAAAAATAAATTTTGTAAATTTTCTTGAAAAACTACTGCTACATTTTTAAACCTTAAACCCTAAAATGCTAACAAAATAAAAGAACATTTTACAAATGGTGCTGATGTAAAGCAAACATGAGAGAAATGTTATTTATTAATGTTTTGCTGTGGTATGACTATCTGGATTAAAGGGATAATCATTCAAAGTTTGGAAATTGCTATTTTTTTTACATTTTTCTCAAATTCCTGATATTTTTTATAAATGAACACAAAACATTTCGACCTAAATTTACCATTATCATAAAGTATAATGTGTCACGAAAAAACAGTATCAAATTCACTGGGATTTGTTGAAGCGTTCCAGAGTTATTACGACATAAAGTGACACTGGTCAAATTTCAAAAATTTAGCTTCGTCACTAAGGAGTTTCATGTGTCTAATGGGATCCCCCCTTCCAATTTTTGCTAATTTTTTCTATACCAATGCTTTTAAATCCTTGTTCATTTTTACCATTAACAGTTCTAAATCGCAAGGGAACATGATGCGTTTCCAGACATGTTTAATATTGTAAATATGTTTATTAATCCTAGTTTTTTTATTTGCATGTCATGCGACACCAATGACAACGTCTGCAAGGAGTTTCTATTTTCTCCCCATGTTTGCATGGGTTTAAACCAGGTTCTCTGGTTCATTCACACACACCAAAGACATACTGATAAGGAATCTAGATTGTGAACACCGATAGCTGCAGTGCCGATAAAATCTGTAAAGCGCTGTGGACCTAATAAGTGAATAAAATAAAATTAAAAATGCGACCAACATAAAACAAACTACATTGACATTCTAGTAGGTACATTACACTGGTAGAATCATACGTGATACCTACTTCAATATTAAAGGATCTATTGGAGTGACTAGACTTAAAAGAACACACAATAAGAGTGATCCATGGTGACGTCACCGCTGTGCTGTGCTTTCACTTTACGGCCGGCAGTCAGTTAGTGCGGGAAGCAGACGGCAAGGGACCTGACGGACACCGGAATGTGAGTATGTACTGTTTGTTTTTTTTTACATTTACGATGGTAACCAGGGTAAACATCGGGTTACTAAGCGCGGCCCTGTGCTTAGTAACCCGATGTTTACCCTGGTTACCCGGGGACCTCGGCATTGTTGGTCGCTGGAGAGCTGTCTGTGTGACAGCTCCCCAGCGACCACACAACGACTTACCAACGATCACGGCCAGGTCGTATCGCTGGTCGTGATCGTTGTTAAATCGTATAGTGTAACGGTACCCTTAGACAGAAGGCAGTGATAAAGGCATTGTCATGGCACAGTCCGGGGTCAGAATTTTAAAAAGGTAGTTGATAATGTCAAAAGGGCTAGGCAAATCCGAGGTTGAGCAACAAAAATCAGAATACAATACTAGGAGCACAGAGCACACACACCTCATGAGCAAAGCTACTAGCAGCAATCTAAGGCTGAGAGCTGGTTAGATAGTCAGGTAATTACTTTGAACAGAAGGCACATGGATGAAGCCATGGCACACCCTGGTCCCGATTGGATAGCTCAGCATACCCCAGCATTCGATTAGGCGGCTGAGCTGTTCATCACCATACAGACAGCTCACAACACATCTTTCCTAGATTAGACAGCAAAACTGTCACTCTTTTCGTCCAGTCTCACTGTTATGATGAATTGTGAAAACCGGTACAGTAAATCTAACATTGACATCTGTATTTTCTGTACCATCCTCCTTACTCCTTTTGTTCCTCAGTCTATACACCAGGTTATATTTATAGTCATGTAATTTTTTGAGTTTTTTTTGTTTTTTAATTTTACCCTCCCTTTCTATTTTTGATTGGTTTGTTGGAACTTTGAAGATAATGTAACATAATCAACATTTTTAATGCTTTACCTTTATTTTTAATTATATCAGTAGATGCATTAACAAACTTAATTTTTTTCTTTCGTTTATCAATATTAAAACATATTTAATAAAATATTAAAACAGTATTAAAACTACATTCATGATGAAAACTTTTCCATTCATTTAAAATATTGATGTTATCATTCGCATTCAGCAGTAATTGCCATTTTAACCCCTGCGGTTTATTAGCTACCAAAAGAATGTTTCAAGGCGATAACATCCCAAAGTAAATTCTTTGATTAAAATGTGTTCTAGATGGTAAAAAATACTCTCCAAATTATTTGGGTTATTTTCCACAAGATTGTCATGGGAAAGTTCATAATTTTTCTTTAAAATAGCTTTGGTTTTATTTAAAAAAATACCTATCTTAGATTTGTGATGGAATAGATAGATCTATACAATGACTTAAATATAGAAAATTAAAATGGACTAACAGTCGCAGTCTATAACAATGGCGATAGTAGGTTTAGAGAGCGCAAGCCAATGTCCATAGTCAAATAATTAAATCGTAGATACACCATGTTGATAAAACAAACTTGATTGAAGGTGTCAGAATCTTGTATGTGTGATTCAAGGACACACAGCTCAGTGCATGATGTAGGATAAATGTGCGTTGAGCCTTACTGCGATCTTGGTGAGACTGAATGAACAAATGAACAGCAGGTCAAGAATTGGTTTTATTTATATTTTATGCAGTTCCTCTTGTGTTATAATTGACTTGACATCTCTATTTTTCAGATCGGTGCGATTACAGCAATACCAGGTGTGAAGAATATTGGAGATATAATTCCATGTAAATCAGGTTTGGCATGGAATTATAAAAAACCCCTTTAGCACATGCAGTGGTAACATGACACCTGACCAGCTTCTTCCAAGGGATTTAAACCCCCAAAAGCTAACTGGTATGCAACCTTCTACAGGAAGACAACTGTGGATCCAAGCCATGCGGCCTGAGTCCTTTGTTCAGCCAGCTAGAATTTCATAAAGGAGTTATGGAAATACTGTACTTCCAAGCTGTACATTGTATATATTTCCAAGATCCCCAGAACAGGGCAAGCACCTGCCTGGTTGTCAAGCCAATCTAACACGCACGGGAAAGGAGAAAAGTAGAACAGACAGTAGCAGCTACAGTAGGTAGCAAAATTGTGTTTAGTCTCTATGACTAGCAGGGCCTCGGTCAGATCCTGATGGCACCAGAGCTGCTGTCCTAGGAGCGTCCATTAAGGACTTATCATCTTTCATAGGTTTTGAGAGATTTATCTCGAACTCTCCAGAGGATGAGCCCTTAGGTTCAGCCCAGAGGGCAGTAGGGGAGTGACCCAGCAGATTAAATGCTTGTGTGAAGCATATTCTATTGCTTTTTTCTCTGGGATGTTGCAGCGACACATTGTGTGATGAGAAATCACACATAAAGTGGGCCACAAGCCTCCAATGTGCCAGCCCCTCCTCTGCAAGCCAGACCTTTCATCTAACTGGCAGCTGACTATAAATTCTGCTTATATCTTTTGTCCTACCACTATTGAATTTGCATATCTGTCCATTATATATGTATAATCAGCGTGTATGCAGTGTATTGTCTAGTGGATTAAATATTTAGTTTAACCTTGGGCTGCTCTTTTATTTCGATCCACGAATACATACGTCCGATTCTCAACCTAATATCACATGCTGCTGGTGCTGATTTCTGGCCCGATATAACCCTGTTAATGTGCCAGTCGTATATCAAACGAGAGACTGGTGGCAGGCCTACCAGGCTGATAATGTTCTGCTTCACTGGTGCTAGTGAAAGGGGCCTCTCATTCTGTCAGTGATGTGGGCGAGTGTGGTGCCACATCAATGACTGCATGGTCCACCTTCTCTCACTCCCCGGGCCTCCCTGGGACCGTGTCGACATGTGGGAGTCTGTGTAAAACTGTGCTAAGCTGACCTTACATGTTCCCATGGGGTGCAGAACATCATGTTGGTTCAAGTGGAGAGACCCTACCATGTGATCCTACTGATATAATATTGATATCAAGCGGGGTGGCAAGGTGTGGATCCTTCACGTAAATCACACCAGGTTTATATAGTTTTTTTTATGGCTGCTGTCTAAAAGACACTTTTTTGTGCATCACCATCTTTTGAGAGCTATAATCTTTCCATATTTCTGCCGACAGAGTCATATGCGGGCTTGTTTTTTTTGCGGGTTGAGTTGCCTTTTTTATTGGTACCATTTTCAGACATATCATTTTTTGATCACTTTCTATTCTCTTTTTGGGAGTTAGAATGACCAAGAACAAGCAATTCAGGAATTGCTTTTCTGTGAATTTCTATTGCATGTGGTAAAATTGATAAGTCAGCTTTTTTCTTGAGGTCAGTACGATTACAGCAATACTTTATTTATGTCATATTTTTATATTTTGGCGCTTTTTACACAATAAAAACTCTTATAGAAAAACAAATTATTTTTTGCATCACTGTATTCTAAAAGCTATAGCTTTTTATTTTTTTCACTGATGGAGCTCTATGGCGACTTGTTTTTTGTGGGACACGATGACGTTTTCAGAGATACCATTTTTATTTACATTCAAATGTTTGCTTTTATTGCATTTTTTTTCCAGCGGTATGATGAAAAAGCATACTTTGCCATTTTTTTTGTTTTTTTTACAGAGTTCACTGAATGGGTTAGCTAATTTAACACTTTTATAGATTTGGTTGTTCCTTATGCGGTGATACCAAATATGTGTACATTTTTGTTCATTTTTTTAACTTAGAAATGTGTATTTATCAGTGTGATAATATTAATCGATATATTATTTTGTAAAACGTGTTTTAAATACTTTCAAAATATATTTTTTTGATTTTTTGTTTGGATTGGCAGAAGTATAAAGATGGCAAAACTGTGTGTTCTTTCATTTCATTAAAATACTTTTTAAAGAAAATTTACAAAATTATTTTTTTAAGGGGCATATCCAGGTTTGAAGTGACTTTAGGGGTCCTATATATAAAAAAAAACAAAAAACTGATACCATTTTAAAAACAACACCTCCTGACATACTGAAAACTGCTGTCAGGTAGTTTATTAACCCTTTAGGTGCTTTTCAGGAGCTAATACAAAGTGGCATGATAGGAACAAAAATGTTGATTTTTACCACCTAAATGTCACTGATTTTTTAACAGGTCAGTTTAGCCAGCAGACTCGAAGGCCGCTATTTGCTCGTGAATTGCCATGACAAACATCAGGACTACACAATCATGATCTCAGGGTGCCGATGGGGATAAAAAGGAGAAGCCACACTGTTTTAAACATTTATATGATATAGTTATTATTGACAGACAGATATGGACGGTGACAACACTGATCGCGGCTGATGCAGCAAATTGTCAGCTACAATATCCAGCCGACAGCTGTTGGATTGTCACCTATATGGGGATGCTATTCTCTTATATCTCAGGTCAGATAAAAGACATATTGGTGGTTATTAAGGGGTTAAAAGTTAATTGATAAATAATATTCCTCACCTATTGCTGAAATAGCTATTTATCCAAAAGTTGTGCACTGGTGCAAAACCTGCAGAGATACACAAATGTCTCTATTTACCAGTTATTTCCCTGAGTCTGCTGTTGGTGTGTGTAATAAAGGTGATATAAAAGAAATATTGGTTAAATAAATAGCGTATATTTATCTAGCAGTTGTGCGACTTGCGCAAAGCTTGGAAAGATACACAAACATCACTATTTACCAATGCCACTAATTTTCCTTACTCTGCTGTTGGTGTGTGTCATAAAGTTGATTCGAAAACATTTCTATTGGTTAAATAAATAGCATATATTTATCTAGCAGTTGTGTGACTGATGCAAAGCCTGGTGAGACACGCAAACGTTACTATTTACCTCTGTGAGGGTACTTGTGAAAAATAAAGCCTGAATTTTTTTTCATAGCTCATTCAATTTGAGAAAGGGTGACATTACGGAATAGGGATGTGGATGTGGTGGTGCCCACCAAGGCCGAGTGACAAGCGAGAAGGTGACTGTTTCTCTCAAAATTCGATTTGCGCGCTACACAAGAAAAATGCAAGGATGTTGTAGGTTGAATTGCAGACAAAGGATCCAGTCTGCTGACAAGCAGCACAACCAAGTCTTCCACATGGTCCAGTCTCAGTAGCCAAGAGGCTGGGCCTTACAATCTTCAACCTGGTCCTCCTTCCTCCCCCATAAAGAGTTCCAGGAGACATATGACCCCAATGCTGGCCACTCAGAGGAACTGTTTACGCTCTCTTGTAATTATTTTGGACTCTCAAAGTGCACCATTAAAGAGGGTTTTGAGGAGGTGGAGTGCAAACATGCACAAACATTTAAACAACTACGGCCAGAAAAAAGCCAAGTTAGGATAGGTCAATTCATGTCTGAAGAGGTGGAGGATAATCATGATGCACAGTTGCCATCATTAACCTTAAACTTGCAACTCAGAAGGAGGATCAGATAGATGAATTGGAAGACGACGTGGTCGATGATGAGGTCACTGATACAACCTGGCACAGTGGCATGCATAGCGAGCACAGCAGTGCAGAGAGGGATGAAATCCATAGCACAAAAACAGGCCAGAAGAGGTAATGGTTTGAACACAGGGAGAACTCGGTCAACTGTTGCACTCTGCTAGATAACAGGTCAAGGGTGCATTGTTTCCCTGTATGGCAGTTTTTTTCTGAAAGTCCTTCAGACAAGACAACTGTAATCTGTAGCATCTGCAATACCAAGATGATAGGAGGCAAGAACACTACCAACCTGAGCACCACCAGCATGCAGAAGCATATGGCAGCCAAGCATCCCAGTAGGTGGGTGGAATACCTGGGTACAAAATCTGAGCCTGACTGTGCAACCACTGCCCTTTTTCCCCTGTGTTACGGCCTTCCCAATCTGCTGACCAGGAACGAGGCAACTGATGCCTCTTGCCCACAGCCTGCAGTTGCACAGGCACAACAGTCAGCAACCACGTCCATTTCATTGTCCCAGCGCTGCTTTCAATGGTCCCTTGTCAGCAAATATGTCTCTTCCCAACTTGTTAGTTAGATAGGGCATACAAATTTATAAGCACTTTTACATTGTCCGGTGCTGGACAAAGACCATTGCTGGCTTTTCCAGGCACCTAAATAAGACTTGTGTCTCTTTATTAAACGGTTGCTTAACTTAAATTTTCTACATTTTGGTAGAAAAAAATGGTGATGGGTTTTGACCAGTTTCTGTTCATTTTAAGCAGGTCGAAGAGACTGGGTTAATATGCTCCACAGACCTATTCAGGCAGCAGTCTTAAACATATTGGAACATGGTCATTGCCACACTAAGGCCTTTACCTGAGCTCTGTAGCACTGCCTCTTACCTGAGTAATACACTCCTCATACCTCATCACTCTCTGGGACATATCCTGTATTTACCCCATTGTTGCTCAAAACCATGCAAAAGAAAAATTTTGCCTGGTTGGGTAGGTTCCAGATGAAATGCATAGGCTTGTCCAGATTGATCAATGTTACTCCAGTCTCTTTCCCTTGAGGAGGCTGCTTCCAAGTAAAATGAGGCTTGTACATTTTCCTGACATGGGTTTCAGGCCTGACAGACTGATCACAATACAGGCCCTTGCTTGAATACATTGCACTTAGAATTTAATTTTAATGCTTCTGGTGTCTGGAAGAATCCAATTTAATGAAATTGAGCATATAGCTCCCCCAACTCATGCATTATATTCACCTTACAGCAGCTTCACTTGCTATGACAGTGGCTCCATTGGGATCTGGTGGCCAAAATGAACTGTGGAGCTCATGAGACTCAGGTTTCATGGCATCTGCTGGCCCTCTGAAAATGTCTGGAAAGGGCAGCATAATACAGTGCTTTGCGAAAGTATTTGGCCCCCTGGAATGTTTCAACCTTTTCCCACATATCATGCTTCAAACATAAAGATACCAAATGTAAATTTTTGGTGAAGCATCAACAACAAGTGGTACGCAATTGTGAAGTTGAACAAAATTTATTGGTTATTTTAAATTTTTGTGGAAATTCAAAAACTGAAAAGTGGGGCGTGCAATATTATTCAGCCCCTTTAACTTAATAATTTGTTGTGCCACCTTTTGCTGCGATTACAGCTGCAAGTCACTTGGGGTATGTCTCTATCAGTTTTGTGCATCGAGAGAATGAAATTCTTGCCCATTCTTCCTTGTCAAATAGCTCGAGCTCAGTGAGGTTTGATGGAGATCGTTTGTGAACAGCAGTTTTCAGCTCTTTCAACAGATTTTCGATTGGATTGAGGTCTGGACTTTGACTTGGCGATTCTAACACCTGGATACGTTTATTTGTGAACCATTCCATTGTAGATTTTGCTTTATGCTTGGATCATTGTCTTGTTCGAAGACAAATCTCTGTCCCAGTCTCAGGTCTTTTGCAGACTCCAACAGGTTTTCTTCAAGATTGGTTCTGTATTTGGCTCCATCCATCTTCTCATCAATTGTAACCATCTTCCCTGTCCCTGCTGAATAAAAGCAGGCCCAAACCATGATGCTGCTGCCACCGCCATGTTTGACAGTGGGGATGGTGTGTTCAGGGTGATGAGCTGTGTTGCCTTTACGTCAAACATAACATTTGGCATTGTTGCCAAAAAGTTTGATTTTGGATTCATCTGACTAGAGCACCTTCTTCCACATGTTTGGTGTGTCTCCCAGGTGGCTTGTTGCAAACTTTAAACAACACTTTTTATGGATATCTTTGAGAAATGGCTTTTTTCTTGCCACTGTTCCATAAAGGCCAGGTTTGTGCAGTGTACGACTGATTGTTGTCCTATGGACAGACTATCCCACCTCAGCTGTAGATCTTTGCAATTCATCCAGAGTGATAGTGGGCCTCTTGGCTGCATCTCTGAACAGTCTTCTCCTTGTTTGAGATGAAAGTTTAGAGGAACGGCCGGGTCTTGGTAGATTTGCAGTGGTATGATGCTCTTTCCATTTCAATATGATTGCTTGCAAAGTGCTCCTTGGGATGTTTAAAGTTTTGGAAATCATCTTGTATCCAAATCCGGCTTTAAACTTCTCCACAACAGTATCACAGACCAGCCTGTTGTGTTCCTTGGTCTTCATGATGCTGTCTGTGCTTTAAACAGAACCCTGAGACTATCACAGAGCAGGTGCATTTATACGGAGACGTGATTACACACAGGTGGATTATATTTATCATCATTAGACATTTAGGACAACATTGGATCATTCAGAGATCCACAATGAACTTCTAGAGTGAGTTTGCTGCACTGAAGGTAAAGGGGACGAATAATATTGCACGCCCCACTTTTCAGTTTTTGAATTTCAACAAAAATTCAAAATAACCAATAACTTTCATTCAACTTCACAATTGAGTTCTTCACAAAAAATTTACATTTGGTAACTGTATGTTTGAAGCATGATATGTGGGAAAAGGTTGAAAAGTTCAAGGGAGCCGAATTCTTTTGCAAGGCACTGTAACTTCAAAATTCAGTGTGACAACCTCTATCCCTCCGCCAGGACATAAAAAATGGGTCATGGCTTGGTGTTCCTGCAAGACAATGACCCAAAATATAGAGCCAAGCCAACAAAGGAGTGGCTCAAAAAGAAGGACATTATGGTCATGGAGTGGCATAGCCAGTCTCCAGACCTTAATCCCATGGAAAACTTATGGAGGGAGATGAAGCTCTGAGTTGCAAAGCAACAGCCTCAAAATCTTAATGATTTAGAAATGATCTGCAAAGAGTAGTGGACCAAAATTCCTCCTGACATGTGCACAAACCTCATCATCAACTACAAAAAACATCTGACTGCTGTGCTTGTCAACAAGGGTTTTGCCACAAAATATTAAGTCTTATTTGCCAGAGAAATCAAATACTTTTTTCTCACTGCAAAATGCAAATAAATTTATATAATTTATACAATGTTATTTTCTTGATTTTATTTTTGATATTCTATCTCTTAATGTTAAACTTAACCTACCCTTAAAATTATAGACTGTTCATGTTTCTGTCAATGGGCAAACTTACAAAATCAGCATGGGATCAAATACTTATTTCTCCCACAGTATATCCCAACTGCTCACAGCCTTCTGGCAATGTACAAATGCTTGAGTTATTGCACTAACCTTGACCAAAATTCATAAAAAAACCTTCAATGCGCTGCCTTGAAGAACTTAGAATCACTGCAATATTGCAAATACGATATTTGCAACAAATACAGTATGTACTTAGAAAATGTTATGAAAATGTGTTAACACTGCAAAGAATATTAGATATTTTACAATAAGGAAAAATAAAACTTTTGTCTCTGCAGTAAATGAACTAGACTAGCTTGTGAAAAACAGATCAGATCAGTAAAAGCATTGCCAGTTCAATGGGATTTAACGTGCTCTGGTGAAACGCTATTGATGTGGCTCAAATAACAACATGTCTATCGAATGAAGACAGGTTGTTATTCCAGTTTCAGACTTCTAATCCATCTCAGACATCCCTGCAAATAGTTCCACATGGCTGTTTTTGCCAGATTATAACTTTACAGTTGCAAATTACAAGTGGAAAGTATAATATTATAGAACACTATTAATCTTGGCGCTGCTAACTGGTGCTGCTCTGATATAAACATTTTCAAATAACTATTAGCACAAAAAAAATAGGAAAATTGACATACAGATGTCCTATATAAAAATATTTGTATGGTACCTTTATGGGTTTTCAACAGGTAAGACTCAAGAATAACACAGATTAATCGGGCACTCCTTCGTAAATATAAAGTTGAAAAAGCAGTCCACTAAATTCTTCTAACAATCAGAATAAGCAACCACATTTATGAATCAACAATATTTTGAGCCAGTCAAGAATCTTTCTGAATCCTCCGCCTTAGGGCTTGTTTCCACTTGCGAGAAACACGTCCGTGTCTCGCATGTGGAAACCAAGCTCTGGCGCCGGCACTTTGGAGCGGAGCGTGCAGCTCCATGTGTTCCTATGCGGCCGCACGCTCCGCTCCCAAGTGCCTGCGCCACAGCTTGGTTTCCACATGCGAGATACAGACGTGTTTCTCGCAAGTGGAAACAAGCCCTTAATCACACTTACAATATCAGTTTGTATTCCTTTCAGTAATAATGCTCTCTTCATGCGTTACTGTGTCCAGTAATTCTACCTGCAATAAATTACTTGAGAATAAGCATAGTGCAGCCCAGCTGAGCAATTTGCTTCCATCAAACATGTAATTATACTCAAAAAATGTCAAATAAAAAAAATCATGTAAAATACATAAAAGAAAACCTGACGGCATGAATGCTCTCACCTAAGCTTGGGCTTCAGTTCTTGGCTTCTTCCTGAGTCAAACTTGCTGAGGCTACTTGCCCTAGAAAAAAGCCAGTAGGCGAAACCCAGGATCTGAAGAGTACTGGTGTGCTGAAAAAGTTTCAAAAATGAATTTGCTTGTAAGCATAATTAAACATTTGTTGGAATCAGCTTCTGCAGCCGGAATGCCAGTTATTTGGTTGTTCTTTAAGGTGATTTATTGATGATGGAACTCCTGTACACAGCAAGACAGGAAAATACACCTAGATTTCCACATCCCACCTAATTTGGCATAATTGGCTGATCGCTAAAAGTCACAATACTTTTGCTAGAGTTCTAGCTCCGAAACATTAATTAATAAGCCCCTATGTGTTCTGTAAATTAAACTGGTTTACTGCTATTTTGTAAAGAATGTGCTAGCCTTCTTTCCCAATATTAATGCAATGACTTAGATATATACATGTAGCCAGATGTTGGTCCAACATAGCTGATAAGTATTGGGGCATATGAATTACAAAAATATCAAACAGGATGCACATGTAAAGGTTTAGGCCAAACTGCAGTAGCCTCATACTGGTTTCTGCTATATTGCCTTCCTTAACTGGAGCTACGATTAAACCCTAATACAGGTGAAGTACTATAGGTAATTAGCGGTATAGTATGTACTGTAACTTTGATTCAGCTTCATCTTGTTAACTAAAAATTGGGTTTTTAAAAGCTGATGAAAAAGGCAGACTCCAAGCGCTCGCAGTCTGTAGAACTTGGACTGGGCAGATTCGTATGCATCATCAAGTGTCATCCAATCACAGAGATACAAAAAAGCACTATATCACTATGACTATCAGAGAGATGATAGTGCAGATACCTCAACCCATTCAGTAAATTTTGGTAGGTATTTCTATAAGGGAAGGCAGTTGGGGTATGCTATTGCAGGTGAGCTATCTATTTTGGTCCACAGCAGCCTGATCGGTCATAATCCCTTAGTGTAAGTTGATGTTTGCTAATTGTTCAGTAAATTAACACATCTTAAGCCCTTCACAACTTCTGCCATACATATACTATGCAAGTTGGAAGCGAGTGTATGGAGTAGGCTCACTGGCTGAGCTTGCCTCATACCTGACAGATCATGGCTGTGTGTTACAGCCAGGAGCTGCCTCTAACAATTCCGGGTGGAGCACAGTATTAACCTGTTAAATGCCGCTGTCAAACTTTAAATCCCTGTGGCAGGGTTTGAAAGGAGAACATGATTTTTAAAATATGCAGCAATCCACCGTGGTCCGTGGTCTGTCTCTAGAAGGATGTCTCTAAAAGGATAACGGCAAAGATGACAGCAGAAATATGCCAGAAGTGAGCCAGAAGTGAACAGAAGGTAAGACTAACCACTGTTAATAAATGTACTAAATTTCTTTCCCTTTCCACCACACTTACTCTCATCATGCTGACATACCCTCTAACAGTTTTAGCTCCATTACTCCTCAGCCTCCTTCGCTATCCTCAAACCCCAGCATCCTCTAACCAAGTAATAATCTCTCCTTCCCTCTTGCCTCCCACCTGACCTCCTCTGTTAACCTCCTCAACCTCAGATCTCTCCTAATAAAGCACAAAACAAGCCGCGCACTCTCCTTCTCCCACCTGCTCTGTCTCTCTCTGCTTCTCCTCACTGCTGGAGACATACCTCCCAATCCTGGACCCCCACAGCTCATACCTCCCATTACTACACCCTCCTATCGCTCCCAACCCAATATAAACACCCAAAATCTTGCCCACCTCAAATCGGTGCCCATGAAGCCCACCCCCAAGCATCCTCTCTCTGGATCACTATGGAATGCCCACTCCATCTGCAATTAAATCCACATGATTCAGGACCTCTTTACTTCTCGTAATCTTTTCTTTCTGGGCATCACCGAAACATGGCTGACATCCTCTGGCACAGCCTCCCCCTCTGCACTATGTTATGGTGGCCTCCACTTCACCCACACTCCTCGCCCTGGCAATAAACGTGGTGGAGGAGTGGGCCTTCTCCTTTCTTCCAACTGTACCTTTAACCCAATCCCACCTCTACCCTCCCTTATCCTCCCTTCTTTTGAAGTCCACACTGTCTGCATCTACTCCCCCTACAACCTCCAAATGGCTGTCATATACCGACCTCCAGGCCACACACTTCAAAAATAAGATCGACCAAACAAGGCAAGTCTTTGTCGTCAAACCACCACAACCCCTTTGTTTGCCAGGCCAATGCCCAAACCCCATAACTTCCCTCTCCTAAATTACTGAAGGGGAGCTAGCTCATCTTCTCTCCAAATCACACCTCACCACTTGTGCACTTCACCTTATCCCATCCCACTTCCTCCCCAACCTTACCACCACACTAATCCCATCCCTAACCCATGTATTCAACATATCACTAACTTCTGGTACCTTCCCCACTGCTTTCAAACATGCCCCTGTCACACCTATCTTCAAAAAGCCATCCCTTGACCCAAGCATTATGTCCAGCTATCGCCCCATATCTTTGCTCCCATTTGCTTCCAAACTCCTTGAGCAGCACGTCCATGCTGAACTTTCCTCTCACTTTACATCTAACTCTTTCTTCAACAACCTACAATCTGGCTTCCATCCCCACCATTCCACTGAGACTGCCTTGACCAAAATTACTAATGACTTACTTACAGCCAAAGCTAACAGACAATTCTCTATACTCCTCCTAGACCTGTCCTCTGCCTTCGACACAGTTGACCACTGCCTCCTACTACAGATCCTCTCTTCTTTTGGTGTCAAAGACCTTGCCCTATCTTGGATCTCCTCATACCTTACCAACCGCACAATTAGCATTTCCTACTCCCATACTACCTCTTCATCTCGCCCCCTCTCTGTTGGTGTCTCTCAGGGCTCTGTCCTTGGCCCCATACTCTTCTCAATCTATACACTATGGCTTCCAGTACCATCTATATGCTGATGACACTCAGATCTACCTCTCTGGCCCAGATGTCACCTCTCTGCTCTCCAGAATCCCAGAGTGTCTATCAGCCATATCCTCCTTCTCCTCTCTCTTCCTCAAGCTCAATGTGGACAAATCTGAACTAATTATCTTTCCTCCATCTCGCATATCTTCCCTACCTGATCTATCTATCAAAATAAATGAAATCACACTTTCCCCTGTCCCCAAAATCCACTGCCTCGGAGTAACTCTTGACTCTGCCCTGTCCTTCAAACTGCACATCCAAGTTCTCACCACCTCCTGTCGCCTCCAGCTCAAAAATATTTCTAGAATTCGTCCTTTCCTCAACCCTCACTCTACCAAAATGCTCGTGCATGACCTAATTATCTCCTGCCTCTACTATTGCAACATCCTCCTCTGTGGCCTACCTTCTAACACTCTCGCAACCCTCCAGTTCGTCCTTAACTCTGCTGCCTGACTAATTAATCTCTCTCCTCACTACACTCCTGCATCCCCTCTTTGCAAATCCCTTCACTGGCTCACAAATTCCCAGCGTATCTAGTTTAAACTACTAACACTGACCTACAAAGCCATCCATAACCTTTCTCCTCTGTATATTTCCGAACTAATCTCTCAATATCTTCCCTCACGTAATCTCCGGTCCTCCCAAGACCTCCTTCTCTCCTTCATGCTTATTCGCTCCTCACCCAATCGCCTCCAAGACTTCTCCTGAATATCCCCCATCCTCTGGAATTCTGTGCCTCAACACATCCGGTTATCCACCACATTTGGATCCTTCAAAAGAAACCTGAAAACCCACCTCTTCAAAGAAGCTTACAGCCTGTAATGACCACATGGCCACCTCAACAGCACCGGAGCTACTGCAACCCTCGACCTACTGTCTCCTTCCCCATAATCCTGTAGAAAGTAAGCCCGCAAGGGCAGGGTCCTCTTCCCTCTGTACCAGCCTGTCATTGTTAGCTTTGTTTACTGTAAGTGATATTTGTATTTTGATGTAGCTTCTTCTCATGTACAGCACCATGGAATTAATGGTGCTATATAAATGAATAATAATAATGCGCTGTGGCATTACTGTATTTAACATAAGCAAGCAGGTGATTGATGCTTCAAGTCCCCTAAGGGAAATAACATGAAAAGTGAAAAAAAAAAAAATGCTTTTAAAAAATATGAGAAAAAAAGTTCAAATCACTCTCTATTGCTAAATTAAAAATAAAGATGTAAAAAATAAAAAAAAACACGTGTTGGATTGTCGCATTCAGAAAAGTCTGATCTAATAAAATATAAAAATAATTAACCCATTCAGTAAAAGCCATAAACGAAAAAAAAATCAAAAATGACATAATTACATCTTTTTGGTCTCTGCAATTCCACAGAAAATGCTGTAGCGGGAGATCAATACATCACATCACCTCAAGTAGCAATAAAAACGTATTGCCATCACACACCTCCATCGACCGAAAAATAAAAACATTACGGGTCTCGTAAAATGGTGACACATCCCAAAAATTCCTTCTGATTCGTTTTTCAATACTAAAATAATTTAAATACTGGCCATGTTTGGTAACGCCATAATTGTATATCGTATCGTGATAAGTAGAATCATACTGAAATGTAATTTTTACTACAAAATGTACACTGTAAAAACAATTCCCCCAAAAAATGTCAGAACTGCATATGTCTATTTGGGCAGAAAAATAAAAGAGTTATAAAAAAAAAAGTTATAGCTCTATGAAGAAGGGGAGAAAAGAAACAAAAAGGCAAATTGACGCCGTTGTGAAGTGTAATGTTCCCACTGGATAATTATATTTTGATTTTATACGTTTTGTGCTAGTAGGGCGACAGATTGGCTGATTCACCATAAAATGCGAAATATTTCAACCAGTCAGTTTACATTCTTAGGCTGCCGTCACACTATCAGTATTTGGTCAGTATTTTACATCAGTATCTGTAAGCCAAAACCTGGAGTGGAACAATTAGAGTAAAAGTATAATAGAAACATATGCACCACTTCTGGATTTATCACCCACTCCTGGTTTTGGCTTACAAAATGTACAGTAAGATACTGACCAAATATGGATAGTGTGACGGCAGCCTTAAAAGAATGTCTTTGGCTACTCGCTTTCCATTTTTCTGCGTTTCATTCCTACAGTGTAATCAGGAAGAAGGAAAACATGCATACTTTACACAACAACCCTATTGGTAGACATTATGGTGGCAGACACAGTGGAACTCCTTCATTACTTACAGTTGTGCTCAAAAGTTTACATACTGGGCAGAATTTTTGCTTTCTTGGCCTTTTTTCAGAGAATATGAATGATAACACCAAAACTTTTCCTTCACTCATGGTTAGTGGTTGGGTGAAGCCATTTATTGTCAAACTACTGTGTTTTCTTTTTTTAAATCATAATGACAACCCAAGAAAATTGTTCGGGATGCAAAGAAAAATCACAAATAACATCAGCTGAAATACTGGACTCTCTGAAAACTAGCGGTGTGGCTGACTCAAGATGCACAATAAGGAGGCACTTGAAGAAAAATGGGCTGCATGGTCGAGTCGCCAGAAGAACGCCATTACTGCGCAAATGCCACAAAGTATCTTGTCTGCAATATGCAAAACAGCACAAAGACAAGACTCAAAACTTCTGGAACAAGATAACTTGGAGTGATGAGACCAAAATTGAAATTTTCCATAACCATAAATGTTACATTTGGAGAAAGGTCAACAAGGCCTATGGTGAAAGGGACACCATTCCTTCTGTAAAGCACGGAGGTGGATCACTGATGTTTGGGGGATGTGTGAGCTACAAAGGCACAGGAAAATTGTTCAAAGTTGAAGGAAAGATGAAAGCATGTTATTAACAAATACTGGAGGCAAATTTACACTCATCAGCCCAGAAGCTGCGCAAGGGATGTACTTGGACATGCCAACATGACAACGATCCAAAACACAAGGCCAACCACTAACCATGAGTGGAGAAAAAGTTTTGGTGTCATCATTGATAATCTCTGAAAAAAGGCCAAGAAAGCAAAAATTCTGGCAGGGTATGTAAACTTGTGAGAACAACTGTATATGCAGTTAGAGTACACAAAGCAAAGGGAATATAATCAGATGTAGCTGTGTGAAATGAGAAAGAGAGATGTCATGTACTGTGATAGTCTTCCATTATTAGGGTCAGTGTATTTGGTCCCTTCCTCAACACAAAATTCTCCACTCCTCTTCACCACCTGATTCAGCTGCTCTACACCTCCCCCCTCACCCCCTGCCAGGGATTTTGCAGTGAATTAGAATTGCAACTAACTAACTCTAAGGGTACCGTCACACAGTGCAATTTTGATCGCTACGACGGCACGATCCGTGACGTCGCAGCGATCGTATGATTATCGCTCCAGCGTCGTAGACTGCGGTCACACGTTGCAATCACGGCGCTGGAGCGATGCCGAAGTCCCCGGGTAACCAGGGTAAACATCGGGTTACTAAGCGCAGGGCCGCGCTTAGTAACCCGATGTTTACCGTGGTTACCAGCGTAAAAGTAAAAAAAAAAAAACCGTACATGCTCACCATCTGATGTCCGTCCGGTCCCTTGCCGTCCGCTTCCTGCTCTGACAGATCCGGCCGTACAGTGAGAGCAGAGTGCAGCAGTGACGTCACCGCTGTGATCTGCTCTCACTTTCCGGCTGGCAGACAGTCAGAGCGGGAAGCGGACGGCAAGGGACAGGACGGACATCAGATGGTGAGCATGTACGGTTTTTTTTTTTTTACTTTTACGCTGGTAACCACAGTAAACATCGGGTTACTAAGCGCGGCCCTGCGCTTAGTTACCCGATGTTTACCCTGGTTACCAGCGAACGCATCGCTGGATCGCTGTCACACACAACGATCCAGCGATGTCAGCGGGTGATCAAGCGACGAAAGAAAGTTCCAAACGATCTGCTACGACGTACGATTCTCAGCAGGATCCCTGATCGCTGCTGCGTGTCAGACACTGCAATATCGTAACGATATCGCTAGAACGTCACGAATCGTACCGTCGTAGCGATCAAAATTGCACTGTGTGACGGTACCCTAATGATGACTCATGCAGAGAATGAAACTTCCAGTTTGTACATAAAGCTTAGAGGAATTCAGCTAGTCTGTTTTTAACGTAAAAGAGAAGAATTAGCTGAGTATAGGAGGGAAATTATCAATTGTAAGTACTCAGTGCTATGTAATATGACGACTGCAATATATTAAGAGAATAAAAACTTTGATGGGAGGAGGAGTGTTTCTTTAAGTGTGCTGTTCCAACAGTCTGTCAGCAGCAGACTGTTAAAGTGACAGAAACTGTTCAGACAGGTCGATGACCCTCTGTCTTCTGTACTCATGGCACCAGCACAAGCACTTCCCCCATGTTTCTCCCTGGGCCCTGGAAAAACCTCCCTGTAGCCTGCAGCTACTGAGCAATATAGCCAAATAAACTGCAGTCCCGATGAGGAGGTTTATGTTATTTTAGATCCCTTGGGAAAATAGTCCAAATCTCTTTAGCCAGTTACCTTATTAACCCTTCATTTTTTATACTGTACACTAAATGAATTTGTGTGCAGCTAATAAGAATATTGGGCATAGTTGAATTAACTAGTATCAATGATACAAATTGGTTTTCAGTGCTCACTCCTGTGATTCAGGATGCTACTGGAATATTATCTCAGTTTCATATCAAGACGTTTTTCCAGCTCTTTTTCTGTATTGCTAAACATTATGAATGCTAAAGTAGGTCATGGATATTATTTAATTAGCTCATTTCCTCAGGCTAGCTGAAGATTAAATTGAGTCAATATCACAGGCATGCTGGGTGTCTTTACTAGATTTCATTTAAAAATCACCTTTTTATTACATGGCTGTAAAATATTTTTGAAATAAATACAGTTAGGTCCATATATATTTGGACAGAGACAACATTTTTCTAATTTTGGTTATAGACATTACCACAATGAATTTTAAACAAAACAATTCAGATGCCGTTGAAGTTCAGACTTTCAGCTTTCATTTGAGGGTATCCACATTAAAATTGGATGAAAGGTTTAGGAGTTTCAGCTCCTTAACATGTGCCACCCTGTTTTTAAAGGGACCAAATGTAATTGGACAATTGACTCCAAGGCTATTTCATGGACAGGTGTGGGCAATCCCTTCCTTATGTCATTCTCAATTAAGCAGATAAAAGGCCTGGGGTTGATTTGAGGTGTGGTGCTTGCATTTGGAAGGTTTTGCTGTGAAGCAAACATGCGGTCAAAGGAGCTCTCCATGCAGGTGAAACAAGCCATCCTTAAGCTGCAAAAACAGGAAAAAAAACCCATCCGAGAAAATGCTACAATATTAGGAGTGGCAAAATCTACAATTTGGTGCATCCTGAGAAAGAAATAAAGCAGTGGTGAACTCATCAATGCAAAAAGACCTGGGCGCCCACGGAAGACAACAGTGGTGGATAATCGCAGAATAATCTCCATGGTGAAGAGAAACCCCTTCACAACAGCCAACCAAGTGAACAACACTCTCCCGGAGGTCGGCGTATCAATACCCAAATCTACCATAAAGAGAAGACTGCATGAAAGTAAATACAGAGGGTTCACTGCACGGTGCAAGCCACTCATAAGCATCAAGAATAAAAAGGCTAGACTGGACTTTGCTAAAAAAAATCTAAAAAAGCCAGCACAGTTCTGGAAGAACGTTCTTTGGACAGATGAAACCAAGATCGACCTCTACCAGAATGATGGAAAGAGAAAAGTATGGCGAAGGCGTGGTACAGCTTATGATCCAAAGCATACCACATCATCTGTAAAACACGGCTGAGGCAGTGTGATGGCTTGGGCATGCATGGCTGCCAGTGGCACTGGGTCACTAGTGTTTATTGATGATGTGACACAGGACAGAAGCAGCCGAATGAATTCTGAGCTATTCAGAGACATACTGTGTGCTCAGATCCAGTCAAATGCAACCAAACTGATTGTTGGTCGTTTCATACTACAGATGGACAATGACCACAACATAAAGCCAAAGCAACCCAGGAGTTTATTAAAACAAAGAAGTGGAAAATTCCTGAATGGCCAAGTCAGTCAACTGATCTCAACCCAATAGAGCCTGCATTTCACTTGTTAAAGACTAAACTTCAGACAGAAAGATCAACAAACAAACAGCAACTGAAAACCACCGCAGTGAAGGCCTGGCAGAGCATCAAAAAGGAGGAAACACAGCGCCTGGTGATGTCCATGAGGTCAAGACTTCAGGCAGTCATTGCCAACAAAGGGTTTTCAACCAAGTACTAGAAATGAACATTTTATTTAAAATTATTGAATCTGTCCAATTACTTTTGGTCCCTTTAAAAACAGGGTGGCACATGTTAAGGAGTTGAAACTCCTAAACCCCTCATCCAATTTTAATGTGGATATCCTCAAATGAAAGCTGAAAGTCTGAACTTCAACTGCATCTGAATTGTTTTGTTTAAAATTCATTTTGTTAATGTCTATAACCAAAATAAGAAAAATGTCTCTGTCCAAATAAATATGGACCTAACTGTAGAAACATCTGAATCTGTTTTAGGATAGATAAGAGAGGTCAGTATCAGATCTTATTACTATAATCACTTAGCCAAACTTTAAAGAGAATCTGTCACATCTTTTTTCGATTTGAGATAAAAATATGGTTCAATTGTGCTTGAGCTCTGCTTTACATCAGTACCTTTCATATCCCCTGATTCCCCACCTTTGCTGAGAAAATCCCTTTGTAATCTCTCCATAAATTACACCGGTCCGGTCTGATGGGCAGGGCCAATTCGTCATATCTCCCCACCTCCTGCCTTGCTCTACGCTCTTCTTTCCTGCATTGGAGTTGTTTTCCTGCGCCTGCGCATTGAAGTGGCCTCCCGTGAGTGCACAGTATGTTTTGCCCAACAGTGGGCAAAGCATAAAAATCATTATTGCGCATGCACCATTTTACATTACGTTCTGGTCCCCAGAAGTCTTGCCATGCAAGGGGGCATAGAACATAATGAATAATGCCGGCGCATGCATAATAGTGATTTTATGCTTTGATCACAGTTGGGCGAAGCATACTGCGCAGGCGCTAGAGGCCAATTCAATGCGCACGCTCAGAAACTGTACGGGATCTATGCTATTCACAGATCTCTTTACGTCGAGAATGCCGAAGAGCGGCGGGAGAGATGGCGAATAGGCCCCACCCAACAGACCGGACTGGGGTAATTTACAAACGAAAACAGAGAGATTACAAAGGTATTTTCTCATCAAAAGCGGGGAGTCGGGGGATATGAAAGATACTGCTGTAATGCAGAGCTCATGCACAATTGAACCATATTTTTATCTCAAATCGAAAAAAAGGGGTGACATACTCCCTTTAAAGTAAAATGTAATATAACATATAGGTATATAAACTTTTTAGTCTAGTAGTTTTTCAGTAATGGAGGATACATAATTGTGACAGATGAATCTAATGGCCCAAATTTTATCATGTCATTATGACAGTATAGGTGAGATCGAGATCACACTTTCCAGGTGTGATGCAACTTCCTAACTTAGGTAATTTGTTCTGTTAAATATGTTGTCTCATGAAGGGAAATCTTTTATAATAGAATCTAGTTCAACAATCAGCTGATTGCTGCTGTTCCAGTTTCATTAAAGCCCCCATACATTTTAAATAGCTGTTGAATGAACTATGGTTCAGCCTCCAGCTATATCAACCGTCTGTGCCATATATATGAGCGTCAGCATTTGCTCTGCCAAGCACTCCTGTGTTTTCTCTATTAGGCTACGTTCACATTAGCGTCATTGGGCGCAGCGTCGTTGACGGATACCGACGCATGCGTCATGCGCCCCTATCTTTAACATGGGGGGCGCATGGACATGCGCCGGTATGCGTTGTCAAGCTTTGTACGACGCATGCGTCATTTGGGCGCACCAGACAGGGCGCGGACGACGCTACATGTTGCATTTTTCCTGCGCCAAATTTCCGGTAAACAACGCATGCAATGCACTTGCGTCATAAATGCGCCAAAAAAACACATTACTGTCTATGTACAACGCATAGGGCGCAGGTGCCTGTGTTGACCCACGTTGTTCGACGCATGCGCCTTTTGAGTAAAAAACAAGTGATTCAGTGTCTAGACAGTGACAAGACCACCCCATAGATATAAAAAAAGGGGGATTGCATTGTATTTCACTTGCCTGCACGTCTGGAAACAGAGAGTACACGAGACACAGCTCTGCTTTCAAGAGATGTAAGTATATAATTTCTCTGCCCATTTTTTTTTATTCTTTGCAATGTTTTTTGTTTGTTTTTTTTATGTGTGTGACTTGTTTTTTTTTTTTCTTGCAATTTATGGTGGTTTATTTAATTTTTATTGGGTTGTTATGCGTTGACCACATGCGTCAAGAAACGCTGCGTTGTGTATTGCGTTTTGGGTTGCGTCGACGACGCTGTGCCCAAAGACGCTAATGTGAACGTAGCCTTAGAAAGCCGTTGTCAGACATCTCTTTAAGATCAAAAGGATTGTTAGTCCAATATAGGATATGCTGGATCCTAATCTTCCCCAACAATCATCTGTCAGAGGCCCCCTTACACTACACTGTCAGCCAAACCCCTTGATATCAATGGGTTCAGCCAACTTTTGTCTAATGCATATAGGTTCGTTAGTCATGGAAGCCGTGCCTTTACATACAAATACCAGACATTCAGAAGTGATGCATACATATAATAGTAATTGTGGAACCTACCTGTATAATTTGAAGATGAGACAATTCCTTCCTTTTCCAGGCATGAGGTTTTTTTAATATTTTGGCACTCATTTATAATATTAAGAATGTATTTACCTTGAAGTAAAAATAAAGAAAAATATCAGAAAAATAACTGTTTTCACTTTTTTTTAGAACTTAAAATGTATCTAATCTGACAGATCTTTATTTTATTCAATTTTTGTCTTCCCAAAACAGCAATATTAAAAGATAATTTCTTAGAATATTTTCCACAATATATTTTAAATAAATTGAGTGCTACCATTCCACTTGTTAAAATGGTCTGTCTCTACATAGACAGCACTGAATGGATAGTTATAGGCATTGTAGGCACAGACCCAAAATCTTAACGCTCGTTTATGAATGTATCCATAAGTAATAGAGAAATGGAAAATCATGGAAAGTGAGGCGTTATGCTTTAAAAACCTTTATGAAATATGAAATACATTTAATAAAAGAGATGTGTCAAGAGACCTAATGAGTTCTTTTTAAGGCTAGGGTCACATGAGCGTAAAAGTTCCCTCATCTGAGAGATTTGTATCCCTGCAAAGGACACTCTGATCAAACGCTGATCGGATGTCCGAGGAAAAAATTTACATGCACATGGCCCCAATTGATTCCACTTCATGAAATTACCGTATTTTCCGGCGTATAAGACGACTTTTTAACCCCTGAAAATCTTCTTAAAAGTCGGGGGTCGTCTTATACGCCGGGTATCGCCTTGTACGCCGGGTGTATATGGTGGGTGGGGGGGAGTGGTCCTGATGACGACGAGGGGGCGTCTCACAGGAAAGTGAGTATCCCCCATTACCTCATCATAGCGCTGCAGCGTGGGGTCTCTGTGCTGGGAGCGGCGGCTGCTGTGCTGTGGGGCGGCGGCTCCTCTTCTGCAGTGTGGGGCCTCTGGTGCTGTGGGGCGGCGGCGGCGTATCTTCATGCAGTTGGGGCTCCTCCGGCATCTCCTTAAAGCTCGGAGGCCCCGCGGCGCTGGCAGCTCCATCGGTACAATGCGGTGGCCTCCGGGAAAATGGCTGCTGCTCAGATTCAGATCTCGTGTCCCGAGATCTCGGGACGAGATCTGAATCTGAGCATGCGCCACCCCCAGCGGCCATTTTCCCGGAGGCCACCGCATCGCACCTATTGAGCTGCCTCCGGGAAAATGGCCGCTGCTCAGATTCAGATCTCGGCTCCCGAGATCTCGGGACGAGATCTGAATCTGAGCAGCGGCCATTTTCCCGGAGGCCACCGCATTGTACCGATGTTGCTGCCAGCGCCGCGGGGCCTCCGAGCTTTAAGGAGATGCCGGAGGAGCCCCGACTGCATGAAGATACGCCGCCGCCGCCCCACAGCACCAGAGGCCCCACACTGCAGAAGAGGAGCCGCCGCCCCACAGCACAGCAGCCGCCGCCCCCCGCACAGAGACCCCACGCTGCAGCGCTATGATGAGGTAATGGGGGATACTCACTTTCCTGTGAGATGCCCCCTCATCGTCATCAGGACCACTCCCCCCCCCAAAAGGCACATATTCACCGGCCCTATAAGACGACATAGGGTGTATAAGAAGACCTGCGACTTTTAAGAAGATTTTATATTTTAACTGGTAAAGTTGGGGGGTCGTCTTATACGCCCAGTCGTCTTATACGCCGGAAAATACGGGTATGTAAAATAGCAAAGGGAGTCATTCTCACTTTTCAAAATCCCTACCACTCCCTTGCTGAAGCTTTCCTGACCCTCTACTGGTCTCTGTTTGCATTGTGATGACCTGGCATGTTGACACCTATGCAACATAGTCAATCAGGGCTGTGAAGTGTCAACAACTCTGTGGTCAGGAATGCAGCCAGTGACTGGTTGCAGCAGTCAATGTCGAGATGACTCAACATCACTTTAGGCGAGCAAACAAACAACATGGGGTGACCATTGAAGCATCTGCCCTGGAGAAACAGCAGTTGATAAGATAAATTGTAAACTATTGAGTTATTGGCCCTTTGGCACAAGAGGCTGAGGGAGTGCTGAATATGTCCATTGTATGAAACTCACAACAACACTTGAAAAAAACTTCTCCAAATGGAGATATTATTTGAGAACAACATGCTGGTTTTCCATACATTACATTGCTACTATTTGTCTCCATAACAAATGGAAAAAAATGATTTATGTCTTATAGTAAGGTACATTTGTATAGTGGTAAAACATAGTGGTATAGGATAGATGTGTAGTATGGATAGCATAGACGGGCTTTTATGTGAACAAACTGACAATATGTGTACATCCATGGGAAATATCAATCAGTGTATCTTAGCTATATATCTTCCCAGTGCTGGCTTTTGGAGCAGGCATAAAGGGGGCCCCCTGTGTCTGCAGCCCCTATATACAGTGCACAGAGAGGGTATAGCATTACTTACAGTGCACTACTCCCCGGTCTCTAGCCCTCTCCCTTGGCAGTGTCGGGTTAGAAGTTGAGAGTGAGGGGGAAGGGCCGTGTCACAGCACAGCAGAGGTCAGACACCGGGGCAGGAAGATGCCTGCACCCCTGTCTGTGTCTGTCTGTTTCCCCTCCTACTCATTATGGCTGCTCCTAAACCACTGTCCTGAGATCTGCATAAAAGAAGCAGCAAGACCTGGTAAGTATACATATATATGTATGTGTATCTGCAGTGGCGTAACTACAAAGTTATGGGCCCCGGTGCGAACTTCCAAATGGGGCCCCCCCCCTACCCCCCATACCCCCCCCCACCTTCCCCCGCCTCCGCAACCCCCCCACCTTCCCCCACCCCGCTTCCCCTAGATACGCCTCGGACTGTTGCAGGAATCTCCTGCACTGCAACATGGTGTTGGGTGCCAGCACAGCCCGCACAGTGGTATATAGAGCACAGCCCGCACAGTGGTATATCCAGCACAGCCCGCACAGTGGTATATAGAGCACAGCCCGCACAGTGGTATATCCAGCACAGCCCGCACAGTGTTATATACAGCAGAGCCCGCACAGTGGTATATAGAGCACAGCCCGCACAGTGGTATATACAGCAGAGCCCGCACAGTGGTATATCCAGCACAGACCGCACAGTGGTATATCCAGCACAGACCGCACAGTGGTATATCCAGCACAGACCGCACAGTGGTATATCCAGCACAGCCCTCACAGTGGTATATCCAGCACAGCCCGCACAGGGGTATATACAGCACAGCCCGCACAGGGGTATATACAGCACAGCCCGCACAGGGGTATATACAGCACAGCCCGCACAGGGGTATATACAGCACAGCCCGCACAGTGGTATATCCAGCACAGCCCGCACAGTGGTATATACAGCAGAGCCCGCACAGTGGTATATACAGCAGAGTCCGCACAGTGGTATATACAGCAGAGTCCGCACAGTGGTATATACAGCAGAGCCCGCACAGTGGTATATAGAGCACAGTCCGCACAGTGGTATATACAGCACAGCCCGCACAGTGGTATATACAGCACAGCCCGCACAGTGGTATATACAGCACAGCCCGCACAGTGGTATATACAGCACAGCCCGTAGTGGTATATAGAGCACAGCCCGCACAGTGGTATATAGAGCACAGCCCGCACAGTGGTATATAGAGCACAGCCCGCACAGTGTTATATACAGCAGAGCCCGCACAGTGGTATATACAGCACAGCCCGCACAGTGTTATATACAGCAGAGCCCGCACAGTGGTATATAGAGCACAGCCCGCACAGTGGTATATACAGCAGAGCCCGCACAGTGGTATATACAGCAGAGCCCGCACAGTGGTATATACAGCAGAGCCCGCACAGGGATATATACAGCAGAGCCCGCACAGGGATATATACAGCACAGCCCCCACAGGGGTATATACAGCAGAGCCCGCACAGGGATATATAGAGCACAGCCCACATCTCATCTCATCTCCCCCCCCCCCCCCCCGATAATGGCCCCACAGTCCGGTTAAAAAGAAAAAAAAAAACAACTCTCCTCACCTTTCCTTTTGCCCGCGCTGCTCCTGGCGGCTGCAGTCTGCCCAGGACACTGCAGGTGCGCGATGATATGACGTCATCGCGCACCCGCAGTGTACTGTCAGAGGCAGAGCGGGGAATGATGGGAGAGGAAGCGTCAGATGACGCTCTCTCCTCCCATCATTGCATTGAACTATACCGGTGTCATAGACGCCGGTATAGTTAAATGCGGCGGCGGCGGCGGCACTGGGGGGGGTTCCGGGGGAGGAACAGTGCAGCGGCCCACTACTGGCATCGGCTCTTCTGGCATTTGCCAGAAGTGCCCGATGGCCAGCCTGGCCCTGCTCAGACCTGCCGGCCCGGGGCCCCTGACCTGCGGGGCCCGGTCGCAATGGCGACCGCTGCGACCGCGGTAGTTACGCCCCTGTGTATCTGTGTTTGTATATGTACAGTATACAGTGTGTGCCTGTATATGTGTACAGTGGGTACGGAAAGTATTCAGACCCCTTTAAATTTTTCAATCTTTGTTTCATTTTAGCCATTTGGTAAACTCAAAAAAGTTCATTTTTTTTCTCATTAATGTACACTTTGCACCCCATCTTGACTGAAGAAAAACAGAAATGTACACATTTTAGCAATTTTTAGAAAAACTAAAATATCACATGGTCATAAGTTTTCAGACCCTTTGCTCAGTATTGAGTAGAAGCACCTTTTTGAACTAGTACTGCCATGAGTCTTCTTGGGAATGATGCAACAAGTTTTTCACACCTGGATTTGGGGATTCTCTGCCATTCTTCCTTGCAGATCCTCTCCAGTTCCATCAGGTTGAATGGTGAACGTTGCTGGACAGCCATTTTCAGGTCTCTCCAGAGATGCTCAATTGGGTATAGGTCAGGGTTCTGGCTTGGCCAGTCAAGAATGGTCACAGAGTTGTTCTGAAACCACTCCTTTGTTATTTTAGCTGCATGCTTAGGATTAGGGTTGAGCGACTTTCAATTTTTTAAGGTCGAGTTGGGTTTTGTGAAACCCGACTTTGTCCACAGTCGAGTCGAGTGCAGTCGGCCGATTATCGCTAAAAGTCGGGGATCGACCGAAACACGAAACCCAATGCATGTCAATGGGGAAGCATAGTCGGCAGTGAGTGGAGGCCAGGAAAACACCTACAGTGCCCATTTTAATGCCAAAAACATCCACTCTTGTTTCTGAAGCTTGTCAATCTTAATTAACTTTATAATAATAGTTGGGCATTGGAACTTGGGGGTCATTTTGCAAAAGTTGTGGAGGGTAGGGCTGGTTCAAGATTTTAGTGGGCCCAGGAAACGTGGACTACGTCACGGCGGTGGAGCAGTGAGAGGTAAGTATGTCAAGTTTGCAAGTGCTGTGATCCTAAGCAAGCAGGGAGGCCCCCTTGTTAGCATTGGCACTGGCACAGGGCCCCTCAAAGTACAGCGGTGTGTTTGCACGGCGGGGGCGCCTCCTACCAGCAGCGACACTTTTGCGTACTCTGAGGGGCCCTGTGCCAGTGACGTCGCCAACGAGTATGCCCCCCCCCACCTGATGAAGGAACCTGCACTTTCATCTGCACCTTCCTCTTTGTCCCTGTGTAAGGTGGTATAACATGCGGGAAGGGGAACGTTACTTTCAGCAGGGTCAGATTCTGGCTGTGTAGAGTGCAAGGGGAATGTAGTGGTCTAGGTCAATGTACCAGCAGACTCATCTAGCAGTGGCTGGGGAATGGGCAGGATGAGGAGGAAACAGATATAGGGCCAAAGAATAAAGTAGGCTAAATGCAGTTCAAAATTGGTAACAGGACTAAACAGGCGGCATTGCTTTGTTGAGTGGAGTAGCAAACCCAGGAGCAGCAGACGCTGTTTTAAGGGCCCAAACACACTAATAGGCCAAATGCAGTTTAATATTTGCTACTGTAGGCCAAAAGCCAGAAGGTAGAAGCTCAGCTTTATTCAGTTGAGGACCACACCAGGCAGGGGCAGACACCGTTAGTAGGCCGGAACCACCAATCTTTTAAAAAACAGCACTTAATGAGAGCCAGAAGGTAGAAGCTCAGCTTTATTCAGTTGAGGACAACACCAGGCAGGGGCAGACACCGTTAGTAGGCCGGAACCACCAATCTATTAAAAAACAGCACTTAATGAGAGCCAGAAGGTAGAAGCTCAGCTTTATTCAGTTGAGGACAAACACCAGGGAGCAGCAAACAGAGGTATTAGGCCCCATCCAGCAATTAAAAAAAAAAAAAAAGCTTAATCAGAGCCAGAAGGTAGAAGCTCAGCTTTATTCAGTTGAGGACAACACCAGGCAGGGGCAGACACCGTTAGTAGGCCCATAACCACCTATTTTTAAAAACACAGCACTTAAAGAGAGCCAGAAGGTCGAAGCTCAGCTTTGTTCAGTTGAGGACAACACCAGGGAGGGGCAGACACCGTTAGTAGGCCGTAACCACCAATTTTTTAAAAAACAGCACTTAATGAGAGCCAGAAGGTAGAAGCTCAGCTTTATTCAGTTGAGGACAACACCAGGCAGGGGCAGACACCGTTAGTAGGCCGGAACCAACAATCTTTTAAAAAACAGCACTTAATGAGAGCCAGAAGGTGGAAGCTCAGATTTATTCATTTGAGGACAACTTGAATTAGGGACTGCAGACAGACTTACCAGGCTGTCCCCTGTGTGGACCATGCATCCAATACATTAACCCATTGCGCCACAAAGGACACGTAACCTTCCGTGGCCATGCCTACTGCTCCATGTGTCTGTTGTCAGGTGTACCTTTGGACTCACAGATTGACAGAATGAAAGGACAATGTGGTCTTTAACATGCTGGTGGAGGGGTGGGATGGCTTTTCTCGCAAAAGAATTGTCAACTGGGTAGCTCATAGCGTGGTACAGCATAGTCCATCATGGCTTTATTAATATTAAATAAAATAAAAAAATAGGCTCTATGCACTGTAAAATAGGTTCCAGGGGTACACGGGCAGCAGTGGTCAGGTCAGTGGAGGCCTAGTGGAAGGAGGGACCGCAGACAGGCTTCCAAGGCATAACATAATAAAATGGGCTGGCTGTAGGCACTTTATAATTGGTTCCAGGGGTACACGGGCAGCAGTGGTCTGGTCATTGGAGGCCTAGTGGAAGGAGGGACCGCAGACAGGCTTCCAAGCCCTAACATAATAAAATGGGCTGGCTGTAGGCACTTTATAATTGGTTCCAGGGGTACACGGGCAGCAGTGGTCTGGTCATTGGAGGCCTAGTGGAAGGAGGGACCGCAGACAGGCTTCGAAGGCCTAACATAATAAAATGGGATGGCTGTAGGCACTTTATAATTGGTTCCAGGGGTACACAGGCAGCAGTGGTCTGGTCATTGGAGGCCTAGTGGAAGGAGGGACCGCAGACAGGCTTCGAAGGCCTAACATAATAAAATGGGCTGGCTGTAGGCACTTTATAATTGGTTCCAGGGGTACACGGGCAGCAGTGGTCTGGTCATTGGAGGCCTAGTGGAAGGAGGGACCGCAGACAGGCTTCCAAGGCCTAACATAATAAAATGGGCTGGCTGTAGGCACTTTATAATTGGTTCCAGGGGTACACGGGCAGCAGTGGTCTGGTCAACGGAGGCCGATTGTAATGAGTGTCTGCCAGTTAGTAGTCCAAAACAACAAATAAATGTGAATGTCTCGCATTAAAACAAAACAAAAACACTAAAGGGTGCAATCATTAGGTTCAGGGGTGGGATCCTCTGCGTTGTTTCAGACCTACTAATTTAGCGCAAAGTATTTACTGTGGTAAATAGAGGACACTGCCCCTGACTATGTTAAGTACCATCATACATGTCAACACAATGGTATTGTCAGTGGCAGGTATGGAAGGATGTCAGCGCATAGACTAAACATTGGTGGAAGTGTGAGAGATAACTGTGGAAGTGGTAGAGCAATGTTTGACCTGGGGGTGGGTGAACTCTCTTGTGGCCGGCGGTACAGGCCCAGGGCCCCTCATGTTACAACAGTGTGTCTGACGTTGGGTGCGCACCACCACCGCCAGAGACACTTTATTGTACTAGGAGGGACCCAGTAGCAATGCCGTCGACCAAAAGCGAGCACACCCACCTCTTCAGACAAACAGCAGTCTCACGGGTGCTTGCGCCAAGTCGCGATACCACGGCCCCGTGTGGGGAGTTTGGCCATTTAGGGAGGTGTAAACATGTCGTATGCTGGACAATCAGCTGCAGCAAATTATACATTAGAAAAGTAATTCACAGTAGTCCACAGGCAAGAGCTTTTCATAGGAAAGCTAGGTGTCGGCCGGGCAAGGTGGGGCAAAAGATTTCGAAATCCAGTTGTGGTTCATTTTAATGAATGTTAGATCATCAACATTTTGGGTAGCCAGACGAGTCCTTTTTTCGGTTAATATTGAACCTGCAGCACTGAATACTCTTTCTGATAGGACACTAGCTGCCGGGCAAGCAAGCTCCTGCAATGCATATTCTGCCAATTCTGGCCAGGTGTCTAATTTTGATGCCCAGTAATCAAATGGGAATGACGGTTGAGGGAGAACATCGATAAGGGATGAAAAATAGTTAGTAACCATACTGGACAAATGTTGTCTCCTGTCACTTTCAATTGATGCAGCAGTACCTGTCCTGTCTGCGGTCATAGCAAAATCAGTCCACAACCTGGTCAGAAAACCCCTCTGTCCAACGCCACTTCTGATGTGTGCACCCCTAACACTCCTAGTCTGCTGGCCCCTGGAGCTCGTGTGAGAACGATCACGTGCGCTGTGTGCTGGGAATGCCTGAAGCAAACGGTCAACAAGAGTTGATTGTTTGGTTGCTAATATTAGTTCCAAGTTCTCATGTGGCATAATATTTTGCAATTTGCCTTTATAGCGTGGATCAAGGAGGCAGGCCAACCAGTAATCGTCATCGTTCATCATTTTCGTAATGCGTGTGTCCCTTTTTAGGATACGTAAGGCATAATCCGCCATGTGGGCCAAAGTTCCAGTTGACAAATCTCCGGTTGTGATTGGTTGAGGGGCAGTTTCAGGCAAATCTATGTCCCTTGTGTCCCTCAAAAAACCAGAACCCGGCCTTGCCACGCAAACAATTTCCAGTGCCCCCGGGAAAGCTTCCTCATTAAAAATAAACTCATCCCCATCATCCTCCTCGTCCTCCACCTCCTCTTCGCCCGCTACCTCGTCCTGTACACTGCCCTGACCAGACAATGGCTGACTGTCATCAAGGCTTTCCTCTTCCTCTGGTGCAGACGCCTGATACTTTATGTGCGTCAAACTTTGCATCAGCAGACACATTAGGGGGATGCTCATGCTTATTATGGCGTTGTCTGCACTAACCAGCCGTGTGCATTCCTCAAAACACTGAAGGACTTGACACATGTCTTGTATCTTCGACCACTGCACACCAGACAACTCCATGTCTGCCATCCTACTGCCTGCCCGTGTATGTGTATCCTCCCACAAAAACATTACAGCCCGCCTCTGTTGGCACAGTCTCTGAAGCATGTGCAGTGTTGAGTTCCACCTTGTTGCAACATCTATGATTAGGCGATGCTGGGAAGGTTCAAAGACCGCTGATAGGTCTGCATATGGCTGGAGTGTACAGGCGAACGTCGGATATGTGAGCAAAGTCCACGCACTTTGAGGAGCAGGTCGGAGAACCCAGGATAAGTTTTCAATAAGCACTGCACCACCAGGTTTAAGGTGTGAGCCAGGCAAGGAATGTGTTTCAGTTGGGAAAGGGAGATGGCAGCCATGAAATTCCTTCCGTTATCACTCACTACCTTGCCTGCCTCAAGATCTACTGTGCCCAGCCACGACTGCGTTTCTTGTTGCAAGAACTCGGACAAAACTTCCGCGGTGTGTCTGTTGTCGCCCAAACACTTCATAGCCAATACAGCCTGCTGACGCTTGCCAGTAGCTGGCCCATAATGGGACAACTGGTGTGCAACAGTGTCATCTGCCGATGGAGTGGTTGGCCGACTGCGGTCTGTGGAAAAGCTGTCGCTTCTGCAGGAGGACGAGGAGGAGGAGGAGGGGGTGCGAACGCCTACAGCCAACTGTTTCCTAGACTGTGGGCTAGGCACAACTGTCCCGAAATTGATGTCCCCTGTGGACCCTGCATCCACCACATTCACCCAGTGTGCCGTGATGGACACCTAACGTCCCTGGCCATGCCTACTGGTCCATGCATCTGTAGTCAGGTGCACCTTTGTACTCACAGATTGCCTGAATGCATGGACGATGCGCTGTTTAACATGCTGGTGCAGGGCTGGGATGGCTTTTCTGGAAAAAAAGTGTCGACTGGGTAGCTCGTATCGTGGTTCAGCGTACTCCATCAGGGCTTTGAAAGCTTTGCTTTCAACTAAACGGTAGGGCATCATCTCTAACGAGATTAGTCTAGCTATGTGGGCGTTAAAACCCTGTGTACGCGGATGCGAGGATAAGTACTTCCTTTTTCTAACCAGAGTCTCATGTAGGGTGAGCTGGACTGGAGAGCTGGAGATCGTGGAACTTTCGGGTGTGCCGGTGGACATGGCAGACTGAGAGACGGTTGGAGACGGTATTGTTTCCGCCGGTGCCCTAGATGCAATATTTCCTCCTACAAAACTGGTGATTCCCTGACCCTGACTGCTTTTGGCTGGCAAAGAAACCTGCACAGATACTGCCGGTGGTGCGGAAAATGGTGGCCTTACAGTGACGGAAGGGATGTTGCATTGCTGACTAGCTTCATTGGCCGAGGGTGCTACAACCTTAAGGGATGTTTGGTAGTTAGTAGTGTTGAGCGATACCGTCCAATACTTGAAAGTATCGGTATCGGAAAGTATCGGCCGATACCGGCAAAGTATCGGATCCAATCCGATACCGATACCCGATACCAATACAAGTCAATGGGACTCAAGTATCGGACGGTATTCCTGATGGTTCCCAGGGTCTGAAGGAGAGGAAACTCTCCTTCAGACCCTGGGATCCATATAAATGTGTAAAATAAAGAATTAAAATAAAAAATATTGCTATACTCACCTGTCCGACGCAGCCTGGACCTCAGCGAGGGAACCGGCAGCGTTGTTTGTTTAAAATTCGCGCTTTTACTTGGTTACGTGAAGTCCCGGCTTGTGATTGGTCAGGGCGGCCATGTTGCCGGGACGCGGACCAATCACAGCAAGCCGTGACGAAATTACGTCATGGCTTGCTGTGATTGGTCCGCGTCCCGGCAACATGGCCGCCATTAACCAATCACAGCAAGCCGTGACGTAATTTCGTCACGGCTTGCTGTGATTGGTCCGCGTCCCGGCAACATGGCGCCGTGACCAATCATAAGCCGGGACGTCACTGGAGGCTGGACACGCGCGCTTTTTAAAATACGCGCATGTCCAGCCTCCCGTGACGTCACGGCTTGTGATTGGTTAATGGCGGCCATGTTGCCGGGACGCGGACCAATCACAGCAAGCCGTGACGTAATTTCGTCACGGCTTGCTGTGATTGGTCCACGTCCCGGCAACATGGCCGCCCTGACCAATCACAAGCCGGGACTTCACGTAACCAAGTAAAAGCGCGAAATTTAAACAAACAACGCTGCCGGTTCCCTCGCTGAGGTCCAGGCTGCGTCGGAGAGGTGAGTATAGCAATATTTTTTATTTTAATTCTCTCTTTTACACATTATTACATTAATGTTGTTGCGATACCCGATACCCGATACCACAAAAGTATCGGATCTCGGTATCGGAAATTCCGATACAGCAAATATCGGCCGATACCCGATACTTGCAGTATCGGAATGCTCAACACTAGTAGTTAGTCCAGGCTTGAAAATGCATGGTGGTTAAGTGTCTATGCATGCAACTAGTATTGAGACTTTTCAGATTCTGACCTCTGCTTAAGCTAGTTGAACATTTTTGACAGATGACTTTGCGCTGATCAATTGGATGTTGTTTAAAAAAATGCCAGACTGCACTCTTCCTAGCATCGGATCCCTTTTCAGGGATTGCAGACTGAGCTTTAACCGGATGGCCACGCTGTCCTCCAACAGGTTTTGGCTTTGACACGCGTTTTGGCCCAGATACGGGACCGGCAGATGGAACCTGTTGCGATGTTGATGCCTGCTGCGGCCCCTCCTCCACCTCCGCTTCTGAACTACTGCCGCCTGCACCCTGTTCCCCCAATGGCTGCCAATCGGGGTCAACAACTGGGTCATCTATTACCTCCTCTACGAGCTCGTGTGCAACTTCGTCTGTGTCACCGTGTCGGTCAGCGGTATAGCGTTCGTGGCGGGGCAACATAGTCTCATCAGGGTCTGATTGTGGATCAGTACCCTGAGAGGGCAATGTTGTGGTCTGAGTCAAAGGAGCAGCATAGTACTCTGGCTGTGGCTGTGCATCAGTGCACTCCATGTCAGAATCTACTTGTAATGGGCATGGCCTGTTAAGTGTTTCACTTTCTAAGCCAGGGACGGTATGTGTAAAGAGCTCCATGGAGTAACCCGTTGTGTCGCCTGCTGCATCCTTCTCTCTTGTTGTTGTTTTTGCTGAAGAGGACAAGGAAGCGACTTGTCCCTGACCGTGAACATCCACAAGCGACGTGCTGTTTTTACATTTACCAGTTTCAGAAGAGGAGGCAAAAGAGCTAGAGGCTGAGTCTGCAAGGTAAGCCAAAACTTGCTGTTGCTGCTCCGGCTTTAAAAGCGGTTTTCCTACTCCCAGAAAAGAGAGCGTTCGAGGCCTTGTGTAGCCAGACAACGAACCTGGCTCCACAGCTCCAGACTTAGGTGGAATATTTTTATCCCCACGACCACCTGATGCTCCACTACCACTACCATCATTACCAGCTGACAATGAACGCCCACGGCCACGACCTCTTGCACAAGACTTCCTCATTGTTTTAAAAACTTAACCAAAGTAACTTTATTTGTTGCTGTCAAACAACTTACACGGTGAGCTATAAGTTCAGTATGATTTCAATATCCCTTTACAGGTTGGTGAGACCACAAGGAAAATCAGGCCCAATGTTACACACTCTGTTTTCTGTGGCACCAAATCACAGAGATGCCACACACGCAGGACTGTCACTCAAGCACAAATGTCAATATTAATCTCCCACCTATTTTATTTTTTTTTTTTTTCAGGGAGACTTTAGAAACCAAATAAGATAAAATGATTTTTTCAGGGACAATTTAGAAACCAAATAATAAAAAAAAAAGGCTTTCTATGGCCCACTGAGTGAGAGATGGCACACACAGGAGTCAGGAGTGGCACACAAGCCCTGAGGCCAATATTTTTCTCCCACTGATTGATGTAGTGATTTTTTTTCAGGTAAATTTTAGAACCCAAATCAAGCAAAAAAATTAATAGGCTTTCTATGGCCCACTGAGTGAGAGATGGCACACACAGGAGTCAGGAGTGGCACACAAGCCCTGAGGCCAATATTTTTCTCCCACTGATTGATGTAGTGATTTTTTTCAGGTAGATTTTAGAACCCAAATCAAGCAAAAAAATTAATAGGCTTTCTATGGCCCACTGAGTGAGAGATGGCACACACAGGAGTCAGGAGTGGCACACAAGCCCTGAGGCCAATATTTTTCTCCCAATGATTGATGTAGTGATTTTTTTCAGGTAGATTTTAGAACCCAAATCAAGCAAAAAAATTAATAGGCTTTCTATGGCCCACTGAGTGAGAGATGGCACACACAGGGATGGCACTCTAGCAGAAATGCCAATCTTAATCTCCCACAAAAAAAAAAAAAAAAACAGGGACTGTCCTACAATTAGTATCTCCCTGCAGTAATCTCAGCCAGGTATGGCAGGCAGCAATAAGGAGTGGACTGATGCACAAATTAAATAAAAAGTGTGGACAAACAAAAACGATAGCTGTGCAGAAAGGAAGGAACAAGTGGTGTACACACAGCAATGCAGCTATCAGGGAGCCTTCTAGGGCAGCCCAATGAGCTACAGCGCTGAGGGAAAAAAAAAAAATGTAGCTTCCACTGTCCCTGCACACCGAAGGTGGTGTTGGACAGTGGAAATCACTACAGCACAAGCGGTTTGGTGGTTAATGGACCCTGCCTAACGCTATCCCTGCTTCTGACGAAGCGGCAGCAACCTCTCCCTAAGCTCAGATCAGCAGCAGTGAGATGGCGGTCGGCGGGAACGCCCCTTTATAGCCCCTGTGACGCCGCAGACAGCAAGCCAATCACTGCAATGCCCTTCTCTAAGATGGTGGGGACCAGGACCTATGTCATCACGCTGCCCACACTCTGCATTCACCTTCATTGGCTGAGAAATGGCGCTTTTCGCGTCATTGAAACACGACTTTGGCGCGAAAGTCGCGTACCGCATGGCCGACCCCGCACAGGGGTCGGATCGGGTTTCATGAAACCCGACTTTGCCAAAAGTCGGCGACTTTTGAAAATGAATGACCCGTTTCGCTCAACCCTACTTAGGATCATTGTCTTGTTGAAAGGTGAACCTTCAGCCAAGTCTGAGGTCCAGAGCACTCTGGAAGAGGTTTTCATTCATCATATATCTGTACTTGGCCGCATTCATGTGTGTCATGTGTGTCTTGCACTGAGGAGAGGCTTCCATCTGGCCACTGTGCCATAAAGGCCCGACTGGTGGAGGGCTGCAGAGATAGTTGACTTTGTGGAACTTTCTCCCATCTAACTACTGCATCTGTGGAGCTAAGCCACAGTGAACTTGGGGTTCTTCTTTACGTCTCCCACCAAAGCTCTTGTCCCACGATTGCTCAGTTTGGCTGGATGACCAGATCCAGGATGACTTCTGGTGGTCCCAAACTTCTTCCATTTATGAGTTATTGAGGCCATTGTGCTCTTAGGAACCTGGAGTACTGCAGAAATTATTTTGTAACCTTGGCCAGATCTGTGCCTTGCCATAATTCTGTCTCTGAGCTCCTTGGCCAGTTCATTTGACCTGATTCTCATTTGGTCTGACATGCACTGTGAGCTGTGACGTCTTATATAGACAGATGTGTGCTTTTACAAATCAAGTCCTATCAGTTCAGTTTAACGGAGCTGGATTCCAATGAAGGAGTAGAACCATCTCAAGGAGGATCACAAGGAAATGGACAGCATGTGACTTAAATATGAGTATCTGAGCAAAGGGTCTGAATACTTATGAGTATGTGATATTTCAGCTTTTCTTTTTTAATAAATTTGCAAAAATGTCTACATTTCTGTTTTTTTCAGTCAAGATGGTATTAGGGCTGGCGGAACGCGCCAAATAAATCTAAAGATAGCAATGAGGTGTGTTCGCAGCCCAGGGTCCACCGTGCAGAGATGGAACCTGCTGCTAAGTAATGGCTGAACAAGATGGCGGATGAACGCTGAACACACGTGTCTCAGTAGAAACGCTGTGACTAGGGTTGAGCGATACCGTCCGATACTTGAAAGTATCGGTATCGGAAAGTATCGGCCGATACCGGCAAAGTATCGGATCTAATCCGATACCGATACCCAATACCAATACAAGTGAATGGGACTCAAGTATCGGACGGTAAATCAGCCCTTTCTGTCCTTCTATATGGGGTTCTGGAGGGGGGGAGAGTGTGGGCGGTGCGTGGGCGGAGACTGCGTGTCTCTGTGCGGGCGGGGTCTGTGCGGGCCTGCCAGGGATCTCATTCTATGCGGCCGGCGCTGTATGCCCAGGCTTGATGCGGCGTGCCGGGGCTTGATGCGGCGTGGGAGGGCTCTGCGGCGTGCTGGGGGGGTCTATGCGGCGTGAGGGGGTCTAAGCGGCGTGCTGGGGGGTCTATGCGGCGTGAGGGGCTCTCTGCGGCGTTCTGGGGCGTCTATGCGGCGTGCTGGGGGATCTATGCGGCGTGAGGGGCTCTCTGCGGCGTTCTGGGGCGTCTATGCGGCGTGCTGGGGGGTCTATGTGGCGTGCTGGGGGGTCTATGCGGCGTGCTGGGGGGTCTATGCGGCGTGCGGGGGTCTCAGCGGCGTGCGGGGGTCTCTGCGGCGTGCTGGGGGGTCTCTGCGGCTTGGGGGGGGTCTCTGCGGCGTGGGGGGGGTCTCTGCGGCGTGCGGGGGTCTCAGTGCGGGCATCGTCCGATGGGACTACAAGTCCCATCGGGCTATGCCTGCTACACTGACAGTGATTGACACATTAGCCAATGATGGGACAGTAGTAGTCCCATCATCCGGCTAATGTGTTGAATGAAAAAAAAAAAAATACTCCATACATACATTCTACATACATACATACATATAGACATACAGTACATTCATACATTACATACATGACATACATTACATTAAACATAGATTACATACTCACCATTACTTGTCATTTTGATCCCCGAAGCCAGTGTCATCTATAAAAAATGTGAAAAAAACAAACAACCAATATACTCCCTGTCCGCAGAAATCCACGAGTGTCCCACGACGATCTCCCGTGGAGAGCAGCAGCATCAAATAATGCGACCGCTCTCTAGGGGCTCAGAAACACAATGACGGGAGGAAGGTATCCTTCCGCCACTGTATTCCTCCGACGCTGTAAAAAAAAAAAGTCCCTAGTCTCACTTTATGGCATTGCTGTATGAGACATTTTCCCATGCAGCAATTATATAAAGTGACACTTTGAACTCAGGTAACCTCAGTGATGCACTGCAGGAGCCATTGTCTCCTGTCAGTGTGTCACTGAGGGTCCTATAGAGCAGTGACGTCACCCGATGTCACTGTTCTATAGGGGAGATCGTCGTGGGACACTCGTTATTAATTGGACTACGGCGGACAGGTAGTATGCGGTTTATTATTTTACGTTTTTTGCAGGCGCTGAAGTATGGTAAGTATGGTGAAATGAAGAATATTAAAATACTTTTTCCTAATGTGTGCGTGTTTTATTAACCCTTTTCTTACTATTGGATTAATAACGGATAGGCGTCTTATTGACGCCTCTCCGTTATTAACCCGGCTTAATGTCACCTTACGATAGCAAGGTGACATTAACCCCTTATTACCCCATATCCCACCGCTACACGGGAGTGGGAAGAGAGGGGCTAAGTGCCGGAATTGGCGCATCTTACGGATGTGCCATTTTCGGGGCGGCTGCGGACTGGTATTTGTAGCCGGGGGGGGGGGGCAATATCCATGGCCCCTCTCTAGGCTATGAATATCAGCCCGCAGCTGTCTGCGTAGCCTTTCTGGCTATAAAATATAGGGGGACCCCACGTCATTTTTTTGGGGGGTCCCCCTATTTTAATAGCCAGTAAAGGCTACGCAGACAGCTGCGAGCTGATATTCATAGCAGGCTACAAATATTGGCCCCCGGCCGTCGGCTTTCCCCCTCTGGCGCAGAAAATTGCGCGGGAGCCCACGCCGTTTTTTTCCATTTTTTTTTTAAATTCAACGCTTATAAAGGCCTCTTTCACCCTTGCGTCAGTACGGGTCCGTCGCTATGCGTCGAGCCGACGTACCGACGCACGTTGTGAAATTTGTACACGACGTGGGCAGCGGATGCAGTTTTTCAACGCATCCACTGCCCATTCTGAAGTGCGGGGAGGAGGGGGCAGAGTTTCTGCTGCGCATGCGCAGTAGAAAATGGCAGACGCGACGGACAAAAAAATGTTCACTTGAACGTTTTTTCGTGCCGACGGTCCGCCAAAACTCGACGGATCCGTTGCAGAACGGACGCGACGTGTGGCCATTCGTCGCGATCCGTCGCTAATACAAGTCTATGGGGAAAAAAATGCATCCTGCGAGCACATTTGCAGGATCCGTTTTTTTCCGCCAGATCCGTTTTTTCAGTCGGATTCGTTGTTTTCCGCCAGATCGGTTTTTTTCCACCGGATCCGTTTTTTTCCGCCAGATCCGTTTTTTTTACATTGGATCCGTTTTTTTCTGCCAGATCTGTTTTTTTCCACCGGATCCGTTTTTTTCCACCAGATCCGTTTTTTTTCCGCCAGATCCGTTTTTTCCTGCCGGATCCATTTTTTTCCGCCAGATCCGTTTTTTCTCATAGAGTTCTAATAGCGCCGGATTGCGCCTGATGGCCACACATTTCATCCGTTTTTTGCAGGATTCGTTAAAAAAAACTGTTTCCGCCGGACGGAAAACTCATAGGAACGTTTTTTGTCCGTTATTTTTCATGCATGTTTCCATTCAAATCATGCACATTTTCCGTTTATTTATTTTCCAAAAACCTCATCAAAACCTGCATCAAAACTGCATGAAAAACCGCACCAAAAACCTGCATCAAAAACAGCATCAAAAACCGCACCAAAAACCTGCATCAAAAACCGCACCAAAAACTGCATCAAAAACCGCACCAAAAACTGCATCAAAAACCGCACCAAAAACCTGCAGCAAAAAAGCACCAAAAACTGCATCAAAAACTGCATCAAAAACCGCACCAAAAAACTGCAGCAAAAAACTGCAGCAAAAAAAGCACCAAAAACTGCATCAAAAACCGCATCAAAAAGCTACATCAAAAACAGCACCAAAAACTGCACCAAAAACTGCATCAAAAACAGCACCAAAAAACTGCAGCAAAAAAAGCACCAAAAACTGCATCAAAAACCGCATCAAAAAGCTACATCAAAAACAGCACCAAAAACTGCATCAAAAACCGCACCAAAAACCTGCAGCAAAAAAGCACCAAAAACTGCATCAAAAACCGCATCAAAAACTGCACCAAAAACTGCATCAAAAACCACATCAAAAAGCTGGAGCAAAAAAAGCACCAAAAACTGCATCAAATACTGCACCAAAAACTGCATCAAAAACCGCACCAAAAACCTGCAGCAAAAACTGCATCAAAAACCGCATCAAAACTGCACCAGTTTTTTATGCAGGTTTTGATGCAGTTTTTGCTGCAGTTTTTGATGCGGTTTTTGATGCAGGTTTTGGTGCTGTTTTTGATGTAGCTTTTTGATGCGGTTTTTGATGCAGTTTTTGGTGCTTTTTTTGCTGCAGGTTTTTGGTGCTGTTTTTGATGCAGTTTTTGATGCTTTTTTGCTGCAGGTTTTTGGTGCGTTTTTTGATGCAGTTTTTGGTGCAATTTTTGATGCGGTTTTTGATGCAGTTTTTGGTGCTTTTTGCTGCAGGTTTTTGGTGCGGTTTTTGATGCAGTTTTTGGTGCAGTTTTTGATGCGTTTTTTGATGCAGTTTTTGGTGCTTTTTTGCTGCATGTTTTTGGTGCGGTTTTTGATGTAGTTTTTGGTTCAGTTTTTGATGCAGTTTTTGGTGCTTTTTTTGCTGCAGGTTTTTGGTGCGGTTTTTGATGCAGTTTTTGGTGCTGTTTTTTATGTAGCTTTTTGTTGAGGTTTTTGATGCAGTTTTTGGTGCTTTTTTTGCTGCAGGTTTTTGGTGCAGTTTTTGATGCGGTTTTTGATGCAGTTTTTGGTGCTGTTTTTGATGTAGCTTTTTGATGCGGTTTTTGATGCAGTTTTTGGTGCTTTTTTTGCTGCAGGTTTTTGGTGCTGTTTTTGGTGCTTTTTTTGCTGCAGGTTTTTGATGCCGTTTTTGATGCAGTTTTTGGTGCTTTTTTGCTGCAGGTTTTTGATGCAGTTTTTGGTGCAGTATTTGATGCAGTTTTTGGTGTTTTTTGCTGCAGGTTTTTGGTGCAGCAAAAAAAGCACCAAAAACTGCATCAAAAACCACACCAAAAACCAGCAGCGAAAAGCACCAAAAACTGCATCAAAAAACGCATCAAAAACCGCACCAAAAACTGCATCAAAAACCGCACCAAAAACCTGCATCAAAAAAGCACCAAAAACTGCATCAAAAACTGAACCAAAAACTACATCAAAAACCGCACCAAAAACCTGCAGCAAAAAGCACCAAAAACTGCATCAAAAACCGCATCAAAAACTGCACCAAAAACTGCATCAAAAACCGCACCAAAAACCTGCATCAAAAAAAGCACCAAAAACTGTATCAAAAACTGAACCAAAAACTACATCAAAAACCGCACCAAAAACATGCAGCAAAAAAGCACCAAAAACTGCATCAAAAACCGCATGTTTTTGGTGCGGTTTTTGATGTAGTTTTTGGTTCAGTTTTTGATGCAGTTTTTGGTGCTTTTTTTGATGCAGGTTTTTGGTGCGGTTTTTGATGCAGTTTTTGGTGCGGTTTTTGATGTAGTTTTTGGTTCAGTTTTTGATGCAGTTTTTGGTGCTTTTTTTGCTGCAGGTTTTTGGTGCGGTTTTTGATGCAGTTTTTGGTGCTGTTTTTTTAGGCCATGTTCACACGCTGCGGTTTTTACCGCGGAACCGCCGCGATTTTGATGCTGCGGGTCCGCAGCAGTTTCCATAGCGTTTACATTAACATGTAAACCCTATGGAAACCGCAAACCGCAGTGCACATGCTGCGGGAAAAACCGCGCAGAAACGCAGCGGTTTACAACCCGCAGCATGTCACTTCTTTGTGCAGAATCGCTGCGATTCTGCACCCATAGAAATGCATTGAACCGCTTACTTCCCGCATGGGGCTGTGCCCACGTTGCGGGAAGTAAGCGGATAATGTGCGGGTGGTACCCGGGGTGGAGGAGAGGAGACTCTCCTCCAGGCCCTGGGAACCATAAAATAGTGTAAAAAAAAGAATTAAAATAAAAAATGAAGCTATACTCACCTCTCAGCGCTGCCCGCGGCCGTCCGGTCTCAGTTGCTGTGCCGAACAGGACCTGTGGTGACGTCGCGGTCACATGACCGTGATGACGCCGCGGTCACATGACCGTGACGTCACGAAGGTCCTTGTCGGCACAGCCGCTTGCAGCGCCGGGGAGATCGCGACGTCAGAGGGTGAGTATAGCCAATTTTTATTATTTTTTACATTACTATTGATGCTGCATATTGCTGCATATGCAGCATCAATAGTACAGCAGTAATCCCGCAGCGGAAACCGCGGAACAAACCGCGATAAATCTGCAGGGATAACCACAGCGGTTTTGCCCTGCAGATTTTCAATTCCGCTGCGGGATTAACCCGCAGAGGAACCCGCAGCATGTGAACATGGCCTTATGTAGCTTTTTGTTGAGGTTTTTGATGCAGTTTTTGGTGCTTTTTTTGCTGCAGGTTTTTGGTGCTTTTTTGCTGCATGTTTTTGGTGCGGTTTTTGATGTAGTTTTTGGTTCAGTTTTTGATGCAGTTTTTGGTGCTTTTTTTGCTGCAGGTTTTTGGTGCGGTTTTTGATGCAGTTTTTGGTGCTGTTTTTTATGTAGCTTTTTGTTGAGGTTTTTGGTGCTTTTTTTGCTGCAGGTTTTTGATGCCGTTTTTGATGCAGTTTTTGGTGCTTTTTTGCTGCAGGTTTTTGGTGCAGTTTTTGATGCGGTTTTTGATGTAGTTTTTGGTTCAGTTTTTGATGCAGTTTTTGGTGCTTTTTTGATGCAGGTTTTTGGTGCGGTTTTTGCTGCAGTTTTTGGTGCAGTTTTTGATGCGGTTTTTGATGCAGTTTTTGGTGCTTTTTGCTGCAGGTTTTTGGTGCGGTTTTTGGTGCAGTTTTTGATGCGGTTTTTGATGCAGTTTTTGGTGCTTTTTTGCTGCATGTTTTTGGTGCGGTTTTTGATGTAGTTTTTGGTTCAGTTTTTGATGCAGTTTTTGGTGCTTTTTTTGCTGCAGGTTTTTGGTGCGGTTTTTGATGCTGTTTTTGATGCAGGTTTTTGGTGCGGTTTTTCATGCAGTTTAGTTTTGATGCAGGTTTTGATGAGGTTTTTGGAAAATAAATAAACGGAAAATGTGCATGATTTGAATGGAAACATGCATGAAAAATAACGGACAAAAAACGTTCCTATGAGTTTTCCGTCCGGCGGAAAGTTTTTTTTTACGAATCCTGCAAAAAACGGATGAAATGTGTGGCCATCAGGCGCAATCCGGCGCTATTACAACTCTATGAGAAAAAACGGATCTGGTGGGAAAAAATGGATCCGGCAGGAAAAAACGGATCAGGCGGAAAAAAAACGGATCTAGCGGAAAAAAACGGATCCGGTGGAAAAAAACCGATCTGGCGGAAAACAACGGATCCGACTGAAAAAACGGATCTGGCGGAAAAAAACGGATCCTGCAAATGTGCTCGCAGGATGCATTTTTTTTCCCCATAGACTTGTATTAGCGACGGATCGCGACGAATGGCCACACGTCGCGTCCGTTCTGCAAAGGATCCGTCGAGTTTTGGCGGACCGTCGGCACGAAAAAACGTTCAAGTGAACGTTTTTTTGTCCGTCGCGTCTGCCATTTTCTACTGCGCATGCGCAGCAGAAACTCTGCCCCCTCCTCCCCGCACTTCAGAATGGGCAGTGGATGCGTTGAAAAACTGCATCCGCTGCCCACGTCGTGTACAAATTTCACAACGTGCGTCGGTACGTCGGCTCGACGCATAGCGACGGACCCGTACTGACGCAAGGGTGAAAGAGGCCTTTATGAGCGTTGAATTTAAAAAAAAAAAAATGGAAAAAAACGGCGTGGGCTCCCGCGCAATTTTCTGCGCCAGAGGGGGAAAGCCGATGGCCGGGGGCCAATATTTGTAGCCTGCTATGAATATCAGCTCGCAGCTGTCTGCGTAGCCTTTACTGGCTATTAAAATAGGGGGACCCCCCAAAAAAATGACGTGGGGTCCCCCTATATTTTATAGCCAGAAAGGCTACGCAGACAGCTGCGGGCTGATATTCATAGCCTAGAGAGGGGCCATGGATATTGGCCCCCCCCGGCTACAAATACCAGTCCGCAGCCGCCCCGAAAATGGCGCATCCGTAAGATGCGCCAATTCCGGCACTTAGCCCCTCTCTTCCCACTCCCGTGTAGCAGTGGGATATGGGGTAATAAGGGGTTAATGTCACCTTGCTATCGTAAGGTGACATTAAGCCGGGTTAATAACGGAGAGGCGTCAATAAGACGCCTATCCGTTATTAATCCAATAGTAAGAAAAGGGTTAATAAAACACGCACACATTAGGAAAAAGTATTTTAATATTCTTAATTTCACCATACTTACCATACTTCAGCGCCTGCAAAAAACGTAAAATAATAAACCGCATACTACCTGTCCGCCGTAGTCCAATTAATAACGAGTGTCCCACGACGATCTCCCCTATAGAACAGTGACATCGGGTGACGTCACTGCTCTATAGGACCCTCAGTGACACACTGACAGGAGACAATGGCTCCTGCAGTGCATCACTGAGGTTACCTGAGTTCAAAGTGTCACTTTATATAATTGCTGCATGGGAAAATGTCTCATACAGCAATGCCATAAAGTGAGACTAGGGACTTTTTTTTTACAGCGGCGGAGGAATACAGTGGCGGAAGGATACCTTCCTCCCGTCATTGTGTTTCTGAGCCCCTAGAGAGCGGTCGCATTATTTGATGCTGCTGCTCTCCACGGGAGATCGTCGTGGGACACTCGTGGATTTCTGCGGACAGGGAGTATATTGGTTGTTTGTTTTTTTCACATTTTTTATAGATGACACTGGCTTCGGGGATCAAAATGACAAGTAATGGTGAGTATGTAATCTATGTTTAATGTAATGTATGTCATGTATGTAATGTATGAATGTACTGTATGTCTATATGTATTTATGTATGTAGAATGTATGTATGGAGTATTTTTTTTTTTTTCATTCAACACATTAGCCGGATGATGGGACTACTACTGTCCCATCATTGGCTAATGTGTCAATCACTGTCAGTGTAGCAGACATAGCCCGATGGGACTTGTAGTCCCATCGGACGATGCCCGCACTGAGACCCCCGCACGCCGCAGAGACCCCCCCCCACGCCGCAGAGACCCCCCCCACGCCGCAGAGACCCCCCAGCACGCCGCAGAGACCCCTGCACGCCGCTGAGACCCCCGCACGCCGCATAGACCCCCCAGCACGCCACATAGACCCCCCAGCACGCCGCATAGACCCCCCAGCACGCCGCATAGACGCCCCAGAACGCCGCAGAGAGCCCCTCACGCCGCATAGATCCCCCAGCACGCCGCATAGACGCCCCAGAACGCCGCAGAGAGCCCCTCACGCCGCATAGACCCCCCCAGCACGCCGCAGAGACCCCCCCAGCACGCCGCAGAGCCCTCCCACGCCGCATCAAGCCCCGGCACGCCGCATCAAGCCTGGGCATACAGCGCCGGCCGCATAGAATGAGATCCCTGGCAGGCCCGCACAGACCCCGCCCGCACAGAGACACGCAGTCTCCGCCCACGCACCGCCCACTTTACATTATAGTGATTTTAGCACTGTGGGGACTTCCGATTCCGATACCCGATACCACAAAAATATCGGATCTCGGTATCGGAATTCCGATACCGCAAGGATCGGCCGATACCCGATACTTGCGGTATCGGAATGCTCAACACTAGCTGTGACCTGTTAGCAGTCACAGGGTGCAGCAGGTAGACACTGGTGGGATCCCCAGAACTAACCCCCACTACACTGGTGGTTGGACTCTCTCTGGCCCTCGGTGGCTTTTGAGCCCGCCCCTACGGACGCCCTGAGCAAAATGCTGAGTCCAAGTGGGAATTCCCACCCTACGCTAACAGAAGTGTGAACACAGCTGTGAAGCCACTATTAGGCACTGACTTGTTTGCTCGCTCCACTCACCCTAAGGCTGCCGTCACACTAGCAGTATTTGGTCAGTATTTTACATCAGTATTTGTGAGCTAAAACCAGGAGTGGAACAATCAGAGGAAAAGTATAATAGAGACATATGCATCACTTCTGCATTTATCACCCACTCCTGGTTTTGGCTGACAAATACTGATGTAAAATACTGACCAAATACTGCTAGTGTGACGGCAGCCTTATACCCAAACAACAACCAGAGGGAAGGGAATCATTTAGAAGCATTCACCAGAGCCAATCTCACAGCACACACATACATTGTCAGGTCTATACTAGTGCACGGCTGAGCAGCCATGCAAACCTTTTATAGTCGCAGCCTTCCGGGACCTTCCTGGTGGTCCAATCAGAGCCGCTACAGGACCAGGGCATGTGACCTCCGACCTCCAATGAGAGGTCGTCCCACGGGCATGCTCAGTAGATAAAAAGCGGGACTTAATCCCTGAAACACCTGCTCGCTGCTGATCAATGCTCATTACAAAGGCTGAGCCTTGGACAGCAGCTGTAACCAGACGCACAGTATCAGCTTAAGCCAGATGCTTTGACCGACGTCTCTGCTGAGCAGACTCCAGTGCGGCTGGGGAAGGATGGGAGATCACAGAGGACATGGTTTGAGATTCCCCCTGTGCAGCGGTTGGAACTCGACACCTAACAGATGGGGTGCAGAGTCTACATTAATGGGAAAAAATTTAACTTTTTTGAATTTACCAAATGACTGCAATGAAACAAAGAGTGAAAAATTTAAAGGGGTATGAATACTTTCCGTACCCACTGTATATACAGTGGATAAAAAAAGTATTTCATCAGCCACTAATTGTGTAAGTTCTCCCACTTAAAAAGATAAGAGAGACCTGTAATTGACATCATAGGTAGACCACAACTATGAGAGTCAAAATGAGAAATTAAATCCAGAAATTCACCTTGTCTGATTTGACAAGATTTATTTTGCAAATTATGGTAGAAAATAAGTTTTTGGTCATTAACAAAAGTTCATCTCAATATTTTGTTATATATCCTTTGTTGGCAATGACAGAGGTCAAACGTTTTCCGTAAGTCTTCACAAGGTTGGCGCACACTGCTGGTGGTATGTTAGCCTATTCCTCCATGCAGATCTCCTCTAGAGCAGTGATGTTTTGGGCTTGTCGCTTTGCAACACGGACTTTGAACTCCCTCCAAAGGTTTTCTATGGGGTTGAGATCTGAAGACTAGCTAGGCCACTCCAGAAACTTGATATGCTTCTTACAAAACCACTCCTTCATTGCCCTGGTGGTGTGCTTGAGATCATTATCATGCTGAAAGACCCATCCACATTTCATCTTCAATGCCCTTGCTGATGGAAGGAGGTTTGAGCTTAAAATCTCACAATGCATGACCCCATTCATTCTTTCATGTACATGGATCAGTCGTCCTGGTCACTTTGCAGAGAAACAGCCCCAAAGCATGATGTTTCCACCCCCATGCTTCACAGTAGGTATGGTGTTCTTTGGATGTAACTCAGCATTCTGTTTCCTCAAAACACGATGAATTTTGTTTCTACCAAACAGTTCTACTTTGGTTTCATCAGACCATATGTGTTACGGAACTGTAACACAGAACTAGGATAGAAGGGGGGAAAACTGACCCTGCACTGAGACTAGACAGATACCCTATGATGGAGTGGTGGACCCATTCCTTGCGAATAGACCCACCGACGATCCTAGGTTAATCTCAAGCGAAGACCTATAGATAGGGGGAAGGAGGTCCCTAAAAGATATAAGGACTGGGTATAAAAACAGGTCACCTCCTAATAGAAAATACAAAGAAGTCTGCAGAAACCAACAGAAAACGGAAACTAAGGATAGCAGAACTGGGGTCCCAGAACTGCACAATATCAAACACAGAAAGCTATCAAAGCACTTAGCCAGAACTCTAGCAGATTAACACTATTGTCCAGCAAGGACTGTGAGGCAGGTGCTGGGTAATAAAGGGTGATACAATCACCTGACCTAAGACAACCCAGCACCAGGGGAAAAAGACCAGCAGCCAGAAAGCCACGGTGGTGCAGTGGTAGCACAGCAGCCTTGCAGCGCTGGGGTCCTGGGTTCAAGCCCCACTAAGGACGACATCTGCAAAGAGTTTCTATGTTCTCTCTGTGTTTGCGTGGGTTTCCTCCCAAAGACATACTGGTAGGGAATTTAGATTGTGAGCCCCAACGGGGACAGTAACGATAATGGGTGCAAACTGCAAAGCCCTGCGGAATATGTTAGCGCTATATAAAAATAAAGATTATTATTAAGATGGCGGATGGTCAAAAACAAAACAGATTCTAACAATAGAATTGACATTCTCCCAATACTCTTCTGGATAATCCAAATGCTCTCTATTAGTGATGAGCGAGTATACTCATTGCTCGGGTCTCCCTGAGCATGCTCGGGTGATCTCTGAGTATTTGGATGTGCTCAGAGATTTACTTTTCGTTGCCTCAGCTGCATGATTTACATCTGCTAAATAGGCTGAATACATATGAGGAATGCATGTTTGTTAGGGAATTCCCACATGTATTCAGGCTGTCCAGCAGCTGTAAATCATGCAGCTGAGGTAACAAAAACAAAATCTCCGAGCACTAACAAATACTCGGAGATCACCGAAGCATGCTCGGGGAGACCCGAGCAACAATGCTATTCGCTCAACACTACTCTCTAGCAAACTTCACAGGCCCGGACCTGTACTGGCTTAAGCAGGGGGACACGTCTAGCACTGCAGGATCTGAGTCCCTGACAGCATAGTTTGTTACAGATGGTAGCCTCTCTTACGGTGGTCACAGCTTTATGCAGCTCATTCATTAGGTCCCTCTGTGTGGTTCTGGGATTTTTGCTCACCATTCTGGTGATCATTTGGATGAGATCTTGAGTGGAGCCCCAGATCAAGGGAGATTATCAGTGGTCTTGTATGGGTTCCATTTTCTTATTATTGCTCCTCTCACGATTCACACCGTGACCGTCACCCCTACGTCACGGATCGGGGTGACCTTAAGCCAACAGACGGCTATCACATGTGCAGGGGGGCTTATCCTAGTTATCCCTCCACTGCTACAATGTGATGAAAAAACACACACACAAGGCTATTGACCTCCTAGTTTACAGCAGGGGCTTATTTTAGGTATCCCACTGCTCTTCAATATACCACGAGCTGCAGGGATTTATGTATATCCCGCTTTACAGCTCTGCTTAAACTTGCAGCTCTCTGGCGCCCCCTTACCCTCAGGTCAGATTAGGTACTGCACCTAGGGTAATTAGTCACCAGAAAGGCTGCCTGCTATGTACTGGCTATCGGGCACGCTGCAGCGAGGCGATATAACTACTCCCACTCAGGCAGGAACAATAATTATTAACGCTGCAGTCGCTACAACAACACCCAAAGGCCCCGCACATGGTATGCTGCCACCTGCTTCTATTAAACGAGTCCGAAGCTAACCTAAAACAGTAGCGTAATTCCCTTCAGAAGCATTAGGGTACGTTTTAGAGCATGAAGAACGAATCTAGTATTTTAATTATTTTACTCCATTAAAGATTAAGTCGGTGTTTATAAAAAGGTATAAAAGATGTTACAAAATGAGACAATTGAAAATGTGCAAGGTAATTATAAAATAAAGGGATTAAATGAAAAAAGGTAACACTCACATGTTCTCAGGACATTGCAGGCAACCAGGCTAGTGGGTGGAGTTCCCATATGTCCCAATGCATCAGGACTGGCAGTCAGGACTCCTCAGATAAGACTCAGACAGACTCTGACAGACTCTGGAGGCTGGGTAAAGTGGAGTCACTTAAATAACCACAGCCTTGTGACATCACGAACAGGGCTGGCTTCCTCAGACCCTCCTATCTCTTCAGTCTTAGTAAATTTAACACAAGTTTGTCTAATGCCTGTATCTCTGCTACAGAACATGTCATAATCATAACACACCCAGCATTCATCTTGTATTAACATTGGCGTTCTAATGAGACCAAATTTGGGTTTGATGGGATGCATCGTTCCAGAGAAATCTATACTCTGTCCCTGTAGGAACTAGAAGCCCGTGTTTACCGTGGCCGATAGATCCACCGATGGAGATTCACAAACTGGATGTATTATTTTCCTAGCTTAAACCGTTGGTCCAATATCTTATCATATTAGAACAAAGACCCCCATGGATTTTGGAGAACTTCTATACCAGTTCTAGCTGGAGAGATGGGAGGGGGACGAGTAAGTTGCTCAGAGTCTGGAATTTACAGCCAGAGCAATAAAATCTCTTCTACACCCATTGAAAAGAAAAGCTAAATCCTGAAGTGAAGGGGGGTCAACGCCCACCCTATAGGTGCTGGCAATGAGAGACTAAAGCTTATATTATATTTCATACAATATCATGACAGATCCCATAGTTGATTTCAAGCTGCTTGCCTATTGCAGATTCAGTCTTCCCAGCCTGGTGCAGGGCTACAATTTTTTTTCTGGTGTCATTCGACATCTCTTTGGTCTTCATTATAGTGGATTGTGACAGTTTGAGGTTGTGTACAGGTGTCTTTTATACTGATAACAATTTCAAGCAGGTGCCATTAATACAGGTAATGAGTAGAGGACAGAGGAGCTTCTTAAAGAAGAAGTTACAGGTCTGTGAGAGCCAGAAATCTTGCATGTTTTCAGGTGACCAAATACTTATTTTCCACCATAATTTTCAAAATAAATCTTGCCAAATCAGACAAGGTGATTTTATGTATTTGTTTTCCTAACAAACAGGCATTCCTCACATGTATTCAGTCTGTCTTGCAGCCGAAAATCATGCAGCTGAGGCGAGACAAAAACTAAATCTACGAGTAACGAGTATACTCGTTCATCACTAAATGCATTATACCTTCAATCAAACTAAAAAAAAAGTGAAAGTCCAATACAGGAACTAGATAAAAAAAGGAAAAAACATTTAAAAAAATATGTTAAAAATATTACAAAATAATAGTAGTAATAATAATAATAATAAAAATAATAATAATACAAACATTATTATTATTGCTGTTGTTATTATTATTTTTACACACTAATAAATACACATATTTATGTAAAAAATAAACAAAAAAGTACACGTTTGATATCGCCGAGTCCGGAGCAATCCCATCTATAAAAGTGTCTTGCTAGTTAACCCCTTCAGTGAACGCCATACAAAAAAAACACAAAAAGAAGTACCAAACTATGCTTTATTATTATTATTATTATTATTATTATTATTATTATTTATTTATATAGCACCATTAATTCCATGGTGCTGTACATGAGAAGGGGTTACATCAAAATACAAATAACACTTACAGTAAACAAACTAACAATGGCAGACTGGTACAGAGGGAAGAGGACCCTGCCCTTGCGGGCTTACATTCTACAGGATTATGGGGAAGGAGACAGTAGGTCGAGGGTTGCAGTAGCTCCAATGGTGTTGAGGTGGCCGTGTGGTCTTTACAGGCTGTAAGATTCTTTGAAGAGGTGGGTTTTCAGGTTTCTTTTGAAGGATCCAAAAGTAGTGGATAACCAGATGTGTTGGGGCACAGAATTCCAGAGGATGGGGGATACCCGGGAGAAGTCTTGGAGGCGATTGGGTGAGGAGCGAATAAGTGTGGAGGAGAGGAGGAGGTCTTGGGAGGACCGGAGATTACGTGAGGGAAGATATTGAGAGATTAGTGTGGAAATATACGGAGGAGAAAGGTTATGGATGGCTTTGTAGGTCAGTGTTAGCAATTTAAACTGGATACGCTGGGAAATTGTGAGCCAGTGCAGGGATTTGCAAAGAGGTGAAGCAGGAGTGTAGCGAGGAGAGAGATTAATTAGTCAGGCAGCAGAGTTAAGGATGGACTGGAGGGGTGCGAGAGTGTTAGAAGGTAGGCCACAGAGGAGTATGTTGCAGTAGTCGAGGCGGGAGATGATTAGGGCATGCACGAGCATTTTGGTAGAGTGAGGGTTGAGGAAAGGACGGATTCTGGAAATATTTTTGAGCTGGAGGTGACAAGTGGCGAGAGCTTGGATGTGCAGTTTGAAGGACAGGGCAGAGTCAAGGGTTACTCCGAGGCAGCGGATTTTGGGGACAGGGGAAAGTGTGATTTCATTTATTTTGATATATAGATCAGGTAGGGAAGATATGCGTGATGGAGGAAAGATAATGAGTTCAGATTTATCATACTACTTGGAATTTTGGGGAAAAATCTGATTTTTTAAAAATTTTCTTAGCTCTGCTATAAACTTATATAATTAGGCTGTAGAGGGAGTTGGTGGACAATAATCTGCGCTGCCGACAGAATGGAGACGTATATTCCAGTATGGTACAGTAAGGTGGTGGTTTATTTAAAAGTGTTTCAAAATATATAACTTTTTCTTCAGGAAAACCACAGCCACGATGCCTGTGGTTTTTCCTGAAGAACAACTTAGATACTTCAAATCGACTTGAAATAAACCACCACCTTACTGTACCATACTGGGATATACGTCTCAATTCTGTCGGCAGCATGAAATATTGTCCACTAACTCCCTCTACAGTCTGATGTCTGGTGTTCGCTTGCTGACCCTTAGATCCGCTGATTTTCTATATTATATGCATCTTTAACAGATTGAGTGAGTTTAATCTGAGTCCTAAACTAACTATATTTCTCGGATAAGACACTATTTGCCCTGATCTCTCCTATAGTTTCTTGGTTATAAACTTATGTAACGCACCTGGTGGTTCAAAATGCTCACCACTAGTGTTGAGCGATACCGTCCGATACTTGAAAGTATCGGTATCGGAAAGTATCGGCCGATACCGGCAAAGTATCGGATCCAATCCGATACCGATACCCGATACCAATACAAGTCAATGGGACTCAAGTATCGGACGGTATTCCTGATGGTTCTCAGGGTCTGAAGGAGAGGAAACTCTCCTTCAGGCCCTGGGATCCATATTAATGTGTAAAAGAAAGAATTAAAATAAAAAATATTGCTATACTCACCTCTCCGACGCAGCCTGCACCTTACCGAGGGAAGCGGCAGCGTTCTTTGTTTAAAATTCGCGCTTTTCTTTCCTTACGTGAAGTCCCGGCTTGTGATTGGTCGCATGCCGCCCATGTGGCGGCGACGCAACCAATCACAGCAAGCCGTGACGTAATTTCAGGTCATTCAGTATTTTAAAATTACGCTCCGGCTTTGTGATTGGTTGCGTCGCAGTCACATGGGCGACGCAACCAATCACAGCAAGCCGTGACGTAATTTCAGGTCCTTAAGGATTTTAAAATTACGTCCCGGCTTTGTGATTGGTTGCGTCGCAGTCACATGGGCGCCGCAACCAATCACAAGCCGTGACGTCACGGGAGGCTGGACACGCGCGCATTTTAAAATGGGCGCGTGTCCAGCCTCCCGTGACGTCCCGGCTTGTGATTGGTTGCGGCGCGGTCAACCAATCACAAGCCGGGAGGCTGGACACGCGCGCATTTTAAAATGGGCGCGTGTCCAGCCTCCCGTGACGTCCCGGCTTGTGATTGGTTGCGGCGCGGTCAACCAATCACAAGCCGGGAGGCTGGACACGCGCGCATTTTAAAAATTTTAAAATGCGCGCGTGTCCAGCCTCCCGGCTTGTGATTGGTTGACCGCGCCGCAACCAATCACAAGCCGGGACGTCACGGGAGGCTGGACACGCGCTCATTTTAAAATGCGCGCGTGTCCAGCCTCCCGGCTTGTGATTGGTTGACCGCGCCGCAACCAATCACAAGCCGGGACGTCACGGGAGGCTAGACACGCGCCCATTTTAAAATGCGCGCGTGTCCAGCCTCCCGTGACGTCACGGCTTGTGATTGGTTGCGGCGCCCATGTGACTGCGACGCAACCAATCACAAAGCCGGGACGTAAGTTTAAAATCCTTAAGGACCTGAAATTACGTCACGGCTTGCTGTGATTGGTTGCGTCGCCCATGTGACTGCGACGCAACCAATCACAAAGCCGGAGCGTAATTTTAAAATACTGAATGACCTGAAATTACGTCACGGCTTGCTGTGATTGGTTGCGTCGCCGCCACATGGGCGGCATGCGACCAATCACAAGCCGGGACTTCACGTAAGGAAAGAAAAGCGCGAATTTTAAACAAAGAACGCTGCCGCTTCCCTCGGTAAGGTGCAGGCTGCGTCGGAGAGGTGAGTATAGCAATATTTTTTATTTTAATTCTCTCTTTTACACATTTTTACATTAATGTTGTTTCGATACCGATACCCGATACCACAAAAGTATCGGATCTCGGTATCGGAATTCCGATACCCGCAAGTATCGGCCGATACCCGATACTTGCTGTATCGGAATGCTCAAAACTACTCACCACACATCTAGATAAGTTCCTTGAGGGGTCTAGTTTCCAAAATGGTATCATTTGTGGGGGGTTCCCACTGTTTAGGCACATCAGGGGCTCTCCAAAAGTGACATGTGTCTGCTCTCGATCCCAGACAATTTTGTGTTCAAAAAGTCAAACCTTGCTCCTTCCCTTCCGAGTCCTGCAGTGCGCCCAAACAGTGGTCTTCCTCCACACATTGGGTATTGGTGTACTGAGGAGAAATTGCACAACAATTTTTTGGGTTCATTTTCTCCTGCTACCTTTGTTAAAATAAAAAAAGTGGTGCTAAAAGAAAAATTTGTGTGGAAAAATGTGATTTTTAAGATTCAATTCACCCACAGTAGAAAATTGATAATGGCACACCAGCAGGCAGTCATGGGCCATGTATGAAGTATCAGGCTCTGGGCCAGCATTAAGCTTTGAATTTAAGTTTCAATTAAGAACAGTTGGGAGAGGGAGCGGTGTAAGCCTTCATTGTTGAGAGCACTGATAACTCATGGAACAGCTCAAACTATTTTTGTTGCCAGCCACCCTCAGGTGGCACAAATATCAACTTGGTAGTGCACTAATGTTAGAAAAATGTAAGGATAGTAACACATGTAGTTGACTGATCAATTGACCCACAGTAGAACATTTTATAATGGCACAGAAGCAATCAGCCATGGGCCATGCATGAGGTTTCAGGTTTTGGGACAGCATTTAGAGCTTTGAGATTAAGCTTTAATTAAGACAAACCTGTAAACCTGCTATGCTGGGAGCCATGATACCTCATGAAAAAGCTCAAACTGCTTTTTTGCTCAGCCACACGCAGATGGCACAAATATTAGCTTCATAGACTACTATTATTTAAAAAATTTAAGGATAGTAATACAGGTAGTTGACTGAAAGCAAGTGAAGACCTGCGGTCTGGGAGACCTGCTGGCAACATACATGAAGGAGGCCAAATGTGGAGTGCAAACATTTAAAAAAAATGATTGCCACACACTACTAAAATAGCATCAATTTCCCCAGAGTAGAAATAGTACAAGCAGCCTTAGACACCCCTTCCACTACATTCAACTCACCAGATGGAAACCAAAATTAGGAGTCTCCACATTTCAAAAAAATTGTTTGTAACATCAGCAGCAGTAGGCACAGAAGGCAATAACATGAGATCAATGTATGACGCTAAAAACACCATCACCTAGTCTGCCCAGTCTGTGATTAGGGTGTAAAAGTAATTGGAGGTCCATGACTTGCTCATCTTGATGAAAGTTAGGCTACCTACAATTTCAGGTGACAGCCGTATGCACTCATCAATCAGGACACCACCAGCAATGCTAAAACCATGTTCTGAGAGAATGCTGGCTGCTGGACATCACAAAACCTCCAAGGTGTAACGGGTGAGGTCAGGCCACTCTTTCATTTTTGAAGACCAAAATTCAAAAGGATCCAAATTCCCCCTGATGGCATTGATATTGAGCTCAAAATAGTCCTGCACCATCCTCTCCAGTCACTCACCACGTGTCAGACTTGTACTCTCTTCTGCTGATGCACGTGCTGGACAAAAAAAAATGTGTGAAATGACTCATAGAATCGCTTCTAGCACTTGCACTGCTGTTGCTGCTAATGTTTTTGTGTTGACAACTCGACGTTCCTGGGGTTGGAAGTCTATAACTTTGATGAATACTGTGTCCCTCACTGCTATCTTGTGAAAAAACAGTCTTAAGATTGTCTACAAGTGTGTTTTGATACTCCAACATGCACGCGTCCCTTTCAGGGGGGAAGCATCTTTCAAAATGTACTCTTATTCTGTGGATCTAACAAAGTGGCAACCCAGTAGTCAGCACTATTTCTAATCCTAACAATACAGGGATCATGTTGCAGATAGCAAAGAAAGAAGGCACTCATGTGTTGGGCGCTTCAATGAGGTCCAAGTCCATGGTGTGTTCGTGGCAGATTAACACTCAAGCTTGCTTCCTCCATCCCTCCCACCAACCATGGACAACAGAGAGGGGATCATTATCTTATCCATCTACTGACTGCTGCACGCCCATCACCTCTTCCTTCTCATCCTCCTACATTTGCTCTTTGGCTCCTTCACCTTCAGTAACAGCTTGTATAGTACCATGAGCCCCCCTCGATCACTGTAATCCATCCCCCAATGGTACCCGCCTGTGTGATGACAGTCCTTCATCAGTGCCCACTCCGCAAGCATGTTTTGCACCACGTCCGTACTGCATTGGCCCAGGCTATGCAAAAGGACATACTGAACTAGGGCTCATTCCTGCTGCCACAGTCGTTGCAACATGCTCACCAATCCGCATTTTGGCGCTTTGTAATTCCCAGACTAAGGCATGTTGATCACGCATGTGCCTATTCAAGTATTTAGTAGTCATATTATTGCAATTTTTGCCTCTAATGGGACTTCCTTTGCAAAAAAAAGGCCCAGGCTTGTCAAACGCTTGCTATCTTTGCGAACTGCAGACTCGTGAACTATGCAGGCAGAGATGTTATGGTGGTTTGAGAAAGATGTGTTGTGCTTGGTGAAGCAAAAACAGCAGGCATCTCCACTTCCATAACAGCTGACGGGCTTTCACTCACCCTGACTGTAGAGGGTAAACAAGTGAAGGATCAGCAGCCGGAGACCTGTGTGAGAACACTTGCCATGGTGATAGAGGAAGAGGAAGAATTTTAGTACATTGCAATTCCCAGACTAAGGCATGCTGATCGTCCATGTGCCGATTCATGCATGTAGTAGTCATTTTATTGCAATTTTTACCTCTACTGACTATTTTTTTTTACAAAGTTGGGAGATAAGGTGAGTTGAGTCATCTTTTCTGTATTCAAAAACTAATAGGCTAGGCAACCCTTGCCACCCATGTGAATTGCAGACCCATGACCACTGTGGCCACAGCCAGAGTTGTTGCTTGAGATTCAGTGTTTGTCTTGGTTGCATCACTTCATGTTTGTGCAACAAACTGCAATGCAACCTCCGCATTTTCCTCCTCCACCACCTTCTCTGCTGAGCTACTCATCTGGGTACCTGTGTGTTCACACCAAGTGAGATCTAGCACCTTATCATCATCCTCTCTAAGTTCCCACTCCTCTTCCTGCCCTGACAGTCCAGTACAGTCCGCGTGCACATCAGGTATCTGAGTCTCCTCAGGGGGTTAACATCTGGTGACAAGGGTCTGGATTCTGCTTGGCCACTTGTTGGGCGGTTGGAAAGTTTGGACGCAGAGGGAAACAAGGGTGTTATGAACTGGTGGCCTAGGAGCAGCATGGACGAGCTCTGGAGTAGGTGGCCTCTATACTGACCGCAGACCCTGAACTTAACACATCAACTAGAAGTAGCCATGGGATGTTCCTGTCACTCCCTAGACACCTCGTCACGGCCGGAGGACTAATTACACCTAAAGAAAGAAACAGGAATACTATCTTGCCTCAGAGAAAATTCCCAAAGGAAAGGCAGCCCCCCACAAGTATTGAATGTGAGAGGAGAGGGAAATTACAAACGCAGACTGAAAACAGAATTTAGCAAAGGAGGCCACGCTACCTAGAAAGAAAAGACAGGAAAGAGTACTGTGCGGTCAGTATAAAAAATACTACAAAATCCACCACAGAGAATACAAAAATCTCCACACCTAACTAAAGGCATGGAGGGTAACTCTGTGACTCCAGAGCTTCCAACTTGGCTGAGTAAATCTTAACACAGACAAAGCTGGACAAGAAAAAACATAGCAATTCAGAGAACTATTATGTCCACCGCATGTGGACTGCAAAAACAGAGCCAGGACTTATCTTTGATGATTTGGACAATCCAGAAGGAGAAACCAAGCAGAGATGTGGATCCCTAGAAAACAATGGACAACTGGCACTCAATAAAGGAAGGAGCCAGACTAAATAGCCCCGTCCAAAGTGGAAGCAGCTGATGACTGTTGTGAAGGACAAACAGCAGCACTACCACTTATAACCACTGGAGGGAGCCCAAGAGCAGAACCCACAACAGAATTCACAACACAAGGGTAATTTGGGTGCCACCTCTGGATTTGTGTCATGTTAAGCTGGAGAAAAGGAGGAGAGGTCACTTGATGCAGCGCTTGCTATCCTCTGGAGCACATGTTCTTTCAGATTCTCATCTAAAAGGCATACTGCTATACTGCTGCCAAAGAAAGGGAGTCAAGTAGACCATCTAGTAACAGATGTTGCCAGTTGCCTTTGGATAGGATGAGACAATGTTTGTTCAGTAGAGCTTTCAGTAACATTACCACCTAACCCACATCCACGTCAAACACCAAGCCCGTTTCCCCTTTCACTACAACCTTGCTTTTTCCCACTCATGCTATATATACTCTTCCCCTCTTTTAACCAGCTGTTTCACAACCATAGGCCCAGAACTGTCAGTCAGCTGTCACTAAATGAACAATCAGTATTTATTTTCTGAGATATTATGCTTGAACAACATTATTAGCTCTAATGATTTTGATTCGCAAATAGGGCTTGATGCCTGAACCCCAATATTAGACCTAATGATTTTGATTAGCAAATGTGGCCTCCTGGCTGCATCCCAATATTAGCCCTAATGATTTTGAAAAGAAAATTGGGTCTGGTGACTGCTACCCAATATTAGCCATAACAATTTTTAGTTAGCAAATGGAGCCTCCTGGCTGCACCCCAATATTAGCCCTAACTGTTTTCGTTAGAAAATGGGGCTTTATGGATGCACCCTAATATTAGCCTGAACAATTTTGATCAACAAATTTGACTTCCTGAGTCCTGACTACAACACAGTATTAGCCCAAATACTTTCTAGTATTAAATGTGGACATCTGCCTGCACAACAATATTAGCACAATCTAGTTAGTTGCTGGTTTATCGATTTCACACAGAACAGGATCCTATTTGACTATATGACAATTTGCAGCAGCATCAGCATTTCAAGCCTCTCTTTGCTGTTACACTGATAACATGATGCCAGCAAAACAACATGTAAGCTTTTTATATGGAGAGGGACATGTGAGTTCGGGAGCCAATGACAGAAGCCCTTGTCTCTGGACTTTGTGGATGGTTTCTGTGCCCTGATTGGCTGCCAAATGTACACACATTAAGTTAATAAAACATTTCCCCCCACTCATCATACAGAACCACTATCCTAACCAAAGTCCTAACAAAAGCATTAGAGCAAACAAAATCATATGCTGAACTGTGACCGAATTTTGCCGACTCTGAGGAAAAATGATTGATAAACCCAGCACGAATCCGAATGTGCTACGTTTATGCCGAATTTGAGATTCCAAACAAATTAGCTGATCTCTAGTTATCACCAGTTGTTTAGTGCTCCAGGTAGGTCCTTGTAGACGTTGCTAAATATACACCTAGGGTACCCTAGGCTAGCAGTGTTTTTGAGTACACAGAGGTATTTGATTTGTAGTTTAATACATAAAATAACTTCCTAAGTTTGAGGGTAAGGGTACCGTCTCATAGTGGCACTTTTGTCGTTACGACGGCATGATCCGTGACGTTCCAGCGATATCCATACGATATCGCTGTGTCTGACACGCAGCAGCGATCAGGGACCACGCTGAGAATCGTACATCGTAGCAGATCGTTTGGAACTTTATTTCGTCGCTGGATCTCCTGCTGTCATCGCTGGATCGGTGTGTGTGACACCGATCCAGCGATGCGTTCGCTTGTAACCAGGGTAAACATCGGGTTACTAAGTGCAGGGCAACGCTTAGTAACCCGATGTTTACCCTGGTTACCATCGTAAATGTAAAAAAAAACCAAACAGTACATACTCACATTCCGGTGTCCGTCAGGTCCCTCGCCGTCCGCTTCCCGCACTGACTGACTGCCGGCCGTAAAGTAAAAGCAGAGCACAGCGGTGACGTCACCGCTGTCCTCTGCTTTCACTTTACGGCCGGCACTCAGTCAGTGCGGGAAGCGGATGGCGAGGGACCTGACGGACACTGGAATGTGAGTATGTACTGTTTTTTTTTTTTTACATTTACGATGGTAACCAGGGTAAACATCGGGTTACTAAGCGCGGCCCTGCGCTTAGTAACCCGATGTTTACCCTGGTTACCCGGGGACTTCGGCATCGTTGGTCGCTGGAGAGCTGTCTGTGTGACAGCTCTCCAGCGACCACACAACGACTTACCAACGATCACGGCCAGGTCGTATCGCTGGTCGTGATCGTTGGTAAATCGTTTTGTGTAACGGTACCCTAAGACTAATTGTTCTCTTATATGACAGTCACAGCGCAAACAATGTCAATGTAAATGTTGGACAATTTCAATGATCAAACAGTATTCAAGTAGTTTTGTCAATGGCTTTTCACAGTGATTGTCCAGTGGAAATATAGATAAATGCTAAAACTTTAACATGGATCTTCCTCTTTATTGATCCTTTAACCATGTTTAATTTGGCACTTACATTTATATTAAGCTAGTGCATAAAGGTATCCATACACATGATACTAAATTTGTCCAATGTCAAGGGAGTGTAGGGCATGCATAATGGAAGGCCAGTGGTCAATCTTTTATTCTGCGCTGAGATAAACTATTGCCAGACGAGTCTGGCAGGAGCACTCTCATATTGAAAACACCAACCAACCAGCAAGAATTCTGGCTCTTACAGACCTGTTAGTTTTTCTTTAAGAAACCCTTCTGCTCTCCACTCATTACCTGTATTAATTTCACCTGTTTGAACCCATTAACTGTATAATAGACACCTGCCCACACACTCAATCAATCACACTTCAACCTCTCCACCATGGACAAGACCAAATAGCTGTCTAAGTACACCAGGGACAAAATTGTAGACCTGCACATGGCTGGGATGGGCTACAAGACAGTAGGCAAGCAGCTTGATAAGAAGGCAACAACTGTTGGCACAATTACTAGAAAATGGAAGAAACACAAGATGACTGTGAATCTTCCTTGGTCTGGACCTCCATACATGATCTCGCCTCGTGGGGTAAAAATTATTCTGAGAAAGGTCAGGAAACAGCCTAGAACTACATGGGAGGACCTGGTCGATGACCTAAAGAGAGCTGGGACCAGTCTCAAACATTACTGCTAGTAACACAGTATGCCAACATGGATTTAAATCCTGCAGGGCACGCAAGGTCCCCCTGCTCATGTTAGCACATGTCTAGATCCATTTGAAGTTCACCAATGACCATCTGGATGATCCAGAGGAGGAATGGAAGAAGGGCATGTGATCAGATGAGACTATAATATAACTTTTTGGTATCAACTCCACTCACCGTGTTTGGAGGAAGAAGAAGCATCAGTACAACCCCAAGAACACCGTCCCAACCATGAATTATGGTGGGGAAAACATTCATGGCTGTGTCTTCCAGTATGACAATGACCCATAACACAAAGCCTTGGCAACTAAGGGGTCGCTCCATAAGAAGCACTTCAAGGTCCTGGAGTGGCCTAGCCAGTCTCAAGACCTGAACCTAAAAGATATTCTTTGGAGGGAGCTGAAACTCAATGTAGCCCCCGAAAATTGAAAGATCTGTAGAAGATTTGTATAGAGGACTGGTCCAAAATTCCTACTGCAGTGTGTGCAAACGTGTACCAAATATTAAGTTCTGTTTTTCTATTGTATCACATACTTTTTCATGCAATAAAATGCAAAATAGTTGTGTAAAAAACATACAATGTGATTTTCATGATTTATTTTTAAAGATTCTGTCTTTCACAGTTGAATTTTACTTATGATAAAAATTGCAAACTTCTTCATTTTTTGTAGGTGGGAAAACTTGCAAAAGCGGCAGTGTATGAAATACTTATCTTACCCACTGTAGATAGATAAAGCAAATCTTGTGCTTTTACACATGTATATGATTGGATTATTTATCACCACAGCATCATGTATAAACAAAAAATATGGGAAAAATATGGGAAAATGAAACACTTCACTTCAGGGGAAAATTAAACAAATTGTCCCTAGGTTTCGTCTAAGGTCAGTGGAAGAAGCAACTTTCCAGCTTTCATCTGCTTCCAGCTGAGTAATTAAAGGAGGAGGGAATCTCAGCTAACCAAGTACACATTCACTTAGCAGCAGGGGGTTACAGAAAGTGTTTATTTCAATAAAACAATTAAGCATATACATGATGTTTGTTCAGCATTAATGATTCCCTGATGGCAGAATAGAAAGTAGGAGTAATGCTTGCGCTTCAGAAACATTATTAAAGAACACTGACTGGCAGTCATGCCATTTGGTTGTTTGCCAGATATGTTTCTTGTTCCTATGTTCACAAGAGGATTATAATTGTTATGATTTTTAAGTTATTGCTTTTAATATAAAAGCTTATTTTATAAATGGTAGCTACAATACCTATTTTTAATATAACTCTTTTTCTTCATCTTCCTATTGTTATTATAAGCTAGTACATATATGCAGCGATGGTATTCAGAAGATTTCCTCTGGTTGGCTGAATCGGATATAAAAATCAATGCCAGTTCTCTAATCCTAGGATTAGCTACCTCTGATCTGGTTCTCCTGCTGCTCAGTTTACTCAGTTGACTTTAAAAATAGTGGCATAGCAAAGAGCCAGTGGCTCCCTGCTCTATCATTTACTAACTCTAGGTAGCTATAAGCTTGTGGCCTGGCACAGACTGGGTTCTGGCAGGGAATGCAGAGTATTATTATTATTATTTATTTATATAGCACCATTAACCCCTTACTGACATCGGACGGTATAGTACGTCCGATGTCAGCTCCCCTGCTTTGATGCAGTGCTCCGGCGGTGAGCCCGCATCAAAGCCGGGACATGTCAGCTGTTTTGAACAGCTGACATGTGCCCGCAATAGCGGCGGGTGAAATCGCGATTCACCCTCCGCTATTAACTAGTTAAATGCCGCTGTCAAACGCAGACAGCGGCATTTAACTACCGCATCCGGCCGGGCGGCCGGAAATGACGTCATCGCCGACCCCCGTCACATGATCGGGGGTCGGCGATGTGTCAGGACAGTAACCATAGAGGTCCTTGAGACCTCTATGGTTACTGATCGCCGGTAGCTGTGAGCGCCACCCTGTGCTCGGTGCTCACAGCACACCTCATTTTCTGCTACATAGCAGCGAACAGCCGATCGCTGCTATGTAGCAGAGGCGATCGTGCTGTGCCTGCTTCTAGTCTCCCATGGAGGCTATTGAAGCATGGCAAAAGTAAAAAAAAAAGTTAAAAAAAAAGTGAAAAAAATAAAAAAAATATAAAAGTTTAAATCACCCCCCTTTCGCCCCAATCAAAATAAATCAATAAAAAAAAAATCAAATCTACACATATTTGGTATCGCCACGTTCAGAATCGCCCGATCTATCAATAAAAAAAAAGCATTAACCTGATCGCTAAACGGCGTAACGAGAAAAAAATCAAAACACCAGAATTACTTTTTTTGGTCGCCGCGACATTGCATTAAAATGCAATAACGGGCGATCAAAAGTACGTATCTGCACCGAAATAGTATCATTAAAAATGCCAGCTCGGCATGCAAAAAATAAGCCCTCAATCGACCCCAGATCATGAAAAATGGAGATGCTACGAGTATCGGAAAATGGCACAATTTTTTTTTTTCCTTTTTAGCAAAGTTTGGAATTTTTTTTCACCACTTAGGTAAAAAATAACCTAGTCATGTTAGGTGTCTATGAACTCGTAATGACCTGGAGAATCATAATGGCAGGTCAGTTTTAGCATTTAGTGAACCTAGCAAAAAAGCCAAGCAAAAAACAAGTGTGGGATTGCACTTTTTTTGCAATTTCACCTCACTTGGAATTATTTTCCCGTTTTCTAGTACATGACATGGTAAAACCAATGATGTCGTTCAAAAGTACAACTTGTCCGGCAAAAAATAAGCCCTCACATGGCCAAATTGACGGAAAAATAAAAAAGTTATGGCTCTGGGAAGGAGGGGAGTGAAAAACAAACACGGAAAAACGAAAAATCCCACGGTCATGAAGGGGTTAATTCCATGGTGCTGTACATGAGAAGGGGTTACATACAGAGTTATAGATATAATTTACAGTAAACAAATTTACAATGACAGACTGGTACAGAGGGGAGAGGAACCCGTCCTTGCGGACTTACATTCTATGGGATGACATCACTTCAGTTAATTTAAAGGGGCTATTCGGGACTTTTATTATTTTTGCGGATGGGACTAAGAACTAGCAGGTAGGTAGTTGCTAACTACCTGCCTGTTATGCCCAATTCTGATCTCTGCTGTCTCACGAGCCTTTCCTTCCATTGATTCTCCTGCTTCTGCTGACATGTCGACAGAGCAGTATCTTTTTTTCCTGCTCTGTTGTGTTGATGGAGCATCTCAGCCCACGTCATGCAGATTGACATTTAGCTGCCTAAATGCAGGGAGCCAAATGTCAACATGTATGATATCTACAGTGATGCCGCATCAACACAGTAGACTGGAAAAGGAAGAGTTGTTCTGTTAAAGATAGATGAAGACCAAGCACATACTTACAAACTACCTTCCTGTTTATTCTTAGCCCCATACACAAAAATATGACAAGTCCTGGATAACATATGCTTACATTGTACAGAGACAGAGAGCTGATAGTCGGTGGGGGGGTCTTTGAACTAGGAAGCAGGAGACCATTTGTCCTGTACTGATAAACTCCTGCTGATAAAACACTCATTGCATTGTAACATCAAAACACTGACCAGTAAGTGACTTATCGCCATAATCAGGGACACTGGTTTTACATTATGGCGCTCTCAGTTTGCATAGCAAAAAAAACATTAAATCCATTTAAGTTCAACATTCTTTTAATCAGACAATTGAACCTTTTTTCTTGATTTCAGTCTCTAGATCTGTTACTAAACCTGCTGCTGACTTTCTAGTCTGGTGCCCATGAGGCATGGTCACTTGTAATAACATTCTGTAGGCAAATTTACAACTACTCCTTATTTTTGGATCTCCAAAATAGTTAACAGGCTTTGGTCTTTGACAGCTGACACTCCTCCGTATAGATGAATAATCAATATTCTTATTGTTCAGTTAATTGGCCTTCATCTGACTGCCTTCAGACTATGTGCATATGTTGCGGATTTTGCTGCGGATCCACAGCGGATCTGCAGCTGCAGGTCCGCAGCAGCTTTCCATGCGTTTACAGTACAATGTAAACCTATGGAAACCGCAATCTGCAGTGCCCATGCTGCGGAAAAAGCCGCATGGAAACGCTGCGGTTTACATTCTGCAGCATGTCAATTCTTTGTGCGGATTCCGCAGCGGTTTACACCTGCTCCTCTATAGGAATCCGCAGGCTAAAACCGCAGGTGGAATCCGCACAAAATCCGCATAAAATCCACAGTAAATCTGCAGTAAATCCGCAGGTAAAACGCAGTGCCTTTTACCTGTGGATTTCTCAAATCCGCAGCGGAAAAATCTGCGGAGCTCAAAACTACGTGTGCACATACCCTCAGTGTGTCAGGATTTGTGACTCTTGGGAAGTTAAATAGTGATTTTAATTGGAGAATAGATCTACAGCTGCGATAAGGAAAAAATACAGTTCTGTATAACACCAAAAGTAATAACAGTAATTATGAATTGAATTAATTAATAAATACATAGCGTCTGACCTAAGCATATATTTTAAACCTAAATGACCATTTTATTTATAGAAGGAAAACAGTTAAGCAAAACTATTTAACCATTAAAAAGTAATTGTTCCTTTTTTGTACTCAGTCAACTAGAGATGAGTTGACCTTTTCCAATTCAAAATCATTACCTGCACTAAATTTTCCTCCCCAAATTTATTTGTGGTGAATAAATTTGCATGAACTTGAGTATTGAAAAAACTGTGATAACTCGGAAAATATACCAAGGAGAGAGGAGAAATAGAGGGAAGCCCGCTTATACTTTACAGTAGAGCGAAAGGGAGATGCAAATCTGCTGACGATACACCCTATAAATGAGAGAGAACCCTGCTGTCCATAAGAGTTTACACCCTATAGAGAGAGAATCCTTCTGTCCATAAGAGCTTGCACCCTATGGAGAGATAGAACCCTGCTGTCCTTAAGAGCTTACACCCTATGGAGAGAGAGAACCTCTCTGATCATAAGAGTTTACACCCTATAGAGAGAGAATCCTTCTGTCCATAAGAGCTTACACCCTATGGAGAGAGAAAACCCTGCTGTCCATAAGAGCTTACACCCTATGGAGAGAGAGAACCTCTCTGATCATAAGAGCTTACACCCTATGGAGAGAGAGAACCTCTCTGATCATAAGAGCTTACACCCTATGGAGAGAGAGAACCCCTCTGATCATAAGAGTTTACACCCTATGGAGAGAGAGAACCTCTATGATCATAAGAGCTTACACCCTATGGAGAGAGAGAACCTCTCTGATCATAAGAGTTTACATTCTACAAAAGAGAAAGACTTACCCAGTCACTCTGTAGTAGAGAAATTACCCCACTGACCGTAAAAGCTTACACTTTGCAGGAGAGTGAGAGTGAGATACAAAGCCACTCACCATACACCCTATAAAAGAGAGAGAACCCTGCTGTCCATAAGAGTTTACACCCAATGGAGAGAGGGAACCTCTCTGATCATTAGAGTTTACATTCTACAAAAGAGAGAGACTAACCCAGTCACTCTATAGGAGAGAAATTACCCCTCTGACCATAAGAGCTTACACTTTACAGAAGAGAAACTTACCTATTGACTCAGGAGATGGAAAACAACTCCGCTGAACAAACTGTGCTCTACTGGGAATTGCTGGTTTGTTATGGTCCAGGTACTGATCATCACTGTACATGGTATGGGGTCTAAGGGGTAACATTTCTCCTTATAGAGAGTGACATACTAGCTCTGGCTTGTCAAGGTAAGGAGGCTGATTCGCCGTGCAATGCTCCTCTGGGAAATGTAATATGCAAATTGCCTCTTCAGAGAAAAAGAGGACTTAAACTCTATAGCGCCACCTGTTGGAAGTAGCGATCCTACACTTGTAACAGGTGGCGCTATAGTGTTTAAGCCCTCTTTTTCTCTGAAGAGGCAATTTGCATATGTACATGGTATGATAATCTGCTAGATGTCATAGTTGGAAGCATTATGGCAAAGCCCATGTAGCCATGCGAAAATACATCAGCCTGATTTTGCATGCTTCAGTAATGTGGGAAATGGTGGAATGTAAGATTTTTTTGCTTACTGCAAACTTAATCTCAAAATGTTCCAATTCACATGAAACCACAAATTTTAGGAAATTTGACGCAAACTCGATACTTCGTGGATAGATCCACTCATCTCTACTGTGAACCAATTTTGTGATGTACTGTAATATACAGCAGTCAAACTTTAAATTAAAACTTCTTGCCTGTCAGTTTGGTAATTTCATCTATGACTTCTGAAAGCATCCTATCTGGCTCCAAAGTATTAGCATCCAATCCTTTAGTTGTGAGGTTGAGTCATCAGGAATCGAGTTTGTTTTTCCAGCAGATGTCCTATTTGCCCCAGAGTGGCAAAGTTTGGTATCTCTTGTGTCTAATATTCTAACACTGAAGAAAAACTAAGCTTGAAAATATCAGACATGAATAATTCTGGATTTTATTCACGTATCCCTTTGGTTGCAGAATGCTAGATGACATCTAACATGCATCAGTTTTTTTCCTTTTGGTGCATTTAAAACAGGATAAAAGGGGAATTAAAATAATTAGATATCAGCTTTTTTGTTTATTCTGTGAAATATAGAATCTGTCACTTTAAAATATTTTGTATAATGCTTAAAAAAGTACATAATAAAATGTGAATTAGCTCATCATACATACAATATATTTCATTTGCAAAATACAGATGGGAGTCTTTGCTGATACCCGAGGCTGTTTATTTCCTCATCTATAAAGATGTAACTGGATATATGTATGAAAGCAAAAATTGAGTAATTGTATACATAAATAATAGACCTATATTTAAAGCAATCAGGATTGTACTAAAATATGTCTGAGACATCTGTTGCTATGGATAAATGATTTTTGTTTTGCTTTGTAGCGTATGCATTCATGTTTTACTTTTCAGTTCCTTTTGCATTTAGAGAAAATTTATGTAGCCACTTGAAACCTCATTTCTGGCTCGATCTTAAGAGGAGATGCTGAATATAGCAATTATTCTCAAATTCAATTTTAGCCTGATGTAGTCTGGCAAAGGAATAATTTAAAGGTCAACATAGAGTTGGAAAAATTTTGAAAATGTTGTATGTGTGTATTACATTCACAAATCTAGTGTTCTGAAATCTACTATAATTTCCACAAATAATGCTTTAAGAACTTCTCAACATTAAATGTACCAATACATTCTACTTTGCTGAGTGACCCTAAAATGAACATAACAATATGTCGAGGAGGTCATATTAGCACTGGAGCTTGTACCTTGTGCAATCCCCGTGGGTGCAAGGCTTTAACTGACAGTCGAGCTCCTACACTAACAGCCAGAGTCTTGCTTTTTAAGTCTCTAGATGCCGTGATCAGCAGTGATTGCGGCATTTTGAATGTTGGGCTAACGCCCTCTATTATTCCATCAGCAACCCTTCAATGCAACTGATGGAGCCGAAGGTCACTGCCCAGTAAGGGCTTGCTAAAACCAGGGTTTAACAGACCTCTTCTCATTTTAAAGCCACAAAGGCTACTTTCACACTTGCGTCAGTACGGGACCGTCGCAATGCGTCGGGCCGACGTACCGATGCAACCTGTGACATTTCTGTAAGATGTTGGCAGCGGATGCAGTTTTACAATGCATCCGCTGCCCCATTCTGCAGTCCGGGGAGGAGGGGGTGGAGTTTCGGCCACGCATGCGCGGTCGAAAATGGCGGACGCGACGCACAAAAAAAGTTACATGGAACTTTTTTTGTGCCGACGGTCTGCCAAAACACGACGCATCCATCGCACGATGGATGCAACGTGTGGCAATCTATCGCAATCCGACGCTAATGCAAGTCTATGGAGAAAAAACGCATCCTGCGGGCAACTTTGCAGGATGCGTTTTTTCTCCAAAACGACGCATTGTGACGGACGTTACCCGACGCTAGTGTAAAAGTAGCCTAAGTCTAATCCTCTGCAATGCATACTTATTGCAGTTCATTAGACCAGAGATTAGATAAATTAAAGTTGAAGCCCCATAGAAGAAATAAGTAAAAAAGTAAAATAATTGAAAAAATATATAAAAAAGAAATATATAAATGACAGTTTTTATTTTTTTTATAATAAATATGCACTTTTATGTTAAAACAGAAGTAAACAAAAAGTTCACAATTTGTACTGCTGCGTCTGAAATGTCCTGATCTATAAAAATTTGACATTATTGAACCCACACAGTGAAAGTCACATTTAAAAATAATGGAGTTTCTGAAAAAGTCATCTCATCCTGCAAAAAAAAAACAAAACAGGCTTTACTATGTTCAACAGAAAAATAAAAAGTTAGAGCACTCAGAAAATGACGATGTATGAACAATTTATTTCTCTATAAAATTGTTCGCAGTATGTAAAAGTCTCCTTCTTTCTTTGCAGCTCTTAAATGTTTGCAGAGTTCTTTTTCCGGATGGCAGATTTCAGCTAGCCCAAAAGATTTTCAATGGAATTAAGGTCAGGACTCATTGCTTACCATTTTAAAACAGTCCATTTTCTCATTTTTTACCATTCCTGTGTACTTCTGGGTCATTGTCTTGCTAGAGGACCCAGGAATTTCGACTCAAACCAAGTTTTTTTACAATGGGTAGGACATTTCACTCTAAAATCTCTTCATAATTCTCCGATTTCATAATTCCTGTGATACAGTCAAGGCATCCAGTACCAGACGCAGCATAGCAACCCCACAGCATTATGGATCCTACACCATGCTTAACTGTTGGTAGGGTATTCTTTTCCTTATAAGCTTCATTGCATCATCCTTAAACAAACTGTTGCTTTGCATTTTCAAAAAAGCTCTATTTTTGTTTCATCTGTGCACAGAAAATTTTCCCAGAAGGATTGTGGTTTGTCAAGGTACTGTTTGGCAATGATCAGTGATTCAGTTTTATGTCTTTTCTTCAGCAATGCTTTCTTCCTTGGTCTTTGCCAATAAAGCTCTGCTTGGTTTATTGTGTGGTGTATGGTACTTGTTGAAACCATGACCACAGACTGTTCCAGGTTGGCCTTCAGGTCTTTGGATGTTTGACGTGATGCTTTTTACACCATTTTCACCAACCTTTAAAAACATCTCTTGTCAATGTTCCTCTTTCCCCCACGTTCAAGGAGGTTTTTGATGGTTCCAAGCTTGGCAAACTTCTTCATAATGTTGCGCACTGTTGAAACTGGGATACCAAGGTCTTTGGAGATGGCTTTATACCCTATGGAAGTCTTGTGTTTGCTAATAATAGAAGTTCTAATGTTCTCATACAAATGCTTTGACTTCACCATTGTGACAAAGTAACAGGGCCTACTATGTGGCTTTTTAAAACACTGAAGTCCTCATTCACTGTATAATTCATGTTACATTGGCACAGACAATTACTCACAGGTTATTCTCATTTGTGATTTATCACAGGTGAGTCAAAGTGTGTTTTGATATTAATTTCATGTACATGGTGCTAATACCAGTGTCACAGGAGCTTTAGGATTTTCTAATTTTCCCTCCCTTTGTTTTTTTTTTAAAATTATTGTTTATCACTTGCTCTTTTATATTTAACATGAGTGCTCTATACAAAAAAAATGTTTCACTTGATTCATTTTTTTCAGGAGATGTTCCACATTATGTACTTAAACTTCATTGATACCAATAATGATGAGCAGGACTATATGTTCAATGTGAGGGTCCTATGTGCCCCTCTCCAGAGAAGTCTTATGGATTTAAATTTTTCTCTATGGCACTATGTTCTGGAAAAATTGTAAAACAAAATATGATTCATTTTCATCTTTTCACCCCTTGTATACATGCATAAAGTGGTAGTAAAACAACATTTTAGATGTTAAAAATTTAATTGTTTTTTCCTCACCACCAAATTGTATAAAATGCAGTGAAACATGTGTAGCTAATCTGCTCACTTCACTTCTAGATGAATTTATTGAAGGGGTACAGTATTTAAAATTGTGATTACTTATGGTTCTGCTGTTTTGGAACTTCAGGGGCTCTGCTAATGTGACATGTGAAATTATTCCAGCAAAATCGGCACTTCAGTATGGCACTCCTTTATGTTTTAAAATGGGACTCTTGTGGTTTCAGCTGTTTTTGCACCTTAAGGGCTCATAAAGTAAAACATGAAGTCTGCAATTTTTTTGGCCAAATGTTCAGTCCATATGTCAAATGGTGTTCTTTCCTTTCCGAATCCAGGTGTGTGTGCAAACAGTTTCAGACCACACTTGGTGTCAAGGAAGTAAGGAGAATTTTCACAACAGATTAAGGGGTCAATTTTCCCCTGCTAAACAAAAATGTTCATGAAAAAGCCCTGTCATTTTTCAATTTCAAAGCCCAATAATATAAAATTCTGTGATGTTTCTGAGAGTTTACAACACTGACTACACTGGTAGATAAAGTAATTGAAGTATGTACAGGTGCTTCACACAAAATTAGAATATCATCAAAAAGTTAATTTATTTCAATTCTTCAATACAAAAAGTGAATCTCATATATTATATAGAGTCATTACAAACAGGATTACTGCAGCCTTGAAATTATTGTTAAGAAAAGGCCATTTAAAAATTTTGAAGAGATTCACAAGGAGTGGACTACCGCTGGAGTAATTGCTTCAAGAGCCACCACACACAGACGTATTCAGGACATGGGTTAAATGATTACTATAAATGGCTAATCATTACTATAACTGGTCAGTATGGTGGTTTTACCAAGCTGGGGTCAAGGGTTTAAATCCCACCAAGAACAACATCTGCAAGAAGTTTGTATCTCCCCATGTTTGCATGGATTTCCTCTGGTTTTTTCATACACTCCAAAGACATAATGATAGGGAATTTAGATTGTGATCCCCAATGTGGACTATGCTGTGCAACATAATAGTATTATGTATGTAAATAAATAAATGAAAGTTGACATATCTTCTTTTCTTTTTCTTTCTTTCTTTCTTTTTTTTGTTCATTATTTATTATGTAAACATACTGTTTTGATATTTTCCTGGACATCGTTTCTAATCGTGTGATTCTATGGCAGAATTTTAGAGAGTGATGACATACAGGAATCTCAGTAACTGTAGAGCCAAGTTTTGCATGCAAGATATCACACAACAACTATACTGAATTGGGCACCAAGAATCTTTCCTAAACAAACACAGATGTAGAGTCAGATGATGTAGTGCAAAGAATATTATTGTATGGCAGGCATATCCATTTGGGAGCTGTGAACTTCATAAACAACTTCACAATCAAGCTCTACATTTATGTGTTCAATTTCCATCCAGAGACTTCAATACATCTCAGATAGAAAGCCGTAAGAAAAATATTTGTTGGCTACTGGAATCTAATTGGCCATGTGATGTCAACATCTTTAATGGAACCGTCACCAATTTTTCTTCATTTTCCAAGACCTGTGTGTGTCTGACTTGTATTGAGCTTGAAGAACTACAAAACAAAATGGAAATTCAGAGATGAGCTAATCTTGAAAATGTTTATATTCTCATATATGTGAATTCCTTATTAAAGGCAGATTTCCTTCTACAAGCACTTTTTGTTCTAAATGACAACATATATCTACTTTATAAAATGCAATAGAAGTAAAAATAAAAATGCCTATAGTAGCCAATCAGAATGTTAATTTAACTTTGTAAGGAATGGGAGAGATGAGTAGCTGTGAAAGAAAAAAACATTATTTGCTATCTTATGTCAGGAGATCTTTATTCTTCATGTGACTATCTTTACTAACCCAGTGGTAATGATGTGAGTTGCAAACTTTGAAGTTTTTCCTGTCATGTCATATTGGCTAACATGAGATATGGACCTAACAGTAACCACCAGTTGGCAGCTGGACACATCTTTGAAAACAGGAGAACACAACTATAGGTTTGACTCTGAAATGTTGCAGCATTTCAGGGAAAACGTACTTTAAAAGCTGGCGGAGAACCAAGTGACTAATCAAAAAGATGATTTTCTGGCAGCTTCTCCCTTCCCATTGCCTCTGACTAACAGGTCTCTCCCTATACATGCACACAGGAAGAGATGTATCATTTAAGGGCAGCGTGTGGCTGCAAGCCGCTGGGGACCGCCATTGTCAACTTATCTCCTGTTTGGGTCATTCACTGCTGCTGCTTTTAAAGTTTTTTTTTCATCTCAAATGCCACACCATTTCATAGTGAAAAATACAAGGCCGAAATCATGAAACTAGTGATGAGCGAGTGTACTCGTTGCTCGGGTTTTCCCAAGCACGCTCAGGTAGTCTCTGAGTATTTGTAACTGCTCGGAGATTTAGTTTTTGTTGTCGTAACTGGATGATTTACAGCTGATAGACAGCTTGAATACATGTGGGGATTCCCTAGTAACCAGGCAACCCTCACACGTACTCAACCTGGCTAGCCATTATATGGAAGGCTATGTGGGGCCATTATATTAAATGGATGACTATATGGGGCCCATTATATTATATGGATGGCTATATGGGGACCATTATACTGTTTGGAGGGCTTTATGGGGACTATGATACTGTTTGGACGGATAGTGGGGACCATTATACAGTGTGGAGTCTTTTGTGGGGTTCATCATACTGTGTGGGGGTCATCATATTATGTGGAGGGCTGGGTTTAGGTCAAAGTTGGGGCATAATACTGTGTTGGGATCACCATACTTTCCTGAGTGTGTACAGCAGAGTTATCATACTATGCATGTGGAGGGTAGTGTGAAGGAATTCACTGTGTAAGCATCATGCTGTGTTTGTACAGCACTTCTGTTGGCATCATACTCTATGGAGACAATGAAAGGGGAATCTAGGACTTCAATATGAGGAAAATTACTCTGTAAGGGCTGAAAGGCTGTGATATATGCTCTTCTGTGCTCCACCGAATATATATTTTTTCTTTTTTGTCTAAGGGGTAGATTGGAAGTTTTGCTAGGGGGCCTCCTGATTTCTATGTACAGTGGGGCTAAAAAGTATTTAGTCAGTCAGCAATAGTGCAAGTTCCACCACTTAAAAAGATGAGAGGCGTCTGTAATTTACATCATAGGTAGACCTCAACTATGGGAGACAAACTGAGAAAAAAAAATCCAGAAAATCACATTGTCTGTTTTTTTATCATTTTATTTGCATATTATGGTGGAAAATAAGTATTTGGTCAGAAACAAACAATCAAGATTTCTGGCTCTCACAGACCTGTAACTTCTTCTTTAAGAGTCTCCTCTTTCCTCCACTCATTATCTGTAGTAATGGCACCTGTTTAAACTTGTTATCAGTATAAAAAGACACCTGTGCACATCCTCAAACAGTCTGACTCCAAACTCCACTATGGTGAAGACCAAAGAGCTGTCAAAGGACACCAGAAACAAAATTGTAGCCCTGCACCAGGCTGGGAAGACTGAATCTGCAATAGCCAACCAGCTTGGAGTGAAGAAATCAACAGTGGGAGCAATAATTAGAAAATGGAAGACATTCAAGACCACTGATAATCTCCCTCGATCTGGGGCTCCACGCAAAATCCCACCCCGTGGGGTCAGAATGATCACAAGAACGGTGAGCAAAAATCCCAGAACCACGCGAGGGGACCTAGTGAATGAACTGCAGAGAGCTAGGACCAATGTAACAAGGCCTACCATAAGTAACACACTACGCCACCATGGACTCAGATCCTGCAGTGCCAGACGTGTCCCACTGCTTAAGCCAGTACATGTCCGGGCCCGTCTGAAGTTTGCTAGAGAGCATTTGAATGATCCAGAGGAGTTTTGGGAGAGTGTCCTATGGTCTGATGAAACCAAACTGGAACTGTTTGTTAGAAACACAACTTGTCGTGTTTGGAGGAAAAGGAATACTGAGTTGCATCCATCAAACACCATACCTACTGTAAAGCATGGTGGTGGAAACATCATGCTTTGGGGCAGTTTCTCTGCAAAGGGGCCAGGACGACTGATCCGGGTACATGAAAGAATGAATGAGCCCATGTATCGTGAGATTTTGAGTGCAAACCTCCTTCCATCAGCAAGGGCATTGAAGATGAAACGTGGCTGGGTCTTTCAACATGACAATGATTCAAAGCACACCGCCTGGGCAACGAAGGAGTGGCTTCATAAGAAGCATTTCAAGGTCCTGGAGTGGCCTAGCCAGTCTCCAGATCTCAACCCTATAGAAAACCTTTGGAGGGAGTTGAAAGTCCGTGTTGCCAAGCAAAAAGCCAAAAACATCACTGCTCTAGAGGAGATCTGCATGGAGGAATGGGCCAACATACCAACAACAGTGTGTGGCAACCTTGTGAAGACTTACAGAAAACGTTTGACCTCTGTCATTGCCAACAAAAGATATATTACAAAGTATTGAGATGAAATTTTGTTTCTGACCAAATACTTATTTTCCACCATAATATGCAAATAAAATGATAAAAAAACAGACAATGTGATTTTCTGGATTTTTTTTTCTCAGTTTGTCTCCCATAGTTGAGGTCTACCTATGATGTAAATTACAGATGCCTCTCATCTTTTTAAGTGGTGGAACTTGCACTATTGCTGAATGACTAAATACTTTTTTGCCCCACTGTATGCCCCTGGTTGAAATGTAGGTGTTAGCAAATAAACAGAGGGAAAAGGCAATAGCCAGGAACATAGCTAGGCTGCACACAGGCAGTCAAATATGAATTTAGTAGGCTGGAGACAGGTGCCGCATAATTGAACTTGCTGTGTTTGATGGTCCCATGATAGAAGTAGCCAAGGAAAAGAATGAAGCATAGCACAAAAATAGTTGATAAATACAAACTGGAAGATAAGTGTGTGGTCCCAAACCTAAGTTGAGATAAGCATAATTTTTGCTAGAGGTGCCTTCAGAACAAAATTTATTTCAGTAACTTAAACATTTCTCAGCAATGGACTCACAACATTGTTCCTGCTGTTGGGCCATGAGAAAATGGTGGATGCTGGATTGCAGAGTTATGACTAATAGCTTTGTTTTGCACAATTCTGGAGCTTTACCTGGTTCTTCCCACTTGCCCTGTGGCGGTGGCAAGTGGGGTTCATATTTGTAGGGTTGATGTCACCTTTGTGTTGTCCAGTGACTAGTGTTGAGCATTCCGATACCGCAAGTATCGGGTATCGGCCGATATTCGCAGTATCGGAATTCCAATACCGAGTTCCAATACTTTCAGTGTATCGGAAACCGGAATCGGAAATTCTCATCATGCAATCTCCCGGTTTTTTATGAATCAGCCAATGAGGAATGATTTGAAGTGTGGGCACATCCTGTTCTGCATGGTGGGCACGTAACTACTGGCATGGCTGTGATTGGCTGCTGAAATGATGTCACGACGCCCTTTAAAAGTCGCTGCCGCCATTTTGTGCTCACTGTGCTGTGAATTCAGTCAGGGACAGGATGCTGTGTTCTGACTGAGGGCCAGTTTAGAGATAGCGATTTGCTTCATTGTGCTTAATCCAGGCTAAATCAGCAACCGCTGTGTGTTCACCTTGCTTTTGCCTTGCAGCGCTGTTCACAGCTGTCTGCAAGGTCTGTGTGTGAGTGCAGCTCACTCTGCTGTCTGTCCATAGCCACAGCCGGTTTTGGTCAGCTCAGGGTGCTTCACTGCCTCATACTGCTAAATCATTTTTTTTTTTTTTGCAATTAGTGCAGCCAGCTGCACATTTCTTCAATAATATCCTATTAGTGTCTTTCCATACGTATCCCGCTAGATTGTGGAAAAACACTATATAGTATTAGATAGAGGAGCTTTGTTTGGCCTTGCAGCGCCGTTCACGGCTGTCTGCACGGTCTGTGTGTGAGTACTGCACTCACTTTGTAGTGTCTGTTCTGTGAAACAAACCCAAAGTTCACCAAACACTCCACTTTACTGTTGTGTAGGCCACATAAGCTCATAATAAAGTCTAATCCACACTCCATAAAATAAGTGTTTCTTATACCTGTTAGGAGCTGTTCAGGAATAAGCACACAAAGCTGTTAGTACTTTTCTGCCTATCTTTATCACTCAGTCTATCACGATGAAGAAAGCAGGGAGTAAGGCACGTGGGCTTGGGCGTGGAGCAGGGAGAGGACGTGGGGATTCTGCGCCAGCTACAGGCACCGGTGACTCATCATCCCCCAGCTTCAGCATGGAGCAGACCTTCATGCGCAGCTTTGTCAGAGCTCGCTTTGCCCCGCTGCTGCGGGACGAACAAATTGAAGCCGTTGTCGGATGGATGGCAGCTAACGCATCGACTTCAATTAGTGCCACATCCTCTCAGGCACAGAGCACTGAAGAGCAACCATCTGTCTCTTCACCACCTGCCAAATTGCCCAGGCAGTCAGAGAGCCCAGGACAGGAGCCATTTCTACTTCTGTTCTCTGAATCTCTTGGCTTGGAAACAGGGGGCCAGCCAAGCAGCTTTAGAGAATCAGAAGAAGAGGCTGTATGCAGTGATGCCCAACAACTTTGTCTCTCTGAATCAGAAGAGGTGGGTGGGACAGTGCCTCCGGTTACAACTTCTCAGTACGCATCAGATGATGAGACTCAGGTGCCAGTTTCTGGTGCGTACTGTGCTGCCGAGACTACACAGGAGAAGCAGTTGGTGGCAGAGGGTAGCGTAGATGATGAGGTCCTCGACCCATCATGGCGTGAGGAACAGGAAGGTGGTGGGAGCAGCTCTGAGGAAGAGATTCCCCGAACGGCTGGGAGAGGGAGGGGGAAGACTGCGGCGCCTGGAGCCTCCACTTCGGCACCCGTTAGGAGCATGCCTCTTCCAAAAGCCAAAGCGGGCACTCCCAAGAGTTGCAGTGCCTGGTCCTTTTTTGACACAGTTGCAGATGACATTTGCTTTGTCAAATGCAAGCTGTGTAGTCAGAAAATCAAACGAGGTAGAAATGTCAGCAACCTCAATACCTCAAACATGTGGAAACATGTGTGGACCAAGCACGCGGTGGAGTTACAAAAACACACTGAAGACCTAGGCCAACCTACAGCGGCACCTACCACCTCTTCAGCTTGTGTTGTTGCCTCTTCCTCCAGCTCACACACTGCTGGTTCAGCTTCCTCACAGGATTGCCATGGAAGAACCTCTGGCACTGTTGTCCAGAGACCCAGTGTAATTCCACCCACAGCACCACGTTCCCAGTCATCCTCACACTCCCTGCCCAGTCTACAGCCATCAGTAGCACAGGTATGGGAGAAAAGGCGGCCATTCTCGGCAAACCACCCACGAGCACAGGCTCTGAATGCAGGCATTGCCAAACTTCTGTCACTGGAAATGCTTTCATTCAGGCTGGTGGAGACTGACAGCTTCCGTAACTTGATGGCATTGGCAGTCCCACAATACAATGTGCCCAGCCGCTTTTATTTTAACAGGCAAGCCGTCCCTGCCCTGCAAAAGCATGTGGAGGCAAACATCAAACATGCGCTACTAAACGCCGTTAGTAGCAAGGTCCACCTCACCACCGATGCGTGGACCAGTCACCATGGACAGGGACGATACCTTTCCCTCACTGCCCATTGGGTCAATGTTGTGGATCCGGGTACAGACATGGCGAGTGGCGCTGAACGTGTACTGCCAACGCCAAGGATTGCAGGAATCCAGTCTGTGCACATTGACTCCGCCTCATACTCCAGTTCCTCAGAATCATCGCTGCAGGAGCGGTCACGGTTTACTTCCACCTTGACCCGTGAATGCTTACCTGTTACAACCGATATGAGCACAGCTGTGGCCAAACATCAACAGGCCGTACTTAAATTAATTTCTTTGGGGAATCGAAGCCACACAGCGCAGGAGCTCTGGAATGCCATCAATTCTGAGAGCGACAAGTGGTTTGTGCCAGTGAATCTCCAGACAGGCATGGTAGTGTGTGACAATGGCCGAAATCTGGTGGCAGCTCTGGCCCTTGGCAACCTCACTCACATCCCATGTCTGGCACATGTGCTCAATTTGGTTGTGCAGAGTTTTCTGAGGGACTATCCGGATCTTGATGCACTGCTGCACAAGGTCCGCCTTGAGTGTGCTCACTTGCGGCGTTCCAGCATGGCCAGATCGCGCATTGCAAGTCTGCAGCGCTGATTCCGCCTTCCGGAACATTGCATCATATGTGACCTCCCCACCAGGTGGAATACCATGTTACATATGTTGGAGCGGTTGTGTGAGCAGCAGCCAGCAGTAATGGAGTACCAGCTGCATCAGGCGCAAAAAAGTCGCAGTGCGCGCTGTTCAGACTTCACAACCACTGAGTGGGCCACTATGAAAGACATCTGCCAGGTTTTGCGGGCCTTTGATGAATCCACGTGGATGGCGAGTGCAGATGATGCACTAGTCAGCATGACTGTCCCCCTTATCTGCCTGCTTGAAAGTACCCTGCAAGCACTAAGGGATGAGGTGGTGAAAGAGGTTGAGGATGAGGAGTCAGAAATGCCATCGGCTTCTGGACAGTCTGCACGACGTGGTTCCTCACAAAGAAATAGGCAGGGGACCTTTTGTGAGGAGGATGAGGAGGAGTCAATGGAGGAGGAAGACATTTTTCCAGAGGAGGGAGTTACACAAATCTCCAGTAGTCAGTATGTAGAGTGAGGGTGGGGTGATGCCGAGCAGGCAGACATCACGCCTCAAGCAGGGGGCAGCGTTTCTTGGCCAGTTGGCAGTCTGCAGCACATGGTTGAGTTCATGCTGAAGTTCCTGAGAAACGACCGCCGCATCGCCCACATTCTTACCACAGCTGATTATTGGGTGTACACCCTCCTCGACCCGCGCTACAGGGACAATTTGCAAACCCTCATACCACCGTTGCAGCGGGAGCGTAAAATGCGGCTGTACCAAGACACACTGGTGCAGTCCATCATCTTCTCCAGTCCAATCGAGAGAAGAGCTGCACCTGCTACTGCTAGTGCTTTACAAAGCAGCTCTGTGCATAGAGGCAGTGGAGGAATCTCTGCACAAAGAGGTAGCAGAAGCAGTGGCCCAGCACAAGCCAAGACCAGTCTGATCCAACAGTGGCAAAGTTTTGTGTGCCCGCCACAAATGTCTACACCATCACTGACGGTGACGGATCCAGTCAGCAGGAGGCCACGTTTCCGTCAGATGGTGACAAACTACATGTCTTGCACTCTCAGCGTACTCCCAGATGGCTCTTCCCCCTTCAAGTTTTGGGTCTCTAAGCTGGACACATGGCCAGAGCTTAGCCAGTATGCATTGGAGGTGCTGGCTTGCCCTGCTGCCAGTGTATTATCGGAACGCGTCTTTAGTGCTGCAGGTGGTGTACTAACAGACCGTCGCATGCGACTATCATCCGATAACGTTGACCGGCTTACTTTTTTGAAAATCAACAAGGCCTGGATCTCACAGGAATTTGCCACTCCTCTTACCGATTAAATAATTGGTTGCCAACAGTATCCAGGTCTCCAGCTGTGTTCATGTTTCAACCACCTGAACTTTAATCCCTGGGCTCCAACACCGCCAGTTGCTGCCCAGAAATGCCGGCTGCACAGACAACACATGACCCAGTGTTATTGGGTTTCAGTAATGTCCGCTGATCCCCTGCTGTGTATCCGGCAAAGTGTCCAGCGACCGCCACGCTGGCACTACAACAGCAATTAAAGGGAACCTGTCCCCCCAGGCATCTGTAACTGAAAGAGCCATCTTGTGTAGCACAAATGCTGCACAAGGAACAGGTGGCTCCTTTAGATCTGCTTCTTGCACACGCTGCACTTAACACTTATAAAATATGTGTCCCCTCATACCGTGAAACTGTCCCGTAGGTGGGACTTTCCTTTGCTATGAGACGTAGCACAGCCGGCATTCATGCCCCCATGGTGCCAAGCGCCACCTCCTCAGCATTGTTTGCATCTGTCCAGGAGCATGCGCTGTTATGTTTAACCTTGGGCATGCACAGTTAGAGCAGCCCATCTTCTGACATTATTTGATGTCATGCTGACTGTGCCTGTGCAGGCCCGCTGCCACAGGTCATGCCCCACAGTGTCTTCTGATTTTGTCACACTGTGGGACTGGGATTCCTGGGCATGCACAGTGCATATCTTCGCCTCTCCCTCTTCTCCCTCCACCTTCTACAGACAGTGTGGCGTCAGCTGATCCCAAATCACATGCCACGGCTGTGACGCCGCACACTCTGAAGAAGGCGGATGGAGAGTAGTGAGAGGCGAAGATATGCACTGCGCATGCCCAGGAATCCCAGCCCTGCAGTGGGACTAAATCAGAAGACACTGCGAGGCGGTTTCTCGGGCGGTGTGGCTGCACAGGCACAGTTACTATGACACCAAATGATGTTAGAAGATGGGCAGCGCTAACTGCGCATGGCCAAGGTTTAACATAACAGCACGTGCTCCGTGACAGATTCAAGCAACGCTGATGAGGCGGCGCCCGGCGTCATGGGGGTGTGAATGCTGGCTGTGCTGTGTCTGATCACGACGGAAAGTAACACCTGTGGGACGGTATCACGGTATCAGGGGACACATTTTGTAAGTGTTTAGTTCACCGTGTACAAGGAGCATAATTAAAAGAACCACCTTGTCCTTGTGCACCATTAGTGCTGCACAAGTTGGCTCTTTCAGTTGCTAACGCATGGGGGGGTTAAAGGTTCACTTTCAACTTGATCCAATTAGGCCTCGGCCTACACTCAGCTCCTCCTGCTGTCCCTGGGCTCTAACACTGCTAGTTAGTGCCTGGAAGTGCTGGCTGCACAGTTAACACTTGCTGCCATGTTATTGGATTTCAGTAACGTCAGCTGATTCCCAGCTGTGTATCTGGCAAAAGCTATCTGCTCCTCCTGCTGTCCCTGGGCTCTAACACCGTCAGTTGGTGCCTGGAATTGCTGTCCGCACAGTCAACAGTTGCTCCTCTGTTATTGGGGTTCAGTAACGTCAGCTGTTCCCCAGCTGTGTGTGCGGCAATTGTTATGATCTGATGGCCTAGGAGCAGCATGAGACGTACTCTGGAGAAGGTGGTACCTGTACTGACCGCAGACCCTGAACTTAACACCACAACTAGAAGTAGCCGTGGAATGTACCTAACACTCCCTAGACATCTCGACACAGCCGGAGGACTAATTATTCCTAAAGATAGAAAAGGGAAAACTATCTTGCCTCAGAGAAAATCCCCAAAGGATAGACAGCCCCCCACAAATATTGACTGTGAGAGGAGAGGGAAATAACATACGCAGACTGAAAATAGGATTTAGCAAAGGAGGCCACTCTAGCTAAATAAAAAGGATAGGACAGAGTACTATGCGGTCAGTATTAAAACACTAGAAAATATCCACCACAGAAAATACAAAAATCTCCACATCTAACTAAAGACATGGCGGGTATATCTGCATCTCAAGAGATACCAGCTTGGCTGAGAAAATCCTTATACAGACCAAGCTGGACAAGACAAACATGGAAAAGCACTGAACGATCAGGCCCACAGCATGGGGACTGCAAAAAACAAAGCCAGAACTTATCTTTGATGAAATGAACAGCAAAGCAAGAGAGACCAGGCAGGGAAGTGAATCCTCCAGTAAACAATGGACAACTGGCACTGACTAAAGGGTAAAGCAAGACTAAATAGCCCAGTCAGAATTCCAATAAGTGGACACACCTGATGAATGCTGCGATCCAAAGACAGCAGCGCTACCACTTATAACCACCGGAGGTAGCCCAAGAGCAGAATTCACAACAAGCAATACCTCAAATCTGCTCCTCCTGCTGTCCCTGGGCTCTAACCCCGCTAGTTGGTGCCTGGAAGTGCTGGCTGCACAGTTAACACTTGCCGTGTTATTGGGTTTCAGTAATGTCAGCTGATTCCCAGCTGTGTATCTGGCAAAAGCTATCTGCTCCTCCTGCTGTCCTTGGGCTCTAACACCGTCAGTTGGTGCCTGGAAGTGCTGTCCGCACAGTCAACAGTCGCTCCTCTGTTATTGGGGTTCAGTAACGTCAGCTGTTCCCCAGCTGTGTGTGCGGCAATACCGCAAATCTGCTCATCCTGCTGTCCCTGGGCTCTAACACTGCTAGTTGGTGCCTGGAAGTGCTGGCTGCACAGTTAACACTTGCCGTGTTATTGGGTTTCAGTAACGTCAGCTGATTCCCAGCTGTGTATCTGGCAAAACCTATCTGCTCCTCCTGCTGACCCTGGGCTCTAACACCGCCAGTTGGTGCCCGGAAGTGCTAGCTGCACAGAGAAAAACACCCGTCAATGTGTCAGTGGGGTTCAGTAATGCCAGCTGTTCCCCTGCTGTGTAGCCGGCAACGTGCCCTGCAAACGCCACGCAGACACAAAGCTGCCTCCAGTGCAGGCTTTGGCCTACACTCTGCTCCTCTGCTCCTCCTGCTGTCCCTTGGCTTCAACACCACCAGTTGGTGCCCGGAAGTGCTAGCTGCACAGAGAAAAACACCCGTCAATGTGTCAGTGGGGTTCAGTAACGCCAGCTGTTCCCCTGCTGTGTAGCCAGCAACGTGTCCTGCAAACGCCACGCAGACAAAACAGACAATAAGCTGGCTCCCGTGCAGGCTTCGGCCTACACTCTGCTCCCCCTGCTGACCCTTTGCTCCAACACCGCTAGTTGGGGCTCTAGGATGACAATCTTGAATAGGTCCCCATCCTGGTTCCAGTACCGTCAGCTGGTTCCGGGCAGAGCCTTTGGCTTAGGTGCCTCCTTCTGGGTATCCGAGTTCCACCAACGTCAGGTGGTACTTGGTAGTGCTTTCTGGCACGGGTACCTCCTGATTAGTAACCGGGTTCCAGTAACGTCAGCTGGTCCTCGGTAGTTCCATTGGCTCTTGTACCTTCGGCTACCCATCTGGGTTCCAGTTCCGTCAGCTGGTTCTCGGCAGTGTCTTTTGCTCTTGTACCTTCTGCTCCCCATCCTGGTTCCAGTACCGTCAGCTGGTTCCGGGCAGAGCCTTTGGCTTAGGTGCCTCCTTCTGGGTATCTGAGTTCCACCAACGTCAGGTGGTCCTTGGTAGTGCTTTCTGGCACGGGTACCTCCTGCTTAGTAACCGGGTTCCAGTAATGTCAGCTGGTCCTCGATAGTTCCATTGGCTCTTGGACCTTCGGGTAGCCATCCGAGTTCCAGTTCCATCAGCTGGTTCTCGGCATTTTCTCAGCCTTCTTGTACCTTTTGCTACATTTCCAAGTTCAAGACCCTAAAGACGACGACCCTGAAGACCACCCCTAAGATGACGACGACACCAGAGATGACAATCCCTGACACGACGACCCTGGAGACGACAACCCTGAAGACCACCCCGATGACGATGATGACCCTGGAGACGATGACCCTCGAGACGACGACCAGGAAGACCGAGAAGCAGAAGAACAAGAAGCTGCAGAACAAAGAGCAGAAGAACATTAAGCTTGAGACTAAAAATCTGAGCAAAAGATATTATCTAAATTATAAGCAGAAGAAGACTAAGCAGTGTATGGGGGTGAGTCCGTTCCTCCTCGTGGTGCCCCTGGATAAAGCCTGCTGCTGCAGGCCAAACTGAACGCGGACAAATCCTGTTGTAACTCTTTTGTAACAGGCAGAACGGAAGGTGTAATCTTCAAACTTTTATAGATAACAACTACAGGAATGCCTGTCACAAATAAGAATATGATGAAGAAGTAGAATATGAAGAAGAATAATAGTTTAATAAAAAGAATATGATGAATGTAACAAAAAAATAATAGGTAGAAGATGAAGAAGAAGATGAATAAGGTGAAGAAGAAGTTGATGTCAAAGATGCTGCTGCTGAGGATGATGAAGAAGAAAGTGTGGGAGAAGTGAAAAAGAAGGTGAAGGGCATTGAAGTAGTGAAACATCAATATCTGACAAAATAAAAAAAATCTTAACATAGTAAATATCTTTGTAACTCCGAACGTCTTAAAAAAATAATTAAAATTCCTGCTATTCTATTTGATTGGGCTAAACCTATATGCCTTTAATGTCTCCGCCACCTCCCCCAATACATCCTACATTATTCTTAGTTGTTTTCCTTCATGTAGAATGAACCTACAAGGAAATAAAGGGTTTATTTTAATTCCGATATTTTGCTCCCATTGACTTGCATTGGCATCGGGTATCGGTATCGGCGAGATCTGACATTTTGCCGATATCGGCCGATCCAATCCGATACCGATACTTTCAAATATCGGAAGGTATCGCTCAACACTACCAGTGACATCAGGCCAACGGCTTAGTAATGGCGATGCGTCTATAAGACACCTATTCATTACTATTCCTATAGTTATATTGTAAATAAACAAACAGCAAGAATAAAGTCTTTTTTAAATAAAAAAACAACATATTTTGACTTTTTTATTTATAGATAACAAACACAGCTGTACTCACCTAATGCCCATTCCACTGAAACCATGGTCTCCTATAAAAAACAAAAAAACTCATATCCCTCACCTGTCATTCATTCTGTTTCACAACGTAATCTATGTCTGGAATAAACTATTTTCAACCTGGACAGTGCCAAGATGCGACCGTCCAGGCTGAGAACCACTGAGGAATGAGCTGCTGTGAGATCAGCCTCAGTGACTAGAGGTGATGTCATCAAGGTCACTGAGCCTGCATTCCCAGATGGGCCCCTGAACAGCTGTGACCTCACTGAGATCACTGCTAGCACAGTGAGGAAAAGTCTCGTGGTGCAGCGCTCTGACCAGTGATATTAAACTTACTGCCAATCAGAGCCGCCGGTGTTTCTCACAATGTCATGCAGATGACAACGTGAGAAATACCCGGTGTTCAGGGTGCCGAACCCGAACAGTAAAACGGACTTCCTATTGAAGTCCTTTATTGGGGTCCATGCATGTACAGTAGGTGTTCAGTACAGACCGCGACCTTAACTTTTTAGGTTCGGATATCTCTACTCAGCAGTGTTTTTTCATCTTTTAACTCTGCCATGCAGGCCATTTTTGTGCACTCTTTCTTATGATGGAGTCATAACACTGATCTGAACTAAGGCAAGTGAGACCTATTCTTGGGGTGATTATGGTTGGCAGGCCACTCCTGGAAAGGTTTATCACTGTTCCACATTTTTGCCATTTGTGGATAAAGTCTCTCACTGTGGTTTGCTTAAGACCCAAAGCTTGAGAAATGGCTTTATAACATTTTCCAAACTGATAGATATCAATTACTTTGATTCTCATTTGTTCCAGAATTTCTTTGGATTGCAGCATGATGTCTAGCTTTTGAGGAAATTTTGGTCTACTTCACTTTGTCAGGCATGTCCTAATTAAGTGATTTCTTGATTGAGAACAGGTGTGGCAGAAATCAGGGCGTGGCTAGGGAATTTGAACTCAGCTTCTCAAAGATGTGATAAACCATAGTTAATTTATGCTTTGGGGGGCAATCACTTTTTCACACAGGGCCCTGTAGGTTTGGATTTTGTTTTTCCCTTAATAATAAAGACCTTCATTTAGAAACTGCATTTTGTATTTTTTGTGTTATCTTTATCTAATAGCACAGCACCTTCTGAAGCGCAGAAAACACTGTTAAGGCTGCGACCGTAAACGCAGCCGAGCCAATGCCCCCACGTCACCAAACCATGATGACGTGGGTGAGCGTCCCAAATGGGAACGCAATGTGGACCCACTGGACCACATAGAGTAACCTGGACCTACCCAGACTAGGGAAGGGCAGCGAGCAGGGTCTGTGGCAGCTGAGCATGTGAACAAGATGGCAATATGCAGAACTAGATTACACCACACAACTTCAGGTATGAAGAAGCAAAGTTTACTTAAATGAAAACACAGTACATAACAAAACATAATGATGTCAGGATCCTGATTCCACACATCAGAGTAGGGTACACACCTCAGGAAAACAGACGAGGGCAGGAGGACATCACGGGTTGATGAAGTCCAGGGTTATCTGGTACAGGCATGCTAGGACAGCCTCTCAGGCCTCAGGCGCAGCACAGGCTCAGCAGGAGAACATCAGACACCGACCTCGGATGGACTTCTGACGATGGCAAGGGTCATCATGGGTTGATGCAGTCCAGGGTCATCTGGCATGGGCTTACTAGGATGGCCTACCTCTCAGGCCTCAGGCGCAGCACAGGCTCAGCAGGAGAACATCAGACACCGACCTTGGACAGACGTCAGATGATGGCAGGGGTCATCACGGGTTGATGCAGTCCAGGGTCAACTGGCATCAGACACAGGAAGGACATCAGGACATCAGGACATAAGCAGGGCATCAGGACATCAGGAATACGGATAGACATCTGTGACACTGGTGTGGCAGCCCAGGTCATCGGCTGGGACACTGATGTGGCAGCACAGGGCATCAGGACATCAGACACAGGAAGGACATTAGGACATCAGGGCACAGGCAGGGCATCAGGACATCAGGAATACCGGATAGACATCTGGGACACTGGCGAGGCAGCCCAGGTCATTGGCTGAGACTCAGATGGCACAGGATCAGGTAGTGGTGGTCCTCAGGTTCCTAGCTACAGCCATCAGGCTCTGGGCATCGGACCTAGGAAGGAACTCAAGCGTGATGGTGCAAGCACCGCCGGACTGGACCTGGGCCAGACAGGGTTAGCACCACATAACAGGCTGAGCACAGCATAGTAAGAGCTCAGCATAAGCACCAGATTCCATCTTTAAAAGATGAGCCCAGGAAGTTCAGTCACTGGGTAACAGGGTGTCAGACACAAAAGGACTTCAGGAACATAACAGAGGACACAGTTCAGACAGGGTTAGGTACTGGATATGCAGACTCCAGGATAGGTGGGTCTGGGTACTCTGCCCCCAGATTAGGCGGAAAAACAAAACACAAATGGATCTGGATATGCAGCCTCCAGGATAGGCGGGTCTGGGTACTCTGCCCCCAGATTAGGTGGAAAAACAAGACACAAACAGATCAGGATATGCAGCCTCCAGGATAGGCGGATTTGGGTACTCTGCCCCAGAACAGGCGGAAGACAGGTATCAGCTCTCCCAGAACATACTGCAGACAGAGTGGGAGCTGGATACATAACTCACAAGGCAAGACACAGAAACACAATGCAATGCTCTGGCAACGTCCAACAGGAAAGAGGGAGCTTATATAGGAGCTGCCCCTCAGCAATACGCTGAGGAAGCAACACAGGTGCACACTCAAACCCTAATAAAAGCAGGGTGGGTGTGGCCTCGCGCACCCTAAGCACAAACAGAAACCATTACAGCACAGACAGCACAGGAACTGTGGCTTAGGGCACCTGGCAGTGACTGCTAGCCTGAACACACGTGGAAAGTCGTGCACCAGCTGCAAAGGACCTTGCAAGCCGTGGATAGCTTCCACAGCAGCAGCCAGGGACCGCACATGCGAGTGGTCATGCAGCAGAGCAAAGACATCACAGCACATGTACAGCTACGCAACAGCACAGGGAACTGAGCCGCATCCATACAGGTAACAGACTACAGTATCCCTGCAAATTAGGGGAAGAGGAGCAAGGGTTAAAGCAGAGACATGCAAAAGTAACGCCGAAGAAACAAGGTATAAACCCAGCGGTGTTACAAACACAAAATGGCCGTCATCCCATGAAGTGTCCCACCATTCTCTTGCAACTTTGTATAACTTTGTATATTTTACTTGGAGGGTGAGTGCTCTCTCTTTCTGGATAATTGTTTAAAACTTGCACCTGAACTCCTTTTGTTGACTGGTGTCTTCATGCAGGCTGATGAGGTCAATTGCAGTGGCAAGAAACAGGGGATCTGGTGCTGGTATTTACTCTTTTGTTACAATAATAATTAAATTTATTGGTGATCTGAAACATTTAAGTGTGACAAACATGCAATAGAATAGGAAATCAGGAAGGGGCAAACACTTTTTCACACAATTGTATTTGTATATATACAGGTGCTTCTCACAAAATTAGAATATCATCAAAAAGTTAATTTATTTCAGTTCTTCAATACAAAAAGTGAAACTCATATATTATATAGAGTCATTAACCTAAGGGATGTCTTTACATATGCTTGTGAGTGACAATTAGGCATCACTGGGCAGGGTATGCAGTTTTCTCAAATTTTCTCTCTATCACCCTCCACTCTACTGCTGCTTGACTTATTCGATTTTTATTCACTAACCAGTTAGTAAACATTTCATGGAAAACTACAAATTATTGTAGTAGAGCTGTAATGTGCTGAGGGCTGTTCACCATTTTGTTTTTCGTAGTGAAAAAAATGTTTATGGCATTGGGAATAATAATCTTGTAGTTTATTATTCATCAAAATAATTTCTTTCATTTAAAAATTCCACAATGAAATGTGTAGACAAAAAGGGTGTGTTGCTTTCGAAGCCATTTCCTTTTGGGTGGATATGTTTAAGCTTCTTGAGCCAGGAATCCAATCCAAGTATGCAATGGATCATTAAATGGGTTGTCCACTTTTCAAAAGTATACTTAATTGTGTTATTGATGCAATTCCATATAACCAATGTCCCTATTTCACCCCCGATTTCGAAACTCTGTACATGTACATTTATTCAATCTGGAAATTTCATGGTTAATATCCGCCCTGCTGTAATGATGGATGTCCAAACGCATTGAAGATAAAAATGATGGTTTATTCTTTCTCAACGCGTTTTGAAGTCACTAGGACTTCTTTCTCAGGAATGCTTTTTTTTCTTTTTCACCCCCCTTAGCGCCGCCGAGCATTGACTGGTGACGCAGTTCACCGATCAACACTCGTACTCACTTTTCTTTTTCACACCCCCGCACGCACACCCGGCAGCCGCGTCTAACCCGTGCCTTCCGTTTCCTTCTTTTTTTTTTCCACATCCCCGTGCGCACACCCAGCAGCCGCCGAACTTTGAGAAGTGACGCTGTTCACTTATCAGAGCTCTCGTGCCTGCCGTTTGTCTTTTTTTGTCACATCCCTGTTCGCACACCCAGCAACTGCCAAACTTTGATAAGTGATGCGGTTCACTTATCAGAGCTAGGGCCTGCTGTTTTAGACTTCATTTCACAGGCATTTTTTCTCCCTATTTGCTTTTTTCTTTCAGCTTTTTCTTTTTCAGACAAGTTTGCACCAATCACTATCCCCCTACACACACACATACAGTTATAAATAAAGTACACCCAAGCACCATATTCACACAAAAAATGTCCTGGCTGTCACGTTCGTCCCAACAACGTTATTCATTGGAGGAGGCATACTTTCATTGCCTGCGACACTGATAGCGAGGGAGACGATTCCACATTCCTTTACTCTTCAGATTCTTCATCCTCTTCCTCCTCCTCAACTGCCACGCAGATGTCACAGGACAGAAGCAGCACCCACCATTCATGAAGATGAAGATGAAGCAGCGCGCCCCTCTTCGAACCCTGTATGGACCTCGCCCCCCAAAAAAATTACGAGCCACTGATTCCTGATTTTGTGGCAGAATCAGGAATCAAGTTTGAAACCACCGGCCTCACAGAAATAGACTTTTTCAAAGTCTTTTTCTCTGAGGATTTTGTTAACCTCATGGTGGAGCAAACTAATTTGTACGCTCGGCAATTTTTGGAGCAAAACCCCAGTTCATCATTTCCTAACTGGTCTCCTGTAGACGCAGTTGAAATGATGCAGTTTTGGGGCCTGGTCCTTCATATGGGGATCCTGAAGAAGCCAGAAATTCGGCAATATTGGAGTGTTGATATTTTATATAACACTCCAGTGTTCCGAATGGTCATGACCCGGACGCGTTTTGAGGCCATCCATAAATTCCTGCATTATTCCGATAATGCACAGTGTCTCGCACGAGATGACCCCAACTTTAACCGTCTGTTCAAAGTTTGGCCAGTCATCGAACACTTCAGCAAAAAGTTTGCTGAAGCGTACGTGCCCCAAAAGGACATCTGCGTGGATGATTCCTTGGTTCATTTTAAAGGGCGGCTCTGATTCCATCAATACCTGCCCAACAAGAGGGCCAGGTATGGAATTAAACTCTACAAGCTGTGTGAAAGTACCTCAGGGTATACCTACAGCTTTAGAGTATACGAAGGGAAGGACACCAGGATTGAACCCCCTGAGTGTCCCCCTGTCCTGGGAGTGAGTGGGACAATTGTGTGGGATTTGGTGTACCCACTGCTGGATAAAGGTTATCACCTCTACACCGATAACTTTTATTCCAGCATCACACTCTTTAAATCCCTCTCTGTGCGGGGTACCGCAGCCTGCGGTACTGTCCGCAAAAGTCTGAGAGACCTCCCAAAGACGCTACTTGGGCAGATGCTCAGAAAAGGTGAGAGCAGAGCCCAATGTAGCGACCACCTGCGGTGGTCAAGTACAAGAACAAGAGGGATGTCCTTCTCTGGACCACCATACACAGTGATGGCAGTGCCCTCAGCACTGTACGAGGTACCTCTACACAGGTCAGCAAACCGGACTGTGTACTGGGGTACAACAAAAACATGGGGGCGTTGATCTCTCCGATCAACTCCTCCAACCATACAATGATTTGAGGAAGGCCAAGGTGTGGTACAAAAAGCTGTCTGTGTACATCGTACAAATGGCAATGCTCAATGCTTTCCTGCTGTCATGATGTGCACGCCACACGATACGTTGTACCTTCAGTTCCAGGAGGTAGTGGTTAAGGCCCTGATATTTGGCAGGAGGGAAGGAGCGGGCCCCAGTACTTCTGGAACTGAGGGAGCTCACATCGTACCAGGTCAGCATTTCCCGGGGGTGGTCCCACCAACTGGAAGAAAAGATAAGCCGCAAAAAAGGTGCCGAGTATGTTACAAAACAGGAATATGCAAGGACACCATTAATTACTCCTGACAAACCTGGCCTGTGTATGACGGATTGCATCAAATTGTACCACACCTCCATGCACTACTAATTTACTTTACAGGAACTAGTAAATTTGTTTCGAAAGAGGGGGAAAAATCTAGATAAGTTCCTTGGGGGTCTAGGTTCCAAAATGATGTCACTTGTGGCTTTTTTTTTACTGTTTAGGCACATCAGGGGCTCTGCAAATGAAACAAAACATCACTACTTCCCTTCCGAGCCCCGAAGTGTGCCCAAACAGTAGTTTTCTCCCACATATGGGGTATCCGCGTACTCAGGACAAATTGGACAACAACTTTTGGGGTCCAATTTGTCCTATTACCCTTAGTAAAATAAAAAATTGGGGACTAAACGATCATGTTTGTGGAAAAAATAGGATTTTTTATTTTCATGCCCGGGCGTTATAAACTTCTGTGAAGCACTTGGAGGTTCAAAGTGCTCAACACACATCTAGAAAAGTTCCTCTTAGGGGGACTGGTTTCCAAAATGGGGTCACTTGTGGGGGGTTTCCACTGTTTAGGCACATCAGGGGTTCACCAAACGCGACATGGCGTCCGATCTCAATTCCAGCCAATTTTAGCAAGAAAATGTCAAACGGCGCTCCTTTCCTTCTGACCCCTGCCGTGCGCCCAAAAAGTGGTCCCCCCCACATATGGGGTATCAGCGTACTCAGGACAAATTGCACAACAACTTTTGGGGTCCAATTTCTCCTGTTACCCTTGAGAAAATAAAAAATTGGGGACTAAACGATCATGTTTGTAGAAAAAATGGATTTTTTATTTTCATACCCGGGCTTTATAAACTTCTGTGAAGCACCTGAGGGTTCAAAGTGCTCAACACACATCTAGCAAGTTCATTAGGGGGTATAGTTTTCAAAACGTGGTCACTTGTGGGGGGTTTCCACTGTTTAGGCACATCAGGGGCTCGCCAAATGCGACATGGCGTCCAATCTCAATTCCAGCCAATTTTAGCTTAAAAATGTCAAACGGCGCTCCTTTCTTCTGGGCCCTGCCGTGCGCCTAAACAGTGGTTCCCCCAACATATTGGGTATCAGCGTACTCAGGACAAATTGGAGAACAACTTTTGCATCCTTTGGGAAAGTAAAAAATTGGGGACTAAACGATCATGCTTATGGAAAAAAAAGGATTTTTTATTTTCACACCCGGGTGTTATAAACTTTAGTGAAGCACTTGGGGGTTCAAAATTCTCACCACACACCTAGATAGGTTCCTTAGGGGGTCTAGTTTTCCAAAATGATGCCCGCAGACTATTCCATCAAAGTCTGCATTCCAAAACGTCACTACTTCCCTTCCCTTACGAGCCCCAAAGTGTGCCCAAACAGTAGTTTTCTCCAACATATGGGGTATCAGCGTACTCAGGACAAATTGGACAACAACTTTTGGGGTCCAATTTCTCCTGTTACCCTTGGGAAAATAAAAAATTGGGGACTAAACTTTCATGTTTGTGGAAAAAATATGATTTTTTATTTTCACGCCCAGGCGTTATAAACTTCTGTGAAGCACTTGGGGGTTCAAAGTGCTCAACACACATCTAGACAAGTTCCTAAGGGGGTCTAGATTCCAAAATGGGGTCTCATGTGGGGGGTTTCCATTGTTTAGGCACATCAGGGGCTCGCCAAACGTGACATGTCATCCGATCTCAATTCCAGCCAATTTTAGCTTGAAAATGTCAAACGATGCTCCTTTCCTTCTGACCCCTGCCGTGCGCCCAAGAAGTGGTCCCCCCACATATGGGGTATCAGCATACTCAGGACAAATTGTACAACAACTGTTGATGTCCATTTTATGTTTTTACCCTTGGGAAAATAAAAAAATTGTTGCTGAAAGATCATTTTTGTGACTAAAAAATAAAATGTTCATTTTTTCCTTCCACGTTCCTTCTGCACCTGTGAAACACCTGAAGGGTTAATAAACTTATTGAATGTGGTTTTCAGTACTTTGAGAGGTGCAGTTTTCAGAATGGTGTCACTTTTGGGTATTTTCTGCCGTATAGACCCCTCAAACTAACTTCAAATGTGAGGTGGTCCCTAAAAAAAATGGTTTTGTAAATTTTGTTGTAAAAATGAGAAATCGCCGGTCAAATTTTAACCCTTATAACTTCCTATCAAAAAAAAAAAATTGTTTCCAAAATTGTGCTGATGTAAAGTAGACATGTGGTAAATGTTATTTATTAACTATTTTGTGTCACATAACTCTCTAGTTTAACAGAATAAAAATTCAAAATTTGAAAATTGCGAAATTTCCGGTTTTTACACAAATAAACGCAAGTTATATCGAGGAAATTTTACCACTAACATGAAGTACAGTATGTCACAAGAAAACATTCTCAGAATCACCAAGATCCATTGAAGAATGCCAGAGTTATAACCTCATAAAGGGACAGTGGTCAGAATTGTAAAAATTGGCCATTCATTAACGTGCAAACCACCCTTGGGGGTAAAGGGGTTAATCTGCTGCTGGACGTCTGTATAACAAATTTAGTTAATTACTGTTGAAGCATATTTTGTGAAGGAGTGCACTCTGAGCGCTCAACAATAAGACAGTGCACTGCGTATACAATGAGTTTATACTGTGATATATACAGTATATGTATGTTGGGAAAAAGCGGGTACCCGTGATTTATTGTAAGTTAGGCGGGTGTAAGATTGTATTCCTGAGAGGATCACATGTCACAGGCACAGTATAACCCCGTGTAGGCCCGTTACAGATAAGGGAGGGAGTGGTACAGTCTTGGGGTAGTCTGATTCCTGTCTGTGAAGCTGGCACGTGGGGTCTCTCAGGCTGCATAACTTGTATTGTGTGAGTCATGGCTGTTGTGGCCCATATTGTGTCGGGAGAGAAAATTGTGTCATTCTTTGCAGTAGAAATAAAGAAAAAGTTAGTTTACCTTCATATTGAGTTCTGAGTCATTAATAGCAGCGCCGTATTCCCATCTCGAGCAACGACCAACGCACATGTCGTTACAATAGTATCAATATAGACTCTGCTATTCTCACTGCCCGACCCAATACCTGCCACGATTGGGGAGCCCCTGAGCAGGTCTATACCCTTGCTTATATTAGGCAATGAATAAAGTGTGGCGACTGTTGGACAGATGGAAAATAGATAGTCATACTCAATATTTGATATGATTAATTTGGCTTTAGCTTCATCAAGGATAGTTTTTAGTGCATCAAAATACTTTGTTGTGTCAGATCCAATGATCTCATACGTATCTTTATCTGATGGCTTAATAATCAGATTTTTTTTGTCTCTAATCCATAAGAGGCCTGTTGCTCTATTTCAGATAGATTTAATCCCTGTAGGGGAATATCAAATTATTTTTTAGATCATTTTCCACTAGTTTAACCCCTTCATGACCCAGCCTATTTTGACCTTATTGACCTGGCCATTTTTTGCAATTCTGACCAGTGTCCCTTTATAAGGTAATAACTCAGGAACGCTTCAACGAATCCTAGTGATTCTGAGATTGTTTTTTCGTGATATATTGGGCTTCATGTTAGTAGTAAATTTAGATCGATAATTTTTGTGTTTATTTGTGAAAAAATCGGAAATTTGGCGAAAATTTCGCAATTTTCAAATTTTGAATTTTTATTCTGTTAAACCACAGAGTTAGGTGACACAAAATAGTTAATAAATAATATTACCCACATCTGTACTTTACATCAGCACAATTTTGGAAACAAAATTTTTTTTGCTAGGAAGTTATAAGGGTTAAAATTTGACCAGCGATTTCTCATTTTTACAACAAAATTTACAAAACCATTTTTTTAGGGACCACCTCACATTTGAAGTTAGTTTGAGGGGTCTATATGGCTGAAAATACCCAAAAGTGACACCATTCTAAAAACTGCACCCCTCAAGGTGCTGAAAACCACATACAAGAAGTTTATTAACCCTTCAGGTGCTTCACAGCAGCAGAAGGAACATGGAAGGAAAAATGAACATTTCACTTTTTAGTCACAAAAATGATCTATTAGCAACAATTTTTTTTTGTTGCGTTTGGAGAGCCCCTGTGTGCCTAAATATTGGAGCTCACCCACAAGTGACCCCATTTTGGAAACTAGACCCCCTACGGAACTTATCTAGATGCATAGCGAGCACTTTGAACCCCCAGGTGCTTCACAAATTGATCCGTAAAAATGAAAAAGTACTTTTTTTTCACAAAAAATTTTTTTAGCCTTAATTTTTTCATTTTCACATGGGCAACATGATAAAATGGATCCTAAAATTTGTTGGGCAATTTCTCCTGAGTACACCGATACCTCACATGTGGGGATAAACCACTGTTTGGGCACACGGTAAGGCTCGGAAGGGAAGGAGCGCCATTTGACCTTTGAATGAAAAATTAGCTCCAATCGTTAGCGGACACCATGTCGTGTTTGGAGAGCCCCTGTGTGCCTAAATATTGGAGCTCCCCCACAAGTGACCCCATTTTGGAAACTAGACCTCCCATGGAACTAATCTAGATGTGCGATGAGCACTTTGAACCCCCAAGTGCTTCACAGAAGTTTATAATGCAGAGCTGTGAAAATAAAAAAATGATTTTTCTTTCCTCAAAAATTATTTTTCAGCCCACAATTTTTTATTTTCACAAGGGTAACAGGAGAAATTGGACCCCAAAAGTTGTTTTCAAGTTTGTTCTGAGTATGCTGATACCCCATATGTGGGGGTAAACCACTGGTTGGGCACACGTCAGGGCTCAGAAGGGAAGTAGTGACTTTTTGAATGCAGACTTTGATGGAATGGTCTGCTTGCATCATGTTACGTTTGCAGAGCCCCTGATGTGTCTAAACAGTAGAAACTCCCCACAAGTGACCCCAGTTTGGAAATTAGACCCCCCAAGGAACTTATATAGATGTGTGATGAGCACTTTGAACTCCCAAGTGCTTCACAGAAGTTTATAACGCAGAGCCGTCCAAATAAAAAATCATTTTTTCCTACAAAAATAAGTTTTTATCCCTCATTTTGTTATTTTCCCAAGGGTAACAGGAGAAATTAGACCCCCAATGTTGTTTTGCAATTTTTCCTGAGTACACATATGCCCCATATGTTTTGGTAAACCATTGTTTGGGTACATGTCGGGGCTCAGAAGAGAGGGAGCACCATTTGACTTTTTGAACGCAAGATTGGCTGGAATCAATGGTGGCGCCATGTTGCGTTTGGAGACCCCTGATGTTAGGCACCCCTCAATTCTAACTCCAACACACCCCTACCCTAATCCCAACTCTAGCCATAACCCTAATCACAACCCTAACCCCAACACACCCCTAACCACAACCCTAACCCCAACACACCCCTAACCCTAACCCTAACCTCAACACACCCCTAACCCTAATCCCAACCCTAATCATAACCCTAACCACAAGCCTAACCCTAACCCAACACACCCCTAACCCTAATCTGAACCCTATTTCCAACCCTAATTCCAACCCTAACCCTAACTCCAACCCTAACCCTAATTCCAACCCTAACCCTAAGGCTATGTGCCCATGTTGCAGATTCGTGTGAGGATTTTTCCGCAAAGTTTTTGAAAAATCCGCAGGTAAAACGCACTGCGTTTTACCTGCGGATTTACTGTGGATTTCCAGTGTTTTTTGTGCGGATTTCACCTGTGGATTCCTATTGAGGAACAGGTGTAAAACGCTGCGGAATCCGCACAAAGAATTGACATGCTGCAGAAAATACAATGCAGCGTTTCCGCGCTGTATTTTCCGCACCATGGGCACAGCAGATTTGGTTTTCCATACGTTTACATGGTACTGAAAATGTGATGGAAAACTGCTACGAATCCACAGCGGCCAGTCAACTGCGGATCCGCAGCCAAATCCGCACCATGTGCACATAGCCTAATTCTAACCCTAATTCTAACCCTAACCCTTATTGCAACCCTAACCCTAGTTCTAACCCTAACCCTAGTTCTAACCCTAACCCTAGTTCTAACCCCAACCCTAGTTCTAACCCCAACCCTAGTTCTAACCCTAACCCTAGTTCTAACCCTAACCCTAGTTCTAACCCCAACCCTAGTTCTAACCCTAACCCTAGTTGAAAAATAAAAGTAAATATATTTTCTTTATTTTATTATTGTCCCTACCTATGGGGGTGATAAAGGGGGGTTTATTTATTATTTCTTTATCTTGCTCGCTGTGATAGAACCTATGTACCTGGAATGAATCTGCTGGCCAGCAGATTCATTTGGCGGGCGCACTGCGCATGCGCCCGCCATTTTGGAAGATGGCGGCGCCCATGCAGAAGACGTACAAACACTGGGAGGGACACCGGAGGTCAGTAAGTATGTGGGGGTGAGATCGGACTGTGGGGGGAGCGGACAGGAGCATGGAGAGGAGCGGAGCACAGGACAGGATGGAGGATGGGGGCGGTGGATTGGTGGTGGTGGCAGATCGCGGTCTCCAGCCATAGCCGATGATATTGCAGCATCGGCCATGGCTGGATTGTAATATTTCACCAATTTTCATTGGTGAAATATTATGATTGCTCTGAAAGCGAAAGTGGAACGTCACTTTCAACAGCCAATCAGAGTGATCGTAGTCACGGGGGGTGAAGCCACCCCCCCGGGCTGAAGTACCACTCCCCCTGTCCCTGCGGATCGGGTGAAATTACAGTTAACCCTTTCACCTGACCTGCAGGGACGCGATCATTCTGTGACACAGCATATGCGTGACAGGTCGGATTGGCACAGACTTTCATGATGCATACGCTGTGTCACAGGTCGGGAAGGGGTTAACAAAAATGTCTATGCTCATTAAATTTGAAGGAGCATCCTTTTGCTTTTGACCCTTAGGTTTGTGAATGGTCCCACACCTTTATCCCTCTCATTTTCTTGCAGCAAATCCATTAGATTCCAATGTCCTTTCATCTCATCATTAGTGATACCTTGTTTCTCACATTCTTTCTTGTTATAATGTTGGAAGAATTTCCTCCATTTTAATTTACACCCAAATAAGTTTAGATGTCTCACCCAATTAAAGCAATTGTATGATGAGTCGGGGCAAAATTGAGACCCTTATGAAGAATTGCATATTCAGCCCCACTTAGTGTCTTTGGGGAGAGATGAATAATCTGCTCCCTGTTAATTGGTGTCTTTTTCTCAGACTCATTTGTGTCCCTTGCTCTAAAAAAGAAGAGGAGGAAGGTGATGGATGACCCAAGGGTGAGATGCATTGAGGAGACCCTGAGATGTTTGCACCACGGGTGGATTTGTCATTGGAATAATTTCTTATTTAATGCCATGTTTGTCTAGGTGTCCTCCCCCTACCTCTATATTTCCCTCTGTTGATCAGATCCTGTTTCTCAGTATCAGAGGTATCTACCTCTGAGGAGGATGGACATATAGGTTTCGTGCTACAATAATGATAACCCTAATTGTCTCTGAATTCACCTAAGTATCATAGAAACTGAGAGTGCTTTCTTTCTTTGAGAAATGATAGATATTTCTCAAACGAGGTCTGTACAAGATTTTCACAGCAAATAAAATCTGGATCACCTTTATGTTTAAGAGTCTTAACTATCAGAACATTGAGTTGTTTAAATGACTGTCATGATTCTCAATGGCGAGAGAACATAGCCCAGCATATATGAGAACTAGCTCTTGGAAGATGGAAACTATACTGACCATGAACTAAACCTGCCGCACAACTAGAAGTGGCCGGGTAGCATGCCTACGTTTTTTATCCCTAGATGCCCAGCGCCAGCCGGAGAACTACCTAATCCTAGCAGAGGAAAAGACAGTCCTGGCTCACCTCTAGAGAAATTTTCCCAAAAGGCAGACAGAGGCCCCCACATATATTGGCGGTGATTTTAGATGAAATGACAAACGTAGTATGAAAATAGGTTTAGCAAAATCGAGGTCCGCTTACTAGATAGCATGAAGACAGAAAGGGCACTTTCATGGTCAGCAGAAAACCCTATCAAAACACCATCCAGAAATTACTTTAAGACTCTAGCATTAACTCATAACACCAGAGTGGCAATTTCCGCTCACAAGAGCTTTCCAGACACAGTAACGAAACAGCAGCTGTGAACAGGAACAAAATGCAAAAACACACAAGGACAAAAGTCCAACTTAGCTAGGAGTTGTCTAGTAGCAGGAACATGCACAGAAGGCTTCTGATTACATTGTTGACCGGCATGAAACTGACAGAGGAGCAAGGTTATATAGCGACTCCCATATCCTGATAGGAGCAGGTGAACAGAGGGGATGATGCACACAAGTACAATTCCACAAGTGGCCACCGGGGGAGCCCAGAATCCAATTTCACAACAGTACCCCCCCCTCAAGGAGGGGGCACCGAACCCTCACCAGAACCACCAGGGCGATCAGGATGAGCCCTATGAAAGGCACGGACAAGATCGGAGGCATGAACATCAGAGGCAGTGACCCAAGAATTATCCTCCTGACCGTATCCCTTCCATTTGACCAGATACTGGAGTTTCCGTCTGGAAACACGAGAGTCTAAGATCTTTTCCACAACGTACTCCAACTCACCCTCAACCAACACCGGAGCAGGAGGCTCAACGGAAGGCACAGCCGGTACCTCATACCTGCGCAACAATGACCGATGAAAAACATTATGAATCGAAAAGGATGCAGGGAGGTCCAAACGGAAGGACACAGGGTTAAGAATCTCCAATATCTTGTACAGGCCGATGAACCGAGGCTTAAACTTAGGAGAAGAAACCCTCATAGGGACAAAACGAGAAGACAACCACACCAAGTCCCCAACACAAAGCCGAGGACCAACACGACGACGGCGGTTGGCAAAAAGCTGAGTCTTCTCCTGGGACAACTTCAAATTGTCCACCACCTGCCCCCAAATCTGATGCAACCTCTCCACCACAGCATCCACTCCAGGACAATCCGAAGATTCCACTTGACCGGAGGAAAATCGAGGATGAAACCCCGAATTACAGAAAAACGGGGACACCAAGGTGGCAGAGCTGGCCCGATTATTGAGGGCGAACTCCGCCAAAGGCAAAAAAGCAACCCAATCATCCTGATCCGCAGACACAAAACACCTCAAATATGTCTCCAAGGTCTGATTAGTCCGCTCGGTCTGGCCATTAGTCTGAGGATGGAAAGCAGACGAAAAAGACAAATCTATGCCCATCCTAGCACAGAATGCCCGCCAAAATCTAGACACGAATTGGGTCCCTCTGTCAGAAACGATATTCTCCGGAATACCATGCAAACGAACAACATTTTGAAAAAACAGAGGAACCAACTCGGAAGAAGAAGGCAACTTAGGCAAGGGAACCAGATGGACCATCTTAGAGAAACGGTCACACACCACCCAGATGACAGACATCTTCTGAGAAACAGGCAGATCCGAAATAAAATCCATCGAGATGTGCGTCCAAGGCCTCTTCGGGATAGGCAAGGGTAACAACAATCCACTAGCCCGAGAACAACAAGGCTTGGCCCGAGCACAAACGTCACAAGACTGCACAAAGCCTCGCACATCTCGTGACAGGGAAGGCCACCAGAAGGACCTTGCCACCAAATCCCTGGTACCAAAGATTCCAGGATGACCTGCCAATGCAGAAGAATGAACCTCAGAGATGACTCTACTGGTCCAATCATCAGGAACAAACAGTCTACCAGGTGGGCAACGATCAGGTCTATCCGCCTGAAACTCCTGCAAGGCCCGCCGCAGGTCTGGAGAAACGGCAGACAATATCACTCCATCTTTAAGGATACCTGTGGGCTCAGAATTACCAGGGGAGTCAGGCTCAAAACTCCTAGAAAGGGCATCCGCCTTAACATTCTTAGAACCCGGTAGGTAAGACACCACAAAATTAAACCGAGAGAAAAACAACGACCAGCGCGCCTGTCTAGGATTCAGGCGCCTGGCAGACTCAAGGTAAATTAAATTTTTGTGGTCAGTCAATACCACCACCTGATGTCTGGCCCCCTCAAGCCAGTGACGCCACTCCTCAAAAGCCCACTTCATGGCCAAAAGCTCCCGATTCCCAATATCATAATTCCGCTCGGCGGGCGAAAATTTACGGGAAAAAAAGGCACAAGGTCTCATCACGGAGCAGTCGGAACTTCTCTGCGACAACACCGCCCCAGCTCCGATTTCAGAAGCGTCGACCTCAACCTGAAAAGGAAGAGCAACATCAGGCTGACGCAACACTGGGGCGGAAGAAAAGCGGCGCTTGAGCTCCCAAAAGGCCTCCACAGCATCAGGGGACCAATCAGCAACATCAGCACCCTTCTTAGTCAAATCAGTCAATGGTTTTACAACATCAGAAAAACCAGCAATAAATCGACGATAAAAGTTAGCAAAGCCCAAAAATTTCTGAAGACTCTTAAGAGAAGAGGGTTGCGTCCAATCACCAATAGCCTGAACCTTGACAGGATCCATCTCGATGGAAGAGGGGGAAAAAATGTATCCCAAGAAGGAAATCTTTTGAACCCCAAAAACACACTTAGAACCCTTCACACACAAGGAATTAGACCGCAAAACCTGAAAATCCCTCCTGACCTGCTGGACATGAGAGTCCCAGTCATCCGAAAAAATCAGAATATCATCCAGATACACAATCATAAATTTATCCAAATAATCGCGGAAAATGTCATGCATAAAGGACTGGAAGACTGAAGGGGCATTTGAAAGACCAAAAGGCATCACCAAATACTCAAAATGGCCCTCGGGCGTATTAAATGCGGTTTTCCACTCATCCCCCTGCTTGATTCGCACCAAATTATACGCCCCACGGAGATCAATCTTAGAGAACCACTTGGCCCCCTTTATACGAGCAAACAAATCAGTAAGCAGTGGTAACGGATATTGATATTTAACCGTGATTTTATTCAAAAGTCGATAATCAATACACGGCCTCAAAGAGCCGTCTTTCTTAGACACAAAGAAAAAACCGGCTCCTAAGGGAGATGACGAAGGACGAATATGTCCCTTTTCCAAGGACTCCTTTATATATTCTCGCATAGCCGCGTGTTCAGGCACAGACAGATTAAATAAACGACCCTTAGGGTATTTACTACCCGGGATCAAGTCTATGGCACAATCGCACTCCCGGTGCGGAGGTAGTGAGCCAACCTTGGGTTCTTCAAAAACGTCACGAAAGTCAGACAAGAATTCAGGAATCTCAGAGGGAATAGATGATGAAATGGAAACCAAAGGTACGTCCCCATGAGTTCCTTTACATCCCCAGCTTAACACAGACATAGCTCTCCAGTCGAGGACTGGGTTATGAGATTGCAGCCATGGCAATCCCAGCACCAAAACATCATGTAGATTATACAGCACCAGAAAGCGAATAACCTCCTGGTGATCCGGATTGACACGCATAGTCACTTGTGTCCAGTATTGTGGTTTATTACTAGCCAATGGGGTGGAGTCAATCCCTTTCAGAGGTATCGGAGCCTCCAATGGCTCCAAATCATACCCACAGCATTTGGCAAAGGACCAATCCATAAGACTCAAAGCAGCGCCAGAGTCGACATAGGCGTCCGCGGTAATAGATGACAAAGAACAAATCAGGGTCACAGATAGAATAAACTTAGACTGTAAAGTGCTAATTGAAACAGACTTGTCAGGCTTCTTAGTACGCTTAAAGCATGCTGATATAACATGAGTTGAATCACCACAATAGAAGCACAACCCATTTTTTCGTCTAAAATTCTGCCGCTCGCTTCTGGACAGAATTCTATCACATTGCATATTTTCTGGCGTTTTCTCAGTAGACACCGCCAAATGGTGCACAGGTTTGCACTCCCGCAGACGCCTATCGATCTGAATAGCCATCGTCATGGACTCATTCAGACTCGCAGGCACAGGGAACCCCACCATAACATCCTTAATGGCATCAGAGAGACCTTCTCTGAAAATCGCCGCCAGGGCGCACTCATTCCACTGAGTAAGCACCGACCATTTGCGGAATTTTTGGCAGTATATTTCAGCTTCATCTTGCCCCTGAGACAAGGACATCAAGGCCTTTTCCGCCTGAAGCTCTAAATGAGGTTCCTCATAAAGCAACCCCAAGGCCAGAAAAAACGCATCCACATTGAGCAACGCAGGATCCCCTGGTGCCAATGCAAAAGCCCAGTCCTGAGGGTCGCCCCGGAGCAAGGAAATTACAATCCTGACCTGCTGTGCAGGGTCTCCGGCAGAGCGAGACTTCAGGGACAAAAACAATTTGCAATTATTTTTAAAATTTTGAAAGTGAGATCTATTCCCCGAGAAGAATTCAGGCAAAGGAATTCTAGGCTCAGACATAGGTGCATGAACAACAAAATCTTGCAAATTTTGTACCTTTGTGGCGAGATTATTCAAACCTGTAGCTACACTCTGAAGATCCATTTGAAACAGGTGAACACAGAGCCATTCAAGGATTAGAAGGAGAAAAAGAGAGGAAGGCTGCAGCATAGGCAAACTAGCAAGTGATTCAATTAAGAGCACACTCAGAACTAGAGGAAAAAAAAAAAAAAAAAAAAAAATTGTAGCAGACTTCTTTTTTCTCTCCTTTCTCAGCCAGTAATTTAACCCTTTTTTGGGCCGGTCAAACTGTCATGATTCTCAATGGCGAGAGAACATAGCCCAGCATATATGAGAACTAGCTCTTGGAAGATGGAAACTATACTGACCATGAACTAAACCTGCCGCACAACTAGAAGTGGCCGGGTAGCATGCCTACGTTTTTTATCCCTAGATGCCCAGCGCCAGCCGGAGAACTACCTAATCCTAGCAGAGGAAAAGACAGTCCTGGCTCACCTCTAGAGAAATTTTCCCAAAAGGCAGACAGAGGCCCCCACATATATTGGCGGTGATTTTAGATGAAATGACAAACGTAGTATGAAAATAGGTTTAGCAAAATCGAGGTCCGCTTACTAGATAGCATGAAGACAGAAAGGGCACTTTCATGGTCAGCAGAAAACCCTATCAAAACACCATCCAGAAATTACTTTAAGACTCTAGCATTAACTCATAACACCAGAGTGGCAATTTCCGCTCACAAGAGCTTTCCAGACACAGTAACGAAACAGCAGCTGTGAACAGGAACAAAATGCAAAAACACACAAGGACAAAAGTCCAACTTAGCTAGGAGTTGTCTAGTAGCAGGAACATGCACAGAAGGCTTCTGATTACATTGTTGACCGGCATGAAACTGACAGAGGAGCAAGGTTATATAGCGACTCCCACATCCTGATAGGAGCAGGTGAACAGAGGGGATGATGCACACAAGTACAATTCCACAAGTGGCCACCGGGGGAGCCCAGAATCCAATTTCACAACAAATGACTCCTCAAATAGTTGTTTTTCCTCTTCAAGAAGTATTTTCATAAACCTAATTGATGATTTTATAGACTTTTTTTTGCCACAGTTCTAATACACGTGTGTTGGATGTTCATGGAGAGGGATGAATATTTATTCTAAGCCCTTTAGGAACTATTCTATTCTTGGTATAGTTATGCAATGTCTTTATTTCCCACCACAATTTTACATTCTCTTTGTAACAATCATCGACCTCTTTAAACAGATTTTTCAGAGATAGGGAAAGGTAATCTATGGGTAATTGGCCTAGTTTTTGTTAGCTGTGAATATCTTTTACAGACCTCAAAATATCAATCATTTCTCAAAGAAAGAAAGCACTTCCAGTTTCTATGATAGATAAAATACCGACACTTCACATCTATCTGGGTGAGTTGCATATTTATTGTATACTCTGGTTATTAATGGAGCATTATTTAATGCAGAATGAATTCACATTGTTGGTGTGCATAATTTTGGTAATGGATCACTGTCTGAAGGTGTGATCACCTGTCGCATAATTTCTGTTCCCAAAATAATTTGTCTTCTTTTTGCCATTATTATTATTGGTATTTATATGGTTTATAATATTGTGCTTTCATTGTTTATGGCTACAGGGAATTTTATGAAATTACCCAGGACAAGCCAGATTGTTGACATATGTTCCTATATATTAGAGGACAGGGAGCAAGCAACAGGGTCTGCCAGGGAAATCTACGGAAGAGCAGGGCCGCCGATTGTCGCATTACACATAGGGTGTCAAACTCCATTGTTAGGCAGATACAGCTAATAGGGATGCTTAGGGATTGCTGAGGCATATATATGTTTTGTTTATGTCTGTCCTTTGTCTTATATGTTTAACATTATCTAATAAACATTATAGGTTTTAAAAAGGTTTATTCTTTGATGCTACAATATTTACATGTTGTTGGGAAAAACAATACACTGCATGATTGCACACAGTGAGCTGCACTTTAGTGGGTTCAGCTATTCCACTTGAGGTATATAAACGTGAACATACAGGAACTATAAAATGTTATGGCCCCGACTCCCAGTTGTAAGATTTGAGGGAACAAAAAAAAGATATTTAGCTGTGTCCCTCTACTCTCTGCCAAATAGTATGCAATGCATACTAATGAGAAAATCTCCAGTTTGCAAGGAAATTAACACACAATCTTCAGCATTAGTGATTTTTTTAATCAAGGGAGAAAAGATTTCTCATGAGTTAAAGAGGAGGAATGCTGTCCAGGAATGAAGCTGTGTTGATGCTTATACCTAAGGGCTATAGAAGGCAGCTGTTATGATCTGGTGGCCTAAGAGCAGCATGAGATGTACTCTGGAGAAGGTGGTACCTGTACTGACCGCAGACCCTGAACTTAACACCGCAACTAGAAGTAGCCGTGGAATGTACCTAGCGCTCCCTAGACATCTCGACACAGCCGGAGGACTAATGACCCCTAGAAATAGAAAAGGGAAAACTATCTTGCCTCAGAGAAAATCCCCAAAGGATAGACAGCCCCCCACAAATATTGACTGTGAGAGGAGAGGGAAAAAACATACACAGACTGAAATGAGAATTTAGCAAAGGAGGCCACTTCTAGCTAAATAGAAAGGATAGGACAGAGTACTATGCGGTCAGTATTAAAACACTAGAAAATATCCACCACAGAAAATACAAAATCTCCACAGCTAACTAAAGATATGGAGGGTATATCTGCATCTCCAGAGATACCAGCTTGGCTAAACAAATCCTTATACAGACCAAGCTGGACAAGACAAAAACATGGAAAGAACTGAACAATAAGGCCACAGAATGTGGACAGCAAAAATCAAGGCCAGAACTTATCTTTGTTGAAATGAACTGCAAAGCAGAAGAGACCAGGCAGGGATGTGAATCCTCCAGGAACAATGGACAACTGGCACTGACTAAAGGGTGAAGCAAGACTAAATAGCCCAGTCAAAATTGCAAAAAGTGAACACACCTGATAAATGCTGCGATTCAGAGACAGCAGCGCTACCACTTACAACCACCGGAGGGAGCCCAAGAGCAGAATTCACAACAGGCAGCATCATCTTGAACACATAGACCTTACATCCAGGATGTGTTACTTGGAGAGATATACAGTACTCAAATCTGTTACTAGCAGGAATCCTAAAGAATACAGATTGTGACCGAAAATTAATTCAACATTTTTAACTCAAGGTGACTTTTGAAATATGTAAAAGTCATATTTTTCTATGGCAAAATTATTCGTAGCCACAAATGATAAATTATGTTCAGTTAGTCTCAAGTGCTGTGTTTACCATAACAAAAATTGAATTCTGATAAAAATTTGAAATACCCTCTTAAAAGTAAATGGAACAAGACAGGTTTGATTGGGATCTATTAAAAAATATAGTTAGAATTGTTAAAATCTGCATCAGCCAAACCAGATCTCCACTTTGCACTGACAAGGGGCAATACCCTGAAACACAGTGCCTACAAACTGAGATTTTGGTTTGGTTTTTATCCTAAGTCATGTGACAAGGCTCGCTGAGGGGTCGACAATGACTGTTAGAATTGCTACTTCCAATAGGTGGCACTAGAGTTCTAGTCCTCTTCCTCTCTGAAGAGACAATTTACCTTTGTCATTCTTTTGAATTCTCAGAAGTCATGTAAACCAAACATTTTCCTGACTATTCCCTATGAAAACTCACCTAAATCCCAATGGTTTTTTTTGCGTATGAAATATGTTGATTTGACTAATTCTACCTTTTTTGCACTCCAATCATTCTAAATAGATTGGTAAAAGTAGCCAGAAAAAGAAATAAAAGAGGTGCTAAGTGGGTGTCAGTTTCTTGCTAGCTAGCACCAGATGTACATGTCAGAGCAGCTAAAAAAATACCACTGTTAAATTATTTTTCTGCTTTGAAGATTACATTTTCCATTATTTAACTGCTGTTTACAATTGTCTAAACTAATGCAAAATCAGAGTTCCTTTCTCTGATAATAGAGCGGTCTGTGCAAAATCACAGAGACATGCTTGATAATGATCCGAGTGTTGGATCAAATTCAAAAATGAAAGTCTTTGAGTCCATGAAAATATTGGATAGCACATGGATGCCATTTGTGAGCTGTCTGTTTTTGACAGATTGACAGATAGGAGGAGGTGGAGAAAATATATTTTTTTCCCTATCTATGGGAGGGGGGAGGTTGAAGCTTGACACACTGAAAACATATATCAAAAGCTTTTGCAAATTAATGTAGCTGTTGATTGCCATACCTGCTGGTGATTTCAGCCAAAGTGAAGAAAAGGAAGGAGTGTTTCCTTTTCTTGTTTTTTTGTTTACTCATCAATGAGAGAACTGGTGTAACTCTGACTAAATTCTGATAACACTCTGATGAAAATCATTGATCAAATTTGGACTGTTTTTATCATTTGTGAAAAAAAAACTGATGTGTGAACGAAACCTAAGTGTTCCAAAAACATGTATTGATAAGGAAAAATAGTAGTCTATTTTTTAATTATTGCTAGCAATAGCCTTTCCTTTCCTTCCACACTGAAACATTGACTCTTTCACCCCCCAAGCCTGTTTTCACTTTCATGACCAGGCCAAAGTTTACAATTCTGATCAGTGTCAAATATTGTGATAATAACTCTGGAACACTTCAATGGATCCCAAGTGACATATTGTACTTCATGATAGTGGTAAAATTTAAGCAATATGACTTTTGTTTATTTGTGAAAAAAATCAGAAATTTGGAGAAAGTAGATAAATTTAGCAATTATCACTTTCATTTTTATGCCCTTAAATCAGGTAGCTATGTCACACAGAATAGTTTATAAATAACATTTCCAACATATCTACTTTACATGAGCACAATTTTTGAAACATTTTTGTTTATTACTAAGTTAGAAGAGTTAAAATTTGACCAGCAATTTCTCATATTTCCAACAAAATGTACTAAACCAATTCTTTTAGGGACACATTTGAAGTGACTTTGAGAGGTCTGTATGACAGAAACTATCCAAAAGTGACACTATTCTAAAAACTGCACCCCTCAACGTGCTGAAAACCACATTCAATAAATTTATTAAGCCTTCAGGTGCTTCTAAGAAATTGAAGCAATCCAGAAGATTTTCTCACAAAAATTTAACTTTAGATCCATATTTTTTTATTTTCACAAGGGTAACAGGAGAAAATGGACCTCAAAAATTGATGTGCCATTTTTCTCCTCCGCATGATGATTGCCCCATATGTGGGTAAAAACTACTGTTTGGGTGCATGAGAGGGTTCAGACGGGAAGAAGCACTATTTGACTTCTTGAATGTAATATTGGCTGGAATCGAGACTGGAAGTAATGTCGAGTTTGGATAGCCCCTGATGTGCCTAAACAGTGTGAACTCCACACAAGTGACCTTAATTAGAAAACTGGACCCCTCAAGGAACTTATCTAGATGTGTGGTGAGCACCTTAAACCGTAAGGTTCTTCACAGAAATGTATAAGGTAAGCCGTGAAAATTTAAAAAAGCATATTTTTTCCACAAAAATGTTTAGCACCAATTTTTATATTTTCACAAGGGTAACAAGAAAAAATGGACACCAAAATGAGTTGTTGAATTTCTACTGAGTGTGCTAATGCACCATATGTAGAGGATAACTACTGTTTGGGCACACAGCAGGGCTCAGAAGGGAAGGAGCACCGTTTGACTTTTCTAATGCAAAATTGCCTGGAAACGAGAGCGGACACCATGTCACGTTTCGGGAGCCCCTGATGTGCCATAACAGTAGAAACCCAGTAAAAGTGACTACATTTTGGAAACTAGACCCTGCAAGGAGCTTATATAATGAATAACACAGTGTATCCACAAGTGATCCTGTATCCCCTATCTCACATAATAATATATAGAAAAAATAATTAGAAAATAGTAAAGAATGACCACCGGGTGCACTGTGCAAAAACTACAGTGGAAACCACTGCATACGACAGATTGAAGGCAATGCAATACAGTATGGATCAAAGATCAAAGTAAGCTATACAGACATGGGAATAATAGAATATACCTTTATTAATGGGATTGGCAATAATAACAAACAATAAAAATTATATATATATATCTATAAAAGCATGCACAATTGATGAAATAGCAGGATTAAGAAGTGAAATCCCAGCTAAGTCCCCACCATAATATCAGGCTTTGCAAATTTATGCTATATGTGGAGAGTCTGCACTATGCAATAAAAAAGGAAAATAAGTATATTAAAAAGTGCAAAAAATATTATAACAAATATCACTTAGTGCATACAATAAAGTGACCAAGTGCAGCAAAAAATAATGATAAAAAGAGATATATATCACTCAAATACAGAGTGTAAAAAATAACCTCGCAACAGGTTTAACAAATAATGTGCAACTCAAGTTCCTGTTGAACCCCTGACGAAGGAGAAATATTTCCGAAACGCGCGTCGGGTACGCAGGAATAGCTATTGTCCCCCCAGGTATATATACACGTGGTTTCGCTGCACTATTTTATGTGTTGTCACTTACTTCTAGTATATGCTGACACATCAATTGTTATCCTCTTGTTAGGTATTGCACTTCTGCACCTTATAACTTCCTTTTTTATTGCATAGTGCAGACTCTCCACGTATAGCATAAATTTGCAAACCCTGATATTATGGTGGGGACTTAGCTGGGATTTCACTTCTTAATCCTGCTATTTCATCAATTGTGCATGTTTTTATAGATATATATATATAATTTTTATTGTTTGTTATTATTGCCAATCCCATTAATAAAGGTATATTCTATTATTCCCATGTCTGTATAGCTTCCTTTGATCTTTGATCCATACTGTACTGCATTGCCTTCAAGGAGCTTATATAGATGTGTGGTGAGCACTTTGATCCCATAGGTGCTTCACAGAAATTTATAACGTTTAGCCGTGATAATAAAAAAGATGACTTTTTTCCACAAAAATGTTCTTTTAACCCTATTTTTTTTATTTTCTTAAGGGTAATGAGAAGAAATGGACACAAAAATTATTGTAAAATTTCTTCTTAGTACGCAGATGCCCAATATGTTGGGAAAAAATACTGTTTTCATGCAAGGCAGGGCTCGGAAGGGAAGGAGTGACTTTTTGGAATGCATGCATTGATGGATTGGTCTGCAGGACTCATGTCACATTTGGAAAGCCCTTGATGTGCCTAAACAGTGGAAACCTCCCACAAGTGATGCTATATTGGAACTGATTTAGTGTTTCTTGGTATGTGTAGAGTGCATCAGGTTAGCTTACGTGGGTAGGGTAGAGTGCACATGGTTGGCATATGGGAGTAGTTTAAAGTGTATGAGGTGACAAAACATGAGTATTATAGCGTACATCAAGTTGGCATACGTGAGTAGTGTAGAGTGCATCAAGTTGGCATATACGTGAGTTGCGTATAGTGTATCAGATTGGCATACATCAGCCCTGTAGAGTGCATGAGGTTGGCATACGTGAGTTGTGTAGTGTGCATCAGTTTGACATACATGAGTTGTAAAGTGTTCGTCAATTGACATACGTGAGTTGTGTCGTGTACATCAGGTTGGCGTATGTGAATTATGTAGCGTGCATCTGGATGGCATATTTGAGTTGTGCAAGTCAGAAATTAAATTAGTAGTCCATGGATGTGTGGTAGCTAGGGTTGAGCGACTTTCATTTTTTTAAGATCGAGTAGGGTTTTGGGAAACCCGATTTTGTCCAGAGTCGAGTCGAGTGCAGTCGGCCGATTATCGCTAAAAGTCGGGGATCGACCGAAACACGAAACCCAATGCAAGTCAATGGGGAAGCATAGTCGGCAGTGAGTGGAGGCCAGGAAAACACCTACAGTGCCCATTTTAATGCCAAAAACATCCATTCTTGTTTCTGAAGCTTGCCAATCTTAATTAACTGTATAATAATAGTTGGGCATAAGGAATTGGGGGAAAGTTGTGGGGGGAGTAGGGCTGGCTCAAGTTTTTCGTGGGCCCAGGAAATGCGGACTACGTCACGGCGGTGTTGCAGGGAAAGGTAAGTATTTAAAAGTTGCAAGTGCTGTGATCCTGAGCAAGCAGGGGGGGCCCACTCGTTCGCATTGCCACTGGCACAGGGCCCCTCAAAGTACGGCGGTGTGTTTGCATGGCGGGGGCGCCTCCCACCAGCAGCGACACTTTTGCGTACTCTGAGGGGCCCTGTGCCAGTGACGTCGCCAACGAGTATGCCCCCCCACCTGATGAAGGAACCTGCACTTTCATCTGCACCTTCCTCTTTGTCCCTGTGTAAGGTGGTATAACATGCGGGAAGGGGAACCTTACTTTCAGCAGGGTCAGATTCTGGCTGTGTAGAGTACAAGGGGAATGTAGTGGTCTAGGTCAATGTACCAGCAGACTCATTTAGCAGTGGCTGGGCAATGGGCAGGATGAGGAGGAAACAGATATAGGGCCAAAGAATAAAGTAGGCTACATGCAGTTCAAAATTGGTAACAGGACTAAACAGGCGGCATTGCTTTGTTCAGTGGAGTAGCAAACCCAAGAGCAGCAGACACTGTTTCAAGGGCCTAACCACACTAGTAGGCCAAATGCAGTTTAATATCTGATAGTATAGGGCGAAAGCCAGAATGTGGAAGCTCAGCTTTGTTCAGTTGAGGACAACACCAGGGAGGGGCAGACACCTTTAGTAGGCCGGAAAAGCCTATTGCATTTTTTAAAATGGTAATTTGGAGCAGAAGGTTGAAGCTCAGCTTTATTTAGTTGAGGGCAACACCAGGGAGGGGCAGAAGCCGTTAGTAGGCCCTAACCACCATTTTTTTTTTTTTTAAAACCACTTAATGAGAGCCGGAAGGTTGAAGCTCAGCTTTATTTAGTTGAGGACAACACCAGGGAGGGGCAGAAGCCGTTAGTAGGCCCTAACCACCATTTTTTTTTTAAAACCACATAATGAGAGCCGGAAGGTTGAAGCTCAGCTTTATTTAGTTGAGGACAACACCAGGGAGGGGCAGAAGCCGTTAGTAGGCCCTAACCACCATTTTTTTTTTAAAACCACATAATGAGAGCCGGAAGGTTGAAGCTCAGCTTTATTTAGTTGAGGACAACACCAGGGAGGGGCAGAAGCCGTTAGTAGGCCCTAACCACCATTTTTTTTTTAAAACCACTTAATGAGAGCCGGAAGGTTGAAGCTCAGCTTTATTTAGTTGAGGACAACACCAGGGAGGGGCAGAAGCCGTTAGTAGGCCCTAACCACCATTTTTTTTTTTTAAACCACATAATGAGAGCCGGAAGGTTGAAGCTCAGCTTTATTTAGTTGAGGACAACACCAGGGAGGGGCAGAAGCCGTTAGTAGGCCCTAACCACCAATTTTTTTTTTTTTAAAACCACTTAATGAGAGCCGGAAGGTTGAAGCTCAGCTTTATTTAGTTGAGGACAACACCAGGGAGGGGCAGAAGCCGTTAGTAGGCCCTAACCACCATTTTTTTTTAAAAACCACTTAATGAGAGCCGGAAGGTTGAAGCTCAGCTTTATTTAGTTGAGGACAACACCAGGGAGGGGCAGAAGCCGTTAGTAGGCCCTAACCACCATTTTTTTTTTTAAAACCACATAATGAGAGCCGGAAGGTTGAAGCTCAGCTTTATTTAGTTGAGGACAACACCAGGGAGGGGCAGAAGCCGTTAGTAGGCCCTAACCACCATTTTTTTTTTTTTTAAAACCACTTAATGAGAGCCGGAAGGTTGAAGCTCAGCTTTATTTAGTTGAGGACAACACCAGGGAGGGGCAGAAGCCGTTAGTAGGCCCTAACCACCATTTTTTTTTAAAAACCACTTAATGAGAGCCGGAAGGTTGAAGCTCAGCTTTATTTAGTTGAGGACAACACCAGGGAGGGGCAGAAGCCGTTAGTAGGCCCTAACCACCATTTTTTTTTTAAAACCACTTAATGAGAGCCGGAAGGTTGAAGCTCAGCTTTATTTAGTTGAGGACAACACCAGGGAGGGGCAGAAGCCGTTAGTAGGCCCTAACCACCATTTTTTTTTTTTAAACCACATAATGAGAGCCGGAAGGTTGAAGCTCAGCTTTATTTAGTTGAGGACAACACCAGGGAGGGGCAGAAGCCGTTAGTAGGCCCTAACCACCAATTTTTTTTTTTTTAAAACCACTTAATGAGAGCCGGAAGGTTGAAGCTCAGCTTTATTTAGTTGAGGACAACACCAGGGAGGGGCAGAAGCCGTTAGTAGGCCCTAACCAAAGTTGAAGGCCAAATGCAGTTTAATTTCTGATACTATAGGCCGAAAGCCAGAAGGTGGAAGTTCCGATTTAGACAGTGGAGGACAATTTGAATTAGGGACTGCAGACAGACTTAGTAGGCTGTCCCCTGTGGACCATGCATCCACCACATTAACCCATTGCGCCGTAATGGACACGTAATCTTCCGTGGCCATGCCTACAGGTCCATGCGTCTGTTGTCAGGTGCACCTTTGTACTCACAGATTGCCAGAGTGCATGGACAATGCGGTCTTCTACATGCTGGTGGAGGGTTGGGATGGCTTTTCTCGCAAAAGAAGTGTCGACTGGTTAGCTTGTAGCGTGGTACAGCGTAGTCCATCATGGCCTTATTAATAGTAAATAAAATATATAACTAGGCTCTATGAACTTTTAAATAGGTTCCAGGGGTACACGGGCAGCATTGGTGTGGTCAGTGGAGGAGTATTGCAAGTAGGGGCTGCAGACAGGCTATCAAAGGCCTAAAATAACAAACAGTAGGCAGTCATGGCAGTTTTACATCGGTTACATGGATACACAGGCAGGCACTCCAGGCAGCATTGTGCTCAGTGGAGGAGTATTGCAAGTAGGGGCCGCAGACAGGCTATCAAAGGCCTAAAATAACAAACAGTAGGCAGTCATGGCAGTTTTACATCGGTTACATGGATACACAGGCAGGCACTCCAGGCAGCATTGTGGTCAGTGGAGGAGTATTGCAAGTAGGGGCCGCAGACAGGCTATCAAAGGCCTAAAATAACAAACAGTAGGCAGTCATGGCAGTTTTACATCGGTTACATGGATACACAGGCAGCTAGGTGGTGAGTGGAGGAGTATTTAAAGTAAGGACCGCAGACAGGCTATCAAAGGCCTAACATAACAAACAATAGGCTCATGGCAGTTTTACAGCGGTTACATGGATACACGGGCAGGCAGCTTGGTGGTGAGTGGAGGAGTATTTAAAGTATGGACCGCAGACAGGCTTCGAAGGCCTAACACAATAAAATGGGCTGGCTGTAGGCACTTTAAAATTGGTTCCAGGGGTACACGGGCAGCAGTGGTCTGGTCAGTGGAGGCCTAGTGGAAGGAGGGACCGCAGACAGGCTTCGAAGGCCTAACACAATAAAATGGGCTGGCTGTAGGCACTTTAAAATTGGTTCCAGGGGTACACGGGCAGCAGTGGTCTGGTCAGTGGAGGCCTAGTGGAAGTATGGACCGCAGACAGGCTTCGAAGGCCTAACACAATAAAATGGGCTGGCTGTAGGCACTTTAAAATTGGTTCCAGGGGTACACGGGCAGCAGTGGTCTGGTCAGTGGAGGACTAGTGGAAGTATGGACCGCAGACAGGCTTCGAAGGCCTAACACAATAAAATGGGCTGGCTGTAGGCACTTTAAAATTGGTTCCAGGGGTACACGGGCAGCAGTGGTCTGGTCAGTGGAGGACTAGTGGAAGGAGGGAGCGCAGAAAGGCTTCAAAGGCCTAAAATAACAAACAATAGGCTCATGGCAGTTTTACAGCGGTTACATGGATACACGGGCAGGCAGCTTGGTGGTCAGTGGAGGAGTAGGGACCGCAGACAGGCTATCAAAGGCCTAAAATAACAAACAATAGGCTCATGGCAGTTTTACAGCGGTTACATGGATACACGGGCAGGCAGCTTGGTGCTGAGTGGAGGAGTAGTGCAAGGAGTGTCTGTCCCAGTACTCCCAAAATATAAATAGATGTTAATGTCTCGCAAAACAACCAAAACAAAAAAAAAGATGGCATACTTAGGTACAGGGGTGGGCTCATCTGCTGTGTTTCTGACATAGTAATTTGGCAGTAACTATTTAATGGTGCCAATATAGGACACAGACACAGACTACTTTAAGTTGCATCATAGATGTCTACAAATTTGTATTGTCAGTGCCAGACATTGAATGATGTCAGCGAATAGACTAAAGATTGGTGGAGCTGTGCGACATAATTTTGCACGTAGTACAGCCCAGTTTGAGCTGGGGTAGGGGGGAACTCTCTTGAGGCCGGCGGGACCGCCCCAGGGCCACTCATGTTACAACGGTGTGTCTGACGTTGGGTGCGCACCACCACCGCCAGAGACACTACATTGTACTATGAGGGACCCAGTAGCAATGCCGTCAACCAAAAGCGAGCACACCCACCTCTTCAGACAAACAGCAGTCTCACGGGTGCTTGCGCCAAGTCGCGATACCACGGCCCCGTGTGGGGAGTTTGGCCATTTAGGGAGGTGTAAACATGTCGTATGCTGTACAATCTGCAGCAGCAAATTAGACATTAGAAAAGTAATTCACAGGCAAGAGCTTTTCATAGGAAAGCTAGGTGTCGGCCGGGCAAGGTGGGGCAAAAGATTTTGAAATCCAGTTGTGGTTCATTTTAATGAATGTTAGATCGTCAACATTTTGGGTAGCCAGACGAGTCCTTTTTTCGGTTAATATTGACCCTGCAGCACTGAATACTCTTTCTGATAGGACACTTGCTGCCGGGCAAGCAAGCTCCTGCAATGCATATTCTGCCAATTCTGGCCAGGTGTCTAATTTGGAGGCCCAGTAATCAAATGGGAATGACGGTTGAGGGAGAACATCGATAAGGGATGAAAAATAGTTAGTAACCATACTGGACAAATGTTGTCTCCTGTCACTTTCAATTGATGCAGCAGTACCTGTCCTGTCTGCGGTCATAGCAAAATCACTCCACAACCTGGTCAGAAAACCCCTCTGTCCAACGCCACTTCTGATGTGTGCACCCCTAACACTCCTAGTCTGCTGCCCCCTGGAGCTCGTGTGAGAACGATCACGTGCGCTGTGTGCTGGGAATGCCTGAAGCAAACGGTCAACAAGAGTTGATTGTTTGGTTGCTAATATTAGTTCCAAGTTCTCATGTGGCATAACATTTTGCAATTTGCCTTTATAGCGTGGATCAAGGAGGCAGGCCAACCAGTAATCGTCATCGTTCATCATTTTCGTAATGCGTGTGTCCCTTTGTAGGATACGTAAGGCATAATCCGCCATGTGGGCCAAAGTTCCACTTGTCAAATCTCCGGTTGTGATTGGTTGAGGGGCAGTTGCAGGCAAATCTACGTCACTTGTGTCCCTCAAAAAACCAGAACCCGGCCGTGACACGCAACCAATTTCCTGTGCCCCCGTGAAAGTTTCCGCATTAAAAATATACTCATCCCCATCATCCTCCTCGTCCTCCACCTCCTCTTCGCCCGCTACCTCGTCCTGTACACTGCCCTGACCAGACAATGGCTGACTGTCATCAAGGCTTCCCTCTTCCTCTGGTGCAGACGCCTGCTCCTTTATGTGCGTCAAACTTTGCATCAGCAGACGCATTAGGGGGATGCTCATGCTTATTACGGCGTTGTCTGCACTAACCAGCCGTGTGCATTCCTCAAAACACTGAAGGACTTGACACATGTCTTGTATCTTCGACCACTGCACACCTGACAACTCCATGTCTGCCATCCTACTGCCTGCCCGTGTATCCTCCCACAAATAAATAACAGCACGCCTCTGTTCGCACAGTCTCTGAAGCATGTGCAGTGTTGAGTTCCACCTTGTTGCAACGTCTATGATTAGGCGATGCTGGGGAAGGTTCAAAGACCGCTGATAGGTCTGCATACGGCTGGCGTGTACAGGCGAACGTCGGATATGTGAGCAAAGTGCACGCACTTTGAGGAGCAGGTCGGAGAACCCAGGATAAGTTTTCAATAAGCACTGCACCACCAGGTTTAAGGTGTGAGCCAGGCAAGGAATGTGTTTCAGTTGGGAAAGGGAGATGGCAGCCATGAAATTCCTTCCGTTATCACTCACTACCTTGCCTGCCTCAAGATCTACTGTGCCCAGCCACGACTGCGTTTCTTGTTGCAAGAACTCGGACAGAACTTCCGCGGTGTGTCTGTTGTCGCCCAAACACTTCATAGCCAATACAGCCTGCTGACGCTTGGCAGTAGCTGGCCCATAATGGGACAACTGGTGTGCAACAGTGTCATCTGCCGATGGAGTGGTTGGCCGACTGCGTTCTGTGGAAGAGCTGTAGCTTCTGCAGGAGGACGAGGAGGAGGAGGAGGGGGTGCGAACGCCTACAGCCAACTGTTTCCTAGACCGTGGGCTAGGCACAACTGTCCCTAAATTGATGTCGCCTGTGGACCCTGCATCCACCACATTCACCCAGTGTGCCGTGATGGACACATAACGTCCCTGGCCATGCCTACTGGTCCATGCATCTGTAGTCAGGTGCACCTTTGTACTCACAGATTGCCTGAGTGCATGGACGATGCGCTGTTTAACATGCTGGTGCAGGGCTGGGATGGCTTTTCTGGAAAAAAAGTGTCGACTGGGTAGCTCGTATCGTGGTTCAGCGTACTCCATCAGGGCTTTGAAAGCTTCGCTTTCAACTAACCGGTAGGGCATCATCTCTAACGAGATTAGTCTAGCTATGTGGGCGTTAAAACCCTGTGTACGCGGATGCGAGGATAAGTACTTCCTTTTTCTAACCAGAGTCTCATGTAGGGTGAGCTGGACTGGAGAGCTGTAGATCGTGGAACTTTCGGGTGTGCCGGTGGACATGGCAGACTGAGAGACGGTTGGAGACGGTATTGTTTCCGCCGGTGCCCTACATGCAATATTTCCTCCTACAAAACTGGTGATTCCCTGACCCTGACTGCTTTTGGCTGGCAAAGAAACCTGCACAGATACTGCCGGTGGTGCGGAAAATGGTGGCCTTACAGTGACGGAAGGGATGTTGCGTTGCTGACTAGCTTCATTGGCCGAGGGTGCTACAACCTTGAGGGACGTTTGGTAGTTAGTCCAGGCTTGAGAATGCATGGTGGTTAAGTGTCTATGCATGCAACTAGTATTTAGACTTTTCAGATTCTGACCTCTGCTTAAGCTAGTTGAACATTTTTGACAGATGACTTTGCGCTGATCAGTTGGATGTTGTTTAAAAAAATGCCAGACTGCACTCTTCCTAGACTCTGATCCCTTTTCAGGGATTGCAGACTGAGCTTTAACCGGATGGCAACGCTGTGCTCCAACAGGTTTTGGCTTTGACACGCGTTTTGGTCCAGATACGGGCCCGGCAGATGGAACCTGTTGCGATGTTGATGCCTGCTGCGGCCCCTCCTCCACCTCCGCTTCTGAACTACTGCCGCCTGCACCCTGTTCCCCCAATGGCTGCCAATCGGGGTCAATAACTGGGTCATCTATTACCTCCTCTTCGAGCTCGTGTGCAACTTCGTCTGTGTCACTGTGTCGGTCGGTGGTATAGCGTTCGTGGCGGGGCAACATAGTCTCATCAGGGTCTGATTGTGGATCTGTACCCTGAGAGGGCAATGTGGTGGTCTGAGTCAAAGGAGCAGCATAGTACTCTGGCTGTGGCTGTGCATCAGTGCACTCCATGTCAGAATATACTTGTAATGGGCATGGCCTGTTAAATGTTTCACTTTCTAAGCCAGGGACGGTATGTGTAAAGAGCTCCATGGAGTGACCCGTTGTGTCGCCTGCTGCATCCTTCTCTCTTGTTGTAGTTTTTGCTGAGGAGGACAAGGAAGCGACTTGTCCCTGACCGTGAACATCCACAAGCGACGCGCTGCTTTTACATTTACCAGTTTCGGAAGAGGAGGCAAAAGAGCTAGAGGCTGAGTCTGCAATGTAAGCCAAAACTTGCTGTTGCTGCTCCGCCTTTAAAAGCGGTTTTCCTACTCCCAGAAAAGAGAGCGTTCGAGGCCTTGTGTAGCCTGACGACGAAACTGGCTCCACAGCTCCAGACTTAGGTGGAATATTTTTATCCCCACGACCACCTGATGCTCCACTACCACTACCATCATTACCAGCTGACAATGAACGCCCACGACGACCTCTTGCACCAGACTTCCTCATTGTTTTAAAATCTTAACCAAAGTAACTTTATTTGTTGCTATCAAACAACTTACACGGTGAGCTATAACTTCAGTATGATTTCAATATCCCTTAACAGGTTGGTGAGACCACAAGGAAAATCAGGCACAATGTTACACACTCTGTTTTCTGTGGCACAAAATCACAGAGATGACACACACGCAGGACTGTCACTCAAGCACTAATGTCAATATTAATCTCCCACCTAATTTATTTATTTTTTTTTCTCAGGGAGACTTTAGAAACCAAATAATATTAAAAAAAAAAAAAAAAAGGCTTTCTATGGCCCACAATTAGAGAGAGAGAGGTGGCACAACCAGGAGTCAAGACTGGCGCACAAGCTGAAAGGGCAATATTACTCTCCCACTGTTTTTTTATGTATTTTTTGTTTTTTCAGGGAGACTTTAGAAACCCAATAATATTTAAAAAAAAAAATAAATAGGCTTTCTATGGCCCACTGAATGAGAGGGAGAGAGGTGGCACACCCAGGAGTCAAGACTGGCACACAAGCTGAAAGGGCAATATTACTCTCCCACTGTTTTTTTAGGTTTTTTTTTTTTTTTCAGGGAGAATTAGAAACCAAATAATATTAAAAAAAAAAAAATAGGCTTTCTATGGCCCACTGAATGAAAGGGAGAGAGGTGGCACACCCAGGAGTCAAGACTGGCACACAAGCTGAAAGGGCAATATTACTCTCCCACTGTTTTTTTATGTATTTTTTGTTTTTTTCAGGGAGACTTTAGAAACCCAATAATATTTAAAAAAAAAAATAAATAGGCTTTCTATGGCCCACTGAATGAGAGGGAGAGAGGTGGCACACCCAGGAGTCAAGACTGGCACACAAGCTGAAAGGGCAATATTACTCTCCCACTGTTTTTTTATGTATTTTTTGTTTTTTTCAGGGAGACTTTAGAAACCCAATAATATTTAAAAAAAAAAATAAATAGGCTTTCTATGGCCCACTGAATGAGAGGGAGAGAGGTGGCACACCCAGGAGTCAAGACTGGCACACAAGCTGAAAGGGCAATATTACTCTCCCACTGTTTTTTTAGGTTTTTTTTTTTTTTCAGGGAGACTTTAGAAACCAAATAATATTAAAAAAAAAAAAAAAAAAAAAAAAAATAGGCTTGCTATAGCCCACTGAATGAGAGATAGCACACACAGCAGTGGCACACAAGCCCTTACTGAGGCCAATATTTTTCTCCCACTGATTGATGTAGTGTTTTTGTGTTGAGGTAGAATTTAGAACACAAATCACGGAAAAAATAAATAGGCTTTCTATGGCCCACTGAATGAAAGGGAGAGAGGTGGCACACCCAGGAGTCAAGACTGGCACACAAGCTGAAAGGGCAATATTACTCTCCCACTGTTTTTTTATGTATTTTTTGTTTTTTCAGGGAGACTTTAGAAACCCAATAATATTTAAAAAAAAAAATAAATAGGCTTTCTATGGCCCACTGAATGAGAGGGAGAGAGGTGGCACACCCAGGAGTCAAGACTGGCACACAAGCTGAAAGGGCAATATTACTCTCCCACTGTTTTTTTAGGTTTTTTTTTTTTTTTCAGGGAGAATTAGAAACCAAATAATATTAAAAAAAAAAAAATAGGCTTTCTATGGCCCACTGAATGAAAGGGAGAGAGGTGGCACACCCAGGAGTCAAGACTGGCACACAAGCTGAAAGGGCAATATTACTCTCCCACTGTTTTTTTATGTATTTTTTGTTTTTTTCAGGGAGACTTTAGAAACCCAATAATATTTAAAAAAAAAAATAAATAGGCTTTCTATGGCCCACTGAATGAGAGGGAGAGAGGTGGCACACCCAGGAGTCAAGACTGGCACACAAGCTGAAAGGGCAATATTACTCTCCCACTGTTTTTTTAGGTTTTTTTTTTTTTTCAGGGAGACTTTTGAAACCAAATAATATTAAAAAAAAAAAAAAAAAAAAAATATAGGCTTGCTATAGCCCACTGAATGATAGCGCACACACAGCAGTGGCACACAAGCCCTGACTGAGGCCAATATTTTTCTCCCACTGATTGATGTAGTGTTTCTGTGTTGAGGTAGATTTTAGAACACAAATCACGGAAAAAATAAATAGGCTTTCTATGGCCCACTCAGTGAGAGATGGCACACACAGGGATGGCACTGTAGCAGAAATGCCAATCTTAATCTCCCACAAAAAAAAAACAAAAAAAAAAAAAAACTGTCCTACAATTACTATCTCCCTGCAGTAATGTAAGCCAGGTATGGCAGGCAGCAATAGGAGTGGACTGATGCACAAATTAAATAAAAAGTGTGGACAAACAAAAAAGATAGCTGTGCAGAAAGGAAGGAACAAGAGGATATGTGCTTTGAAAAAAGCAGTTGGTTTCCACAGTGGCGTACACACAGCAATACAGCTATCACGGAGCCTTCTAGGGCAGCCCAATGAGCTACAGCGCTGAGGGGAAAAAAAAAAAAAAATAGCTTCCACTGTTCCTGCACACCGAAGGTGGTGTTGGACAGTGGAAATCGCTGCAGCACAAGCGGTTTGGTGGTTAGTGGACCCTGCCTAACGCTCTCCCTGCTTCTGACGAAGCGGCAGCAACCTGTCCCTAAGCTCAGATCAGCAGCAGTAAGATGGCGGTCGGCGGGAACGCCCCTTTATAGCCCCTGTGACGCCGCAGACAGCAAGCCAATCACTGCAATGCCCTTCTCTAAGATGGTGGGGACCAGGATCTATGTCATCACGCTGCCCACACTCTGCGTTCACCTTCATTGGCTGAGAAATGGCGCTTTTCGCGTCATTGAAACGCGACTTTGGCGCGAAAGTCGCGTACCGCATGGCCGACAAGCACAGGGGTCGGATCGGGTTTCATGAGACGCCGACTTAGCCAAAAGTCGGCGACTTTTGAAAATGATCGACCCGTTTCGCTCAACCCTAGTGGTAGCATTTGTAGCATTCTTTTATACATAGGCCAGGTTTATTGGGGCAGGTGTTGCAATGATGAGCGGTGTCCTTGCATTTCCCCCTTCTGTAGCACACTTGGCACCTCTTTTGCCAACTGTACAATGTGCATGGCCAGCTTGTTGTACCACACCTTGGCTTTTCTCATGGCACTGTATGGCTGAAGGACTTGATCAGAGAGATCAACTCCCTCCATGTTCTTGTTGTACCTCAGGACATAGTCTGATTTAGTGACCTGTGTAGAGGTACCTCGTACAGTGGTGAGGGTGCTGCCATCACTCTCTATGGTGGTCAAAAAAAAGGCATACCTCTTGTCCTTGTATTTGACCACAAGCATGTTCTCACTTCATTGGGCTGTGCGCTCACCCTTTCAGAGCAGCTGCCCAATTAGGATCTTAGGGAGGCCTTTGATTTTTGTCTTACTGGGGAGGTATTGCTGGAATTTGAGCCTCCCTTATAAATGTATTAGCGACTCTATACATTTATAAGGGTTTCTATTTGTCTAAGTCTATTTGGAAAGTGTACACCTCAGAAAACCTGTTGCTGAAGTGATCAATGACCGGCCAAACTTTGAAAAGTTGTTCAAAGCTGGGTTCATCTTGGGTTGGGCACCGTGCATTATCATTGAAATGCAAAAATTTGTGGATTGCCTCAATGTGAATACTTTTCTGCCCAATGATGACAGAAGTATTCTAGGAGTGATATGAAACAGCCTCCTGGATTACAAACTGAGAGAGGATAACAACAGGGTACCTCTTGTGGTCACATACAACCCCCACATGAGCATCCTAAGGAAAATTGGTGCTGATCTCCAAACCATATTCCATAGAGATCACAAATTGAAAGACATATTCCCAGAACTACCACTTCTCTCCTATAAACAGCCCCCTAACTTAAGGAATCTGCTTGTCAGAAGTGTCCTCTCCTAACCATCAGTGACTGGCACATTCCCCTGTAACAATAAAAAATGCAAAACGTGTACCCACATATTACCAACAGATATAGTCCATGTACCAAACACAAATCAGGACCATAAGGTCATGGGTTCCTTTTCTTGTACATCCTCCAGCGTGGTCTACATGATACAATGTACGAGGTGCCCTGGAAGTATCTATATTCAGGAAACCATGCAAAGACTACAAACTAGGATGAATCTACACAGACACACAATCAGGAACGAAATGGACACACCTGTGGGAAAACATTTCTCTGGACCTGGACACAGTATGACAGACTTAAAAGTCTTAATTCTAAAAGGTAATTTTAAGGACCACAGGGAAAGAAAAATTTGGGAATACAAACTAATGAATATGTTTAATTCGTTGACACTAGGACTCACTTTAACACCTGGATTTATGAGTCACTACATGGATACAATTCAGACCTCCACCAGAAGGACTCCAGATAACTAAGAACATTTTTCCCACTGCCTCTCCATTTGTAAGAAAATGCCTAATTGGATTACCATGGCTTATCTATGGACTCATCACACTTCCCACCCCCTAACAAATGTCCTCCTGTATTAGGCTACTTTCACACTAGCGTCGTGCACTGCACGTCGCTATGCGACGTTGCAGCGCACCGACGCATAGTGTGGAAGCACTGCACAACGGGGGCAGCGGATGCTGTTTTACATTGCATCCGCTGCCCCATTGTGATGTGCGGGGAGGCGGGGGCGGAGTTCTGGCAGCGCATGCCCGGTCGGAAAATACGCTATCGACGCACAAAAAAACGTTACATGTAACGTTTTTTGTGCCGACGGTCCAACGCAACACGACGCAACCGTCGCGCGACGGTTGTGACGTGTGGCAATGCGTCGCACTGCATTGTTAAGAAAAGTCTATGGAGAAAAAACGCATCCTGCAAGCACTTTTGCAGGATGCGTTTTTTCTGCAAAACGACGCATAGCGACATGCAGTGCACGATGCTAGTGTGAAAGTAGCCTTATTCTTTAAATGTTGTGCTTGTCTCTTATTAATCTATTTGTAATCTTGCCTGAAGAAGGAGCCACTGTGCTCTGAAAGCTTGCAAACATATTATTTTCTGGTTAGCCAATAAAGGTATGACTTGTAGAATACTTCTGTCATCATTGGGCAGAAAAGTATTCACATCGATTTTTCTGGCTAACACGGTACCACAATACAATTTGTTATTGTACATCATGGATTGCCTCAAATCGTTTACAGGTCATAACCATGTGGCACAGTGGAGTGTTGTATAAAACAACACTTGGCAGTTCTAGGATGCACACATGGATGTGATTCCTTTTATGTTTTGCTATCTGACATTAACCCTAACTAAATTCAGTAAAAAATACTGTAGAAGACACAGATTACTATGGTATTTTTTTACTGTCCCAAATCTAGCCCTATTAACTAATATAAACTTTTTATTATTTTTTTTCACACCAAACAAAAACAACCGGAGACCAATCAGTGATGGGCATCAGTGATCAGACACCGACGGCTGTATGACGCATAAATGTGATTCTTTTTTTAAATTTTGCTATCTGATACTAAGCCTAACTAAATTCAGTAAAGAATATTGTAATACACACAGATTGCTACAGTATATGTTTACTGTCCCTAATCTAGTCCTATCAACTAATCTAAAATTATTTTCTTGCTTCTTTTTTTCTGCTTTTCCTTCTGACACTATGTCTGACTAAATTCAGTAAAAAATACTGTAGTAGATGGTGATTACTATGGTATATTTTTACTGACCCTAATCTAGTCCTATTGACTACTGTAAAATATTTCTTTTTATTCTTTTTAAACACAAAAAAACAAACAACCAGTGATTTGTGTCATCGATCAGCACTTGACGGCTGTAGGACGCACACATCGATGTGGTGCAAAAAGGGGATAAACAATAGACAGGAGAAAAAAAGTCCTAGCCAAAAGCGAGCACTGGTGCCAATCAGTGATCAGCAGCTCGTCAGCTGCAGAACACATGTACGGAGGTGGTGCAAAGAGAGGGGGAGAAAATAGACATTTGCAAAACTAAAGTCCTGGAAAACAACAAGCATAGGTGCCAATCAGTGATTTGTGTCACTGATCAGCGCCAAGCAGCTGCAGGACGCACGCACGGAGATGGGGCAAAATAGGGGGAAATAGACAGGGGTAAAAAAAAAGTCCTGGAAAACAGCACTGATCAGTGGCTGCAGCATGCACCAAACAAAAAATGGCAAAAATCAAGCGATCAAGTACTGATCAGTGCTCGGCAACAGCAGGGGGTGGAGAAAGGGTTAGGGAGAGGGTAAAAGGAGGAAAAAGGAGAAAATGGGTGGAGAGGAAGGTGAGGGCGATTGGGGTGGATTAGGAAAAAGCTACGGATCAGGAACAGATTCTAAACGGATCAGAAACGTCTTCTTTCTTACAGGAGCAACAGCAGCACCAGAAATAATGATGGCACAGGCAAAATTTGTCTGCGGCACCATAAGTCTGAGCAGATCTGCAGCAGAACAGCTGGGTACACATCTTGAAGCTGGAATAAGGAAATGCAGAGCGATCACTTAAAGTTCAGACCACATCCCTGCACCCTGAGTGATAGGAAGGGCGTCATTATCCAATTGCCCCAATCAGTGCTGGGGCTACAGACTCTGGTGTTACCTAATATCAGCCTATGATCGGTGCTGTTACAGCACCGATTGTAAGCTGGACATTAGTGTTTCAAGCAATTTCTTTGCCTGAAATACTGAAATTGCTGTGATTGGCTGTTCTGAATTGAACAAAACCCAAACGTATGAACTGAGATATAAATTGGTGGGCATGCAGCATGTAAGCGCACGTTCACACTAGTCACTAAGCAGAAAAAAACAAAGACAGAAACATAATGATTAAATACCCTGCAGTAAATAAATGAATAGTATAGCACATGAGAATAATATACGGTACTTAATTAACATGTTTTTTGCTAAAAAAATATGCGAAAGCCATCCTGACTCGTCACGGCGACCGTAATTAGGACAGGTCTAACTCTAATATTAAAAACCTTACCATTTGTCAAGTGACATGCATGTACAGTATATTAGGGCTTAAACAGACTGAGCCCAACTAGTGGACACACAGCCAAGGGAGACTACATCAATAATGCCCAGATCAAAAGAAAGGCAGTCCACATCTTTACATGTACACGATGCAACCAGACAGAAAAAAAACCCAAATACATGAACTGGGATATAAATTGGTGTGCATGCAGCATGTAAGCGCACGTTCACACTAGCCACTAAACCGAAAAAAAAAAGCCAGAAACATAATGATTAAATACCCTACAGTAAATAAATAAATAGCATAGTGCATAAAAATAATATATGGTACTTAATTAACATGTTTTTTAATTAAAAAAGTGTGAAAGTCACTCCGACTCGTCAAGGCGACCATAACTGGGACAGTCCTAACTCTAATATTAAAAACCTTCCCATTTGTCAAGTGACATGCATGTACAGTATATTAGGGCTTAGACAGACTGAGCCCAACTAGTGGACACACAGCCAAGAGAGACCACATCAAAAGAAAGGCAGTCCACACCTTTATATGCACATGATGCAGACAGAAAAAAACCCAAATATATGAACTGGGATATAAATTGGTGTGCATGAAGCATGTAAGCGCACGTTCACATTAGCCACTAAACAGAAAAAAACAAAGACAGAAACATAATGATTAAATACCCTACAGTAAATAAATAAATAGCATAGTGCATAAATTTAATATGCGGTACTTAGTTAACATGTTTTTTAATTTAAAAAAATGCAAAAGCCATTCTGACTAGTCAAGGCGACCATAATTGGGACAGTCCTAACTCTAATATTAAAAACCTTACCGCTTGTCAAGTGACATGCAAGTAGATAAGGGATGAGATGGACTGAGCTCAACTTTTGGACACACAGCCAAGGGAAACCACATAAATAATTCCCAGCTCAAAAGAAAGGCAGGTCACACCTTTATATGCACATGATGCAAACATACAGAAAAATTGAACAGCCAATCACAGCTATCGTAGTTGGAGGGGATGGGGGCATCACCACCTGTGACAACGATGCCTGGGTCCAAGGTCGTGAAGGGGTTAAAGATTATTGGATATGCAGGTTGAGCTCAAAAGGGTTTTTAGCCCAATTTTATGATGATATTTATTAACGGAAAGGTGTGGCCAGTTTACCAGTGGTTAGAACACAATTTCTAAGTCTTGACTGTAGCATTTCGCCTGCTACGTGTCTTGGGGGACACTCGCTTGGCACGGGATTCAAGCACTTAGGCACGGTTTCCTCATATAAATCAGTCTCTTAGGTTTATTAACCATCATAAACCACATAATGCAAAGTTAATTTCAATACATCCACGAACATGTCATGACCCCCAGTCTGTTCATGTAGCAGATAAACTTCTCCTCAGGTATATTTCAATCCTCTTGTCCAGGTTTACCTTCCAGGAGCTCCTGCTCCACAGGCTGACTCCTCGTCAGTCCCAGGTTCTCAACAGGACAGCATCTTTCTCAGCGTAGGGCCTGTCTGGGTGCTAATCAGGACGCTCGTCCAACACCCAGGCCACCAGGTCCAAAGCCCCACCATGTGCTATTCAGGGAGACAGCACTCCCAACACATAGGCTTTTCCACGACCTACAGCACAGACCATTCAGGTCCAAACACTCTCAACCATGCGACCCACACCCTGGTCACATTACATACTTGTAACTACTTCCATAGGTGGGAGTTGTGTGTGTGGCTAGTTTGACCTGCCCATCTCTCATAACTAGCCCTGTTAGTCTCCCTTGTTAAGCAACACAATTTACTTGTAAGACTACAGGTCCCAGAACATCCTTATTTCAGGCTGACAGAGCAGAGTGTCTTCCTCTGCGACACACATACAGGCCATTCACAATAACGCCAGACTTTGTCTTATCATCACAGTTATGCCTGTGACTGCCATGCATTCCAATGGCCTCAATATATCTCCATGCATATTCTGGGAAGACCATACAGCGCCCCCTACCTGTAACAGGGGTCACTGCACCACATGACTTATATCTATGAAATGTGACTGTAGGTTTGTGGAAGAATAAATATTGGTTAATTCCAAAAACATACATAAAATTAGTAATGTTATGTACTTTGATTTGTTTTTTTACAAACAATCAGATCCTGTTCTCATTCTGATAATGCTGTAAGTGCCAGGTGATTCACAGCACTTTTCTGCAACTTCCATTTAGTAGAGATGAAGAAAGGAGGAAAAATCTTCTAGACTGTTGTTAGGTGTCGAGTTCCCGCCTCTGCACAGGAGGAATCTCGCAGCATCTCCGCTGCGGTCTCCCATTCTTATCCAGCCGCAGTGGAGTCTGCTTAGCGGAGATGTCGGTCCCAGCGTCTAGCTTAGGCTGGGTTCACATTACGTTACACCGCGGCATAAACGCGGTGTAACGTAGTCCGTTACGGCCTCCATTACTTCTTATGTCGGACGCATTGCTAGCGCATGCCCACAATGGGCATGCGCTAGGGATGTGCCGTCATTAGGTGATGGACCCTGAGACGCGGGCTGCAGTGTTTCTGGGTCCATCACTGCTAGCGCAGATAGAGCTAGCAGATGCTCTATCTGTGCTAGCATGCTGCCATACCGGCACTTGCGTTTACAGCAGCCCGTTACCGTATGTGTTGAATGGGCTGCTGTAAACGCAATGTGAACCCAGCCTTAGGCTGATACTGGACGACTGGTTACAACTGCCCTTCCAAGCTCTGTCCTTGTAGCCAGCAATGTTCAGCAGCGAGCAGGTCTTTCTGGGACTAAGTCCTGCTTTTCACATACTGAGCATGCTCAGGGTAAGATCTCTCGTTGGAGATCAAGGGTCACATGTTTAGATACTGCAGCAAATCCCATTGGTCCTCTAGGAAGGTCCTGAAGGTGCTCAACTTCTGTGGCAGCCTCCCATTGGTCCTTCTGGGAAGGTCCTGTACTTGCTGCAGCTATAAAAGGTTTGCATGACCGCACGGCCATGCTCTAGTGTACATTTGAAAACTTGTGTGTGTAGATCAGTGCAAGTCGTTCTTTAAACATCCCCTCCCTTGTGTATGACTGCTCACATAAGGTGGATGTCTGCTATCTAGCGCCTGGCTGAGCTATCAGCACAATAACACATGAAACAGCATCTAAATTGCTGTGACCACCAGTGTGGCACCGTGCGCTATTAGAGCGCTTTCCTTACCCAAGTCTGGGTGGCTAGTGGCATCTGCCAGAGTGGCACAGTACGCGCTCTTGTGCATTTAAGTTACTTTCTCAGTTATTCTGTTACCCCAATTGTGGTGTCGAGCGCAAGAGGTCTGCACGAACTCTAATCCTGTGTCCTGTAATAGAGTTCTGTGATTCCTTGCTTACGCTCTTTGTGCGTACTGCAGCCCTGTGATGCAACAGGTTTCGCTTCCTTCACACAGGGTGAAGTTAACCCATGTGTGTATCCTCATTGTACTGCCATATAGTCCGTCATTACTCAGCAGCAGGTTCCATCTCTGCACAGTGGACCCTGGGCTGCGAACGCACCTTATACCATCTCTCTAATTATTTGCTGTGTTCCGCTAGCCCTAACATTACACTAGCGCCAGGGTCTGGCTAGTAATGACGGGCAAACAGCAATCTATGCGGTACATCCAGCAGCTGGAGGGTAGGTTGGCGGCTCTCGAGCGCACAACCTCAGCTGTGGATGTTACCGCAGTAGCTGTTCAGGCTGCTAGCGTGTCTGCAGCAACCTTGTCCACTGCCACTCCTGTTCCAACCCTATCTCACCACCCGCTGCCAGAAAAATTTTCTGGTGATAGTAAATCTTGTAGGGGTTTTGTGAGCCAGTGCACTATACATCTCGAGCTTCTGGCCGCACATTTCCTCACAGAGCGGGCTAAGGTGGGATTTATTGTGTCTCTCCTGTCGGACAGGGCATTGGTGTGGGCTATGCCACTGTGTGAGAGTGGCGATCATGTGGTGCAGAGTGCTCCGTTGTTCCTGAGCACTCTGAAACAGGTCTTTTTAGGACCCCGTGTCACCCATGATACGGTGCTCCAACTGTTGGCATTGACTCAGGGCTCATCCTTGGTCAGCCATTTTGCCGTCCACTTCCGCACCCTAGCATCTGAGCTGGAGTGGTCGGATAAAGCCCTTATTCCGATATTTTGGAGGGGGCTGGCTGACCTTGTGAAGGAAGCTCTGGCCACTAGGGAGATTCCTGCCACACTGGAGGAGTTAATAGCTGTGTCCATTCGTATTGACTTCCTTTTTCATGAGCGGAGGTTAGAGGGAGCCCAGTGTAGGCAGAGGTTTCGTCTGGCTCCCACCTTCGCCAAACCTTTGGAATCTCCAGTCCAGGCCCCGGAGTCACATGAGGCCATGGTAGTGTCACGAGCGGGATCTAAGTCCCGGACCACTTGGGCACTCCAGCTTTGTCATGTTTGCCAGCAGTCAGGACATCTTGTCACCAGATGTCCCCAGTGGTCGAGGAAATGTCAGCATCTAGTGGTAGTAGGTGGAGGTACACTAGACATGGCGACATTTACTGTTGTGAATTAGACTTTTTTGGCTCCCTCTTGTGGTCACTAGTGATATGACTCTGGGATTGTCTTTCCTCAGTTTGGCACCCACCTGGGTCGTTAGTCCAGGGGTGTTGCTATATAAACTTCCTGGTTTCTCAGTCCTGTGCCTGGCATCATTGTAATCAGTTCCTTTCTGTTTGCTCCTGTCTGCTGGTCTTGGATCTTGCAAAATTAAGCTAAGTCCTGCTTCCTTGTTTTTTGGTTATTTGCTTTGCTCTTATTTTTTGTCCAGCTTGTACTAAATGTGATTCCTGATTTTGCTGGAAGCTCTAGGGGGCTGGTGTTCTCCCCCCGGGCCGTTAGACGGTTCGGGGGTTCTTGAATATCCATCGTGGAAATTTTGATAGGGTGTTTGCTGACCATATAAGTCATCTTATTATATTCTGCTATTAGTCAGTGGGCCTCTCTTTGCTAAATATCTAGTTCATTCTTACGTTTGTCTTTTCTGCTTACCTCACCATTATTATTTGTTGGGGGCTTGTATCCTACTTTTGGGGTCTTTTCTCTGGAGGCAAGAAAGGTCTATCTTTTCCCTTCTAGGGTTAGTTAGTTCTCCGGCTGGCGCGAGACGTCTAGAACCAACGTAGGCACGTTCCCCGGCTGCTGCTATTTGTGGTGCTAGGATTAGATATATGGTCAGCCCAGTTACCACTGCCCTATGAGCTGGTTTTTTGTGTTTGCAGACTTGGTATGTACTTTTGAGACCCTCTGCCATTGGGGTCATAACAGTATGCCAGGCCAAGGTTGAATGTTTAATGCATTGCAGAAGTGGGATTACAAGAAAGGAAAGTCTGAGTTTTTTTTTTTTTCTTTCCTCTCTTTTTTCCTCCCCTTTACCTTTGAGTGGCTTGTGCTTGCTGCAGACATGAATGTCCAGACTTTGATTACAAGTGTGGATCAGCTTGCTGCTCGTGTGCAGGGCATACAAGATTTTGTTACCAGTAGTCCAATGTTCTGAATCCGCTTTTTGGGCTCCCCTGGTGGTTGCTGGTGGTACTGGTGACTTGTGTGTGCTTTGCTGTCTCAGTTCACCTGCTCCCATCAGTGTTTGGGAGTTTCCTATTTAGCCTTGCTCTCCAGTCATTTCCTTGCCGGTCATCATTGTAACCAGAGCCTTTGGTTGCATGTTCCTGCTACTAGTCTGCTGATCAGCTAAGTGGACTTTGTCCTTTTGTTTTGTATCTTTTGTCCAGTTTGCAGTTTTTGTTATTCTCTGTAGCTGGAAGCTCTTGCAGGCTGAAATTGCCACTCCTGTGTCATGAGTTGACACAGGAGTCTTAAAGTAATTTCAGGATGGTTTTTTGAAAGGGTTTTCAGTTGACCGTGAACTCCTCTTTTGTATCCTTCTGCTATCTAGTAAGTGGACCTCTCTTTGCTAAATCTACTTTCATACTGTGTATATCTTTTCCTCTTAACTCACCGTTATTACATGTGGGGGGCTGCTATCATCTTTTGGGGTATTTCCCTAGAGGTAAGCCAGGTCTGTTCCTTCCTCTACCAGGCGTAGTTAGTCCTCCGGCTGGCGCGTGGCATTTAGGAAGTCGTAGGTATGCTCCCTGGCTACTATTAGTTGTGTGGTAGATTTAGCTCACGGTCAGCTCGAGATTCCATCACCCAGAGCTCGTCCGTTATTTTTGTGTTCTGATGTTTCCCTGCCATTGGGAATCATGACAGTATGACCGGCCAATGTTAAAGTTATTGGCAGAAGAAAGGAGAGAAAAAAGAAGTCTGTAGATTTTTTTTTTTTCCCCTATGCTTGCTCCATAGTTGGATCAGTTGTATTTCAGCTCTAATTACAGCCTTTGCCTTTCTCTCCTTCTAATCCTTGAATGGCTCTGATCTCACCTGTTTAAAGATGGACCCTCAGAGTTTGGCTGTAGGTTTAAATAATCTTGCTACCAAGGTTCAAAATTTACAAGATTTTGTTATACATACTCCGATGTCTGAACCTAAAATTCCTACACCAGAGGTGTTTTCCGGAGATAGATCTCGGTTCCTGAATTTCAAATATAATTGTAAATTGTTCCTTTCTCTCAGACCTCACTCCTCTGGAGATCCTGTCCAGCAGGTTAAGATTGTAATCTCTTTGCTGCGAGGTGACCCTCAAAATTGGGCATTTTCATTGACACCAGGGGATCCTGCGTTGCTCAATGTGGATGCGTTTTTTCTGGCTTTAGGGTTGCTTTATGAGGAACCTAATTTGGAGATTCAAGCTGAAAAAGCTTTGATAGCCCTATCTCAAGGGCAAGATGAAGCTGAGATATACTGCCAAAAATTTCGTAGATGGTCTGTGCTTACTCAGTGGAATGAGTGCGCCCTAGCGGCAAATTTCAGAGAGGGCCTTTCTGATGCCGTTAAAGATGTTATGGTCGGGTTCCCTGCGCCCACAGGTCTGAATGAGTCCATGACAATGGCTATTCAGATTGATCGGCGTTTGCGGGAGCGCAAACCCGTACACCATTTGGCGGTATCTTCTGAAGATACGCCAGAGAAAATGCAATGTGACAGAATTCTGTCCAGAAGCGAGCGGCAGAATTATAGGCGTAAAAATGGGTTATGCTTCTATTGTGGTGATCCTGCTCATGTTATATCAGCATGCTCTAAACGTACAAGGAAGGTTGACAAGTCTATTTCAATTGGCACTTTACAGTCTAAATTTATTCTGTCTGTAACCTTGATTTGTTCATTATCAGTTATTACCGTGGATGCCTATGTGGACTCTGGCGCCGCTCTGAGTCTTATGGATTGGTCCTTTGCCAGGCGCTGTGGGTTTGATTTAGAGCCTCTGGAAGTCCCTATACCTCTGAAGGGTATTGATTCTACGCCTTTGGCTTGTAATAAACCACAATTCTGGACGCAAGTGACTATGCGTATGACTCCAGACCATCAGGAGGTGATTCGCTTCCTTGTGTTGTACAATTTGCATGATGTTTTGGTGCTTGGATTACCATGGTTACAATCTCATAACCCAGTCCTTGACTGGAAAACAATGTCTGTGTTAAGCTGGGGATGTCGGGGGGGCTCATGGGGACATACCTTTGGTTTCCATTTCGTCATCTATTCCCTCTGAGATTCCGGCATTTTTGTCTGATTATCGTGATATTTTTGAGGAGCCTAAAATTGGTTCACTCCCTCCCCACAGAGATTGTGATTGCGCCATAGATCTGATTCCTGGCAGTAAATTTCCAAAGGGTCGTTTGTTTAACTTATCTGTACCTGAACATGTTGCTATGCGAGAGTATATTAAGGAGTCCCTGGAAAAGGGACATATTCGTCCTTCTTCATCTCCTTTAGGAGCTGGTTTTTTCTTTGTATCTAAAAAGGATGGCTCTCTGAGGCCTTGTATTGATTATCGACTCCTGAATAAAATTACAGTCAAATATCAGTATCCGTTGCCTTAGCTGACTGATTTGTTTGCTCGCATAAGGGGGGCTAAGTGGTTCTCTAAGATTGATCTTCGTGGGGCGTATAATTTGGTGCGAATTAAGCAGGGGGATGAGTGGAAAACCGCATTTAATACGCCTGAGGGCCATTTTGAGTATTTAGTAATGCCTTTCGGCCTTTCTAATGCACCTTCAGTCTTTCAGTCCTTAATGCATGATATTTTCCGTGAATATTTGGATAAATTTATGATTGTGTATTTGGATGATATTTTGATTTTTTCTGATGACTGGGAGTCTCATGTTCAACAGGTCAGGAGGGTTTTTCAGGTTTTGCGGGAGAATTCTTTGTGTGTAAAGGGTTCAAAGTGTGTTTTTGGGGTTCAAAAGATTTCCTTTTTGGGGTACATTTTTTCCCCTTCTTCTATTGAGATGGACCCTGTCAAGGTTCGGGCTATTTGTGATTGGACGCAGCCTACTTCTCTTAAGAGTCTTCAGAAATTCTTGGGCTTTGCTAATTTTTATCGTCGATTTATAACTGGTTTTTCTGGCGTTGCTAAACCTCTGACGGATTTGACCAAAAAGGGTGCTGATGTTGCCAATTGGTCCCCTGCTGCTATGGAGGCCTTTCCGGAGCTTAAGCGCCGCTTTTTGTCTGCCCCTGTGTTGCGCCAGCCTGATGTTTCTCTTCCCTTTCAGGTTAAGGTCGATGCTTCCGAGATCGGAGCGGGGGCGGTTTTGTCGCAGAAAAGTTCCGACTGCTCAGTGATGAGACCTTGTGCGTTCTTTTCTCGAAAATTTTCGGCCGCCGAGCGAAACTATGATGTTGGTAATCGGGAGCTTTTGGCCATGAAGTGGGCATTTGAGGAGTGGCATCATTGGCTTGAGGGTGCCAGACATCAGGTGGTAGTTTTGACTGATCACAAGAATCTGATTTATCTAGAGTCTGCCAGGCGCCTAGACAGGCACGATGGTCGTTGTTTTTTTCTCGGTTTAATTTTGTGGTTTCATACTTACCGGGTTCTAAAAATGTTAAGGCAGATGCTCTTTCTAGGAGTTTTGAGCCTGACTCTCCTGGGGATTCTGAACCTGCTGGTGTCCTTAAGGATGGGGTGGTTTTGTCTGCTGTCTCCCCAGATCTGCGACGTGCTTTGCAAGAATTTCAGGCGGATAGACCTGATTGTTGTCCGCCTGGTAGATTGTTTGTTCCTGATGATTGGACCAGTAGAGTCATCTCGGAAGTTCATTCTTCTTCGCTGGCAGGTCATCCTGGAATTTTTGGTACCAGAGATTTGGTGGCTAGATCCTTCTGGTGGCCTTCCCTGTCTCGGGATGTGCGTGTTTTTGTGCAGTCTTGTGATGTGTGTTCTCGGGCCAAGCCTTGTTGTTCTAGGGCTAGTGGGTTATTGTTGCCCTTGCCTGTTCCGAAGAGGCCTTGGACGCACATCTCTATGGACTTTATTTCTGATCTCCCTGTTTCTCAGAAGATGTCTGTCATCTGGGTGGTGTGTGACCGTTTTTCTAAAATGGTTCATTTGGTACCATTGCCTAAGCTGCCTTCCTCATCTGAGTTGGTCCCTCTATTTTTTCAAAATGTGGTTCGCTTGCATGGTATTCCGGAAAACATCGTTTCTGACAGGGGAACCCAGTTCGTGTCTAGATTTTGGCGGGCATTCTGTGCCAGGTTGGGCATTGATTTGTCTTTTTCGTCTGCATTCCATCCTCAGACTAATGGCCAGACTGAGCGAACTAATCAAACTTTGGAGACTTATTTGAGGTGTTTTGTGTCTGCGGATCAGGATGACTGGGTTGCCTTTTTGCCGTTGGCAGAATTTGCTCTTAATAATCGGGCTAGTTCTGCCACTTTGGTTTCTCCTTTCTTTTGCAATTCAGGGTTTCATCCTCGTTTTTCATCTGGTCAGGTGGAATCTTCGGATTGTCCTGGAGTGGATGCGGTGGTGGATCGGTTGCATCAGATTTGGGGACAAGTGGTGGACAATTTGAAGTTGTCCCAGGAGAGGACTCAGCAGTTTGCTAACCGCCGTCGTCGTGTTGGTCCTCGCCTTCGTGTTGGGGACTTGGTGTGGTTGTCTTCCCGTTTTGTCCCTATGAGGGTTTCTTCTCCTAAGTTTAAGCCTCGGTTCATCGGTCCTTATAGGATTTTGGAGATACTTAACCCTGTGTCCTTTCGTTTGGACCTCCCGGCATCTTTCGCTATCCATAATGTATTCCATCGGTCGTTGTTGCGGAGATATGAGGTACCGGTGGTTCCTTCTACTGAACCTCCTGCTCCTGTGCTGGTGGAGGGTGAATTGGAGTACGTTGTAGAGAAGATCTTGGATACCCGTATTTCCAGACGGAGACTTCAATATCTGGTTAAATGGAAGGGCTATGGTCAGGAAGATAATTCTTGGGTAACTGCCTCTGATGTTCATGCCTCGGATTTGGTTCGTGCCTTTCATAGGGCTCATCCAGATCGCCCTGGCGGTTCTCGTGAGGGTTCGGTGCCCCCTCCTTAAGGGGGGTACTGTTGTGAATCTGCTTTTTGGGCTCCCCTGGTGGTTGCTGGTGGTACTGGTGACTTGTGTGTGCTTTGCTGTCTCAGTTCACCTGCTCCCATCAGTGTTTGGGAGTTTCCTATTTAGCCTTGCTCTCCAGTCATTTCCTTGCCGGTCATCATTGTAACCAGAGCCTTCGGTTGCATGTTCCTGCTACTAGTCTGCTGATCAGCTAAGTGGACTTTGTCCTTTTGTTTTGTATCTTTTGTCCAGTTTGCAGTTTTTGTTATTCTCTGTAGCTGGAAGCTCTTGCGGGCTGAAATTGCCACTCCTGTGTCATGAGTTGACACAGGAGTCTTAAAGTAATTTCAGGATGGTTTTTTGAAAGGGTTTTCAGTTGACCGTGAACTCCTCTTTTGTATCCTTCTGCTATCTAGTAAGTGGACCTCTCTTTGCTAAATCTACTTTCATACTGTGTATGTCTTTTCCTCTTAACTCACCGTTATTACATGTGGGGGGCTGCTATCATCTTTTGGGGTATTTCCCTAGAGGTAAGCCAGGTCTGTTCCTTCCTCTACCAGGTGTAGTTAGTCCTCCGGCTGGCGCGTGGCATTTAGGAAGTCGTAGGTATGCTCCCTGGCTACTATTAGTTGTGTGGTAGATTTAGCTCACGGTCAGCTCGAGATTCCATCACCCAGAGCTCGTCCGTTATTTTTGTGTTCTGATGTTTCCCTGCCATTGGGAATCATGACAGTCCAATGTCTGAACCTAAAATACCTACTCCTGAACTGTTCTCTGGAGACCGATTTAAGTTTAGGAATTTCAGGAATAATTGTAAATTGTTTCTATCTCTGAGACCCTGTTCATCTGGAGACTCAGCTCAGCAAGTAAAAATTGTTATCTCTTTCTTACGGGGCGACCCTCAGGATTGGGCCTTCTCGCTAGCGCCAGGAGATCCGGCATTGGCAAATATTGATGCGTTTTTTCTGGCGCTCGGATTGCTTTACGAGGAACCCAATCTTGAAATTCAGGCAGAAAAAGCCTTGCTGGCTATTTCTCAGGGTCAGGATGAAGCTAAAGTGTATTGCCAAAAATTTCGGAAATGGTCCGTGCTTACTCAGTGGAATGAGTGTGCTCTGGCCGCAAATTTCAGAAATGGCCTTTCTGAAGCCATTAAGAATGTGATGGTGGGTTTCTCCATTCCTACAGGTCTGAATGATTCCATGGCGCTGGCTATTCAAATTGACCGGCGTTTGCGGGAGCGCAAAGCCGCGAATCCTCTGGTGGTGTTGTCTGAACAAACACCTGATTTAATGCAATGTGGTAGAATTCAGACTAGAAATGAACGGAAAAATCATAGACGTCAGAATGGGTTGTGTTTTTACTGTGGTGATTCTACACATGTTATATCAGCATGCTCTAAACGCCTAACTAGGGTTGTTAGTCCTGTCGCCATTGGTAATTTGCAACCTAAGTTTAGTTTGTCTGTGACTTTAATTTGCTCATTGTCCTCCTACCCTGTTATGGCGTTTGTGGATTCAGATGCTGCCCTGAGTCTTATGGATCTGTCGTTTGCCAAGCGCTGTGGTTTTGTTCTTGAGCCGTTGGTAAATCCTATCCCTCTTAGAGGTATTGATGCTACGCCATTGGCAGAAAATAAACCGCAGTTTTGGACACAGGTAACCATGTGCATGACTCCTGAACATCGGGAGGTGATTCGTTTTCTTGTTCTGCATAAAATGCATGATTTAGTCGTTTTGGGTCTGCCATGGTTACAGACCCATAATCCAGTCTTGGATTGGAAGGCAATGTCTGTGTCAAGTTGGGGCTGTCAGGGAATTCATGGTGATTCCCCGCCGGTGTCTATTGCTTCCTCTACTCCTTCGGAAGTTCCTGAGTATTTGTCTGATTACCAGGATGTATTCAGCGAGTCCAGGTCCAGTGCTCTTCCTCCTCATAGGGACTGTGACTGCGCTATAGATTTGATTCCAGGTAGTAAATTTCCTAAGGGAAGATTATTTAATCTGTCTGTACCTGAGCATACCGCAATGCGTTCGTATATCAAGGAATCTCTGGAGAAGGGGCATATCCGTCCATCCTCTTCCCCTCTTGGTGCGGGATTCTTTTTTGTGGCCAAGAAGGACGGATCTTTGAGACCTTGTATTGACTATCGGCTTCTGAATAAAATCACTGTTAAATTTCAGTATCCTTTGCCTCTGTTGTCGGACTTGTTTGCCCGGATTAAAGGTGCCAAGTGGTTCACCAAGATAGATCTTCGTGGTGCGTACAACCTTGTGCGCATTAAGCAAGGAGATGAATGGAAAACTGCATTTAATACGCCCGAAGGTCATTTTGAGTACTTGGTGATGCCTTTCGGGCTCTCTAATGCTCCTTCAGTGTTTCAGTCCTTTATGCATGATATTTTCTGGAAGTATCTGGATAAATTTATGATTGTTTATCTGGATGATATTCTGGTTTTTTCTGATGATTGGGACTCGCATGTAGAGCAGGTCAGGATGGTGTTTCAGGTTTTGCGTGAGAATGCTTTGTTTGTTAAGGGCTCAAAGTGTCTCTTTGGAGTACAGAAGGTTCCCTTTTTGGGTTTTATTTTTTCCCCTTCTGCGGTGGAGATGGACCCAGTCAAGGTCCGAGCTATTCATGATTGGACTCAACCCACGTCAGTTAAGAGTCTTCAGAAGTTCTTGGGTTTTGCTAACTTCTACCGTCGTTTTATCGCTAATTTTTCTAGCGTTGTTAAACCTTTGACGGATATGACCAAAAAAGGTTCTGATGTTGCTAACTGGGCTCCTGCAGCCGTGGAAGCCTTTCAAGAGTTGAAGCGCCGGTTTACTTTGGCGCCTGTTTTGTGCCAGCCTGATGTCTCACTTCCCTTTCAGGTTGAAGTGGATGCTTCTGAGATTGGGGCAGGGGCCGTGTTGTCGCAGAGAGGCCCTGGTTGCTCTGTAATGAGACCATGTGCTTTTTTCTCTAGGAAGTTTTCGCCTGCTGAGCGGAATTATGATGTTGGCAATCGGGAGTTGTTGGCCATGAAGTGGGCATTTGAGGAGTGGCGTCATTGGCTCGAGGGTGCTAAGCATCGTGTGGTGGTCTTGACTGATCACAAAAATCTGATGTATCTCGAGTCTGCTAAACGCCTGAATCCTAGACAGGCCCGCTGGTCATTGTTTTTCTCCCGTTTTGACTTTGTGGTCTCGTATTTACCAGGTTCAAAGAATGTGAAGGCTGATGCTCTTTCAAGGAGCTTTGTGCCTGACTCTCCTGGAGTCGCAGAACCAGTTGGTATTCTCAAAGAGGGAGTTATCCTGTCAGCCATTTCTCCGGATTTCCGACGTGTGTTGCAGAGATTTCAGGCTGGTAGACCTGACTCTTTTCCACCTGACAGACTGTTTGTTCCTGATAAGTGGACCAGCAGAGTCATTTCCGAGGTTCATTCCTCGGTGTTGGCAGGGCATCCGGGAATTTTTGGCACCAGAGATCTCGTGGCTAGGTCCTTTTGGTGGACTTCCTTGTCACGGGATGTGCGGTCATTTGTGCAGTCCTGTGGGACTTGTGCTCAAGCTAATCCTTGCTGTTCTCGTGCCAGCGGGTTGCTCTTGCCCTTGCCTGTCCCGAAGAGGCCTTGGACACACATTTCCATGGATTTCATTTCAGATCTTCCGGGGTCTCAGGGCATGTCTGTCATCTGGGTGGTATGTGATCACTTTTCCAAGATGGTCCATTTGGTATCTTTGCCTAAGCTGCCTTCCTCTTCCGATCTGGTTCCTTTGTTCTTTCAGAATGTGGTTCGTTTACACGGCATTCCTGAGAATATTGTGTCTGACAGAGGATCCCAGTTTGTTTCCAGGTTCTGGCGATCCTTTTGTGCTAAGATGGGCATTGATTTGTCGTTTTCGTCTGCCTTTCATCCTCAGACTAATGGACAAACGGAGCGAACTAATCAGACTCTGGAGGCTTATTTGAGGTGTTTTGTTTCTGCAGATCAGGATGATTGGGTGACCTTCTTGCCGTTGGCTGAGTTTGTCCTTAATAATCGGGCTAGTTCCGCTACTTTGGTTTCGCCATTTTTTTGCAACTCTGGTTTCCATCCTCGTTTTTCCTCGGGACATGTGGAGCCTTCTGACTGTCCTGGGGTAGATTCCATGGTGGATAGGTTGCAGCGGATCTGGAATCATGTGGTGGACAACTTGAAGTTGTCACAGGAGAAGGCTCAGCGTTTTGCCAACCGCCGCCGCGGTGTGGGTCCCCGACTTCGTGTTGGGGATTTGGTATGGCTGTCTTCTCGATTTGTTCCTATGAAGGTCTCCTCTCCTAAATTTAAGCCTCGCTTCATCGGTCCTTACAAGATATTGGAAATCCTTAATCCTGTGTCCTTTCGCTTGGATCTTCCGGTGTCGTTTGCCATTCACAACGTGTTCCATAGATCTCTGTTGCGGCGGTACGTTGTACCTGTGGTTCCTTCTGCTGAGCCTCCTGCTCCGGTGTTGGTTGAGGGCGAGTTGGAGTACGTGGTGGAGAAGATCTTGGATTCTCGTCTCTCCAGGCGGAGGCTTCAGTATCTGGTCAAGTGGAAGGGCTATGGTCAGGAGGATAATTCCTGGGTGGTTGCCTCTGATGTGCATGCGGCCGATTTAGTTCGTGCCTTTCACGCTGCTCATCCTGATCGCCCTGGTGGTCTTGGTGAGGGTTCGGTGACCCCTCCTTAAAGGGGGGGTACTGTTGTGAATTAGACATTTTTGGCTCCCTCTTGTGGTCACTAGTGATATGACTCTGGGATTGTCTTTCCTCAGTTTGGCACCCACCTGGGTCGTTAGTCCAGGGGTGTTGCTATATAAACTTCCTGGTTTCTCAGTCCTGTGCCTGGCATCGTTGTAATCAGTTCCTTTCTGTTTGCTCCTGTCTGCTGGTCTTGGATCTTGCAAAATTAAGCTAAGTCCTGCTTCCTTGTTTTTTGGTTATTTGCTTTGCTCTTATTTTTTGTCCAGCTTGTACTAAATGTGATTCCTGATTTTGCTGGAAGCTCTAGGGGGCTGGTGTTCTCCCCCCGGGCCGTTAGACGGTTCGGGGGTTCTTGAATATCCAGCGTGGAAATTTTGATAGGGTTTTTGCTGACCATATAAGTCATCTTATTATATTCTGCTATTAGTCAGTGGGCCTCTCTTTGCTAAATATCTAGTTCATTCTTACGTTTGTCTTTTCTCCTTACCTCACCGTTATTATTTGTTGGGGGCTTGTATCCTACTTTTGGGGTCTTTTCTCTGGAGGCAAGAAAGGTCTATCTTTTCCCTTCTAGGGTTAGTTAGTTCTCCGGCTGGCGCGAGACGTCTAGAACCAACGTAGGCACGTTCCCCGGCTGCTGCTATTTGTGGTGCTAGGATTAGATATATGGTCAGCCCAGTTACCACTGCCCTATGAGCTGGTTTTTTGTGTTTGCAGACTTGGTATGTACTTTTGAGACCCTCTGCCATTGGGGTCATAACAATTTACCTCCAAATTGTCCTTTAAGGGAAAAATTACTATAGGCTCATTTACCCACTCGGTAGAGCTCTGCGTGGATTCTGGGGCGGAGGGCAAATTTATGTCTTCTGCCTTCGCCCAATGTCACGCAATTCCCCTGGTAATGTTAGCTCAACCAGTAACCGTACGAGTGGTAAATGGGTCGACACTGCCCTCACAGATAACACACCAGACCATCCCTTTTTCTCTGTCCATGTCGCCATCTCATCAGGAAATTATATCTCTGCTCGTCATTCCTGAGGGAATTGATGAGGTTCTGTTAGGGATACCTTGGCTACGGTACCACTCTCCTCATATTGAGTGGTCCACAGGCAGAATTTTGGGATGGGGTGAATCTTGTAGGGGTAGATGTCAGAGGGAATGTGTTCAGGTTGGTACTACTGAGGTACCCAAAGATCTATCCTCTCTCACCAAGCAATATTGGCCCTATGAGGACGTGTTCTCCAAAAGAGCTGTGGAGACTCTTCCGCCTCACCGCCCCTATGACTGTCCTATTGACCTCTTGCCTGGTGCTGAGCCTCCCTGAGGTCGAGTCTATCCGTTATTTCTCCCAGAGATGGAGGCAATGTCACAGTACATCCAGGAAAATCTGGCAAGAGGATTCATTAGGAAGTCAGTGTCACCTGCAGGGGCTGGGTTCTTCTTCGTGCAGAAGAAGAACTGGGAACTACGTCCATTCATAGATTACAGGGGTCTTAACGCCATCACCATTAAGAATAAGTATCTTCTGCCCCTGATACCTGAGCTCTTTGATAGGCTTCGGGGAGCAAGGGTATTTACAAAATTAGATCTGCGGGGTGCTTACAACCTGATTCTCATCCGTGAGGGGGATGAATGGAAGACGGCTTTTAACACCAGGGATGGGCACTATGAATATCTGGTGATGCCCTTCGGGCTCTGTAATGCCCCAGCCGTTTTCCAAGACTTTGTGAACGACATCTTCAGGGAAATAAGCTCTCCACCTCGGTCATAGTCTATCTGGATGATATTCTCATCTACTCTCCAGATATTGACTCCCACCGGAGAGATGTTTGCAGAGTCTTCGACCTCTTACGGGCAAATTCCCTCTACGCAAAGTTGGAGAAATGTGTGTTTGAGCAGGAGTCCTTACCTTTCCTGGGCTATATTATCTCTGACCAAGGGATTGGCTATGGATCCTGCCAAACTACAGGCTGTGATGAACTGGCAGGAACCCCATTCTCTTAAAGCAGTGCAGCACTTTATGGGGTTCATTAATTACTATCGCCAGTTCATTCCACACTTCTCAACTTTGGTAGCTCCCTTGGTTGCCCTCACCAAGAAGGGAACAAATCCCAAATTGTGGTCTGAGGAGGTCTCCAAGGCCTTTCTCTACATTAAGTCACACTTTGCTAGCACTCCCATCCTACATTGCCCCGATGTAGATATGCCATTTATAATGGAGGTGGATGCCTCATCCTTTGGTGCTGGAGCAGTCCTCTTCCAAGAGGATGCTCAAGGTCGGAAGCATCCTTGCTTCTTCTTTTCCATGACCTTCTCTCCAATGGAGAGGAATTATTCCATCGGGGACAGGGAGTTGCTAGCCATGAAGTTGGACTTCTCAGAGTGGAGACATCTCTTGGAGGAAGCTCACTTTCCCTTCCAAGACTTCACAGACCACAAGAATTTGGTGTACTTGCAGACAGCCCAGCGATTAAATTCTCGCCAGGCAGATGGTCCTTGTTCTTCTCCTGCTTTCATTTTACCCTCCATTTTCTTTCCAGGGAGAAGAACATTCGTGCCGACGCTCTCTCTCGCTCAGTTGTATCATCTGAGGAGAAGGAAGAGGAGCCTCGGCTTATTGTCCCCACCGAGAGCCTGAGAACTGTGGCCCCGCTTTTGCTAGAGTCTGTGCCTCCGGGCAAGACTTTTGTACCATCCTGTCTGCACCCGGAGGTTCTCTTTTGGGCTCACTCGTCCAGGTTGGGTGGACATTTTGGGTCCAAAAGGACATCTGAGCTTCTGGCGAGGACATATTGGTGGCCGCATATGGCTCGTGACATCGCAGATTATATTCGGCATGTGTCTCTTGCACCAAGAACAAGTCTCCTCGACAACGGCCAGCTGGGTTGCTTTACCCCCTGCCAGTGGCAGACAGGCCCTGGGAGATGGTCGGGATAGATTTTGTGGTGGGCCTACCCAAGTCTCGTAGCTGCACCATTATTTGGGTGATCATCGACCATTTTTCCAAAATGGTGCACTTGGTGCCTCTTCCACGGCTACCTTCTGCACGGGTTCTGGCAGCATTGTTTATTAGCATAAAAATATCTTTCACCTACACGGTATGCCGGACAAAATTGTCAGTGACCGGGGTCCCCAGTTTGCATCTCGGTTCTGGAGAGAGCTTTGTCGTCTACTCAGCATTGAGTTGAATCTATCTTCAGACTATCATCCTGAGCTGAAAGGCTTGGTAGAGAGGGCCAACCAGACCCTGGTCACATATCTGCGACATTTTTTGTCAGCTAGGCAGGATGACTGGGCATCCTTGCTACCGTGGGCGGAATTTGCACTAAACAATGCCGTAGCCGATTCCACTGGTCAGACCCTATTCCTTCTTAATTACGGCCAGCATCCGTGGGTTCCTGTGCCTATGCCCTTGTCTTCCGCCGACTCCAGGGTGGAAGACGGGGCTGTGGAGGCATGGGATATTTGGGACCGCACTCAGGATGCCATCCGGGCCTCCAAGGAGAGAATGAGGTGCTCCGCCGATGCACATCGGCGCTCCGCTCCAACCTTTGCTCCTGGTAACTTGGTGTGGCTCTCCGCCTGTAACATCAGGCTGTGAGTTGAGTCCACTAAGTTTGCACCTCGATACTTGGGTCCCTTCAAGGTCCCCAAAAAGGTTGACCCTGTGGTCTACCGTCTGGCCCTTCCTCCACGCCTAGGTATCACCGACAGCTTTCATGTGTCCCTCTTGAAGCCCGTATACTTGTTCCGGTTTCCCGAGTCATCTGCTGGGACATCAGGATCGTCTATGGATGATTATGAGGTGAACGCTATCTTGGGGTGTAAGGTGGTACGTGGTACAACATTTTATTTGGTGGATTGGAAGGGTTATGGCCCAGAGGACAGGTCCTGGGAGCCTGCTGAGCACATTTGAGCTCCACTGACCATTGCTGCCTTCGAGCGTAGTGGGGTCCAGGGAGGGAGGGGCCCTAGGAGGCGGGGTAAGGTTAGGTGTCGAGTTCCCACCTCTGCACAGGGGGAATCTCGAACCATCTCCGCTGCGGTCTCCCATTCTTCTCCAGCCGCAGTGGAGTCTGCTCAGAAGAGACATCGGTCCCAGCATCAAGCGCAGGCTGATACTGGATGACTGGTTACTACTGCCCTTCTAGGCTCTGTCCTTGTAGCCAGCAATGTTCAGCAACGAGCAGGTCTTTCTGGGACTAAGTCCTGCTTTTCACATACTGAGCATGCTCAGGGTAAGATCTCTCGTTGGAGATCAAGGGTCACATGCTTAGATACTGCAGCAAATCCCATTGGTCCTCTAGGAAGGTCCTGAAGGTGCTCAACTTCTGTGGCAGCCTCCCATTGGTCCTTCTGGGAAGGTCCTGTACTTGCTGCAGCTATAAAAGGTTTGCATGACCGTACGGCCATGCGCTAGTGTGCATTTGAAAACGTGTGTGTTGATGAGTGCAAGTCGTTCTTTAAACATCCCCTCCCTTGTGTATGACTGCTCACATAAGGTGGATGTCTGCTATCTAGCGCCTGGCTGAGCTATCAGCACAATAACACACGAAATAGCATCTAAATTGCTGTGACCACCAGTGTGGCGCCGTGCGCTATTAGAGCGCTTTCTTTACCCAAGTCTGGGTGGTTAGTGGCGTCCGCCAGAGTGGCACAGTACGCACTCTTGTGCATTTAAGTTACTTTCTCAGTTATTCTGTTACCCCAATTATGGTGTCGAGTGCAAGAGGTCTACACGAACTCTAATCCTGTGTCCTGGGATAGAGTTCTGTGATTCCTTGCTTACGCTCTTTGTGCGGTACCGCGGCCCTGTGACACAACAGGGTTGGATTCCTTCACACAGGATGAAGTTAACCCATGTGTGTATCCACATTGTACCGCCATATAGTCCGTCATTACTCAGCAGCAGGTTCCATCTATGCACGGTGGACCCCGGGCTGCGAATGCACCTTATACTATCTCTCTAATTATTTGGTGCATTCCGCTAGCCCTAACAACTGTAATACAGTTCCACAGATGTAGTCTGTAATGAGAACTGTACATATTAGGAGATAGGAGTGAAGGGAAATAGGGTATGTTATGTAGTCAGTGACTCAGTGGTTAGCACTGTTCCTTTGCAGCACTGTGTTCCTGAGTTCCAATTTCACCAAGGACAACATTTGTATGTGCTCCCCATATTTGCGAGGGCTTCCACAGGTTTCTCCAGATTCCTTAATTCAAAAATATGCTGATATGGAATTTAGATTGTGAGCTCCATTGGGGACAGTGATGATGATGGCTTTGAATTGCTATAGAATTAATGGTGCTACATAAATAATTAAAATAAATAAATGATAATCATGCTAGATACTGCTGAGGAAGATGGGTGATAGGTGGCAAGTAGTTACTGTCCAGCTATTATGCTGTATGTGATGAAGCTTGCAGACAAAACATAATTCTATACTTTGGGCAATAAACGAACATTTCCCACCCTTGGCTTTAACTACCTCTCCAGTAGATCTTACCTGACCAGTTGCCAACTATCTTGACTCCTTTTAATAGGAATTATCATGCATTCGGGCAAAAATACACATTTTACTTTTTTTAAAACACCTTTCTTTGCTATACATATGCTATTAAAGGATGTTAACAAGTCCTACAGGTTTCATTAACAAGTTCATGGTTTAATATTGCACATAGTAGTTTCAACAGGACTTGTGCTGTGCTGTGGAAACCTTTGACCAGAGTATGCACAGAACCTTACTGATTCGGAGTCATTAGGTAGAGCAGGAGGTCCCACTGGGGATCTCAGGCATGCGGGTTGTGGTAAGCAGAATTCGCTTTCTCTTCTAAAGGGCTTTCATAACTCTTATGTGAGTTATTCAATGCACAACCAAATGTGTGTTCTTCAGTCCAAGTCTGTACTATCAAATCCCATATTTATCACATTGTGGCATTCGAAGGTAATCTAATGCCAAACATGGTGCGCTAATGATTTTTTTCTCTTTTAGTAATGCAACATATTTATTTTAAGCAAAACCATTTAATAATGGATCCATTTATAGATCTCAGATAGAACAATGTCTACTCATACATGGCTGAAATGTATTACCTTATACCTATTGGAAAAATTCACACTTCATTTTGAACAAACAGACTTTTGATTCATGGAGTAAAGAATTGATTAAAATTACATTAGAAACATATTCTAGACTCTCAGCATTAATAATGCCAAGAAAGATTCAAGTTACAAATTGCCAAATGTATGACTCAGTGAAACTGTAAAACTGTAAAATATCTTGACTGGTCTCTGCCCAAATGTGCTGTTTCCTGTTAGGAATTATGTAATGCTTGGAGAATGATATGTATTCCCAGAGTTGTACCGCAGCAACCTTAGGATAAACCAGCCAATTTAACTAAATAGATTTTGGTTTTAGTGTAAACTTTTTGTTACATATTAATGCTTTGTGCCAGTTTTATAGTTCAGTGGGTTGCAACAGAGGAAAAACTTAACTGCTATGAGTCTGATTTGTGGTGTGAATAATGGATTCTACCTCATTCCTTTTTATCAAGTTAAAATAAACCATATGCATTGATAACAAGAATAAAAAATGTAGACATGCAGATATTGTGATCATGAAACAGATATAGATAAGTGTATATAACCTCATAACAACGTAGAAGGAAAAAATATACATATAATTCTAAGAAAAATGCTTAAAGAGGTGTCACCATGGGCATTTTTTATTAAGTGCTAAGCTTTTATGGTCTTTTCCAAAAGGTCATGGCTTTTGGGATTCTCTGGGATCTGTAGCCTGGTTGGCAATAAAAATAAAACTGCATTCTTAATGGGAACACTTGGAATAAAATAAGGCCACTTTTGATTGGTGGCAGGTACTCTTTAAAGGGTTGTACCAAGCTAAAAGATTATCCCATACTAGATGGTGGCCCGATTCTAACGCATCGGGTATTCTAGAATATGTATGTAGTTTATTTATGAAGTTTTCAGAATAATACAATTTATACAAAGGATTCGGCCATCCGGGCGTGACCAATTAGCGAAGCGTGGTTCAAATTCGGCGCCAATTCACGGGCGGACTGCGACTGTCACTGATTGTTAGCGGCCGGGCGTGACCAATCAGTGAAGCCTGGGCCGGCTCCAGGTTTTTGAGGGCGAAATAGTCTCAGTGGGCCCCCCTCTTTAACACATACCACGATTCATGATGCACAGATACAGCAGAGAAATATGGCACAGCCAAGTAGCGTATAACAGAGCCCACGTAGTATATAACACAGCCCACGTAGTATATAGCACAGCCACGTAGTATATAACACAGCCCATGTAGTATATAACACAGCCACATAGTATATTGCCCAGCCATGTACTATATTGCCCAGCCATGTAGTATATTGCCCAGCCACATTGTATATTGCCCAGCCACGCAGTATATAGCAATACACGTAGTATATAGCACAGACACTCAGGATATTGCCCAGCCACATAGTATTTTGCCCAGCCACGTAGTATATTGCCCAGCCACGTAATATATAGCACAGGCATGTAGTATATAGCACAGACATGTAGTATATTGCCCAGCCACATAATATATTGCAGAGCCACGTAGTATATTGCACAGCCACGTAATATATTGCACAGCCACTTAGTATATAGCACAGCCCACATAGTATGTAGCACAGAGACGTAGTATATAACACAGCCCATGACGTCGCGAGGAGCGGGAAAGGTCTGGGCTGGATCCGGGGGCCGACAGAAGGTGAGTATATAATGATTTTTTATTTTTTTATTATTTTTAACATTAGAACTTTTCACTATTGATTCTGCATAGGCAGCATCAATAGTAAAAAGTTGGTCACACAGGGTTAACAGCAGCATTAACGGAGTGCGTTACACCGCGGCATAATGCGGTCTGTTAATTCTGCCATTAACCCTGTGTGAGCGCTGACTGGAGGGGAGTATGGAGCAGGCACCGAAGGCAGGGGAATAGGGAGCGGCCATTTTGTGGCCACACTGTGCCCATCGCTGATTGGTCGTGGCCATTTGACCGCGATCAATCAGCGACTTGGGATTTCCGTGACAGACAGACAGACGGAAGTGACCCTTAGACAATTATATAGTAGATCCGTGAAATATGGAATAACTAATTAATAACTGGGAGTCCAATTTAATGGAGTTGAGTTTGAGCATGTGCACCTTCATTCATTCATTCTCCACTGGACTACCGGAGGTAAGCAAGTAATCTACTCAGCTCTTTTTGGCAGTCCCACAGAGAATGAATAGAGTGGCAGTGTGTATGCTTGACCTCTGCTCCATTCACACATGACTCTTCAGAACCCTGTTCTGCAGTCAAATGATTAATACGTTATTCAATACGTAATCAACAGGGGATGATAACTTATTAGTTTGGTATAAGCGAGTGTACTCATTGCTCAGGTTTTACCGAACACGCTTGGGTGGTCTCTGACTAGTTATGACTGCTCGGAGATTTAGTTTTCATCGCGGCAGCTGAATGATTTACAGCTACTAGCCTGCTTGAATACATGTGAGGATTCCCTAGCAACCAGGCAACCCCCACATGTACTCAGCCTGGCTAGTAGCTGTAAATCATTCAGCTGCTGTGATGAAAACTAAATCTCCGAACACTAACAAATACTTGGAGATCACCCGAGCAATGAGTACACTCGCTCATCACTATATAAATCCTTTAATTTTCATGCACCAATCACTGAAAACCTATATAGGACTTAAATCCTATAACAAAATAATCAAATCAAATGATAAACTAATATAATTATTCGATAGTGGTTACAGAGGATATGAACAGTTTACAACTCCTGTTAAAATCCCAGGTTTTGTCATATAAAAAAAATCATTCCAAGAAGAACCGTCTCAAAACTTTTTCCACCTTTAATATCACCAGTAATCTGGTTAAGTACATTGAAAAACAGACTGAAATTGTTTTGAGGAGGAAGATAAAAATAAGAAAACTAAAATAATGTGCTTGCATAAGTGTGAACACCCTTTTACAATTTGGGATGTGGTTATGTTCAAAATTATTTAATCACATTTAAGCTCAGAAGGATGGGACACAAGAACACCAGCGATAACAAATGTAAGCACTACTCTCTCTCGCCTGTAAATTATAAGCTCTTATGGTCAGCGGGGTTCTCTCTTTCTCCCTTAGAAATTGTAAGATCTCATGGTCAGTGAGGTTTTCTCTGTCTCCTCTCCCCATATGTATTTTAAGACCAAACAAATTTCCAAAGCCTATAATATACTGTGGACCACTGTAAAGAAAGCCATCAAGCCGTGACTTAAATTTGGCTGTGATGATTCTTAGAACTTGACGTGCTTCAAAAATGTATGAAAAGACAAGTAGAAAATTGTTGCATCATGGTGACTGAGTGGTTATGAGTGTAACCTTGCCACTATGAGGTCTTTCGTTCATATTCCACCAAGAACATCATGTGCAAGAAGTTTGTATGTTCTCCCCTTTTATGAAAGGGAGATTGGAGTCGGATGAGGTCAGACTCTCTGAAGTCTCACCATTTTGTTAGCCATGTGAGTCTTTCTACTTCTAAAATAGGAGATATCACTGTGTAGAGAAAGACTTGGAGTGTGCAGCACATAAATGTAGGATAGTTACTTTCTATTATCTTACCATACAAATGATGTACAGATGTAGTCTTTCTTAAAATAACAAAAATATAACGATGCGGAATATTCTGATGCAAAAAAGATTTTATCTTCTTCTGGCCTTTCATTTTGCTGATTTGGAGGCATGTTTAGGGTCTTTGTCATGCTGAAGGGTGACATTTATCTTTATCTTCAGTTTTTAAGCAGAGGCCTGAAAATTGTATTACAAAATTTACTCATTTAGAACTGTGTATTATTTCATCCATATTGACTAAGCCCTAGTTCCAGCTACTGAAAAATAGCCCCAAAGCATGCTTCCTTCACCATGCTTTACTGTGGGTATGGTGGAGTATCATGAGCAATAGGAGGAGGTTAGAAATTTAAACAACAAAGATTAATCCTGTCACAGCCTTCTCCTTAATGTGTTGTGGCTGTCTGGGTACATGTAGTTACTTAAATCAATCCTTTACAAGCAACTATGGGGCTAATATATCATGACTGGCACAGTGCATGCTCATGCTCTGCCAGGCTTAATATGGTATGGTTATAACAGGTACCAAATTTATTAAGAGGCGTACGTCACTTGAATAAATTAGATCTCCTTCTCAGTGGTGTGCGCACTCCTTATTGCGTAATTCAGGGGAGTGTGTATGCAAATTGGTGCACAAGAGCATCAACCAGGATATAGGAAAAAACATATTTGGATTGGGCTCATTGTGCATATGGGATATGGTGCGATTGTATCAACAATAAATTCATAAGGAACATGATATAATTAGATGAACGGCTAGGTCATGCAATCAGACACACATTAAAAGAACGAGTTTGATCATTATATATGAGAGGACATGGACAGTGTAGGGGGAACACATGCTTAGATACTGCAGCAAATCCCATTGGTCCTCTAGGAAGGTCCTGAAGGTGCTCAACTTCTGTGGCAGCCTCCCATTGGTCCTTCTGGGAAGGTCCTGTACTTGCTGCAGCTATAAAAGGTTCGCATGACCGCACGGCCATGCGCTAGTGTGCATTTGAAAACGTGTGTGTTGATGAGTGCAAATCGTTCTTTAAACATCCCCTCCCTTGTGTATGACTGCTCACATAAGGTGGATGTCTGCTATCTAGCGCCCAGCTGAGCTATCAGCACAATAACACACGAAACAGCGTCTAAATTGCTGTGACCACCAGTGTGGCGCCGTGCGCTATTAGAGCGCTTTCTTTACCCAAGTCTGGGTGGTTAGTGGCGTCCGCCAGAGTGGCACAGTATGCACTCTTGTGCATTTAAGTTACTTTCTCAGTTATTCTGTTACCCCAATTATGGTGTCGAGTGCAAGAGGTCTACACGAACTCTAATCCTGTGTCCTGGGATAGAGTTCTGTGATTCTTTGCTTAAGCTCTTTGTGCGGTACCGCGGCCCTGCGACGCAACAGGGTTTGCTTCCTTCACACAGGATGAAGTTAACCCATGTGTGTAGCCACATTGTACTGCCATATAGTCCGTCATTACTCAGCAGCAGGTTCCATCTCTGCACGGTGGACCCCGGGCTGCGAATGCACCTTATACCATCTCTCTAATTATTTGGTGCATTCTGCTAGCCCTAACAACTGTAATACAGTTCCACAGATGTAGTCTGTAATGAGAACTGTACATATTAGGAGATAGGAGTGAAGGGAAATAGGGTATGTTATGTGGTCAGTGGCTCAGTGGTTAGCAGTGCACTGTTCCTTTGCAGCACTGTGTTCCTGAGTTCCAATTTCACCAAGGACAACATTTTTATGTGCTCCCCATATTTGCACGGGTTTCCACAGGTTTCCACAGGTTTCTCCAGATTCCTTCATTCAAAAATATGCTCCATTGGGGACAGTGATAATGATGGCTGTGAAGTGCTATAGTGCTATAGAATTAATGGTGCTACATAAGTAATTAAAATAAATAAATGATAATCATGCTAGATACTGCTGAGGAAGATGGGTGATAGGTGGCAAGTAGTTACTGTCCAGCTATTATGCTGTATGTGATGAAGCTTGCAGACAAAACATAATTCTATACTTTGGGCAATAAACGAACATTTCCCACCCTTGGCTTTAACAACCTCTCCAGTAGATCTTACCTGACCAGTTGCCAACTATCTTGACTCCTTCTAATAGGAATTAGAAGTCACTCCCTGACCCCGCAATTGTGGTCTTTGTCTTTGGAAGTGACAGACATCAAGCAGCAACAGCAACTTGCATCTTCCACTGCTAAACAGGTGCTACTCCACCCTAATCAATCATTTGAGCCTAAGGTAAATTTACAAGATTGTTTTGACGGGGACCGAAGTATGTTTTCCATCTTTCTTACTTCATGGAAATTGTATTTTCATCTATATCCTACCTTGTCTTTGGGAGAGAGTCAACACATGGGTAGTGTTTTGTCATTGCTTCATGGAGATGCACAGGCTTGGTCATTTTCTTTGTCTGACGATTCTCTAGTGTTTTTGTCTGTTGACTCTCTGGGGGTCATTTATGATGACTCCGATAAAGTTGCAGTTGCTGAATCAGTGATCTGCAAGTTAGTTCAGGGAAATCGTAAAGTGGAAAAATTTTGCTCCCATTGCAGACACTGTGCAGTGGGGAACTCCTAGAATGACCCAGCTCTGTACAGTCAATTTTGCCAGGGTCTCGCTAGTAAGTTATATGATATGATGGGTTTTTAGTCCCTCCAAGTTGTCTCTGGATGAGGCCATGTCTTTGAGGGTGCACCTGGACCGACATCTTAGGGATAAGGACATATAAGAGGCTGTGATTTCTCCCTCTTATCCTACTGAGAGAGTTGAATGGATGCAAATTGGGCCCTGCAGAGAGTTCAAGGAAGGAGTCTTATATAAAGCACCTGCTCATTTCTGTTTATACTGCAGTCGATCAAGTCATGTAATGACTCAGTGTTTCAAGCACAACAATGAATTTATTAAAGGTAAAGAGGGAATAAAAAATAATTAAGAAGTAAGGACACTGATCCTAACAGTTTCTCATTAAGTGGAAGGGTTTTGGTCCGGATTATAACTATTGAGTGGATGCTAAAGACCTACATGCTGATCGCCTAGTGAGGGAGCTCTATCTGTGGAGTTAGCATTTGGTGATAGGTCCAGTGGCTCCTTGTAGATGGGGGTGTATTGACATGCAGCTGGATTGAAACCCTTGATCCTGTGTTCTGTGGTTGGCATCTCTATTCACAAGTAATGCAGTTTCACAAATTTAAGAATTAGCAATTTGAGTTCTATCTTTCAAAGTAATCGGTGATGAAATGATAGGATATTGATAATTCCTTTCTTGCAATTTTTTTTTAAATTTTGTCTTTAGTCCAGCTCTGAATGGAGACAACTTTAAAATTCTTTGTTGAAAACACAAATGATTTTGTAAAAAATAGGCATAGAGCCAAACTAAACATGTCTAGCTGTTTTAAGCACCTCTCACTTATTGAAATATCATTTCTTTGACATTACTGTAGATTGACTTTCTTAACACAATATTTTTCCAATATCTTGTCCAAAAAAATGTTGGACTCAACAGTTTTCCAGATTGAATCTCCCGTGTGAGTTTATTTTCTCAGTATGTCTAGTAGGTAAAAAATAAGGATTCTTTTTTTAACAAAGATGTAAAATATTAGCTGAGAATCTGAAACAAAGTAACAAAATTAAAGGGGTTGTCTGGGACTTTTATATTGATGGCCTATCCTCAGGATAGGTCATCAATATCTGATTGGTGGGGTTGCAAAACCCGCTACCCCACTGGTAAGCTATTCCCTGTGTTGGCAGCCACCTAATGTGCTCAATTGCAGATCGATACTGCACAGCTCTGTCAATTTTATATTAAAATAAAAAAGAGGAGAAGCCAGCGCTGCTTATGGTCAGAACGCAATACATAAAGTGCATATGCACATATTAATTTCTAACTGTATTTCAAAATGAGACATTTAGCAAACAATTGATCAATTCTTTGGGTTATTCATGCCATTCTTTCTGTGTTCACTGTGATTGATCTAGGCTGCTGTACACACATACAGCAGCCCTGCCCTGCCCTAGGCTCTGTTTGATTGTGCACCTGTGTCTGGGCCTGTCTCACCCTTCATCTGTGGTGCTGGTTAGGCAGTGTGGAGGTTGGACCTGAAATGTCTATGTCCAGACCTGGTCAACCTTTATCTGCACTTGCCCTTTGTGGCACCATGGGAGTGATTCAGAAACGCTTCAGGTACAATTTGCATTTAATGTGGTCTCGCTTTTAATACATTTAGGAGGCAGTAATGGCACAGCGAATATAAAAACGTAGAGTAGGACTGCACCATTGTGAGAATGCCTTGGCATGGCAGGGTGGCTCAAAGAATTGATCAATTGTTTGCTAAATGTCTCATTTTGAAATACAGTTATAAATCAATATGTGCATGTGCACTTTATGTATTGCGTTCTGACAATAAGCAGCGCTGGCTTCTCCCCTTTTTTATTCAATTTTATATTAGCCGCAGCTGAATACTAAACATCCGCTCCTATTAAATTCGAATAAAGGCAGATTTGCAGTGCCAGGCAATGGCCACTATACTGTTGTAAACTGATCACATCCTGCAGCCACAGACACAGGAAACAGCTGATCGATAGTTCCAGCGGGTGTCGCACCTTCACCCATCAGATACTTATGATCTGTCCTAAAGATAGACCATCAATATAAAAGTCTCAAAGAACCCTTTATGGTAATTTGTCATTTTTATATAAGAGTATTGCCATGTTGGGTTTTACTATGACTTGGTTACAATGAGTGACCACATAACACATTGTGCAAACTGAAAGATAGTGTACACAGTATTGCTAGATCTATATTTAAAGATCATTTTGCCTTATTTACTTTAAGTACTTACACACTTATAGGAGTAATTGGGTTAATGCTTCTGATGTTTTAGAATCCTGTGCATCTTCAGGGAGGTGCAGCGTAAGATTCTAGTTTGTACATATCTTTTAACAGTTATCATCTCAACCCCAATAGCGCGCCTGTGTTGCTGATGGTGAGTGGGCCTCCCCACTTGCTCAGGGCCCTGGCACTGTATATATCTATTCTGTCTATTCTATTTTGAAGGGTCTATGAATTTACTGGACATGGCTGACGGTTTTCTTCTGAGTTGTGTACGTAGAAATTGGAAGACACGTGCATGGTCCATGTGCCGTGCAATTTTTTTTCTCACCCCATTGTACCTGATCTGCCATATGGCTGCACAAACATTCAGTTTGACAAATCATTTGATACCTTACGTACATCTGAAATAGATTACACTATACTACATACTTTTGTCAACTGTTTATTTAATAAATAAGTTGAATAATAGAGGATCCAGCACTAAACCTCTGGGTGCATCACTTTTAAGCACAGACCATTTTGAGTAGCAGTCTTTCACAACAGCTGTCTGTGATCTTTGAATCAGTTCTTGCTTCAATTACAAACCTTACTTTCTAAGCCTATAGACCTTAATTTACCCATTAGGAATATGTGAAGGAGTAAGTCAAATTCCTTTGCAAGGTCCATAGCACTTTATCCACAGCTACCTCTCTGCGCAAGTTTCTACTCACCTCTTCATAAAAACTAATCAGGTTCCTTTGGCAACTTTTGGCAACATTCACATAAAGGAGTCCAGATCAGTCATATTTCTTTGCCATTTCATGATGTCATGGTCAATGTATCACACTCAAAACGAAACATTCTCCACCATAAGTATTGATCCTATAAGGAAAATACTCTTCCTCCACATTCCTAGGAAAAGATTAGTGTATGAGCCCATACAAGACTTCTCATCACAGTTCCCTCAAGATGTAGAAAGCGATTCTCCAAACTCCAAAAATTGGATAATTAATTTTTCAAATGGAGGCCCTCTATTTTTCATAGCACATATGATGGAAGTATTTCAAGCAATGGATGCAAATATTACATCACAAAAATTCCCCTCAACTAGTCACGGCACATAAAACTGGCTAAGTTTGAAATCACACACAAGAGAAATACAGTATACTGTGCTATATTTAAAAGAAATACCTTTATTAAACACAACTACAAAACCATAAACAGTTAATGTAGCAAAATAAAAAAATCACATTTGTATTGAACACCAACAGGTATATATATAAAGGTCACTACTTGATCTTATGTGGAAAATGCATCAACACCTCTCTGATCTACTGCCCCTTTGTAAAGTGCACAGTGCAATCCTAAATTTTAACCCCCAGTTGTGTCCCACCAAAATAGACACTTGTACCGCTGCGGGATCAGGTAAAGACATACTGTGATATAACACTTACATAAGGAGGTGATCTGCCAAGTGTGGTTTTCCAAAGGTCCCCAATGCGCGTTTCGTCCCTTCGTCAGGAGGCGACGAATGGTTTCAGAGCACCTGCTGAAACCATACTCCAGTAGTGGATTGACAGCAACTAAACTCATTTTGCTTTTGGGATTTTAACAGCAAAATGGAGAGTTCTCTTGACTGCTATCAACCTCAAGGCTGACACTGTTGACGAGGTGGTAAAAGCTTGTGTGGTCCTGCACAATTTTGTTATTTGCAAGGAACAGATTTCCATTGAAGACCACTCTGAAGAAACCACCTTGCATGACTATCAGAACATTACTTTTAGAAGTTCTGTGGCAGTTTCAAGAATGAGGGACAAATATGCTGAATACTTTGTGTCACCTCAAGGAAGAGTAGACTGACAGGATGAGAGAGATTGAAAACTGTTTTGTACATTGTTATCAAAATTATTTCACCTTGTGTTACACAAAATATTTTAACAGGTTGGGAATTTCCCAAAGTTTATTATCTTTTTAACCCAAAGTATTGTACCTATTTTACCCAATGTATTGTACCTGAGTGGGATTTTCCCAATGTATATTACCTTTTCTTTACCCAAAATTACCTTGTTTATTACCTTTTTTAACCAATGTACTGAACATTATTGGGTTTTCCCAAATGTTTATTACCTTTTTGAAACCCAAAGTATTGTACCTGTTTTACCCATACTATACCTTATCGTGTAATAAATGACACAATTTTTTTTAAACCAAAAAAATTGCCTTATTTAGTAACACTTTTAACAAAACTTTCATAAATTTAAAAACTGTGGGGTGGAAATAATACTGGAGGGGCTGCCAGATTGGGACACTTCGACCAAGGGAGTGTGGAAATAGGAATGTGGTGGTGATGATGGATCAGTAGGTAAAGGTGAAGGGGTGGAGAAAGAAATAGAACTTGAGGACAAAAAATGGGAGTAGTGTTGGGATTTTGAAAGGTTTGAGGGGTGGAGTGGAGGAATAAAGCAGAAGAAGTGGAGAGTGGAGAAGAGGTATGTGTTTGGGACATGATGGGTGGTGTAGGAGACTGGTGGTACAGGCCACGGAGTGCAGGTTGGGCAGGGAGTGGAGGCACAGATGTGGTAGGAAACTGGTATGGGGCAGGATGCTGGTATGGGACAGGATGCTGGTACGAGCAGGATGGTACTGACCAGTTTGCTGGCATTGGAAAGGGGGTGGCGGAGGGACAGAGGCTGGAGGGGGCAGGTGCAGGAGCAACTACCAGGGCGGGTGGAGGGTCTTGGGAGCCAACCTGCGCTAGAGCAAACTGACAGGCTTGCATTACATGCATCTGCTGGTCAGGAGATAGCTTGTCTATGCACTCGACAACCGCCTGGAAAAACGAGTGGTTAGGTGATTGCCTTGCATCTGAATGCATGCTATCCAGTCATGTGTGCAACTCAAAAATACTGTTACTGAGCAAATTAAAACCTGCAGTCATTTGCTCAGACAACAGTTTCAGACAGTTCTGGAAGGCTGCATTCACATGCAAGAATAGCTCTATACCTGACCCCTCTAGCGCTGCCGTCCAGAACCCACAGGTGTTCTAGAGGAGGCAGCATCAGAGGGGTGGGGAAAAGGAAAAGCTGTTTCCTCATCAGCAGCTTCATGTAACGCAGTTGGCCATGATGATCCAGCCCTGGTGGATGGGACCTAGGGATCACATGTGAGGGAAGGCTGTGAAGGTGTAGAGGGGTCGGGTCTTTCGAAGTGTCCCTCGGTGGCAGACTCCTGAAGGACCGCTTCTGAAGGATTCAACTCGGCAGGCTCCAGAGTGCTGCAGACGGTGCTGTGGAAAAAAGAAAAAAAATTGAAATTAATATATTGTTATTGCTTGGCCCAGGCTGAAACAAAAAATAATGTTAGACATGTAAACATGTTAAAATGAGGGGGGGTAATATTTACCTTCTTCTCACCATCATTGACCTGAGGAACAACAGGGCTCAGGCATATTTATATTTGCTTCTGCGTTCTCTGGATCCACTTGGGGCCTGCATTTCTTTGTTGAATTCCTTCTTGAAGCAATCCCTGATTGACCGCCACTGCTTGACAATTATTTCGCCCGTAAAGTAAAAACACAAATTGGTTAACAAATAAAAATATTTACTCGGTGGTGACCGCCATGACGCTCACGCTGATATCCCTGGGAGGTACTTTCAGGACCTCTGGATTGAGCCCCAGAGTCGGAAGAGTAAAATAAAAAAAAAATATGTGCTTGGATGTTGGCTTATGTGTTGTGTGTTCAGTGATGTCTGTAATGATCTGTTATGTGTTGTGTGTACTGTGATGTCTGTGATGATGTGCTTCTGCGATACATTTAGATACTTACTACATGTGCTCCCGTAACTCTTCACCCCTTCCGTCTCCTTCTAGAAGAACCTCTGACGCTGCAGATTCCTGTTAAGAATTAAAGCTTATTGTTAGGTGAACATCACCAAAAAGAAAAAACAAAAAGATATATATTTACCTCACAGCACTGACGATGTGAGGGAGGGCTCCCAGAAGAAGACATGACTTGCTGCTGCTGGTTGGCTGTGGCTGTAGCTTGCCGGCTGACTGCTGGCTGTGGCTGTAGCTTGCTGGCTGGCTGCTGGCTGTGGCTGTAGCTTACCGGCTGGCTGCTGGCTGGCTGTGGCTGTAGCTTGCCGGCTGGCTGCTGGCTGTGGCTGTAGCTGGCTGGCTGTGGCTGTAGCTTACCAGCTGGTTGCTGGCTGTGGCTGGCCTGGGGCGGGTTCAGCTCTGGCTGGTGGCAGGTTCAGCTCTGGCTGGCTGGAGGCTCCGGCTCTGGCTGGCGGCAGGGTCAGCTCTGGCTGGTGGCAGATTCTGCTCTGGATGGCGGCAGGTTCAGCTCTGGATGGCGGCAGGTTCAGCTCTGGATGGCAGGTGTCCTCTGTGTCTCTGTCTTGCTGGTTGTTAAATGGATGAATGAAGGCCTACCTGGCTGGCTTTATATGTTTCCTAATTGGGGGCTGGCCAATTGTTTCCAGTGCCAGATCTATCTTTTGCTGGATCCAGCGCATTCCTGCTCCCATAGGTTTCCATTGTACCAAAAAGCCAGAAGCGCCGGCGCTTCGAGCTTTTTCGCCACTGTGTAAGTTTTTTCCAGATGCCGGAAGTGACCTTTTTGCCTTACCTGGTGAAAGCCGGACAAAACGTAAGGTCATCCAGTGCAATCGGGCACTAATACAAGTCTGTGGGGAATAACCAGATCTGGCTGCATCTTTTGCCAGATCCAGTTTTTCCCAAATTTTCCGGATTATGCCTGATGCCAAAAGATGGATATGTGAAAGTAGCCTTACTGTGCCAAGTGCGTGGTTAAAGTAACTGTCTTTATACAGTGTGCAGTGACTGAAACTATGCCAGCGGCACCCATGTCTAGAAGCTGAATGCTGCCAGGGGGAATATAGTTAATTTCTTCCCAGAAGCGAGGTTCTAAGTGCGGGAAGGTTCAGAACACTATTAACCTGCACATTAACCCCATACATGTAGGATAATAGCACATCTTCATGTGACAGGTTCCCTTTGAACAGAGGGTTGAGAGAGGGTTGAAATGTAACCGTTTGTAGCATTGTGCACCTTCAGTAAGCTGAGCACTTCTTCATATTGATGATTTGGACAAATGACTACATTGCCTCTAGAGATGAACAAGAACTGAAATGCTCGGATGCTCGTTAATCAAACTGAGCAATTTCTAATCCTCAGATGCTTGTTTCGAGTAATGAGTATAATTGGAGTCAATGAGAAATCCGGGCATTTTTCTGGCAGACCATACAAGGAGATCTGGAGGGTAGTGAAAATGTTGAACTGGATGAAACAAGTGCTGAATGGAAGGGTAACAGCTGCCCCTGGAAGCATCTCTGTTTCCCAGATGGCTGTTAAAAATAATGGTGTCACACTTTTACTCCACTTTAAGGACTGACAATTAGAGATGAGCAAACTCGAACAGTAAAATTTGTAGTCTGTACTGAATACCTAGTGTTTGGGCATAGACCCCCGAACACTAACTTCTCCAGGATATCCGTGTTACTGTTTGGGTTCAGCACCCTGAACATTGGGTGTTTCCCACGCTCTCCATCCCCGCTTGTATTGCAGCTGTCTTACAGCTATGAGACATGGAGGCATGGGACCTCGAACATATTATTCGAATACGCCAAAGACTCTTGAATAGCACATGAGCATGCTCGGATAACATCTCATCACTAATGACTATCTTTAAAATCCTCCTTGTCAAAAATACCCAGTTATCAGGGCATGAATGCTGAGTAGGTGTCATTAAATTGGCCCAGGCCTTAAACATTGTACGCCTGCTCTTGATGAATCTGGTGTGTGTCTCCCTCGCCTTTCCTCCTTGATTGGGCAAGGAAGCTTGCCGATTCTCTGATGGGAATTTTTTCAACATATTTTCCACAATGGCCTTCTGGTATAGCACCATTTTAGTAGACCTCTCCACCTCAGGAAGTAGAGATGCAAGGCTCTCCTTGTAGCGTGGGTCTAACAGGGTGAACAACCAGCACTTTTTTTGGCGAGGATAAATGTAACGTTACGGACACAGGAAAGGCAGCAAAATATAATGTCTGCCATATGTGCTAAAGTCCCTAAAGCCATCACTTCCCTGTCTCTACCATGATGACTACTCTCCATTTCCTCCTCCTCCTCCTCCACCATCTTTTCCTCCTCATTCATCTCCTCAGCTTATCCACATAGGAGAGACGGGATGAAGTTTGCGTGGGTACTAGGCTCTGTCATGCTATCAGCCATCTCCTGTTCCTCCTCCTCTTCCTCAGCTTCCAACTCCTCATTGTTACCAAATCTATGCTGAGCAGATGACATGAGGCTGGCCTGTGTAGTATCTCCCTGTCTCATTTCTTCCTCCGTCTCCACCAGGTTTTCAGGCAAAGCTTCATGTTTAAAGGGAACCTGTCACCCCGTTTTTTTAGCATGAGATAAAAATACCGTTAAATAGGGCCTGAGCTGTGCTTTACAATAGTGTATTTTTGGTCCCCTGATTCCCCACCTATGCTGCCGAAATACCTTACCAAAGTCGCCGTTTTCGCCTGTCAATCACGCTGGTCTGGTCAAAAGGGCGTGGTGAAATGGCTGTTTCTCCCCCACCTCTTGCTTATCTTCCCGGCGTTTGCGTAGTGCTTTGCGTATGCGCAACTGCCGAATGCACTGCGCAGCAGCAGACAAAGAGCACGATCTGCTCTATTCACCAGCTTTTCCGTGGCGGTTGCCATCTTCCTGAAGCCGCGCGTGCACAGATGGAGTGCTCTGCTGCCCAGGGCTTCAGGAAAATGGCCGCGGGATGCCGCGCGTGCGCAGATGGAGATCGCGGCAGCCATTTTCCTGAAGCAGAGATGCGAGTCCTCAAAGTCTTGGAGAACAGCACAAATGTCAGACATCCATGTCCACTCTTCAGTTGTTATGTGTGGAGGCTGACCAAAATACCTACAGGCATGTTAGAGCTGGCACTCCACAACTGGCTTGTGCTGCTCACAAAGTCTTACCAGAATCTGCAGTGTGGAGTTCAAGGGCATGGTAAAGTGGCACACCAGTCATTGTGTTGGCACTTGTATATGCAGCGTGCTGCAGCTCTGCCAGAGAGGCCCCAGCAGTAGCTGACTTTTGGAAATGAGTGCTGGTGCAATGTACCTTAACCAGAAGCTCTGGCAAATCTGGGTTGGTTTTTAGAAACTGGTGAACTACCAAGTATATGGGCCAAGCATGGTACATACGTGAGCTTGCGAAGCTTCACAGCTACGACCAGGCACCCACAACCATGTCTGGTTGAAGGTTTAGTGGCGAGAGCCACAGAATTGTCTGTTTTTCTTTTCAATAACTCTGCTGCAGTGTGCAGTTTGTCTCCTAGACAAATTAGCTTCAGCACAACCTGTTGCCACTTGGCTGAGACAGTGCTACAGAACTTCCAGCTTTCGGCTGATGTGAACTTCATGTTCCGAGCAAAATGGAGATTGAGGATGAGGAGAATCAGGAGGTGTTTCAGGAACTGGAGTAGGAGAGGGAGGAAACCCTGATAGAAGTAGAGCCAGTAATCCTCGGCATCGGTAGCACATGTTTAGTGCTAGGGTGGGACTCGGCTCCAGTCTACACAATGTTCATCCAGTGTGAAATAAGGGAAATGTAGCATCCCTGACCACATGTCGGTCGTTAACAATCCCAGTAACCAAGTTGGTAAGGGCATGTGTGATGTTCCTGGACACATGCTGGTACAAGGCGAGGACGCCACAACAGGAGAAATAGTGGTGGCTGGGGACTAAGTACTGAGGAACCAAATTTGTAGCCTCTTTAGCAAGACAATTTTTGTTTATATTTCAAACCAATGAAATTTCACACAAAGCAGCTTCTTCATTATATTTGACAATAGTCAAAGTTTGGGTCAAAAATATTTTGTAAACTTTACCAGGCCAAGTGGTTTTTAAGCATTTTAACTCACCATAATGTTACACGAGCCATGTTAAATTGTTTGGATGACTAATTGAATCCAGAAAAAAAATTTGAATGTAAATATTCTGAAAGTGTAGTTAATGTTCTCTTACACCCATAAATGTTTTGCAGAAAGTGCAAAGCCAGTAAAAAAAATTATAAGAAAGTAATACATTAATCCTCTTCAGATGTCTATTTCTTCTTCTCCTCCTCCTCGTGAGGCTGGGAAGACTGCTTCCACCTGATTTCTGGAGGTTGTAAGTGACTATACTTCGGGTAGTGCCAGAGCCTCAACATTTACATGTAGAAATGTAAAAGAAAACACATAATGCTCTATTCATGAGTAGTTGAAACCAGATACATTTTTTTACTCTTTCTTGGAGTGTTATATACTGTACCACAGAAATATACCCCAGAGCACATAATACTCTATGGATGAGTAATTGTATACAGTTACATTTTTCAACTCTTTTTGGAGTGTTATATGCTACTGAAATGTATCCCAGAGCACGTAATGCTCCATGGATGAGTAGTTGAATGCTGACAAAAAATTTAACTCTTTTTTGGAGTGTTATATACCACAGAAATGTATCCCAGAGTATGTAATACCCTATGCATGAGTAATTGAATACCGAAAACATTTTGAATGCTTTTTTGGGGTGTTATAGACCACAGAAATGAATCCCAGAGTACGCAATATTCTATTGATGAGTAATTGAATATAGAAACATTTTTTAACTCTTTTTTGGAGTGTTATATACTACCGAAATGTAACAGAAAGCATTTAATACGCTATGGATGAGTAATTGAATACAGATACATTTTTTAACCCTTTTTTTGGAGAACTATTTACCACTAAAATGTATCCCAGAGCACGGCATACTCTATTGATGAATAATTGATGAATAACTGAATAATGATACATTTTTCAATGCTTTTTTGGAGTATTATATACCACAGAAAAGTACAACAGAGCACATAATACTATATAAATGAGTAATTGAATACTAAAAAAAATTTCAATGTTTTTTTGGACTGTTATATGACACCAAAATATACCCCAAATCACGTAATAATATATGGATGAGTAATTGAATACAGAAAAAATGTTCAACACTTTTTGGAGTGTTATGTAACACTGAAATGTAACAGAAAGCAAATAATACTTTATAGATGAGTAATGGAACAGAGATACATTTTTTAACACTTTGTTGCCGCTTTATTGCTGTCAACGAAAATTAATAAAATGCATGTAGTACTCAATGAATGAGTAATTGAATATGGAAAAAAAAATAACTCTTTTTTGGAGTGTTATATACTACATAAATGTAACAGGAAGCACTTAATACTCTATGAATGAGTAATATAATGCTGAAAAAATTATGAATGCTTTTTTGGAGTGTTATATACCACAAAAATTTACCCCAGAGCATGTAATACTCTGCGAGTGGGTAATTGAAAACAGAAACATTTTTAAATGCTTTTTTGGAGTGTTTCATACCACAGAAATGCACCCCAGAGCATGTAATACTCTGTGGATGACTAATTGAATGCTGAAAACATTTTCAATGCTTTTTTGGTGTGTTATACACCATGGAACTGTTAAAGAAAGCACATAATACTCTATGGATGAGTAATATAGTACTGAAAATGTTTTAACCTATTTTTGTGTTACATACCAGAGAAATGTACAGCAGAGAATGTAATACTCTAAAAATGAGTAATTGAACACAGAAACAATTTATAACTCTTTTTTGAGTGTCACCGTATTTTTGGGATTATAAGACACACCAAATTATAAGACACACCCCAAATTTTGAGGAGAAAAATAGGAAAAAAACTTTTCTTTAATAAAATGGTGGTGCTTCTTATAATCCATGCATCTTTTTACTTACCGGGTGTAGTGGCTGTGGTGAAGTGGGGTCCCAGGGTCGCTGCTGGAGTAGGCAAGAGTGCAGCGTTGCTGCAGGCTGGGATGATGGGGTGTTTGAATGTGCAGCACGCCGCTGCGGGTGTTTGGTGCTACGGGGGCTCTGCCGACATTTTGTGAAAGCCCTGAGTCCCCGCAGTCACATGGTTTCCTATGTGGTGTACTCTGGGAAAATGGCTGCCTGGAGTGGCATATGCGCAGATGGAGATCTTGCATCAAGATCTGGGGAGATGAGATCTCAGCACTGAGATCTCATCTCCTGAGATCTTGGTGCCGAGATCTCCATCTGCAGATGCGCCGCCCCAGTAGCCATTTTCCTGGAGTCCTCCGCATAAGAGACCATGTAACTGCGGGGGCTCAGGGCTTTCACAAAATGTTGGCAGAGCCCCTGCAGCACCGAACACCTGCTGTGGCGTGCCACACATCCCAAAACCCCTCAACTCAGTCTGCAGCTTGCAGCACAGCTCCACTCTTGCCTCCTCTAGCAGCGACCCTGGGACACTGCTCCACAGTGGCTGGTAAGGTATATCCACATTATAAGACGCACCCCCATTTTTCCCCCAAATTTGGGGAAAAAAGTACCTCTTATAATCCGAAAAATACAATATATACCACAGAAATATAACCAGAGCACGTAATACTTAATGGAGGAGTAACTGAATACTGAAAAAATATTCAACTCTTTTTTGGAGTGTTATATGCCTCAAAAATGTAGAAGGAAGCAAGTAATTCTCTATGAATGTATCATTTATCATTTGTATCATTACCATTACCTGATAGCTGCTATTAGTCATTGTTCTGAAGTGAAGCATTCAACCTGAGGAGATTAACCTGTTATGCTCCTGTCTAGACTCGGTAGAGCTCCACCTCCTTCCCACATGGCCGATACCCTGCTGCTCTTCTAAATGTCAGGTTTTACACATGGCCCAGTGTGCCTCCATTACATAATTTTCCTAGGCCTTTTGTACCCAGCCCTGTGTTTGAGCATTACATTAGGACTGTGTCATAGAACTCTGAGTTATTCAAGTCCTCATTTCTGTTGTCTCCTCAGACTTCTGTGATCTCTTCATCATTCCAGCAGGTTAAGTCATCCCTTGAAGTATGCTTCTTGAACTATTAGTGAAGTATGTTTGCAACAACTGCACCTGCTGCTGTTAAACCACTCCCTGCTGTGAACATCTTGAGCTGTAATTGGAGACTTTATACATTACCTACACCTGTGTATGTGCTTCAGATCCTACTGATGTCCTCCTGTTTCTTTGGTTTCCAGCATATCCTGCCAGCATATCTGTTCACATTGCCAATTATCCTATTCCTGATTGTACCACGTGCCTGACAGTCTGCTGTGCCGACATCCGGGGTCCGTGTGTCCACCCTGACCTGTGGATTTGTTCATCCATCTCCCCATATTAGCCAAACAGCCTGTTAAACATTAAATGTATTTGCCCTTCAGTATGTTTTTAACAATGTAAAGCCAGAAAAATTGTTTGATTTTCATCCAGAAAACTTGATGATTTTTATCCATATTGTCATCCATATGCCATCTATATTTATACATCAACATTTTAAAATGTACAAGATCAAATAAAGCTTCCATGGTTACTAGGGTGTCTGTTCTTGTATGGTGCACTTATATAATGCTGGGCAGCCCACCTAATCTAATAGTATGGTCATCACTAATAGGTTGTAAGCCAGAAACTGTGATCTACCTTTGTGTGACCAGAACCCTATAAAAGCCTATTTTGTGTGCAATTTTAATACTAAGCAATCACCACTCCATTATTTGGTAGGTTGTGAGTGGTTGTCTCATCGGTATTTTTGTATTTTGCACCTGTGTTTCCTCAATCTTTATTAACGACGTTTGCTTCATCCTGTTACTGCATTAGTTTCTGTGCCCTGGGAAGGTAAATACTGTTGCCTTTTTTACTGCTTTCGCTTGTGAATTTTTTGGGGGAATTTTAGTTCCTCTTTCTGTGGCTTTGCTTTTAATTTCATAAAGATTCACAGGTTAGTTATTTGATGTGAACAACCATGTCTAAGCAACAGCAACTACATCAATGAGTTCCTCTAGTAGTAAAGCATCAAGCTCTCCCATATTTCTTATTAAACTCCTAGCATTTGTGAACATACACTATACTGTAGGTTTTTGTCCATTGTTCCACAGTTACTTTCAGAAATGCATATTCACAAAATTTTGTGGGCACATTAGTCTTCCCTGTTTGCTTGTAACACATAGATCTTCCTATCCACGGGTCAATCCTCACCACACATCTAATTCTCCACCCTCCAATGAGGAAGAGGAATCGGGGTACAGCCCCTCGTCAGTGCAAAGTGGAGATCTGGTTTAGCTGATTGAGAGGCATCTGACCGGGATCCAAGAAGTATCATTTCCCCTTGCAGAGAGTTGTTATGATCTGGTGACCTTGGAGCCGCATGAAACTTTCTCTGGAGACGGTGGAACCTGTACTGACCGCAATCCTGAACTAACACCGCAACTAGAAGTAGCCGTGGGGTGTGCCTAACACTCCCTAGACACCTCGACACAGCCGGAGGACTAAATACCCCTATAGATGGAAATGGGAATGCTATCTTGCCTCAGAGCAGACGCCCAAAGGATAGGCAGCCCCCCACAAATAATGACTGTGAGTAGGAGAAGAATAGACACACACAGGTAGAAAACAGGATTTAGCAAAAGAGGCCACTCTAGCTAAATAGGAAAGGATAGGACAGATAACTAGGCGGTCAGTATTAAAACCCTTCCAAAAATATCCACAGCAGATAATACAAAAAGTTCCACAATCTAACTAAAGACATGAAATGTATATCTGCCACTCCAGAGAATCCAGCAAGACTGAGAAAATACTGACACAATCTAAGCTGGACAAGAAAACACAAAGAATAGCACTGAATTGTGAAGCACACAACATGTGTGCCACAGGGAAAAAGAACCAGACACTTATCTTTGCTGATTTGGCAGAAAGGCAGGAGGAACCAGGCAGAGGTCCTACACCTCCCAATAACAATTGACAACTGGCAAGGACTAATGAATCCTGCACGCCTAAATACCCCAGTCAGATCTGCAATCAGCAGATACACCTGACCAGGGCTGCAACTCAGGGGCAACTGCATTACCACCTACAACCACCAGAGGGAGCCCAAATGCAGAATTCACAACAGTACCCCCCTTGAGGAGGGGTCACCGAACCCTCACCAGAGCCCCCAGGCCGATCAGGACGAGCCAGATGAAAAGCATGAACCAAATCAACAGCATGGACATCAGAAGCAAAAACCCAAGAATTATCCTCCTGGCCATAACCCTTCCATTTGACAAGGTACTGAAGCCTCCGCCTCGAAAAACGAGAATCCAAAATCTTCTCAATCACATACTCCAACTCCCCATCAACCAACACGGGGGCCGGAGGATCAACAGAGGGAACAACGGGCACCACATATTTCTGCAATAAAGATCTATGGAAGACATTATGGATAGCAAAAGAGGCCGGAAGCGCCAATCGAAAAGACACAGGATTAATAATCTCAGAAATCCTATAAGGACCAATAAACCGAGGCTTAAACTTAGGGGAAGAGACCTTCATAGGAACATGACGGGAAGACAACCAAGCCAAATCCCCAACCCGAAGCCGGGAACCAACACACCGACGACGGTTAGCAAAACGTTGAGCCTCCTCCTGAGACAACACCAAATTGTCCACCACATGAGCCCAAATCTGCTGCAACCTGTCAAACACAGAATCCACACCAGGACAGTCAGAAGGCTCAACCTGCCCAGAAGAAAAACGAGGATGAAAACCAAAATTACAAAAAAAAGGCGAAACCAAAGTAGCCGAACTAGCCCGATTATTAAGGGCAAACTCGGCCAATGGCAAAAAGGCCACCCAATCATCCTGATCGGCAGACACAAAGCATCTCAAATAAGTCTCCAAAGTCTGATTAGTTCGCTCGGTCTGGCCATTTGTCTGAGGATGGAATGCAGAAGAAAAAGACAAATCAATGCCCAGCCTAGCACAAAAGGCCCGCCAAAACCTAGAAACAAACTGGGAACCTCTGTCGGACACAATATTCTCCGGAATACCATGCAAATGAACCACATGCTGAAAAAACAACGGAACCAACTCTGAAGAGGAAGGCAATTTAGGCAAAGGCACCAAATGAACCATCTTAGAAAACCGGTCACAAACAACCCAGATAACCGACATCCTCTGGGAAACTGGAAGATCAGAAATAAAATACATAGAAATATGCGTCCAGGGCCTCTCAGGGACCAGCAATGGCAAAAGTAACCCACTAGCAAGGGAACAACAAGGCTTGGCCCGTGCACAAGTCCCACAGGACTGCACAAAAGAACGCACATCATGTGACAACGAAGGCCACCAAAAGGACCAACCAACCAAATCTCTGGTACCAAAAATACCAGGATGACCAGCCAACACAGAACAGTGAACCTCAGAAATCACTCTACTAGTCAGGAACAAACAATTTCCCCACAGGACAGCGGTCAGGTCTATCAGCCTGAAATTCCTGAAGAACCCGCCATAAATCAGGAGAAATGGCAGAAAGGACCACCACTTCTTTCAGAATGCCGACCGGTTCAAGGGCCTCAGGAGAATCAGGCAAAAAACTCCTAGAAAGGGCATCAGCCTTAATATTTTTAGGACCCGGAAGATACGAAACCATGAAATCAAAACGGGAAAAAAGCAAGGACTATCGAGCCTGTCTAGGACTCAGCCGCTTGGCAGACTCGAGGTAAATCAAATTCTTATGATCGGTCAGAACCACAATACGGTGCTTAGCTCCCTCAAGCCAATGTCGCAACTCCTCAAACGCCCACTTCATAGCCAACAACTCCCGATTGCCGACATCATAATTGCGTTCAGCAGGCGAAAACTTGCGGGAGAAGAAGGCGCACGGTTTCATCAAAGAACCAATAGAATCCCTCTGAGACAAAATGGCCCCTGCCCCAATCTCAGAAGCATCAATCTCAACCTGAAACGGAAGAGAAACATCTGGTTGGCGCAACACCGGAGCAGAAGTAAATCGGCGTTTAAGCTCCTGAAAGGCAGAGACAGCGGCAGAGGACCAATTCGCCACATCAGCGCCTTTTTTCGTCAAATCAGTCAAGGGTTTAACCACGCTGGAGAAGTTAGCAATGAAACGGCAATAAAAATTTGCAAAACCCAAAAATTTCTGAAGGCTCTTCACAGATGTGGGTTGAATCCAGTCATGAATGGCCTGAACCTTAACCGGATCCATCTCCATAGATGAGGGAGAAAAAATAAAGCCCAAAAAAGAAACCTTCTGCACCCCAAAGAGACACTTAGACCCCTTCACAAACAAAGCATTGTCATGAAGGATCTGAGATATCATCCTGACCTGTTCCACATGAGACTTCCAATCATCGGAAAAAATCAAAATATCGTCCAAATATACAATCAAGAATTTATCAATATAAGTCGGGAAGATATCATGCATGAAGGATTGAAAAACAGATGGAGCGTTAGTGTGCCCGAATGGCATCACAAGGTATTCAAAATGGCCTTCGGGCGTATTAAACGCAGTTTTCCATTCATCACCCTGTTTAATACGAACAAGATTATATGCCCCCGAAGGTCAATCTTAGTAAACCAACTAGCCCCCTTAATCCTAGCAAACAAATCGGAAAGCAAAGGTAAAGGGTATTGAAACTTGACCGTGATCTTATTCAAGAGGCGATAATCAATACAAGGTCTCAAGGAGCCATCTTTCTTAGCAACAAAAAAAAACCTGCTCCTAACGGTGAAGAAGATGGCCGAATATGCCCTTTCCCCCAAGACTCCTTAACATAACTCCGCATGGCGGTATGTTCAGGCACAGACAGGTTGAAAAGTCAACCCTTAGGAAACTTACTGCCTGGAATCAAGTCAATAGCACAATCACAGTCCCTGTGCGGTGGAAGGGAACTGGACTTGGGCTCATCGAATACATCCTGAAAATCAGACGAAAACTCTGGAATTTCAGAAGAGGAAGGAGAGGAGATTGACATCAAAGGAACATCATTATGAACCCCCTGACAACCCCAACTAGTCACAGACATAGATTTCCAATCCAATACAGGATTATGTACCTGCAACCACGGTAAACACAGCACGATAACATCATGCACATTATGCAACACCAGAAATCAACAATATTCCTGATGGGCTGGCGCCATGTGCATGGTCACCTGTGTCCAAAACTGAGGCTTATTTTTAGCCAAAGGTGTAGCATCAATCCCCCTTAAAGGAATAGGGTTCTGCAAAGGCTGCAAGGGAAAACCACAACGCCTGGCAAACTCAAAATCCATTAAGTTCAAGGCGGCGCCTGAATCCACAAACGCCATGACAGAGAATGATGACAATGAACAAATCAAGGACACCGATAACAGAAATTTAGGTTGTACAGTACTGATGGTAGCGATCCTCTTTGTCCGCTTAGGGCAGACTGAAATGACATGAGAAGCGTCGCCACAATAATAACACGACCCATTCTGACGTCTGAATCCTTGTCGTTCCGTTCTAGACAAAATCCTATCACACTGCATTGGCTCAGGAATTGGCTCTGAGGACCACGCCACAGCGCGCACAGTTCTACGCTCCCGCAAGCGCCGATCAATCTCAATGGCCAGAGACATAGAATCACTCAGACCGGAAGGCGTGGGAAACCCCACCATAACATCTTTAACGGATTCAGAAAGACCCTTTCTGAAAATTGCCGCCAAAGCATCATCATTCCATTTAGTCAACACAGACCATTTTCTAAATTTCTGACAAAACAATTCTGCCGCCTCTTGACCCTGAGACAGGGCCAACAAGGTTTTCTCCGCTTGATCCACAGAATTAGGTTCATCATATAATAAACCTAAAGCCTGAAAAAAGGAATCTACATTAAGCAAGGCCGGATTCCCAGATTCCAGGGAAAATGCCCAATCCTGTGGATCACCACGCAGCAGGGAGATGACAATTTTAACCTGCTGAATGGAATCACCGGAGGATCGCGGTCTCAGAGCAAAAAAACAATTTACAATTATTTTTAAACCCCCCAAATTTGGACCTATCACCAAAAAACAAATCAGGAGTAGGAATCTTCAGTTCTAAAGCTGGAGTCTGAACAATATAATCAGAAATACCCTGTACCCTAGCAGCAAGCTGGTCTACACGAGAAGCTAATTCCTGAACATCCATGCTGGCACAAGACTCCTAAGCCACCCATAAATAAAGAGGAAAAAAAAAAAGACAAAACAGACTGCAGAAAAAAAAAATGGCTCAACACTTTTCTTCCCTTCTTCTGAGATGCATTTAACTCATTATGGGCCAGTTGTACTGTTATGATCTGGTGACCTTGGAGCCGCATGAAACCTTCTCTGGAGGACCTGTTGTGACCGCAATCCTGAACTAACACCGCAACTAGAAGTAGCCGTGGGGTGTGCCTAACACTCCCTAGACACCTCGACACAGCCAGAGGACTAAATACCCCTATAGATGGAAATGGGAATGCTATCTTGCCTCAGAGCAGACGCCCAAAGGATAGGCAGCCCCCCACAAATAATGACTGTGAGTAGGAGAAGAATAGACACACGCAGGTAGAAAACAGGATTTAGCAAAAGAGGCCACTCTAGCTACATAGGAAAGGATAGGACAGATAACTAGGCGGTCAGTATTAAAACCCTTCCAAAAATATCCACAGCAGATAATACAAAAAGTTCCACAATCTAACTAAAGACATGGAATGTATATCTGCCACTCCAGAGAATCCAGCAAGACTGAGAAAATACTGACACAATCTAAGCTGGACAAGAAAACACAAAGAATAGCACTGAATTGTGAAGCACACAACATGTGTGCCACAGGGAAAAAGAACCAGACACTTATCTTTGCTGATTTGGCAGAAAGGCAGGAGGAACCAGGCAGAGGTCCTACACCTCCCAACAACAATTGACAACTGGCAAGGACTAATGAATCCTGCACGCCTAAATACCCCAGTCAGATCTGCAATCAGCAGATACACCTGACCAGGGCTGCAACTCAGGGGCAACTGCATTACCACCTACAACCACCGGAGGGAGCCCAAAAGCAGAATTCACAACAGAGAGTGACATGATAAGCATGTCAAGGTGAGGAGACTTAAAGCCGCAATGCTCCTATGGGAAATATGCAAATTGTCTCTTCAGAGAGGAAGAGGACTAGAACTCTAGTGCCACCTATTGGAAGTAGCAATCCTACCAGTCAATGTCGACCCTTTAACGAGCCTTGTCACATGACTTAGGATAATAGCCAAACCAGAATCTCAATTTGCAGACACTGTGTTTCGGGGTACTGCCCCTCGTCAGTGCAAAGTGGAGATCTGGTTTGCCTGATTATCTCCACTTTGCACTGACGAGGGGCAGTACCCCGAAACACAGTGTCTGCAAATTGAGATTCTGGTTTGGCTATTATCCTAAGTCATGTGACAAGGCTCGTTAAAGGGTCGACATTGACTGTTAGGATTGCTACTTCCACCAGGTGGCACTAGAGTTCTAGTCCTCTTCCTCTCTGAAGAGACAATTTGCACATTTCCCAGAGGAGCATTGCGGCTTTAAGTCTCCTCACCTCGACATGCTTATCATGTCACTCTCCGCAAGGAGAAACGATACTTCTTGGATTCCACCCTCTAATAAAATTTGACCATCTTCAACCTATCACCACTATGATTGTCATTCTTGTCCTCTCCCAAATCTTTAGTTTAAAAACTCTGCCACCTTAGCTAGAATTATCTACCCTGGCTCAGCAGAGTCTATTCCATTCACAATTTCTCAGCAGAATACAGATTGTACCTGAAAAGAAAAGTCACCCCATTGCTCTACAAACTTAAATATTCCAGCTCTGCAAGAGAACTTAAGCCATGCACCTAACTCCTTAGACTCCCACTGACTCTACTGTGATGTGCATGCCACAGGCACTATTCCAGATAATTCAACCTTGGAGTCCTGTCCCTTCAGCTTACGGCCTAATTATTTAAAATTATTCTTAAGAATTCTCCACCTACTACTAATTCTGTCACTGGTTCCCACATGGCCCATAACAGCTAAACAATCAACAGACCCCAGTATTAATTTATCAAACTGACAATCTCTTGCAACAAGGTGACATTCTGCTTCACGGTTTTGGCAACAAACTATTCTATGCATCATCCTGATTGTAGAATCTCCTATAACAAATAACCATCTACCCAAACCACATTACCCTTCTCCCAACTACTCGCTAGGATGTTCTTCCAACTGTCAGGTAGTATCCACTAGGGTTGTTATTATTGAGATTGAATCCTAAGTAAGTACTGTTAACACCAAAAGAAAAAACGTTTTGAAATTATGCAAATCATAAGGTAGACAGGCATGTTAAATGATATGCAAATGCTGAAAATATGGAAAAGAATGTCAAAACATCTCGATCTATTTAGTAAAGAGTATGACCACCCCACACAGAAATACACTGAGATTATTTAAAAATATAGCATTACCACGACCAATGCAATGAAACTATGAGCTGTTTGTATATGTAAAATGAAGACTGAAGAGGTCCACCTACCATAAATTACTCCACCCACACAATAATTCCAGGAGTAGGACCAGTGGGACTTTGCCTTTTGAAGGGCATTGACCACGTTTGCTGTTAGATTTTAAGAAAAGTAAGTAGTTATCTATTTTGTATTGCAAGTGAAATTAGACATCACATACCAAGCCTAAAGGTACCGTCACACTCAGCGACGCTGCAGCAATATAGACAACGATCCGACTTAAACTAGATCGCTGGAGCGTCGCTGTTTAGGTCGCTGTAGAGACGTCAAACACACCAACTCCCGAACGATGCAGGAGCGATCCAGTGACGTAACAGCAACTCACTTATCGTTCTCACTGGTTGTTAGCTCCATGTCAAACAGCTAGAGTGTAACGATCGAACAAATTGCAGCGTAGCCAGATAGGCGTGTTTCTCCACATGGAGACACCCAGGATGTCCCGGCGTCCCGGAATATAAACCGCAACTCTACAGCGATTCAGTCATTCCATATTGTTTGAGAGCTGCGTCTTCACGTTCTTCTGCCTTTCCAGCATCCTGTCCGGAACGACCCTCCGCCAGCTACGATCCTCTTCTCCCGTGAGCGTTCTGTCCGGAACGCCGTACTCAGTATACTGCAGGCGTCTTCATTGGTTCTTTTCTTGCTCATCTACGGTATGAAATATCTTTGAGTTGTTGTTTGTTTCTTCTGTGTATAGTTATGGCTATGCAGCAATGCTTATCTATGTACAAGGTAAAATGATGTATAAAACATCTCTGGCAGCCATCTTGTGCATCTGGCAAGCGGACGCACAAGATGGAGGCACTTTAGGATGCGGTTAGCAACTCTTTTGCGCTGGCTGCCATTTTGTGCGCACACTATATGGAAAGGTAAACCAACTCTTTTGTGTCTGCCTTGGATTGGCTGGCCCTGGCCTGCTCCGCTAGTTAATTAAAACAGCACACAACATAACGGTAATATGAAACTTTTTTTTGGGGAAACAACTCGTAATATAAACTTTTTTTTTTAACAAATACAAAAATTTAAATCCTCCCACGGCGGTGGGCTAACAGGTGTCGCAGCGTGCGGCCCTGCTGCTTCACTTGCTCCAGCAGGAGCGCTGCTGTCCTCTCCATTCTTTTCTGCTTTGCCAGCAGCTCTCTCACGGTGGGCGATTCTGTGGATAGAAGAGGTCGGAGAACAGACGGTGATTGCGCTGCAAATACGGCATGTGTGAACATACCCTGAGATTTATTACACACTCAATTTGGTCCTGTCCCAGAGGGCGAGAACGGTTTTTTTTGTCGTTTTTGTCGTTGTCAAATGTGACATCCCATCGATAACCCCTCCCACTGTCTGTATACTTACGGAGAAGGGACGCCGGTTGTTCATCCCCGGAAGAGGTGCTGCTGACCTCCCATCCCCTCGCTCGGGCCACAGCTGCCGCAGCTAAAGGGAAGCAAATACATATCTGGTTAAGAATTGAACACGCTGTGGGGAAGCGCTTCCAGTTTTGGTCACTTATGAATGCTTGCCTCTGGGGAGAATGCCGCCGACCCGGGGGAGGAACATGAGTGGTGGAAGGGAGGTGTTGTGGCTTGCGGTGGGGTGCTAGTGCGTCTGCGCCTGGTCCTTACTGCATCTGTAATGTATACAATATTTCAGCTCCCCTCTAATGTCCCGTATGCAGTAATAAAATTGCAAAGAATGATGGTTAACATATGTGATGTCCCGGGCTGTGGGCTGCCGCTGGTGGCGGATGAAGGCGTGCTGGCTGGTGCTGGTGCCTGTTGCCAGTGCTGTCTCTCTTCACAAACATTAAAGAACAGCAATATTTAGACACTAAAAGTACAGGGCTCCCAAATAAAAAAAAATACCTAGGCGCCATTGGTGGCAAAAGTTAGGAGCCAAATGAAATGCTCCCCTCTAATGTCCCGTATGCAGTAATAAAATTGCAATGCATGATGGTTAACATGCGTGATGTCCCGGGCTGTGGGCCGCCGCTGGTGGCGGATGAAGGTGTGCTGGCTGGTGCTGGTGCCTGTTGCCGGCGCCGTCTCTCTACACAAACATTAAAGAACAGCAATATTTAGACACCAAAAATACAGGGCTCCAGAATAAAAAAAAATACCTAGGCGCCATTGGCGGCAAAAGTTAGGAGCCAAATGAAATTTTTAGTCGCCAAATGTACGTACATATATAGAAAATAGAGATCACTCTTCCCAGTGATGCTATACTCTGCATTGTCTGGGGGCTCTGGTGTTCAATGCTCTACGTGGCCTGGGACACGTATTATTGCATCACTAGGATGCGCCTCACGGCAGCGTGCGTCTCCTGATTCCCTCCTCCCGGCAATTGCGGACATCCCAAAATTTTATATGTTGGTGTAGATTCTGGAACCCCTGACCTGACCATTTTTCACGGACGCCGGATTTTTCTCTCTGACAATACGGACATGAGGAAAAAGTGGCATGTTTTTCTGGGAATTCTGGGAACGAGTGCGAGTCTCCCTATTCCCCCCTCCCGGCTGCTTGTGTCACCCGATTCCCCCATACTGGTACTTGCCTCAACTTGTCTCCGCCCGCAACTCTGCCAGAAGCTGTGGGGTCTTGAACTTGAGGTCTACCCACTTCTTGCACAGCTGCAGCGCACTGTGGCGGATACCAAATCGCCTCTCCATGGGGGCAGCAATGCGGCGCAGCACCTCCTGCTTATGGAGGTTCTTGTGTGCAGGTGCAGTCACCTGACCCTCATAATCCTACTCTTGCATTTTTGAAACCAAAAATCTCAGCTCTGCCTGCCCCAGAGGAGCAGAGTGCTGTCTCACCGCCATTTTTCCAGGAATGACGCTGAATGTCACCGCCTAACCACTCCTAGAGGAGGTCCTTGACTCAGGCGTGATGCAGCACGATCTGCATCACTATAGCGTCTCCGTTTATGTACAGCATCGCGGTTGTGATGCTGGCTCCTGAAATCACTGTTTGGCGTTCCTGGTTTCAAGCCACAGCGCTCTTCGTCCTGGTATCAGCGTTTCATCGGCTTGTACAGAGATTTTAGGGTATTTATGGGGTACAGCAGTTGTGTTAACGCTGCTTATTAGCCCTGCATATTTAACGTATAATATGCGGCAAAAACGCGATGTGTGAACGCTACATTACAGTGTTGGATGTCTTGTGTCAGTTTAGCAAATCATAATTACTAATTCTTTTTTTTTTGGCTTTTTCAGGTTGCCATGTCTATTACAGATGTACCTGTGATTGTAGCGGCTGCGTTGTTGGTTGAAGCTCACCGCCAGCTGGAGGCTCACGCGCGGAACACTCGTACAAAGCGACAGCGCCGCATGTGGACCAGACAGTGGCTGCAGAAGAGGAATCAATTGTCCCATATGGGCCTAATAAGGGAACTGCAGGAGAACAACCCGCATGATTTCAGGAACTACCTGCGAATGTCGGAGGATTCCTTTAATGTGCTACTTGCTGCTGTGGAACCTTCTATCAGGCGGCAAAATACCAGGATGCGAGCTGCTGTCCCTGTGGATGAGAGACTGGCTGTCACGCTGCAGTTCCTGGCGACTGACAGGTCTATGCAAGACTTGCATTACTGCGCAGCTATTTCTCGATCCCTGCTCAGCGTCATCATCCCAGAGACATGTAAAGCAATCATCTCAGCTTTACACCGCACTTACATGCCTTTCCCGGAGACCCAGGATGATTGGAAACAGATTTCCCATGGATTTCAGTAGCAATGGCAGTTCCCAAATTGCAGTGGGGCCTTGGATGGGAAACATGTCCGCATCACCCAACCACCACACTCCAGTTCATTTTTCTACAATTACAAGGGTTATTTCAGCGTTATTCTCATGGCCCTCGTTAATGCAAACTATGAATTTATAAGTGTGGCTGTAGGGATCAATGGGAGAGTATCTGATGACGGAGTTTTGGAGCACACCGATTTTGGGGACCGCTTGAAAGAACACAAACTGGCCTTGCCGGCCAACAGCGACACAACTGAAAACATGAACTTTGTGTTTGTTGGAGATGAGGCGTTCCCACTGCATCCCAACCTTCTGAAGCCCTTCTCCCAGAAAACTCTGACACCGGAGCGACACATTTTTAATTACAGACTTTCCAGAGCTAGACGCGTTGTGGAGAATGCTTTTGGTATTATGGCAAACCTATTTCGGGTTTTCCACACTGCACTCAACATGAAACTCTCGTCTATTGACTCTGTGGTGCTTGCCTGTTGCGTCCTGCACAACTTTCTATGCCGCCATGATGCCAGTGCATGTAGCCCTCCACAATATGTTGACTCTGTTGACCCTGCAAACAGAGATGTAACCCAGGGCGAATGGCGTCTAGATGAGCACAGGGTTTCAGGCTTGGAAAGTCTTGGATCCAGGAGGAACTCTGATGATGTGACGATTTGCAGGGAGAAGTACTGTGACTTTTTTAATGGGCCAGGGGCTATCCCATGGCAGCATCTCCAGCAGTAGCGTAACTGTAGCCATTACTTTTACCATGTATTATGGAACACATTTTTTTGGGTTGATGTGCTTTTGTGTACTTGTACCATGTATTATGGAATACATTTTTTGGGGTTGATGTGCTCTCGTGTACCATTTTGTCGATGACCAATGCAATTCCTTTTTCTGTCTCAATGTCTACATAAATATATATCTATCTATGCACATACTCTACTTCTGTATCAAACTTATGAATACTGGGAGTCCGCAGAATCCTCTGCCCTTGCGCTGTCATGATTTTCATCTATATATATATATAGATATATATATATATATACTAGATGGTGGCCCAATTCTAACGCATCGGGTATTCTAGAATATGCATGTCCACGTAGTATATTGCACAGCCCACATAGTATATTGCCCAGCCACGTAGTATATTGCCCAGCCATGTAGTATATTGCCCAGTCACGCACTATATTGCCCAGCCACATAGTATATTGCCAAGCTACGTAGTATATTGCCCAGTCATGTAGTATATTGCCCAGTCACGTAGTATATTGCCCAGCCACGTAGTATATTGGCCAGCCACATAGTATATTGCCCAGCTACGTAGTATATTGCCCAGTCATGTAGTATATTGCCCAGCGATGTAGTATATTGCCCAGCCACAGAGCCACGTAGTATAGAGACTTTAAAAAATAAATATTTTTTTATTATTTTTGACATGACATATTTTTACTGTTGATGCTGCATAGGCATAGGGGATTACGGAGTAGGGGAGGGACTAATCGTACTTATAAAGTTTATTAACATATAAATATATATATACTCACCTTCCGAAGTCCCATTGAAGTCCTGTTATATTCACCATCCGCCGCCTTTCCCTGGGACTGGAAGCTGCCGCTTGCAATGGAGCGGTCCCGGGAGCAGGAAAGGCGGCGAAGGGTGAGTATAGCAGGTGTTTTTTTTTGTTTGTTTTTTGTTTTTTGTTTTTTTTATTTTTGACATGACATATTTTTACTATTGATGCTGCATAGGCATAGGGGATTACGGAGCGGGCGCCGGGCAGTGAGTGCAGCGGAGTAGGCATAGGGCATTACGGAGCTTATGAAACAGAAGTCTCTATTGTTTTCAAGCCAAGAACCCTACAGATGTTGATAGTAGGTGTCCATCTCGCTGTACAGGTGTGTGGCCATAGGAGGTCCTTGCGAAAAGTCACCAAAAGAAGGGGGTGGAGGTGGTGTCCGGAACTGCAAATGATGTGGGCCAGGTCTGCGGCCAGGAGTGCTGTGCATGGGCTCCTGCTGGTGTCCCCAATAAAACTGGCCACTGGGCTGACGGTCTCTGATGGTCACCGTTGATGTCTCACTCAGTTTGCCAGTGGCTGCCGCGCTCAAAACCTCAAACATTAATCTCTCCACGTGCGTTCGCTGGGTAACGTCCAATCTGTTTAACCATTCCGCAATGAAGGATGGGAATCCGGTGAGCTGAGTTGTGGCATGCTGGGTCATAATGTTGTTGGCCAGTGCCAGGAGATCCACAGGTGTGCCCGCAGTCACCTTTCTTTTGCGAGATGGCCGCTGTGGACTTGTCTGCTCCTCGACACATGGGCTTATGGAGGACTGAGTGGTCTGGTCATCGTTCCCTTCCGGTGTTTCGAGCTGTTGTGGAGGCACCTGCGAGTACAGGAAAAACAAAAAAAAGTCAATAACATACAAACAAATCAGCCCTAGAGAGCCCCCACCTCCCCAACACATCTATGCCCATCCACGGGAAGCTATGAGGAACAGTTATCTAGGTAGCAAACCACAGGGGTTACAGAGCTTACAGAGCTGGGCTAAACTTTTGCCGGCTATACTGTACGAATGTGCAGAAGACACAAAATGTTAATTTATGTTATAGACTTTTGAAATAAGACAGCATTTAAAGGAAGGGAAGGACTGTTTGGACACACTTATCTGAACAGGAAGTGGCAACTGTTATTATCTGGGGGATTAAACATGAAAAACGTGAATTATTCTTATTGTAAACCGTGCAGTCTCATAACATACAAGACACACGGCATGCTACAAGAAGGGAAGCTAGGGGGTACTTACATGCTCGTCAGGAGACTCGGGCAGGATCTCTTCGGCAGATGCTTGTCACTATCTGGCATGGTCGAGGGATTTCCTGGTCCCGAGTGAACACCAGCAGGTCATAGTACCACAACTTGGGCACATAGACGTCGTCGGTTCCGGCCCCAGACTTCTTGGACTTTTCGACCTTGTTCATTTCTTTTTTGTACACTGTGCGGAGAGCCTGGATCTTCTTCCGCACAATGTTTTCATCCACCGTCTCAGTGGGATGATGCTCCTTGTAGAGGGCCACCAGCTTCTCATACGCAGCTTTCTTTTTGTAGCGGTTGCTGTAATCCGCAGACTTGATCTTCCACAAGCAGGGCAGGGAGCGGTACATATTGATGAGTGCCCGAACAAAGTCTTGGTCATTGGCAGACATCTGAAAAAAAGAAAGAAATAGTTAAGTTACAGCAAGCAAAAAAGTGATGGGCCGTTTGCTTTTCCTATTGTTAGCAGCCATTTTCTGGATGGGATGGGCCATGTGCTTTTTCCTATTGTTTACAGCCATTTTGTGGATGGGATGGGCCGTGTGCTTTTTCCTATTCTTAGCAGCCATTTTGTGGATGGGATGGGCCGTGTGCTTTTCCTATTCTTAGCAGCCATTTTGTGGATGGGATGGGCCGTGTGCTTTTTCCTATTGTTAGCTGCCATTTTGTGGATGGGATGGGCTGTGTGCTTTTCCTATTGTTAGCAGCCATTTTGTGGATGGGATGGGCCGTGTGCTTTTTCCTATTGTTAGCAGTCATTTTATGGATGGGATGGGCCGTGTGCTTTTTCCCATTATCAGCAGCCATTTTGTGGATGGGATGGGCCGTGTGCTTTTCGAATTGTTAGCAGCCATTTTGTGGATGGGCCGTGTGCTTTTTCCTATTGTCAGCAGCCATTTTGTGGGTGGAAAAAGTGTTAATTCTAATGGTGGTTATTTTGTGGATGGCAAAAGTTAATTTGGCAGTGGCCATTTTGTTGGTGAACATCTTAACATCTTAACACAATACATCACCAAATCCTTGTTACCCAGTAATGACCACTAACGGCCAATACTACAGCGCAAAAGCGTATTTGTTTACAAACTTGCAAGCTCAAACAGATCTCTGCAGACATGTAGTATACATCACTCTACAATACACTTTCCATAAAGCAAAAGCTAAAAATGGCTGCCAGCCAGCGTAAAAACGTATTTGTTTACCTTTCCATATAGTGAAAGCTCAAAGTGGCTGCCAGCCAGCGCAAAAGCGTATTTGTTAACAAACTTGCAAGCTCAAACAGATCTCTGCAGAGATGTAGTATACATCACTTTACAATACACATAAATTAGCATTGCTGCATGGCAGATGAAACTAACAGCACAAAGATATACTTACCGTTGATGAGCTGAAAGAGATATAGAGAACGAAGATGATGCAGAGTTCTGGATTTCCAAACAGGTCGTTCACGAGAGGCTACAGAATGAAGACGATGCAGAGTTCTGGATTTCCAAACAGGACGCTCACGAGAGGCTCGAAGATGGCGAAGGACGCACAAGTGATTGCAAAGGAGTAGAGTCGCGGTTTATATTTCGGAACGCAGCTACAGATGATCCCGCTGGGGCCTATCAGCATTCACAAGGAGACGCCCAGCTACCATTGGAGGGACGTCGCAGCTGAGGGCGTCTCCATTTGGAATGCAACACGCCTACCTGGCTAGAAGGAGACGCTGCCACGCCCCCTATGCTCGTTGCTGGCATCGTTGCTTTTGATGTCAAACACGACGATACACGCCGACCTGACAACCAAATAAAGTTCCGGACTTCTAGCTCCGACCAGCGATATCACAGCGGGATCCAGATCGCTGCTGCATGTCAAACTCAACGATATCGCTATCCAGGACGCTGCAACGTCACGGATCATTGTCATTCTCGTTGGAAAGTTGTTTAGTGTGAAGGTACCTTAAGGCATCAAACAGTATCTACACAAAACATTAGAAGGCATTTGCATGACATTAGGCTACAAGCCAGACATCCAGCTACAGGTGTTCCATTTACCTCATGCCACCACTATCAAAGCCTAATATGGTGCAGAGCAAAGCAGCAATAGAAGCCAGACTGGAGGTCAATTTTCTTCAGTGATGAGTCTACTATTTTCTTGGAGGTCCTCATAAGTGACATAAAAGTGTCCAAGGCGACATTTCCAACACGTGCTACCATGCTGCAGCATCTCCGGCCATGTCTCCCGATAAGCAAACCTGGGACATAATTGGCAATTGCAATGGGAAATGCCAGCAACTAGTGTTGAGCATTCCGATACCGCAAGTATCGGGTATCGGCCGATATTTGCTGTATCGGAATTCCGATACCGAGTTCCGATATTTTTGTGATATCGGAAATCGGAATCGGAAGTTCCCAGTGTATGGTTCCCAGGGTCTGGAGGAGAGGAGACTCTCCTTCAGGCCCTGGGATCCATATTCATGTAAAAAATAAAGAATTAAAATAAAAAATATGGATATACTCACCCCTCCGGCAGCCCCTGGACCTTAGCGATGTAACCAGCAGCCTCCGTTCCTAAGAATGCAGTGAGTTTAGGACCTGCGATGACGTCGCAGCTTGTGATTGGTCGCGTGAGCAGTCACATGAGCGGTCACGTGACCAATCACAAGCCACGACATCATCGAAGGTCCTTCACTCCTCATTCTTAGGAACGGAGGCTGCCGGTTACATCGCTAAGGTCCAGGAGGACGCACAAGTGATTGCAAAGGAGTAGAGTCGCGGTTTATATTTCGGAACGCAGCTACAGATGATCCCGCTGGGGCCTATCAGCATTCACAGGGAGACGCCCAGCTACCATTGGAGGGACGTCGCGGCTGAGGGCGTCTCCATTTGGAATGCAACACGCCTACCTGGCTAGAAGGAGACGCTGCCACGCCCCCTATGCTCGTTGCTGGCATCGTTGCTTTTGATGTCAAACACGACGATACATGCCGACCTGACAACCAAATAAAGTTCCGGACTTCTAGCTCCGACCAGCGATATCACAGCGGGATCCAGATCGCTGCTGCATGTCAAACTCAACGATATCGCTATCCAGGACGCTGCAACGTCACGGATTATTGTCATTCTCGTTGGAAAGTTGTTTAGTGTGAAGGTACCTTAAGGCATCAAACAGTATCTACACAAAACATTAGAAGGCATTTGCATGACATTAGGCTACAAGCCAGACATCCAGCTACAGGTGTTCCATTTACCTCATGCCACCACTATCAAAGCCTAATATGGTGCAGAGCAAAGCAGCAATAGAAGCCAGACTGGAGGTCAAATTTCTTCAGTGATGAGTCTACTATTTTCTTGGAGGTCCTCATAAGTGACATAAAAGTGTCCAAGGCGACATTTCCAACACGTGCTACCATGCTGCAGCATCTCCGGCCATGTCTCCCGATAAGCAAACCTGGGACATAATTGGCAATTGCAATGGGAAATGCCAGCAACTAGTGTTGAGCATTCCGATACCGCAAGTATCGGGTATCGGCCGATATTTGCTGTATTGGAATTCCGATACCGAGTTCCGATATTTTTGTGATATCGGAAATCGGAATCGGAAGTTCCCAGTGTATGGTTCCCAGGGTCTGGAGGAGAGGAGACTCTCCTTCAGGCCCTGGGATCCATATTCATGTAAAAAATAAAGAATTAAAATAAAAAATATGGATATACTCACCCCTCCGGCGGCCCCTGGACCTTAGCGATGTAACCGGCAGCCTCCGTTCCTAAGAATGCAGTGAGTTTAGGACCTGCGATGACGTCGCAGCTTGTGATTGGTCGCGTGAGCAGTCACATGAGTGGTCACGTGACCAATCACAAGCCACGACATCATCGAAGGTCCTTCACTCCTCATTCTTAGGAACGGAGGCTGCCGGTTACATCGCTAAGGTCCAGGGGCCGCCGGAGGGGTGAGTATATCCATATTTTTTATTTTAATTCTTTATTTTTTACATGAATATGGATCCCAGGGCCTGAAGGAGAGTTTCATCTCCTTCAGACCCTGGGAACCATTCAGGATAGTTTCCGATAATTGTGTCCCATTGACTTGCATTGGTATCGGGTAGGGTTGAGCAACTTTTCATTTTTTGAGATCGAGTCGAGTTTCACGAAACCCAACTGAGAAAGTCGGGTCGAGTGAAATCGGCCGATCTTACTGAAATGTCGGGGTCGGGGATTGGCCAAAACACGAAACCCAATGCAATTCAATGGGGAAGCATACTTTTTTAATATTTGCTTCAGCGCGATAATGTTGAAAAGCTGGTAATTCAATTGCCGGCTTTTCATTTCTCCTGCCTAAACCCGACATGATATGAGACATGGTTTACATACAGTAAACCATGTCATATCCCCCTTTTTTTTGCATATTCCACACTACTAATGTTAGTAGTGTGTATGTGCAAAATTTCGGCGCTGTAGCTATTAAATTTAAGGGTTAAATCGCGGAAAAAATTGGCGTGGGCTCCCGCGCAATTTTCTCCGCCAGAGTGGTAAAGCCAGTGACTGAGGGCAGATATTAATAGCCAGGAGAGGGTCCATGGTTATTGGCCCCCCCGTGGCTAAAAACATCTGCCCCCAGCCACCCCAGAAAAGGCACATCTGGAAGATATCCAATATTTTTGGGATATCGGCTGATCCCATCCGATACCGATACCTTTGAGTATCGGAAGGTATCGCTCAACACTACCAGCAACAAATCTTGATGATATACGTGCCCATATGCATTCATTGTAGCAGAGCATTCCTCAGACAGCCATTAATAAACTAATTGATGGCAGCCAAGATGTGTAAGTGTGTATATTTCTATGTGTGGCGCTCATACTTGATACTGAATATATTAAGATGTTTAGAAAATTCTATTTCCAGTATTTCATCAATTGCATATCATTACCATGTCTTTCATAATTCCACTTTTAGCATTGCAATTTCAAGGTTAATAAGTGTGTATCCATCTATTTATCTATACGTATAGATAACCAGATACACAGATATGCATAGCAAATTCATCTATTCCTCATAGAGGCAGCGTAGATATTGTGATGTTAGGTGCATATATTGTTTTGAATACAGATGTATTTTCAGAGCCAATCTTAAAATGCAGTTTGAAATAAATATGGAATTTAATTTGGAATAACATTGCATATGAAGTCACATTTTAACAAAGTGTTCTGCCAAGATGCAGTCTGAACATCTCTCCATATTAATCACTTTCACCTGTGATACATCCTGCCTATCTTTTCTACATCAGACAATCTGTCTGCCGTCATAAGCTGTTTTGTAATACGTGCACTCACTTCAATTGCTTGCCTCTTACAATCCCAGTTGAGGGCTGACTATCTCAAAAGCTCTGCACTAAATCTACCACAAAGTTCAGCTATATTTGCTACTCTTAAGAACTACATTTACTACGTAATATACAAAATGCTAAATTTTTCTTTCACTTTACTATATAATTTTGTACAGCTTTACATTTACGGGAGATGGAATGCAAGAAAAACACATACTACAAACATATTTAAATAGGTTGTCTAACGCTGAAATAAATATTTTCTAGATATGAATAGTTTTAAAACAATAAGCTGAGGCATGCTCACCCTCCAGCACCCTCGCGACTTAGGCTGCTTTGGAGGTCCCTGTCGGTTCTAGAAGTAATGCCTGCTCCATTTAAAAGTCAACAAGACCACTGCAGCATGTTATGGACTGCAACGATCAGGTGACTATAAAAGCGTATGATCAGAAGTTTCTTTTATGACATACTCTTCAAATCACCTGACTGCTATAGTCAGTCATGAACTGCTGTGGTCTAGTTGACATCCCAAGTGAGCAGTTACAGTATTGCTTATGGAGCCAACCTGGACACCTGGCTGGATCAACGGGGTGCTTGAAGGTGAAGATGCTTCCATTTAAAACCATTCACGCCTACAAAAAAGATAGTGTATGACAATGTCTTTAAGTCCTTAATTTCCCCAGGATGGATATTTTTGCTATTGAGCAGGTTTGTGTGTGCAGGTTACTACCAATTCCCCGACTGTCTCCAGGTGCAGATACTCCTATCCTACCTTTCTGTGAATGTGTCAACTTTGAAGGTGCGTTCACTCCAATCATAGATGTCATCACTGTGATCTGTTATTTGGTCAAATTCATATCTAAATCGTCCTTCAGAAGGGTTGAATTATTTACATGTGCATATTAAAAACTATATCTATATGGATAATTGTGCAATATTGGGGATTAAGTATTGGTTGATTTGAGTATGTAAGCCTATTGTGTTTTTATTGACCACTGTTGATATACAGTGCCTTGCGAAAGTATTCGGCCCCCTGGAACTTTTCAACCTTTTCCACATATCATGCTTCAAAGATAAAGATACCAAATGTACATTTTTGGTAAAGAATCAACAACAAGTGGAACACAATTGTGAAGTTGAACAAAATGTATTGGTTATTTTAAATTATTGTGGAAATTCAAAAAATAAAAAGAGGGGAGGGCGTGCAATATTATTCGACCCCTTTAACTTAATACTTTGTTGCGCCACCTTTTGCTGCGATTACAGCTGCAAGTCACTTGGGGTATGTCTCTATCAGTTTTGTACATCGAGAGACTGAAATGCTTGCCCATTCTTCCTTGGCGAACAGCTCGAGTTCAGTGAGGTTTGATGGAGATCGTTTGTGAACAGCAGTTTTCAGCTCTTTCCACAGATTCTCGATTGGATTGAGGTCTGGACTTTGACTTGGCCATTCTATCACCTGGATACTTTATTTGTGAACCATTCTATTGTAGATTTTGCATTATGTTTGGGATCATTGTCTTGTTGGAAGACAAATCTCTGTCCCAGTCTCAGGTATTTTGCAGACTCAAACATGTTTTCTTCAAGAATGGTCCTGTATTTGGCTCCATCCTTCTTCCCATCAATTTTAACCATCTTCCCTATCCCTGCTGAAGAAAAGCAGGCCCAAACCATAATGCTGCCACCACCATGTTTGACAGTGGGGATGGTGTGTTCAGGGTGATGAGCTGTGTTGCCTTTACACCAAACATATCATTTGGCATTGTTGCCAAAAAGTTTGATTTTGGTTTCATCTGACCAGAGCACCTTCTTCCACATGCTTGGTGTGTCTCCCTGGTGGCTTGCTGCAAACTTTAAACAACACTTTTTTTGGACGTCTTTGAGAAATGGCTTTCTTCTTGCCACTCTTCCATAAAGGCCAGATTTGTGCAGTGTACGACTGATTGTTATCCTATGGACAGACTGTCCCACCTCAGCTGTAGATCTCTGCAGTTCATCCAGAGTGATCATGGGCCTCTTGGCTGCATCTCTGATCAGTAGTGTTGAGCATTCCGATACCGCAAGTATCGGGTATCGGCCGATATTTGCTGTATCGGAATTCCGATACCGAGATCCGATACTTTTGTGATATCGGGAATCGGTATCGGGATCGATATTAATGTGTAAAATAAAGAATAAAAATAAAAAATATTGATATACTCACCTCTCCGACGCAGCCTGGACCTTACCGATGTAACCGGCAGCTTCCGTTCCTAAGAATGAGCGCTTGAAAGACCTTAGATGACGTCGCGGCCTGTGATTGGTCGCGTGAGCGGTCACGTGACCGCCACGCGACCAATCACAAGCCACGACATCATCTAAGGTCTTTCAAGCGCTTGAAAGTCCTTAGATGACGTCGCGGCTTGTGATTGGTCGCATGGCGGTCACGTGACCTCTGACGCGACCAATCACAGGCCGCGACGTCATCTAAGGTCTTTCAAGCGCTTGAAAGACCTTAGATGACGTCGCGGCTTGTGATTGGTCGCATGGCGGTCACGTGACTGCTCACGCGACCAATCACAGGCCACGACGTCATCTAAGGTCTTTCAAGCGCTCATTCTTAGGAACGGAAGCTGCCGGTTACATCGGTAAGGTCCAGGCTGCATCGAAGAGGTGAGTATATCAATATTTTTTTATTTTTATTCTTTATTTTACACATTAATATGGATCCCAAGGCCTGAAGGAGAGTTTCCTCTCCTTCAGACCCTGAGAACCATACAGGATACCTTCCGATACTTGGTGTCCCATTGACTTGTATTGGTATCGGGTATCGGTATCGGCGATATCCGATACTTTTCGGGTATCGGCCGATACTATCCGATACCAATACTTTCAAGTATCGGACGGTATCGCTCAACACTACTGATCAGTCTTCTCCTTATATGAGATGAAAGTTTAGAGGGATCACAGGGTCTTGGTAGATTTTCAGTGGTATGATACTCCTTCCATTTCAATTTGATCGCTTGCACAGTGCTCCTTGGGATGTTTAAAGTTTTGAAAATCATTTTGTATCCAAATCCAGCTTTAAACTTCTCCACAACAGTATCACGGACCTGCCTGTTGTGTTCCTTGGTCTTCATGATGCTCTCTGTGCTTCAAACAGAACCCAGAGACTATCACAGAGCAGGTGCATTTATACGGAGACTTGATTACACACAGGTGGATTATATTTATCATCATTAGGCATTTAGGACAACATTGGATCATTCAGAGATCCTATAAAAGAAAAAAAAGAAGAAAAGAAACATGCACAAACGCAGGAATCAACTAGAAAAAGTTACAAAATTTTATTCAATGTCTACCAAGCACACGACTTATATTTAAAAACATTTAAAACTGTATACACGACAAAAAGATATGTATATAGGTATGTATATATGAGATCTTGGATAACAGGGATGCAGGGTAGTTGAACAGTAGATGTTTGCTAATATATTGATTACGCATTGCACCAGGACAGCTAGTTTGTTGACCTGCAAAACAAAGAAGGACGAACTATGCAGGTTGATTAAATACTCAATCAATGAGAGTTAAACTTATATCACCTCCCCCTGACCTGTGCAAGATGACCTGAGCCACAGATGTAGGTATAAAAAGGGATTTCTATCATTCTGCAAGAAGAATCAAGTGACTTGACAGAAGAACAGCCAGGATACATAGCTCCATAAAGAAACACTCTACCAGAACAACATGACTCCATCAAGAGGGACACAAAATTGACATTCTACAAGATGTCAGCTTAGAGGACTGCAGCCCCAGCTGGAAGAATACAGATTTGCTCCATTGACCAACACTGAACTCATGGACACATAGTAACATAGTATTTAAGTTCGAAGGAAGACTTTAAGTCTATCTAGTTCAACCCATAGCCTAACATGCTGATCCAGAGGAAGTCCAAAAAAACCCATGCGGCAAACACTAAGCTCCACATTGGGGAAAAAAATTCCTTCCCGACTCCACATACAGCAATTAGACTAGCTCCCTGGATCAAAGCCCTATCAAGGAATCTAGTATATATAACTTGTAACATTATACTTTTTAAGAAAGGCATCCAGTCCCTTCTTAAATTTTAGTAATGAATCTCTCATTACAACATCATAGGGCAGAGAGTTCCATAGTCTCACTGCTCTTACAGTAAAGAATCCAGGTCTGTGATTATGATTAAACCTTCTTTCCTCCAGACGTAGAGGATGCCTCCTTGTCCCCATCTCAGGTCTAAGCATAAAAGATCATCAGAAAGGTCTTTGTACTGTCCCCTCATATATTTATACATTGTAATAAGATCACCCCTAAGCCTTCCTTTTTCCAAACTAAATAAGCCCAAGTGTAATAAAATGTCTTGGTATTGCATATCCCCCAATACTCTAATAACATTGGTTGCTCTTCTCTGCACCCTCTCTAGTTCAGCTATGTCATTCTTATACACAGGAGACCAGAACTGTACACAGTATTCTAAGTGTGGTCGAACTAGTGACTTGTATAGAGGTAAAATTATGTTCTCCTCATGAGCATCTATGCCTCTTTTAATCTATCCTATTAATTTATATGCCCTTGCAGCAGCTGCCTGACAGTGGCCACTAAATGTGAGTTTGTCGTCCACCCATACACCCTGGTCTTTTTCAGTGACAGTTTTACCCAGTGTTTTACAGTTAAGCACATAATTATACATTTTATTTCTTCTGCCCAAGTGCATGACCTTACATTTATCCCTATTAAAGTTAATTTGCCATTTATCAGCCCAAGCTTCTAGTTTACATAAATCTTCCTGTAATATTAAATTCTCCTCCTCTGTGTTGATTACCCTGTAGAGTTTAGTGTCAACTGCAAATATTGAAATTCTATTGTTTATGCCCCCTACGAGGTCATTATTAAATATGGCAAAAAGTAGCGGGCCCAACACCGACCCCTATGATACTCCACTGCTAACCGCTAACCGCTGAGTGTGCTCCATTAATAACCACTCTTTTTTCCTATCCCTGAGCCAGCTGTTCACCCACTTACATTTGGGGAAGCCAGGATTTGGACCCACTGGTCACCTGAGCCCCATGGATACATTTGGGGAAGCCAGTATTGGAACCCAATGGTCCCCTGGCTACATGGAGATGTTCTGAGATGCCAGGTTGTGACCCTCCGGTCACCTGGCCTCGTACTGTACCCAAATGGACTGTCAGCTTCCTAAGCTTGTTGTCACCTTCTCTTTGTCGGTGCCCACCAAAAGTGGGGTGCCATTGTTGGGTGTAGTCTGCCCTGGAAGTCCAAAAATTACAGCTGCTCTAATCCTGGTGAGTCAGCATAAGGGTTAGACTCTGTAATTTGCAGGGATTGTTCTATATGTTTTTGTTTGTTGGTGGTTCAATTAAGTATTGCCACACTGTTTTACCTTACCCTGTCATGTCTGAGTAGTATTATGCCCATGTTAAAAGAGAGCGGGCATTCTGTGGATGTGCTCTGGTCCATGCAGTCTCAGGCCAGCAGACAAGAGCACCCAATGACACCCCTTGTTTCTACACGTGCTTTACCTTTGCTGGTTTAATAAAATGGGTGGGATCCCACGTCATGTTTTTCATTTATTCATTGGTTTTAACAAGCATAAAAAGTTGTAGAATAAACTCCACATGAAAGGCACCAAAGTATACAAATTTGCATTATGCAGTGTGGTTGGGAAAATAAATATCTGCAGAATATCTATCTATTCTTTCTATTCTATTCTATATGTTCTATCTATGTATATTTTGTTCTATAATAGCTATGGTAAACTAGCTTTAACTTTCTAGAGTATTATAGTATTATAGTATTTTAGTAAAGATGATGTTAAAAACGCATGGGATATGGATTGCATACACAAGTCATACGGATGTCATACAGATGCTAGGCAAGAAAAAAAAACACTTGCATAGCACTCGCATTACAACACATAAACCATACCGAAACCACTCATTCAAATTTTCGAATAAACATTGGAGTGATTTTTAGTAAGCAGATGTGAGCAAACCCCTGTGAGCAAACCCCTGTGACATGTCAAGGATAAAATAGTCTGGAAAGAAATCTTGGGATGATATGAAGATATCTGACAAATCTGATGTAGCCGGTTTCTCCCCACCCTACTCAAATTAACTCATAGGTCCCTAACTTTATACACAAATGAATGAGACCTGTCAATTAATTGGATTGATCACAACAGTTTACTCAGATGCCTCTGCCAATTGTGACAGCAGCATTTAGGGGGTTAGGAATGGGGTAGATGGCATTTGCAATACCCATGGATCCCCCATGAAACATGATTGTGGGATGCCTTTAAGTTGTTACAGCAATCGGGGCATACTGAAGGCCCTTGTGTCTGTCATGTTGGTACACCTATTAAATAGAAGAATGGAAATAATGCAATAAATTGCAATACTACAGCATTACATTGTCCTATATAGGTAACTAAATTATCACTTGAGTTCAAGCTCAATAAAAGAAATTAATAAAAAAATGAAAAATAAGTAAATAAATACAGGTGCTTCTCACAAAATTAGAATATCATCAAGAAGTTATTTTATTTCAGTTCTTCAATGCAAAAAGTGAAACTCATATATCATTACAGAGTGATCTATTTCAAGTGTTTATTTCTGTTAACGTTGATGATTATGGCTTACAGTCAATGAAAACACAAAAGTCATGATCTCAGTAAATTAGAATACTTTATAACACCAGTTTGAAAAATTATTTTAAAATCCGAAATGTTGGCCTACTGAAATGTATGTTTAGTTAATGCACTCAAAACTTGATCGGGGCTCCTTTTGCATCAATTGCTGCATCAATGTGGCATGACATAGAGGCGATCAGCTTGTGGCACTATTGAGGTGTTATGGTAGCCCAGGTTGCTTTGATAGTAGCCTTCAGCTCATCTACATTGCTGAGTCTGGTGTCTCTCATCTTCCTCTTGACAATATCCCATATAAGTTCAGGCGAGTTTGCTGGCCAATCAAGCACAGTGATACTGTTGTTTTTAAACCAGATATTGGTACTTTTGGCAGTGTGGATATGTGCCAAGTGCTGCTGGAGAATGAAGTTTCCATCTCCAAAAAGTTTGTCGACAGAGGAAAGCATGAAGTGCTCTAAAATGTCCTGGTAGACGGCTGCGCTAACTTTGTTCTTGATAAAACTCAGTGTCACCGCTGCGGCTGCCCGTTGTCGGCATCTCTACATGGAGGTCTGGTCATGTGACTTTTCCTCCTTGTGACGCCGGCGCTGGTTGCTATTGTGGTTGCCTCGGCGATGTGGCGCGTCACTTCCGGGTCGGGAATGCAACTTCCGGTGACTCGAGTCACTGGGTGAGCTTATGCAGTACTATTTAAAGACTGGCTGGGAGCAGTCCCGTCAGGCCCCTTGAAAAAGGAAAGGTCCGAAACACGCGTCGGGGCGGACGCACTCACCTGGACTTCAGCATTACCCCTATATCTCCGTAATTAACAGGTAATTACTGGTGACCGGTTTATGTGGTCCTTTTTTGGACATGGTATCTCCTTTACTTAGAGGATTCCTTTGGTGTGGTCACTTGAATATATAGAGAGATGGATATGGGGGTTTGAGGTCTCTATCTGCACCAGCTAGTTGCAACTAGATAACATTGTATTATGTGGCAATTATGGTATATGAACTGCAGCTGGTAGTGGTCCATAGAAGGGACTACCTTATGTACATATTATGCAGTTTAGCTGTTGTCCCAGTTGATGGCGTCGGTTACCATGTATTACACTAAGCGAATGTGTCGCTCTATTTCACCTTCTTCCCCAATTTGGTGTTATGTAATTTTAATAGTTTGATAATAAAATGTATATAGATCTTTTTGAAATTTGACCGTGTTATCATCTCTTTTTTTGCTTGGGTTTTATAAAACTCAGTGGACCTACACCAGCAGATGACACGGCTCCTCAAACCATCACTGATTGTGGAAATTTCACACTACACCTCAAGCAGGTTGGATTGTGTGCCTCTCCACTCTTGCTCCAGATTCTGGGACCTTGATTTCCAAATGAAATGCAAAATTGACTTTCATCTGAAAGCAACACCTAGGACCATTGAGCAACAGTCCAGTTCTTTTTCTCCTTGACCCAGGTAAGACAATTCTGGTGTTGTCTATTGGTCATGAGTGGATTGACGCAAGGAATGCAACACTTGTAACCCATGTCCTGGATATGTCTGTGTGTGTGGTGGCTCTTTAAGCAATGACTCCAGCAGCAGTCCATTGCTTGTGAATCGCCCCAAAATTTTTGAATGGCCTTTTCTTAACAATCTGTTCAAGGCTGCGGCTATCCTGAATGCTTGTGCACCTTTTTCTACCACTCAACTTTCCATTAATATGCTCGGATACAGCACTCTGTGAATAGTCATCTTCTTTAGCAATGACCTTTTGTGGCCTACCCTCCTTGTGGAGTGTGTCATAATCATCAACAATAACAGAAATAAAAACTTGAAATAGATCACTCTGTTTGTAATGACTCTATATAATATGAGTTTCACTTTTTGTATTGAAGAACTGAAATAAATTAACTTTTTGATGATATTCTAAATTTGTGAGAAGCAACTGTACATAGGAACACACTGCTATGTATAGTACAAGTGATCGATTGATCACAGGTTCAAGTCCCCTGAGGGGACTAACGAATCCAGCGAAAAAATAAAAAAAAAGTTCTTAATAATATGAAAAGAAAAAAGTTCAAAGTTAACTCCTTTTTGCCCCAGGAAAAATAAATCTACAAAAAATACACATATTTGGTATCACTGAGTCCATAAGAGACTGATCTATCAAGATATAAAATAAATTAATCCAATCTGTAAATGCATAACACAAAAAAAATCGAAACTCCAGAATTTAGTTTTTTTGGTCGCCTTAATATTGAATAAAACGCTATAAGAGGTTAATCAAAATAAAATATCTACCCAAAAATGGTATCAGTAAAAACATCAGCTCAGCGTGCAAAAGACAAGCCCTCACACTGCCCCATATACTGAAAACTGAAAAAAAAATTAACAGATGCAATTTTTTAATTTTTATTTTACAAATTTATGATTTTTTTTCACCACTGAAATGGAAAAAAAAAACATATACATGTTTGGTGTCTACATAATCGTACTAACCTGTAGATTCATATTTCCAGGTAAGTTGTATCATATAGTAAACATAGTAATGGAAATTGTCTGTTACATGGAGGGGTTAATAGGTCAATGAATGTGTACCCAAGACTTATCCAACAATATACCTTTTATATACATATGTCTGCCATTCAAATACACCACTTGTCCAGATAGTTTTCAAAAATTATTTACCTACTGGAGTGTGTATTTTATAAGAAAAGGTACGCCCTGCATTAGGCTATGTTGCCATTTGATTTTTGATATTCTGTTTTTAGGAACAGACACATGTAATTAACACACTATGGATCCATGAAACAACTATGGTAACATGGTGGCACAATGGTTAATATCATTACTTTGCAGTGCTGGTGGCCTTAGTACAAATCCACCAAGGACATTTGCATGGAGTTTGTATGTTCTCCGTGTGTTTGCATGGGTTTTCTCCCCAAAAATACATAGAATGAATTGAGATTATGAGCCCCAGTGTGAACAATGTCTGTAAAGTGTGAAATATGTCAATGTTGTATACTCAGATAGTTGATACAAGTGGAAAAAGAGGGATCCATTGATTATTATGTGGTCCTTATGTGTCAGCTAGAACACTGTTCTGTTAGAACAGAAGAAAAAGTTCTGCATGATGTGCTTTTTCTTCCATTCTAACAAGACATGTACGGTCAAATTTATCAAAGCTTTCATTACAGAATTCTTTTGTAAAAGCTTTGAAAAGTCTCAAAGTTGTTCTGAAATGTTTTGACTTTTGGCATTTTCAAACTGATTGGTAGGGGTGCGACACCCTGCAGCCCCAACGATCAGCAGTTCTTGGTGTCAGCGGTGGGCAGAACTGCTCAGTTATTGAGTCAAATCAATAAGAGGAGGATGCGCAGTACCGGCCGTAGCCACTATCAGTAGACGGAGCAGCTTCATAACTGACCAGTTCTGACTGATTGGTGGGGCTGCACATTGTCGCACCCCTACTGATCAGACAACCTAAGGATAGGTCATCAATGTTAAGGCTGTAGACAACCTCTTTAAAGACTGTACAATTCAAATTTCATTTTGGTTGGCTTATTATAAGACTGAAATGTATTAAATTCCTCTGACTATTCCTGTGAAATCATAACTTAGTTTATGCTTCCTTATGTCAGATAATTTTAAATCTGGAAAATATTTTAGGAATTATATCATAGGTAGTGTTGAGCGATACCTTCCGATATTTGAAAGTATCGGTATCGGATAGTATCGGCCAATATCCGAAAAATATCAGATATCGCCGATACCGATACCCGATACCAATACAAGTCAATGGGACACAAGTATCGGAAGCTATCCTGGATGGTTCCCAGGGTCTGAAGGACAGGAAACTCTCCTTCAGGCCCTGGGATCCATATTCATGTAAAAAATAAAGAATAAAAATAAAAAATAGGGATATACTCACCCTCGGACGTGCCCTGGTTGTAACCGCTGCAACCGGCAGCCTCCGTTCCTAAGAATGAGCGCGTGAAGGACCTGCGATGATGTCACGGCGTGTGATTGGTCGCGTCACCACTCATGTGACCGCTCACGCGACCAATCACAAGCCGCGACATCATCGAAGGTCCTTCACGCGCTCATTCTTAGGAACGGAGTCACCGCTAAGAGCAGGGGCCGCCGGAGGGGTGAGTATATCAATATTTTTTATTTTTATTCTTTATTTTACACACGAATATGCATCCCGATACCGATTCCCGATATCGCAAAAATATCGGAACTCGGTATCGGAATTCCGATACCGCAAATATCGGCCAATACCCGATACTTGCGGTATTGGAATGCTCAACACTAATCATAGGGTTTCAGGTATTGCATGACAGAAATATCAGGGAGTAATTGTGGTGGCAGTAAAATAAGCATGGGTTGCCCACAAGTCCCCACTTACCCTGCTCACACTAAAATGACAGTATGGAAAGTTACCTCTGACATTAGTCACACTTTCATTGACCGGGGGAGTCGCAATATTTTGGGGGGAACTTTTGAAGTGTAACATATTTTATTTTCAAATAGCTTCAGATTACTAACTGATTTGTAGACATGGTGAGCATTAAATTGGAATGTAAAAAAGAACAAGTTATTTCATATTCATAACAGTTTTGTAGATAGTTGTAGGTTTACTTTTATTTTATGATTTTATTTTTGTGAATTAAATGAGGAATAGAATACCAGTGAAATGTAACTGACAGATAAATGACAAGCTTCATACATCCACCATCTCAGTGTCTACTACAGATATAGAACTAGGTAATTACTTATCTAACGTATAATTTCATAGCTCTTTGTGTGGGATAATTTATTAAAGGAAAGGAATAACGCTCTAGAATATCTAGATTGACTAAAGATGTTTATTTCTAGGGAATAGATGTTCTATGTTTAGAAAGCATCCCACACTTACTGGATGTGACACCATCAAAGCTAACATCTTTAAGTATGGATTTTGTGTCGGTGACAAATTGTCAGAATGATTCATAAAAAATGGACTTATCTTCCCGCTACTGAGAACGACCCAACAACAAATTCCATCCGTTACACAATGATATCCATAAGGAGTGAAACAGAAATGCACAATTCCAAGACTATCATAAAATTGTATTTTATTGAATTATTTTTAAAAAGAAACCAAGATAATTAAGTAATTACAAAAAACAAAGACACATTCAACCAAATAACCTCAGATGTGAGGGACACAATAGGCTACAAGCCCCTTTAAACACACCACTAACAAAATCATCAAAGTTACTTGGAATAATCTGCAATCTTTAGTGTAGGAAGCAATCAAAAAGTGACTAGGCAAAAAGGAATGTTCAACATCAAACTGATATCTATATGCATGTCCTGGCAATATGCTAACATATCAAGATGCTACTAATCCTAATGTGCCGCTACAAAATTAGAATTCCAACATATAGCGATATGGATAAATAATCCCAGTTATACTTACATTGTGCTGGGCTGGTGCCGTGTTCCTCCACCCCGACGCGCGTTTCGTCCACACTTCTTCAAGGGGCGTGAGAAATTAGAAAGATCCAAGTAGTCTGTAGTCACAAATTGTCTGGTGCCTTAAAATGAACCTTCACACAAAACAGCTTTCGGCTACATGTGCATATATCTAAATCTAATATCTATTGCCAGTGTCAAACTACGGTGCCAAGGACCTACCAGTAAAATTGATTCTGAACATCTACATACATATATTACCTGACCTTTGTTCTTTAAAGGGAATCTGCCAGCTGGTTTTTGCTTTGAATCCTGAGGACAGTATGAGGCAGAGGTTAAAGTACTGAATTCAGCGATATGTCACTTATCAGGCTTGGTGTTGTTGTTTACTTACAGTGAAGATTTTATCACTAGGGCATTGTCATTGCCCTGACTAGCTGCCTCGTGCAAAGGTATACAACCACGCTCCTTCTTCTGATAAGCAGCACACTGTCAATAGACAATGTATATACTGTAGAGAGCTTGGTGTGGGAGGGGGTAGCTCTGTTGTGGATAGGGTTAGCTTTCTAATGCGTCACAACTGCTGCACCTAGAAAACTAAAGGGATATCTCATTGGAATTAGGGTCTCATTTTCAACATTATGCTGCTCTCGTATAAAGTAGAAAAAAACCTTGTGACAGATTCCCTTTAATACTTGAATGCCATGTTTTTTATATACTTTAATGGAAAAGCGCTTTGTCTGCATACAGCCAAATATCCAATTATTTATATGAAAAATGCAGCAGATGGAAATTGACCGATGGGAATCAGTGAATCCATGTTCTACTGATAGAGAAGTATCCAAGAGGTGACATTTATGAATATGCAGTGAAGGGTAGGTTCAAATGTATTGGCCACACTGAAGGAAATGCAGTTATACCACAAAACGGGACAGGTCTTAAACTGTTTGCGAACTCCTTCCTGTTGAAGCAAATTTTCTTTTTCCCCCCACCTTTTATCCAAAAACCATAACTTTCTTTTCTGTAGATATAGCCTTATAAAGACTTATTTTTTTTTTGACAAGTTGTAGTTTTGAATCAAATAAGGTACCATATAATGCATTAAAAAAACTTGAAAAACTTAGAAAAAAATAGAGTAGGGTGAAATAGTGAAATAAAGCGTAATTTCACCAATGTATTTTCGGTTCAGTTTATGGTGTTCATTGCACTGTAAAAATAACTTGGTACTGTGATTCTGCATTTCAGTATGATAGCAACATTAAACTTGAATAGATTTTTTAAATGCAGAACTTTGTAAAAAAAATTGGTTTATGTCACCATTTTCTGAAATCCATCCCTTTTTCCTGTTTCTATCAAGGGACTTGTTTTTCCATGGTAAAATGTCCTCTAAAGATATAATTTTGGTGCATATATGACTATTTGATCGCTTTTTATTCTAATTTTTGGGGAGTCAAAATGATAGAAAAACAATGTATTTATGGGATTTAATAATTTTCTGTTATTAACAAAATGACTTTCAAACGCAACAATACAAATATTCTTTTTTTTTTTATTAATAACGACCAAGAATCTTTTCTGTTGCAGCTCCTTGAATGTACTCCTCTTATTTCCACATCATTTTGATTACCTTAATAACATATTCGTGCACTTCATTTGTATATGAATGTATACATTGCCTGTAGCCAGAGGCTTGATTTGACCTCAAGGTGAATCCTGCTCTTCTTGTATCAGTAAACTACTCAAGTAAAAGTGATGAACAATTAATTTTACCACTAACACTGCATTTCATCAGTCAGCAAATTGATTTTTTCATGAATAAAAACTAATCAGCTATTGCTGTTGCCATACTTTATATTTAAAGACAATGATATGAACAATAGCCAATCAATTTTTCGCTAACGAAGATCAATTTTCAGACCGATTGGTATTTCTGCACAAGTGAACCACCTCACTTCATTAAGAAACAAACTGTTAGTGCTAGCGGAACGCACCAAATTATAAGAGAGATGGTATAAGGTGCGTTCGCAACCCGGGGTCCGCCGTGCAGAGATGGAACCTGCCGCTGAGTAATGACAGACTATATGGCGGTACAATGTGGATACACACATGGGTTAACTTCACCCAGTGTGAAGGAAGCAAACCCTGTTGCATCACAGGGCCGCGGTACCGCACCAAGAGCGCAAGCAAGGAGTCTCAAGACTCTATCCCAAGACACAGGATTAGAGTACGTTCAGACCACTTGTGCTCGTCACCGCAACTGGGGTGTCAAAGTAACAGAAAATATAACTTAAAGCACAAGAGTACATGCTGTGCCGCTTTGGCGGACGCCACTAACCACCCAGACTTGGGATAGGAGAGCGCTCTATAAGCACACGCGCCGCACTGGCAGTTACAGCAATAGACACTGTATCGTGTGTCTTTATGTTGACAGCTTAGTCGGGCGCTAGACAGCAAGCATCCACCTTTTGCAAACAGTCATACACAAGGGAGGGGATTTTAAGGAACGACTTGCACTCATCAACACACACACGATTCCAAATATACACTAGCGCATGGCCGTGCGGCCATGCAAACCTTTTATAGCTGCAGCAAGAACAGGACCTTCCCAGAAGGACCAATTTGAGTCAGCCACAGAAGAAGAATACCTTCAGGACCTTCCTAAAGGACCAATGGGATTTGCTGCAGTATCTAAGCATGTGACCCTTGATCTCCAACGAGAGATCTTGCCCTGGGCATGCTCAGAAAGGGAAGAGCAGGACTTAGTCCCAAACACGTCTGCTCACCGCTGCCCAGTACTGGCTACAATGGCAGAAGCTGGAAAGGTGGCAGTAACCAGTCGTCCAATATCAGCCTGAGCTAGATGCTGGGACCGATGTCTCCGCTGAGCAGACTCCACTGCGGCAGGAGAAGAATGGGGGACCACAGCGGAGATGGTTCGAGATTCCCCCTGTGCAGAGGCGGGATCTCAACACCTAACACAAACAAATATTATTTTAGTAAATAAAGATTTAAATAATATCTGACTCAAATTCAATTGAAAAAATAATTGGCTGGTGTTATGCTAACATTTCACATTCTTTAATTTAGTAGTGATTAAAGACGAGCAAATTGATCCTCAGTGAAGCGAGTTTGAGACAAATGTCTCGAAATTTGAACATTCTGTGATTCAATTTGCGTGGATAAGCCAAAAAAATGAATGGCATCATTTCACACACAAGCATGAAGATTCAAAGAGTGGGTTAATAATGTCCGCCTGCACAGACTTTCCCATAATTCTCTGCAGCTATCACATCTCATAGTAAAATAAGCCATTTACTGCATGGCACACATCAACTTTGAACTACATCAATTTGTCAACACATGAAACTACATCACCTGCTCATGTGGGCAAAGCAACCTGTTGGCACGGGAGACCTAGGTAGAATAGAGCTAATAACCCGGGCCCCTGCGATTTCCCTCAGACTAGGGAAACCCTGACTGACCCTCTACCCAGAGTTTACACTGATGGTGTGCATGTCTGAGCCTCCACCCTCACCCTATCTCCTGTTTCAACCCTAGGCTGAAAAACCACCCAGTGAAGAGTTAATACTCCAATACCCACAGTAAGCACAGACAAGGATAAAGGAAATATAAGCACCACGCCGCAGTCACTCAGGAATACACAAGTGCAAAGGGCAACACAAATACAAATATGGGAAGGAGAAAATAAGACAAAGGGAAATACACCACCAGCAATGATACTCCAACTTATTAGCTCACCACTCCAGACCGAGATAACAACGCAAAAGACAGAAGCTATAATCGGTGACGCCCAATGTTCAGGAGAACAATTTAAAGGCAGTGGGCATGGCCCAGCTTCCAATCCGATCACCGGGTAAATTAACCCCGGACCAGCTAGATAAAGTCTAGCCGACGCCACTGAGCACATAGTGGACAAAAGCGGAATTACCGCTGTCTGTCGGACGACCTGGTCTGAACAGCGTCCGACATGACACCTGTCAAGCAAGATGTGGAAGGCTAAGCCTATCCTTCTCCTCATCATCATCTTTCTGGTAATTTGTCCACACCCACAAATAGTGACTTGTTGCTGTCATCAGCACCATCATCATTATCCTAATCTACTGGTTTCCATTCTCTTTCCCTTCTCACTCTTTTTTGTCATCGTTTAATCTTTTGTATCCTCAAGAATGCATCCAGTCATCCATCCGTATGTGGGAAATCTGAGCACCCATATGTCCAAATTCACCACAATTCAAAACCACCTGGAATTTATTGCTTTTTGCTAAAAAAAAGCAATCATCTGTCTAAGTCTCAATGGAAGATACATAGCAGCCATTATTTTATGAACAAAGCTAATTATTATGCATTGAGTATCAAATTTTAAATATATCTCATGACTCACAGTATTGGCTCCCTGTGTCAGGGTAGGGTAAAGTTCTTGGAATTTATAAAAGCCAAAATTATATGAATTCCATAATTAAATTTTCTCCTTTAAAATGCACAATTTTTGTAAATTGGCATATTACTATGATAAATTGTGTTCCTTGCTTGGTCAAACTTTTGCACAGCATATAGTTGATTATCTCACATGAAACCAGGAGAACCTTCTCCCCTTTCTGCAGAGTCATCACTTCCATTCTAATTCTTGGAATTCTGTAATGCAATTTTATTTAATAAAATGTATACATTTTGTTTGAATTGTGAATAATTTCTTGGGGGCCCTGTCCCCCACGTGTGCCAGGACGACAGCTACAACAAATAACCAAGTTAGTAGCAGCAATTATAGTATATGTAAAATGATGGATCAGATGTTTTATTAACACCATCACACCATCTAAACAGACTGCACTGTGTCCTTTCTCTGACAGATACCCTGAGACCAATCCCATAGACTTCTGCTAAACCCAAACATGGTACGGGCAAAATGAAGTGCAGAGTGATAGAAAAAATTATCACGGATAACAATGTGATTATCACTAGCAGCAGCTCCAACACCACCAATAGTGCTGGAAGCAACATCTCAGAAGTAGTAGTACCTAATGCAAGTCACATTTGGCCTCATTTACAATCTCTAGCCAGTGCATTAGCAAGGAGTAAGTGGAGAGTGTAATGGAGTATATGTCCCGTTGGTCATCTCAATCACTGCTAGATAATGTAGTCTCTCTCTAGTCTGTTGTAACTCTATACTAATCGGTCTCCCTCTTACTAAACTCTCCTCTCTCCAATCAGTCTTGAATGCTGCAGCCAGGATCACATTCCTCACCAACCACTACACAGATGCCTCTACCCTGTGCCAGTCATTGCACTAGTTACCCATGCACTCCAGAGTTCAATATAAACTTATCACTCTCACTCACAAAGCGCTCCATGGTTCAGAACCACCATACATCTCCTCCCTTATCTAGTCTACCACCCTTCTTGTGACCTCCGTTCTGCTAATGACCTTATATTAACATCCTCAAAAATCCGAACCTCCCACTCTCGTCGCCAAGACTTCTCGCATGCTGCACCAATTCTTTGGAATGCACCACCCAGGAAAATTTGATTAATCGCAATACCCAGTTTTAAGTGTGCCCTAAAAATGCATTTCTTCAAACAGGAATACCATCTCAACATATTCATCTAACTGTCCCTGTGTTGTCCATTCAAATTTTTCTTCAAAACCAGGACCCTCATATCATTTTTTCTCACACCCTTTATGCATTTAGTAGCCCTCTGTGCCTGTACTTTTTCACATACCGGTTTGTTACCATTTCATGCAGCATTGCATGAGCACCCTATTTATTACATTGATGGCTGGACTATACAATGAAAGCAATTGTTAACATCCACCTTTCGTGTCACCCCTGTTTCCTCATAGATTGCAAGCTTGTGAGCAGGGCCTCATTCTTCTTGGTATCTGTTGATTTATGTGATTATTGTTGTTCTGTAATATCTTTTATTGTCTGTACAAGTCCCCTCTGAAAAGTAAAGTGCTGCAGAATAAAGTAAAATTATTATTATCTGTCAGCGACACCATCAGTTAGTGTTCTACTCTGTTAACTTCCTCTGCCACCACAATATGTATTGTTGTACAGAGTGGAATAGTGTTTCTATTCTACCTCAAAGTACCCTAACCTACAGCACCCTGGGGGTTAAGGAGCATACTAAACTAGAAAACAGTTTGCCTTTGTTCTTGGAAAACATGGTGCCAGTGGATATGGACAACATGATTCTAATGTCAAACTGTGTTATAGGCTCTATTAGCCTAGGTGGTAAAGATGCTGTCCATGGTAGTTGCACTCTGAACCATGACAATCTTCGGAATGGGATCAGGAATTATGGTTACAGGTCGTGTCGGCCATTTCGTGTAGAGAGACACATGTCAGCTGAATCATGGATGAAGATGATTATTCTGTGTTGGACAAAATCTGGGATCCAGACAGGGAATTGATCATTAGCGAAGGAGGTTGTTGTTATTGGCGAAACATAGTGCTTGCGACATGTGTCAAAAAGATCCTATGGGGACAAATCAGTTTTTCCTGCAATCAGCTCTGAAGCAGGTAATGTCGCACATGCTAGTAGGTGGAGGAAGCTCTGCAGCACATGAAAAGTCAGTGAGATATATGTGTGGACGTCTCGTGTGTTCTTTTGCAAGCTTCTTTCAAATGTTGCCACTGGAAGATTCCATGGAACATTATGCCTCAATTTCCCACTAGCTTTTTACTACCACTTTGGATGGTAAAAAAGCCAGACAGTCAGATAGGTGGAAATGAAGTCTAACATTTCCGAAAATGTAATATTAACATCAATGATGCACAGTAAGTATGGATTTCTTCAAACATTCCAACTATTTTGTCTCATATATCAAATAAATGATTCAATATGGAAAGGTGTCTCAATGACATATATTTTGTCTCCGCTATGCCTTCCACATTGGCAGTCCACAGTCATCAGAATTTACAGTATAAAAATTATTATGTGAACAATGTCTTAAAAGAAAAAGTCTCAAATTATACTTTTAACGATTCATTTTTTATGTCTAATTTCTTATGTCTTTGAAATTAATTAATATGTTTGAGTGCTATTATGTCTAGTAAAATAAATGAATTGTAGAATTCTCCTTGTTATGCATGTCCTATCCTTTTATACTCAATTACCTACTATTCATTTGGAAATATGAAGAGAAAGAAAAAGGTTTGTGGGATAAATACTGTGGATAGATATTGTAGAAAGATAAAACAAATGTAGTCTCATAGTCCAGCATTATATAGAAAATTACTGTCAAGTACCAGACAATGTTTTCCATAATTTACTTTAAACTAAAATTTGCTTGAAAATCTGAATTAATTGATTGGGACATCAAAGCTGATAAAAGATTGGTGATTCATACCTTTTTTTTACTATAAGCTCTACCCTGTAGTGACAATTTTAATAATAAATCAATAGTGCTACATAAACTCGGTTTACGGTATAATAGCACATGCTAACACTCTTGTCTCTGGAGGCCTTGAAGTTAAATTGAATAAAGCTTGACTGATGAAAAGCACAAAATGCAAAAAGGAATAAGCCAACACTTGGTGTAAATCATTTAGTATGACATCCTGCACTGCACAGTAATATTCATAATGAAAAAAAAGTGCTGCGAACACAATTTTAAAGTAAAATATACTAAATTTTAGAAAATATTGTATATAACAGACTTAAACAGCAATGCATTAAACCAATCTAATTTAAAGCAACTATATAATTAAACCAAATTAATTCCAAAAAATATTGTTACATCTTTATGAGTGAACTTTTTTATTATTCCAAAGACATACTGATAGGGAATTTAGATTGTGAGCTCCATTGGAGACAGCGATGATAATGTCTGTAAAGTGCTACGGAATGTTAGCACTGTATAAAAATAAACATTATTATTTTTATTATTGCTTTTATTTATGTTTTATTTTTGCTGAACTCAAACACTCTATGATTTGGAAATTCAATTTTGTAATGCCAAAGTCTCTTTTTGATTGGTGCATATTGGGACAGACAATCTTCTGGAATCACCTATTCTGGAGATCAAAGAAAGATTGTAGTCTTTGTGTTTTATAAAATGCAAAACAGAAACTGGGAATGAAAGAAAGCACAAAAGGGTCTTAACCAGTAAAACCTTGTATGGTTGCTACAGAGCAACATGTAACTGGTATGAACTATATATCAGCTGCTGCAAGGACATCGGTTACTGAGCGGACCAAACAGTACGGAAAAATCAGGAAGGAGATGCCACTCATGCGCTGCTGAAGATATATCCACAATGGTTTCTGGTCCAGGTTTCTGTTATGATTAAGAGGTCTTCTTCTGCGACCTCGAAGCACATTGACCCTGTAAACCTGTATAATAAATGTTCTAACTTTTATCTGTTGGAAGCCAATGTTGATTCATCTTCAGCAGCGCATGGGTGACATCTGCTTCCTGATTTTTCCTTACTATTTTATAAAATAAGAACTTTAAAGACAAAAATAAGCTTAATACTTCATTCAAACATCCGTGAAACAGAATCTGAGTGCAGACTGTGATGTACAGCCTGGCATCAGATCTTCTGACCTGAATTTGATAGCCTTAACCTGACATATATGAGGTTGATGAGTTTGGGTGGGGAGACTCATGCAGGCTCAGACTGGCCCACAGGGGAACAGGGGAATTCCCCGGTGGGCCCCTGTGCAGATCTAGGCCCCCAACTTTACTGTATGGGCAGTACTTGTCATAATTCACTTGATTCTCTATGTACAGGGAAAAACAGCATCTCATTCATTAAGCAAACAACCCAGTTTATTATATAGAGAGTACAGATCATTGTAAAAAACATGAATTGGTCAATAAGTACATGGAAAAAACAGCAGAAAAGCTTAGAATTCCTAAGGGAATAATGCATAACTAGATGCCTGTCATATGATATTCCTGCTGCCACACTTCACCTTAGATGAATTGCAGATAAGAACAGTATAATTGTATAATATAGAAGGGATTTGAACTTGTCCTGAAAAGATTTTTTATTGTACATGGCAGCAACAAATTCTGGAGGAACGCAAGTAACACTGGCAGCTTTGATGAATTTAAGAGTACAAGTTACTGTAAAATCATGAAACAGTCAGTGAGTGCATGGAAAAAAGCAACCACAAGGCTTTGAAATGATAAGGCAATAAGCCTGTCATACACTATACCTACTACCACACATCACCGTAGACGAATTGTAGATAATAGCGGTATTATTACAACAGAATAGAATTAATTAGATTTAGCCCTGAAAAAAGGGATTAGTTTACTGTCAATGTGTGAAGGAAAAACCAGCTCACCTATAGCAGCTGTGGCAGCACGGAACCTGTGTAGTCTCATGTGCAATCAATGAAAGAAAAAAATTTGCTCCAGCTTCCAAAAAGATCCAAAATGTATTAAGTTATTTGTATAAAAAAGTCATGAGGAAATAGTTCATGTGAACAGGGTAGCAGCTACGTGTTTCAAACACAAAATTTGTCCTTTCTCAAAGCTACATATCACAAGCAACTTGGATAATTTACATAACAACTCAACCAATAAAAATCAGCACTAGAAAACACATGACCAAACACAACATTAAAAACAATGTTCATCATAATTTTGTTTGAAGATGTAATTGCAAGACTAATAAAAATAAAAAAACAATAGATGCACACTAATAATGATGCATAATTTATTTGCAAGCATTGAGCCCTGTAGGAAAGAAAGTTCCAAAACTGAGCATCCAATAAGCCTCTCGTCTTAGAAGTGACCTCTTGATGTCTCCACCTCTGGGTAATATCGTGTGTACCCAGAGGTGGAGTACACCCCTGTGTACTGCTCCGGCGTTGCTTCCGGCCGGGGCACGCTAGGAATTGGCGGTTCCTGCCCTTCCAGATACCCAGCGTTGAGCCACTGATCTGGGGATAGCTGGCCTTGGCACCCCCCCAGCTGCACGGTGCAGCCCAACACGTCAATCAACAAGTGACTTGGACATCCACCGACCCCCGCAACTATCTTCACCTTCACAATTAGTAAGTGTATATGTACCAACAGGCACTTTAACACTGTCAGCTTCTAGCGGATAGTCTGCTATTCCACTTAAATCAGTGTTATATGTGTGTTGGGCACAGTCTGTTTATTGAACCTATTACATTAATGCGAACGCAGGTGGGTTATTGTTACGCTTGTTGGGCATAGGCTTCTCATAGTACCTACGATATTAACTAGAGCGCAGGTGTGTTATCGGTAAATTTTATTACATTTATTTTAGAAAGGGTATAGCACAGACCCTGCCACCCCACCAGCAGCTTCATTTCCTTACTTCTCCCCGCCCTGTTTTCTTATTGCCCGAGAAGTGCAGCGCCAGTGTTCACTATTTTTATCTTTTATTTTTAAATTACGTGTGGTACATCCCACATGACTAAATTACAACTAGTGCAACTAATGAAATAAACAACGTTTTTTTAATTACAATTGATATATTGATGTATTTTGCATTCTTTAGAATTGTGGCTGTCAAAAAACGTATGTGTTTTAGTGGAATGTGCCCAGGTTCTACATTTGGAAATACAACAATTGAAGAAACCTGGATGATGTAACCAGTCGTGATGTTTGTGTGTAGAATTTAAAAAACTAGGAGAAATAATATTGTCCATGGTGAGGGCTTTTTTGGCAACTATGTGGCAGCCAGAAGATAATGTCGACTTCATGTAAAATGGGAATACACTTATGAATAATTGATTTTATTGTATCAAATTGGGGTTATATTGTATATATAAAACCGGTTTTCCAATGGACATCTTTTTAGTGGATGTTTTAGATGTGACCAATTCACACTGTTTTTTCTTTTGTACGATTTTATTGGCTCTATCTAGAGTCCATTTTGGATAGCCCTGCTTTCTTAATGTGTCACAACAAGTTGCAATTTCATTGTCAAGAAGATCAGGATCATCACAATTCCTCTTAGTCCATGTCAATTCACCTACTGGAATTGCTCGGATAGTATGGTGAGGGTGGCTACTGGTCTCATGCCAAATGCTATTGCCTGACATGAGTTTGGATTAGGTAGAAGTAATAATTGATGACCCTACAATACCTTTTAATGACAAATCCAAAAAAATGATATATTAAAAGGATCAAAATTGTAAGTGAACCTTAAATTAATTTGGTTTGAATTCAAATAAGCTACAAAATCAGGTATGACAGATACATCGCCTGTCCAAATGAGGAGGGTATCGTCGATGTATCTATCTTACCAAAAAACGTAAGACAAAAAAGGATTGTCAACAGAATAATTTTTTTTTCCTAACAATAAGACATAACTAAATAAGCAAAAAAAGGTGAATCCTTACCACCCATTGATACTACTCTGCAATGGAGATAATAGTTCTGATCAAACAAAAATAGTTATGGTTCATTAAAAAATGCAGCACTTGAATAATAAATTGACATAGATCAGGAGTGTAGTTGCTGTACTTTTTAAGATGAAATTCAATAGCTATAATAGATAAATCTTGAGGTATCTATGTATATAATGCATTTACATCACAACAGAATCAACAAAATTCATCCCACCATTCAATGTTGAAAATCTATTCTAGAACATCTTTTGTGTCCTGGTACACGAACAACCAGAGGCTGTAATAAAAAGTCCAACCACTGGCGGAGATGTTCAGTGACCGAACCAATGCCAGATATGATGAGGTGCACAAGGGGTGGCAAAACCTTTTTATGTATTTTTGGCAATGCATGTATAATGGGTAATACAGAGTAATCCACTTTGAGAAAGTCAGATTGAGGTTTGGTTAAAACCCCAATGCAAAGCCTTCATCAATCACTCTGAAGATTTCTATCTGAAACTGGCATGTAGGGTCACAAGTTAGATTCATATAAGTTGTGTTGTCCTGCAATAAAAGATTTATTTGATTGCAATAGGTGACTGTATCCATAATTACAACCAGTCCACCCTTATCAGCCATTTTGACCAATATTTGAGACATGTCCTTAATTTCTTGAATCATTTTGTATTGAGCAGAATTTAAGTTGGCATTCTGACAGCTCCGACCTATTGTTTAGGAAATGTTGCCGTGTGTCAGAAAGACAATATAAAAAATACTAATTTTCCATAGGTTAAATATATAGAGTATCTTTATCAAGCAGTTGTGCGACTGGCGCAAATCCTGGAGAGATACGCAAATGTCACAATTTACCAGTGCCAGCAATTTTCCATACTCTGCTGTTGCCATTTGTCAGAAAGGAAATTTAAAAAAGCTAATTTTCTATTGATTAAATGCATAGCATATTTTTATCTGTTAGTTGTACGACTTCTGCAAAGCCTGCAGTGATACACAAACATCACATCTTACCAGTGCAAAAAAATTTCCTAACTCTGCTGTTGCCATGTGTCAGAAAGGTGATATAAAAAAATTACTAATTTTATATTGGTCAAATAAATAGCATATCATCATCTCGAAGTTGTGCGTCTGTCACAAAACATACAGATATACGCAAGCATCACAATTTACCAGTGGCAATAATTTTCCTTACTCTTTTGTTCCTGTGTGTCAGAAAGGCCATATAAAAAATGTTAATTTTAAATTGGGTAAATAAGTAGCATATCTTTATCTATCAGTTGTGTAACTGGTGCAAAGCCTGCAGAGAAGCACAAGTCACTATTTACCAGTAATATTCCTTACTTTGCTGTTGCCATGTAAGGCAAAATAAAAAAATACTACATTTTCTCTTGGCAAAATAAATAGCATATCTTTATCTAGCAATTGTGTGACTCGCGAAAAAGCCTGCAAAGATATATAAACGTCACAATTTACCAGTGCTAATAATTTTCCTTACTCTCCTGTTGCCATTAGATTGTGGAACTTTTTGTATTATCTGTTGTGGATAATTTTGGAAGGGTTTTAATACTGACCACCTAGTAATCTGTCCTATCCTTTCCTATTTAGCTAGAGTGGCCTCTTTTGCTAAATCCTGTTTTCTACCTGCGTGTGTCTATTCATCTCCTACTCACAGTCATTATTCGTGGGGGGCTGCCTATCCTTTGGGGGTCTGCTCTGAGGCAAGATAGCATTCCTATTTCCATCTATAGGGGTATTTAGTCCTCCGGCTGTGTCGAGGTGTCTAGGGTTTGTTAGGCACACCCCACGGCTACTTCTAGTTGCGGTGTTAGTTCAGGATTTGCGGTCAGTACAGGTTCCACCGACTCCAGAGAAAGTTTTCATGTGGCTCCAAGGTCACCAGATCATAACAGTACAACTGGCCCATAATGAGTTAAATGCATCTCAGAAGAAGGGAAGAAAGGTGTTGAGCCATTTTTTTTTCTGCAGTCTGTTCTGTCTTTTCTTCCCTCTTTATTTATGGGTGGCTGAGGAGTCTTGTGCCAGCATGGATGTTCAGGAATTAGCTTCTCGTGTAGACCAGCTTGCTGCTAGGGTACAGGGTATTTCTGATTATATTGTTCAGACTCCTGCTTTAGAGCCGAAGATTCCTATCCCTGATCTGTTTTTTGGTGATAGGTCCAAATTTTGGGGTTTTAAAAACAATTGTAAACTGTTTTTTGCTCTGAGACCGCGATCCTCCGGTGATTCCATTCAGCAGGTTAAAATTGTCATCTCTGTTATGACCTGGTGGTTAAGAGGCCACACTGATATGACCTGGTGGCTAAAACGCAACATGGAACGAGCTCTGAGAAGGTGGTATCTCTACTGACCGCAGTCCCCAATCCTAACAACAACACTAGTAATAGCCGTGGGATGTTCCTGACTCCCCCTAGACACCTCTTCACAGCCTAAGAACTAACTACCCCTAAAGAAGGAAATAGAAAGCTATCTTGCCTCAGAGAAAACCCCAAAAGGAAAGACAGCCCCCCACAAATATTGACCGTGAGTGGAGAGGGAAATGACGTACACAGAAATGAAATCAGATTTCAGCAAAGGAGGCCAATACTAAACTTGATAGACAGAGAGAAAAGGATACTGTGTGGTCAGTATTAAAAACTACAAAATCCATGCAGAGTTTACAAAAATGAACTCCACACCGACTCACGGTGTGGAGGGGCCAATCTGCTTTCCCAGAGCTTCCAGCTAGCCTGAATATTACATAATGACAAGCTGGACAAAAAGAGACATATTTGCAGAGCAATAGAGTCCAAGCAAATGGACAAACAAGAACTAGCAAAAACTTATCTTTTGCTGACAAGGACAGGCCATATGAGAAATCCAAGGAGAGAACCAAATCCAACCAAGAACATTGACAGCTGGCATGAACTAAAGCCCAGAGCAGGTTTAAATAACAAACCCAGGCAAGGCGATTAGTGAAGGCAGCTGCTACAGCTACCTAAAGGAGCAGCCGTTCCACTCGAAACCACCAGAGGGAGCCCAAGGGCAGAACTCACAAAAATACCGTTAGCAACCACAGGAGGAAGCTCCAGAACGGAATTCACAACAGTACCCCCCCCTTGAGGAGGGGTCACCGAACCCTCACCAGAGCTCCCAGGCCGATCAGGATGAGCCAAATGGAAAGCACGAACCAAATCGGCAGCATGTACATCGGAGGCAACAACCCAAGAATTATCCTCCTGGCCATAACCCTTCCACTTGACCAGATACTGAAGCTTCCACCTCGAAAAATGAGAATCCAAAATCTTCTCCACCACATATTCTAATTCCCCCTCAACCAACACCGGAGCAGGAGGATCAACGGAGGGAACCATAGGTACCACATATCTCCGCAACAAGGATCTATGGAACACATTATGAATGGAAAAAGAAGCTGGAAGGGCCAAACGAAAAGACACCGGATTGATAATTTCAGAAATCTTATAAGGTCCAATAAAGCGAGGCATGAACTTAGGGGACGAAACCTTCATAAGAACATGACGAGAAGACAACCAGACCAAATCCCCAACACGAAGCCGGGGACCAACACACCGACGACGGTTAGCAAAACGTTGAGCCTTTTCCTGAGACAACGTCAAATTGTCCACCACATGAGTCCAAATTTGCTGCAACCTGTCCACCACAGAATCCACACCAGGACAGTCAGAAGGCTCAAGCTGCCCCGAAGAAAAACGAGGATGAAAACCAAAGTTACAAAAGAAAGGCGAAACCAAGGTAGCCGAACTAGCCCGATTATTAAGGGCAAACTCGGCCAACGGCAAAAAGGTCACCCAATCATCCTGATCAGCAGACACGAAGCATCTCAAATAGGTTTCCAAGGTCTGATTGGTTCGCTCAGTTTGGCCATTTGTCTGAGGATGGAATGCTGAAGAAAAAGACAAATCAATGCCCATTCTAGCACAAAAGGACCACCAAAACCTAGAAACGAAGTGGGAACCTCTGTCAGACACAATATTCTCCGGAATACCATGCAAACGAACCACATGCTGAAAAAATAATGGAACCAAAGCAGAGGAGGAAGGCAACTTAGGCAAAGGTACCAAATGGACCATCTTAGAAAACCGGTCACAAACCACCCAGATGACAGACATCTTCTGAGAAACAGGAAGATCAGAAATAAAATCCATGGAAATATGCATCCAGGGCCTCTCAGGAATAGGCAAAGGCAAAAGCAACCCACTGGCATGGGAACAGCAAGGCTTAGCCCAAGCACAGGTCCCACAGGACTGCACAAACGAACGCACATCCCGCGACAAGGAAGACCACCAAAAGGACCTAGCCACCAAATCTCTGGTACCGAAAATCCCAGGGTGACCAGCCAACACCGAACAATGAACCTCAGAAATTACCCTGCTAGTCCATCTATCAGGAACAAACAGTTTCCTCACTGGACAGCGGTCAGGTTTATCAGCCTGAAACTCCTGAAGTACCCGCCGCAAATCAGGGGAGATGGCAGAAAGAATCACCCCCTCCTTAAGGATCCCAGCCGGCTCAAGAACTCCCGGAGAATCAGGCAAAAAACTCCTAGAAAGGGCATCAGCCTTCACATTCTTAGATCCTGGAATATACGAGACCACAAAATCAAAACGTGAGAAAAACAGAGACCACAGAGCATGTCTAGGATTCAACCGCTTAGCAGACTCGAGGTAAATCAGATTCTTATGATCAGTCAAGACCACCACGCGATGCTTGGCTCCCTCAAGCCAATGTCACCACTCCTCAAATGCCCACTTCATAGCCAACAACTCCCGATTGCCGACATCATAATTACGCTCAGCAGGCGAAAACTTTCTGGAGAAGAAAGCACATGGTTTCATCAACGAGCCATCAGAATTTCTCTGAGAAAAAACGGCCCCTGCCCCAATCTCAGAAGCATCAACCTCAACCTGAAAAGGGAGAGAAACATCTGGCTGACGCAACACAGGGGCAGAAGTAAAACGACGTTTAAGCTCCTGAAAGGCCTCAACAGCCGCAGAGGACCAATTCATCACATCAGCGCCCTTCCTCGTCAAATCGGTCAGAGGCTTCACTACACTAGAAAAGTTAGCAATAAAGCGGCGATAAAAATTGGCAAAGCCCAAAAATTTCTGAAGGCTCTTTACAGATGTAGGTTGAGTCCAATCATGAATGGCCTGGACTTTAACAGGGTCCATTTCAATAGCCGAGGGAGAAAAAATGAAACCCAAAAAAGAAACCTTCTGAACTCCAAAGAGGCACTTAGACCCCTTCACAAACAATGTATTAGCACGAAGGACCTGAAATACCATCCTAACCTGCTTCACATGAGACTTCCAATCATCGGAGAAAACCAAAATATCATCCAAATACACAATCATGAATTTATCCAGATAATTTCGGAAAATATCATGCATAAAGGACTGAAATACCGATGGAGCATTAGAGAGCCCGAATGGCATCACAAGATATTCAAAATGGCCTTCGGGCGTATTAAATGCTGTTTTCCATTCATCACCTTGTTTAATACGCACGAGATTACACGCCCCTCGAAGGTCGATTTTAGTAAACCAACTGGCACCCTTAATCCGAGCAAACAAATCAGAAAGTAAAGGTAAAGGTGTTGTGAATTTACCTTTTGGCTCCCTCTAGTGGCTAGTAGTGTTTTTACTCTGGGTATGTCTATCATCCCTTGTATGCTCACCTGGGTCGTTAGGTCAGGGGTGTTGCTATATTAGCTCCCTGGACCTTCAGTTCAATGCCTGGCAACGTTGATATCAGAGCTAATCTGTAGTGCTCTTGTCTACTGATCCTGGTTCCTGCTTGATTAAGCTAAGTCTGCTTTCTTGCTTTTTGCTATTGTTTTGTTTGCATTTTTGTCCAGCTTGTACATAATCTGTATCCTATCCTTGCTGGAAGCTCTAGGGAGGCTGGAGTTCTCCCCCCGGGCCGTTAGACGGTTCGGGGGTTCTTGAATCTCCAGTGTGGATTTTTGTAGGGTTTTTGTTGACCATATAAGTTATCTTACTACATTCTGCTATTAGTGAGTGGGCCTCTCTTTGCTAAACCTAGTTCATCTCTGTGTTTGTCATTTCCTCTTACCTCACCGTTATTATTTGTGGGGGGCTTGTATCCAACTTTTGGGGTCTATTCTCTGGAGGCAAGAGAGGTCTTTGTTTTCCTCTTCTAGGGGTAGTTAGTCCTCCGGCTGGCGCGAGACATCTAGCGACCAACGTAGGCATGTTCCCCGGCTACTTCTAGTGTTGGCGTTAGGAGTAGATATATGGTCAACCCAGTTACCACTGCCCTATGAGCTGGATTTTTGTACTTCGCAGACTTGCTGATATCTCTGAGACCCTCGCCATTGGGGTCATAACAGTTTGCCAGGCCAGTATTAAATGTTAAATGCATTGCAGAAGCGGGATTATAAGAAAGAAAGTTCTGAGTTTTTTTTTTTCTCTCTCTCATTTTTTTTTTCTTTTCCCCTTTACCTCTGAGTGGCTTGTGATTGCTGCAGACATGAATGTCCAGACCTTGATTACAAGTGTGGACCAGCTTGCTGCTCGTGTGCAGGGCATACAAGATTATGTTACCAGAAATCCTATGTCAGAACCTAAGATACCGATTCCTGAACTGTTTTCCGGAGACCGATTTAAGTTTAGAAATTTCAGGAATAATTGTAAATTGTTTTTGTCCCTGAGACCCTGTTCCTCTGGAGACTACGCTCAGCAAGTGAAAATTGTTATTTCTTTTTTACGGGGCGACCCTCAGGATTGGGCTTTCTCACTGGCGCCAGGAGATCCGGCATTGGCTGATATTGATGCGTTTTTTCTGGCGCTCGGTTTGCTTTATGAGGAACCCAATCTTGAGATTCAGGCAGAAAAGGCCTTGCTGGCTATGTCTCAGGGCCAGGACGAGGCTGAAGTGTATTGCCAAAAATTTCGGAAATGGTCCGTGCTGACCCAGTGGAACGAGTGTGCATTGGCTGCAAATTTTAGAAATGGTCTTTCTGAAGCCATTAAGAATGTGATGGTGGGTTTTCCCATTCCCACAGGTCTGAATGATTCTATGGCCCTGGCTATTCAAATCGACCGGCGGTTGCGGGAGCGCAAAACCGCAAATTCCCTCATGGTGTTGTCTGAACAGGCACCTGAATTAATGCAATGTGATAGAATCCTGACTAGAAATGAGCGGAAAATTCATAGACGCCAGAATGGCTTGTGTTACTACTGTGGTGATTCTACACATGTTATCTCAGCATGCTCTAAACGTCTTACTAAGGTTGTTAGTCCGGTCGTCATTGGTAATTTGCAACCTAAATTTATTCTATCTGTAACTTTGATTTGCTCACTGTCATCGTATCCTGTCATGGCGTTTGTGGACTCAGGTGCGGCCCTGAGCCTTATGGATCTGTCATTTGCCAAGCGCTGCGGATTTGTTCTTGAGCCATTGGAAAATCCTATTCCTCTTAGGGGTATTGATTCTACGCCATTGGCAAAAAATAAACCGCAGTTTTGGACACAGGTTACCATGTGCATGACTCCCGAACATCGGGAGGTAATACGTTTTCTTGTTCTGCATAAAATGCATGATTTGGTTGTTTTGGGTTTGCCATGGTTACAGACCCATAATCCAGTCTTGGACTGGAAGGCTATGTCAGTGTCAAGTTGGGGCTGCCATGGAATTCATGGAGATTCCCTGCCCTTGTCTATTGCTTCTTCTACGCCTTCGGAAGTTCCGGCGTATTTGTCTGATTATCAGGATGTCTTCAGCGAGTCTAAGTCCAGTGCACTGCCTCCTCATAGGGAATGTGACTGTGCAATAGATTTGATCCCTGGCAGTAAGTTTCCTAAGGGGAGACTGTTTAATCTGTCGGTACCTGAACATACCGCGATGCGTTCATATATCAAGGAGTCTCTTGAGAAGGGGCATATCCGTCCTTCTTCTTCCCCTCTTGGTGCGGGATTCTTTTTTGTGGCCAAAAAGGACGGATCTTTGAGGCCTTGTATTGACTATCGGCTTTTAAATAAGATCACTGTCAAATTTCAGTATCCTTTGCCGTTGTTGTCAGATTTGTTTGCCCGGATTAAAGGTGCCAAGTGGTTCACCAAGATAGACCTTCGTGGTGCGTACAACCTTATGCGCATTAGGCAGGGCGATGAATGGAAAACCGCATTCAATACGCCCGAAGGTCATTTTGAGTACTTGGTGATGCCATTTGGGCTCTCTAATGCACCTTCAGTTTTTCAGTCCTTCATGCATGACATTTTCCGGAAGTATCTGGATAAATTTTTGATTGTTTATCTGGATGATATTCTGGTTTCTTCTGATGATTGGGACTCGCATGTGGAGCAGGTCAGGATGGTTTTTGAGATTTTGCGTGAAAATTCTTTGTTTGTAAAAGGCTCAAAGTGTCTCTTTGGTGTACAGAAGGTTCCCTTTTTGGGGTTCATTTTTTCCCCTTCTGCTGTGGAGATGGATCCAGTCAAGGTCCGAGCTATTCATGATTGGACTCAACCCTCGTCAGTTAAGAGTCTTCAGAAGTTCTTGGGTTTTGCTAACTTCTACCGTCGTTTTATCGCAAATTTCTCTAGCGTTGTTAAACCGCTGACGGATATGACCAAGAAAGGCTCTGATGTAGCTAACTGGGCTCCTGCTGCCGTGGAGGCTTTCCAGGAGTTGAAACGCCGGTTTACTTCGGCGCCTGTTTTGTGCCAGCCTGATGTCTCACTTCCCTTTCAGGTTGAGGTGGATGCTTCGGAGATTGGGGCAGGGGCCGTTTTGTCGCAGAGAGGCCCTGGTTGCTCTACTATGAGACCTTGTGCCTTTTTCTCTAGGAAGTTTTCGCCGGCAGAGCGAAATTATGATGTGGGCAATCGGGAGTTATTGGCCATGAAGTGGGCATTTGAGGAGTGGCGTCATTGGCTCGAGGGTGCTAAGCATCGGGTGGTGGTCTTGACTGATCACAAAAATTTGATGTATCTCGAGTCTGCTAAACGCCTGAATCCTAGACAGGCCCGCTGGTCATTGTTTTTCTCCCGTTTTGACTTTGTGGTCTCGTATTTACCAGGTTCTAAGAATGTGAAGGCCGATGCTCTGTCTAGGAGCTTTGTGCCTGATGCTCCTGGAGTCGCTGAACCTGAGGGTATTCTTAAGGAAGGAGTTATCTTGTCAGCGATTTCTCCAGATCTGCGACGTGTGTTGCAGAGATTTCAGGCTGGTAGGCCTGACTCTTGTCCACCTGACAGATTGTTTGTGCCTGCTAAATGGACCAGCAGAGTCATTTCCGAGGTTCATTCCTCAGTGTTGGCAGGGCACCCGGGAATTTTTGGCACCAGAGATCTGGTGGCCAGGTCCTTTTGGTGGCCTTCCTTGTCAAGGGATGTGCGGTCATTTGTGCAGTCCTGCGGTACTTGTGCTCGAGCTAAGCCTTGCTGTTCTCGTGCCAGTGGGTTGCTCTTGCCCTTGCCTGTCCCGAAGAGACCTTGGACACACATCTCTATGGATTTCATTTCGGATCTCCCGGTGTCTAAAGGCATGTCTGTCATCTGGGTGATATGTGATCGTTTCTCCAAGATGGTCCATCTGGTTCCTTTGCCTAAGCTGCCTTCCTCTGCTGATCTGGTTCCTGTGTTCTTCCAGAACGTGGTTCGTTTGCACGGCATTCCTGAGAATATTGTGTTGGACAGAGGATCCCAGTTTGTTTCCAGGTTCTGGCGATCCTTTTGTGGTAGGATGGGCATTGATTTGTCGTTTTCGTCCGCTTTTCATCCACAGACTAACGGACAAACGGAACGAACTAATCAGACTCTGGAGGCGTATTTGAGGTGTTTTGTCTCTTCTGATCAGGATGATTGGGTGACCTTCTTGCCGTTGGCTGAATTTGCCCTTAATAATCGGGCTAGTTCTGCCACCTTGGTTTCGCCATTTTTCTGCAACTCCGGTTTCCATCCTCGTTTTTCCTCAGGACATGTGGAGCCTTCTGACTGTCCTGGAGTGGATTCTGTGGTGGATAGGTTGCAGCGGATCTGGAATCATGTGGTGGACAACTTGAAGTTGTCACAGGAGAAGGCTCAGCGTTTTGCCAATCGCCGCCGCGGTGTGGGTCCCCGACTTCGTGTTGGGGATTTGGTATGGCTGTCTTCTCGATTTGTTCCTATGAAGGTCTCCTCTCCCAAATTTAAGCCTCGATTCATTGGTCCTTACAAGATATTGGAGATCCTTAATCCTGTATCCTTTCGCCTGGATCTTCCGGTGTCGTTTGCCATTCACAACGTATTTCATAGGTCCTTGTTGCGGCGGTACGTTGTGCCTGTGGTTCCTTCTGCTGAGCCTCCTGCTCCGGTGTTGGTTGAGGGCGAGTTGGAGTACGTGGTGGAGAAGATCTTAGATTCTCGTCTCTCCAGGCGGAGGCTTCAGTACCTGGTCAAGTGGAAGGGCTATGGTCAGGAGGATAATTCCTGGGTGGTCGCCTCTGATGTGCATGCGGCCGATTTAGTTCGCGCCTTTCACGCCGCTCATCCTGATCGCCCTGGTGGTCTTGGTGAGGGTTCGGTGACCCCTCACTAAGGGGGGGGTACTGTTGTGAATTTACCTTTTGGCTCCCTCTAGTGGCTACTAGTGTCTTTACTCTGGGTATGTCTATCATCCCTTGTATACTCACCTGGGTCGTTAGGTCAGGGGTGTTGCTATATTAGCTCCCTGGACCTTCAGTTCAATGCCTGGCAACGTTGATATCAGAGCTAATCTGTAGTGCTCTTGTCTACTGATCCTGGTTCCTGCTTGATTAAGCTAAGTCTGCTTTCTTGCTTTTTGCTATTGTTTTGTTTGCATTTTTGTCCAGCTTGTACATAATCTGTATCCTATCCTTGCTGGAAGCTCTAGGGAGGCTGGAGTTCTCCCCCCGGGCCGTTAGACGGTTCGGGGGTTCTTGAATCTCCAGTGTGGATTTTTGTAGGGTTTTTGTTGACCATATAAGTTATCTTACTACATTCTGCTATTAGTGAGTGGGCCTCTCTTTGCTAAACCTAGTTCATCTCTGTGTTTGTCATTTCCTCTTACCTCACCGTTATTATTTGTGGGGGGCTTGTATCCAACTTTTGGGGTCTATTCTCTGGAGGCAAGAGAGGTCTTTGTTTTCCTCTTCTAGGGGTAGTTAGTCCTCCGGCTGGCGCGAGACATCTAGCGACCAACGTAGGCATGTTCCCCGGCTACTTCTAGTGTTGGCGTTAGGAGTAGATATATGGTCAACCCAGTTACCACTGCCCTATGAGCTGGATTTTTGTACTTCGCAGACTTGCTGATATCTCTGAGACCCTCGCCATTGGGGTCATAACATAAAGGGTACTGGAATTTGACAGTGATCTTATTGAGAAGGCGATAATCTATACAGGGTCTCAAGGAGCCATCCTTCTTGGCAACAACAAAAAAATCCCGCTCCCAACGGTGACGAAGACGGGCGAATATGCCCCGTCTCCAAGGACTCCTTTACATAACTCCGCACAGCGGCATGCTCTGGCACAGACAGATTGAAAAGTCGGCCCTTAGGGAACTTACAGCCAGGAATCAAATTAATGGCACAATCGCAGTCCCTATGAGGAGGCAGGGAACTGGACTCATCAAATATATCCTGGAAATCTGACAAAAACTCAGGAACTTCAGAAGAAGGGGACGAGGAAATGGACATCAAATGAATATCACTATGTATCCCCTGACAACCCCAACCAGCTACAGACATAGATCTCCAATCCAACACTGGATTATGTACCTGTAACCATGGAAAACCCAGCACAACAACATCGTGCAAATTATGCAACACCAAAAAGCGAATATTTTCCTGATGTGCTGGAGCCATGTACATGGTTAACTGTGTCCAGTACTGAGGTTTATTCTTGGCCAATGGCGTAGCATCAATCCCCCTTAAGGGATTAGGGCTCTGCAAAGGCTCCAAGGAAAAACCACAGAACTTGGCAAATTCTAAGTCCATTAAGTTCAGGGCAGCGCCAGAATCCACAAATGCCATAACAGAAAAGGACGACAATGAGCAAATCAGGGTAACAGACAAGAGAAATTTAGGCTGTACAGTACTAATGGTAACAGACCCAGGGACCCTCTTAGTATGCTTAGGGCAATCAGAAATAGCATGAGCAGAATCACCACAGTAAAAACACAGGCCATTCTGACGTCTGAATTTCTGCCTTTCTGCTCTCGTCAAAATCCTATCACATTGCATAGGCTCAGGACTCTGCTCAGAGGACACTGCCATATGGTGCACCACCTTGCGCTCGCGCAAGCGCCGATCAATCTGAATGGCCAAAGACATTGACTCATTCAGACCAGCAGGCGTAGGAAACCCCACCATAACATCTTTAAGGGCTTCAGAAAGACCCTTTCTGAAAATCGCTGCCAGGGCATACTCATTCCATTTTGTGAGCACAGACCACTTTCTAAATTTCTGGCAGTATACTTCTGCTGCTTCCTGACCCTGACACAGAGCCAGCAAAGTTTTTTCTGCCTGATCCACAGAATTAGGCTCGTCATACAGCAATCCGAGCGCTTGAAAAAATGCATCAATATTGAGCAATGCAGGATTTCCTGGCTCAAGGGAGAATGCCCAGTCCTGCGGGTCGCCATGCAGCAAAGAAATAATAATCTTCACCTGCTGAATGGGGTCACCAGAGGAACAGGGTCTCAGAGCAAAAAACAATCTGCAATTATTTTTAAAGTTCAAAAATTTAGATCTATCCCCAGAAAATAAATCAGGAATAGGAATTCTAGGCTCTAATACCGGAGTCTGGACAACATAATCTTGGATACTCTGTACCCTTGCAGCGAGTTGATCCACGCGCAAGGACAGACCCTGAACCTCCATATCAGCACCAAAATCCTGAACCACCCAGAGATTAAGGGGAAAAAAATGACAAAACAAGCTACAAAGGAAAAAAAAATGACTCAGAACTTTCTTTTCCCTCTTTTGGGATGAATTTAACACATTGTGGGCCAGCTGTACTGTTATGACCTGGTGGTTAAGAGGCCACACTGATATGACCTGGTGGCTAAAACGCAACATGGAACGAGCTCTGAGAAGGTGGTATCTCTACTGACCGCAGTCCCCAATCCTAACAACAACACTAGTAATAGCCGTGGGATGTTCCTGACTCCCCCTAGACACCTCTTCACAGCCTAAGAACTAACTACCCCTAAAGAAGGAAATAGAAAGCTATCTTGCCTCAGAGAAAACCCCAAAAGGAAAGACAGCCCCCCACAAATATTGACCGTGAGTGGAGAGGGAAATGACGTACACAGAAATGAAATCAGATTTCAGCAAAGGAGGCCAATACTAAACTTGATAGACAGAGAGAAAAGGATACTGTGTGGTCAGTATTAAAAACTACAAAATCCACGCAGAGTTTACAAAAATGAACTCCACACCGACTCACGGTGTGGAGGGGCAAATCTGCTTTCCCAGAGCTTCCAGCTAGCCTGAATATTACATAATGACAAGCTGGACAAAAAGAGACATATTTGCAGAGCAATAGAGTCCAAGCAAATGGACAAACAAGAACTAGCAAAAACTTATCTTTTGCTGACAAGGACAGGCCATATGAGAAATCCAAGGAGAGAACCAAATCCAACCAAGAACATTGACAGCTGGCATGAACTAAAGCCCAGAGCAGGTTTAAATAACAAACCCAGGCAAGGCGATTAGTGAAGGCAGCTGCTACAGCTACCTAAAGGAGCAGCAGTTCCATTCGAAACCACCAGAGGGAGCCCAAGGGCAGAGCTCACAAAAATACCATTAGCAACCACAGGAGGGAGCTCCAGAACGGAATTCACAACACATATCCCTGCTGCGTGGCGATCCACAGGATTGGGCATTTTCCCTGGAATCTGGGAATCCGGCCTTGCTTAATGTAGATTCCTTTTTTCAGGCTTTAGGATTATTATATGATGAACCTAATTCTGTGGATCAAGCGGAGAAAACCTTGTTGGCCCTGTCTCAGGGTCAAGAGGCGGCAGAATTGTATTGTCAGAAATTTAGAAAATGGTCTGTGTTGACTAAATGGAATGATGATGCTTTGGCGGCAATTTTCAGAAAGGGTCTTTCTGAATCCGTTAAAGATGTTATGGTGGGGTTTCCCACGTCTTCTGATCTGAGTGATTCTATGTCTCTGGCCATTCAGATTGATCGGCACTTGCGGGAGCGTCAAACTGTGCACGCTGTGGCGTCACCCTTAGAGCAAAGTCCTGAGCCAATGCAGTGTGATAGGATTTTGTCTAGAACGGAACGACAAGGATTCAGACGTCAGAATAGGTTGTGTTATTATTGTGGCGACGCTTCTCTTGTCATTTCAGTCTGCCCTAAGCGGACAAAAAGGATCGCTAGTTCATTTACTATCAGTACTGTACAACCTAAATTTCTGTTATCGGTGTCCTTGATCTGCTCATTGTTGTCATTTTCTGTCATGGCGTTTGTGGATTCAGGCGCCGCCTTGAACTTAATGGATTTTGAGTTTGCCAGGCGTTGTGGTTTTCCCTTGCAGCCTTTGCAGTACCCTATTCCTTTAAGGGGGATTGATGCTACACCTTTGGCTAAAAATAAGCCCCAGTTTTGGACACAGGTGACCATGCACATGGCGCCAGCCCATCAGGAAGATTGTCGATATCTGGTATTGCATAATTTGCATGATGTTATCGTGCTGGGTTTCCCGTGGTTGCAGGCACATAATCCTGTGTTGGATTGGAAATCTATGTCTGTGACTAGTTGGGGTTGTCAGGGGATTCATAATGATGTTCCTTTGATGTCAATCTCCTCTTCTTCCTCTTCTGAAATTCCAGAGTTTTTGTCTGATTTTTCAGGATGTATTCGATGAGCCCAAGTCCAGTTCCCTTCCACCGCACAGGGACTGTGATTGTGCGATTGACTTGATTCCAGGCAGTAAGTTTCCTAAGGGCCGACTTTTCAACCTGTCTGTGCCTGAACATACCACCATGCGGAGTTATGTTAAGGAGTCTTTGGAGAAAGGGCATATTCGGCCATCTTCTTCACCGTTGGGAGCAGGTTTTTTTTTTGTTGCTAAGAAGGATGGCTCCTTGAGACCTTGTATTGATTATCGCCTCTTGAATAAGATCACGGTCAAGTTTCAATACCCTTTACCTTTGCTTTCCGATTTGTTTGCTAGGATTAAGGGGGCAAGTTGTTTTACGAAGATTGACCTTCGGGGGGCATATAATCTTCTTCGTATTAAGCAGGGTGATGAATGGAAAACTGCGTTTAATACGCCCGAAGGCCATTTTGAATACCTTGTGATGCCATTCGGGCTCACTAACACTCCATCTGTTTTTCAATCCTTCATGCATGATATCTTCCGGACTTATATTGATAAATTCTTGATTGTATATTTGGACGATATTTTGATTTTTTCCGATGATTGGAAGTCTCATGTGGAACAGGTCAGGATGATATTTCAGATCCTTCGTGACAATGCTTTGTTTGTGAAGGGGTCTAAGTGTCTCTTTGGGGTGCAGAAGGTTTCTTTTTTGGGCTTTATTTTTTCTCCCTCATCTATGGAGATGGATCCGGTTAAGGTTCAGGCCATTCATGATTGGATTCAACCCACATCTGTGAAGAGCCTTCAGAAATTTTTGGGTTTTGCAAATTTTTATCGCCGGTTCATTGCTAACTTCTCCAGCGTGGTTAAACCCTTGACTGATTTGACGAAAAAAGGCGCTGATGAGGCGAATTGGTCCTCTGCGGCTGTCTCTGCCTTTCAGGAGCTTAAACGCTGATTTACTTCTGCTCCGGTGTTGCGCCAACCAGATGTTTCTCTTCCATTTCAGGTTGAGATTGATGCTTCTGAGATTGGGGCAGGGGCCGTTTTGTCTCAGAGGGATTCTGTTGGTTCTTTGATGAAACCGTGTGCCTTCTTCTCCCGCAAGTTTTCGCCTGCTGAACGCAATTATGATGTCGGCAATCGGGAGTTGTTGGCTATGAAGTGGGCGTTTGAGGAGTGGCGACATTGGCTTGAGGGAGCTAAGCACCGTATTGTGGTCCTGACCGATCACAAGAATTTGATTTACCTCGAGTCTGCCAAACGGCTGAGTCCTAGACAGGCTCGATGGTCCTTGTTTTTTTCCCGTTTTGATTTCGTGGTTTCGTATCTTCCGGGTTCTAAGAATATTAAGGCTGATGCCCTTTCTAGGAGTTTTTTGCCTGATTTTCCTGAGGTCCTTGAACCTGTTGGCATTCTGAAAGAAGGGGTGGTCCTTTCTGCCATTTCCCCTGATTTACGGCGGGTTCTTCAGGAATTTCAGGCTGATAGACCTGACCGCTGTCCTGTGGGGAAATTGTTTGTTCCTGACAGATGGACTAGTAGAGTGATTTCTGAGGTTCACTGTTCTGTGTTGGCTGGTCATCCTGGTATTTTTGGTACCAGAGATTTGGTTGGTAGGTCCTTTTGGTGGCCTTCGTTGTCACGTGATGTGCGTTCTTTTGTGCAGTCCTGTGGGACTTGTGCGCGGGCCAAGCCTTGTTGTTCCCGTGCTAGTGGGTTACTTTTGCCATTGCCGGTCCCTGAGAGGCCCTGGACGCATATTTCTATGGATTTTATTTCTGATCTTCCGGTTTCCCAGAGGATGTCGGTTATCTGGGTTGTTTGTGACCGGTTTTCTAAAAGGGTTCATTTGGTGCCTTTGCCTAAATTGCCTTCCTCTTCAGAGTTGGTTCCATTGTTTTTTCAGCATGTGGTTCGTTTGCATGGTATTCCGGAGAATATTGTGTCTGACAGAGGTTCCCAGTTTGTTTCTAGGTTTTGGCGGGCCTTTTGTGCTAGGCTGGGCATTGATTTGTCTTTTTCTTCTGCATTTCATCTTCAGACAAATGGCCAGACCAAGCGAACTAATCAGACTTTGGAGACTTATTTGAGATGCTTTGTGTCTGCCGATCATGATGATTGGGTGGCCTTTTTGCCATTGGCCGAGTTTGCCCTTAATAATCGGGCTAGTTCGGCTACTTTGGTTTCGCCTTTTTTTTGTAATTTTGGTTTTCATCCTCGTTTTTCTTCTGGGCAGGTTGAGCCTTCTGACTGTCCTGGTGTGGATTCTGTGGTTGACAGGTTGCAGCAGATTTGGGCTCATGTGGTGGACAATTTGGTGTTGTCTCAGGAGGAGGCTCAACGTTCTGCTAACTGTCGTCGGTGTGTTGGTTCCCGGCTTCGGGTTGGGGATTTGGTTTGGTTGTCTTCCCATCATGTTCCTATGAAGGTCTCTTCCCCTAAGTTTAAGCCTCGGTTTATTGGTCCTTATAGGATTTCTGAGATTATTAATCTGGTGTCTTTTCGATTGGCGCTTCCGGACTCTTTTGCTATCCATAATGTCTTCCATAGATCTTTATTGCAGAAATATGTGGTGCCCGTTGTTCCCTCTGTTGATCCTCTGGCCCCTGTTTTGGTTGATGGGGAGTTGGAGTATGTGGTTGAGAAGATTTTGGATTCTCGTTTTTCGAGGCGGAGGCTTCAGTACCTTGTCAAATGGAAGGGTTATGGCCAGGAGGATAATTCTTGGGTTTTTGCTTCTGATGTCCATGCTGCTGATGTGGTCCATGCCTTTCATCTGGCTCGTCCTGATCGGCCTGGGGGCGCTGTTGAGGGTTCGGTGACCCCTCCTCAAGGGGAGGGTACTGTTGTGAATTCTGCTTTTGGGTTCCCTCCGGTGGTAGTAGGTGGTAATGCAGTTGTTCCTGGGTTGCAGTCCTGGTCAGGTGTGTCTGCTGATTGCAGTTCTGACTGGGGTATTTAGGTGTGCAAAGATAAGTGTGTGGTTTTTTTTTTCTGTGGCACACATGCTGTGTGCTTCACAATTCAGTGCTATTCTTTGTGTTTTCTTGTCCAGCTTAGATTGTGTCAGTATTTTCTCAGTCTTGTTGGATTCTCTGGAGTGGCAGATATACATTCCATGTCTTTAGTTAGATTGTGGAACTTTTTGTATTATCTGTTGTGGATATTTTTGGAAGGGTTTTAATACTGACCGCCTAGTAATCTGTCCTATCCTTTCCTATTTAGCTAGAGTGGCCTCTTTTGCTAAATCCTGTTTTCTACCTGCGTGTGTCTATTCTTCTCCTACTCACAGTCATTCGTGGGGGGCTGCCTATCCTTTGGGCGTCTGCTCTGAGGCAAGATAGCATTCCTATTTCCATCTATAGGGGTATTTAGTCCTCCGGCTGTGTCGAGGTGTCTAGGGTTTGTTAGGCGCACCCCACGGCTACTTCTAGTTGCGGTGTTAGTTCAGGATTTGGTTAGTTCAGGATACAGGTTCCACCGACTCCAGAGAAAGTTTTCATGCGGCTCCAAGGTCACCAGATCATAACAGTCAGTTCCTTTATAGGGAATACTAAAATCCTAATTAGTACAAATTTAAAATTTGCAAAACATTTGTACAAATACCTAACATAAAAACAGGAAATAACCACACAAATATACAGATAACAATCATAAATGAATATTTACAGGAAGACCGACATGTCCAGCTTATCATTTAAGCCTATTGGACCTTATGCATTATTTCTCATGATCCATCTAGCCTCACGCTGCAAGAGGATTTTATTGTGGTTTCCACCTCTCTGAGGAAATTTAACTATTTCCAGACCTGCAAAACTCAGAAGTCTGGGATTTGCATTATGTTTGTTCTGCATATGTTCAATGAGACGCAAGATGGAAGATCAAGAACAAGCTTCAACTTCTTTAAACTCTTCACCCTCTATAGAAAGGAAATCAGACGGGGGGAAAGAAAACGCAAATCCTTGGAAAAAGTGGAAACAAGTGTCCTGGATGAAATAACGACTTCTAATGACGCTTTCCAAATAATCAACTTGTCACATAGAACTTTGAATAGCGATCATACGTCAGTATTATCAAAGGGTTTAAATTTTTGTCTACCAGAAAAATTTGATTTGGTTGAGTTTAACCCCTTCATGACCCAGCGCCTATTTTGACCTTAATGACCTGGCCATTTTTTGCAATTCTGACCAGTGTCCCTTTATGAGGTAATTACTCAGGAACGCTTCAACGAATCCTAGCGATTCTGAGATTGTTTTTTCATGACATATTGGGCTTCATGATGGTGGTAAATTTAGGTCGATTATTTTTGCGTTTATTTGTGAAAAAAAAACAGAAATTTGGCGAAAATTTTGCAATTTTCAAATTTTGCATTTTTATTCTGTTAAACCAGAGAGTTATGTGACACAAAATAGTTAATAAATAACATTTACCACATGTCTACTTTACATCATCACAATTTTGGAAACAAAATTTTTTTTTGCTAGGAAGTTATAAGGGTTAAAATTTGACCAGTGATTTCTAATTTTTACAACAAAATTGAAAAAACCATTATTTTTAGGGACCACCTCACATTTGAAGTCAGTTTGAGGGGTCTATATGGCTGAAAATACCCAAAAGTGACACCATTCTAAAAACTGCACCCCTCAAGGTGCTCAAAACCACATTTAAGAAGTTTATTAACCCTTCATGTGTTTCACAGTAGCAGAAGCAACATGGAAGGAAAAAATGAACATTTAAATTTTTAGTCACAAAAATGATCTTTTAGCAACAATTTTTTTATTTTCCCAAGGGTAAAAGGAGAAACTGGACCCTGGAAGTTATTGTACAATTTGTCCTGAGTACGCTGATACCCCATATGTGGGGGGAACCACTGTTTGGGTGCACGACAGGGCTCGGAAGGGAAGGAGCGCCATTTGACTTTTTGAATAAAAAATTGGCTCCAATCTTTAGCGGACACCATGTCGCGTTTGGAGAGCCCCTGTGTGCCTAAACATTGGAGCTCCCCCACAAGTGACCCCACTTTGGAAGCTAGACCCCCCCAAGGAACTTATCTAGATGCATAGTGAGCACTTTAAACCCTCACGTGCTTCACAAATTGATCCGTAAAAATGAAAAAGTACTTTTTTTTCACAAAAAATTTATTTCAGCCTCAATTTTTTCATTTTCACATGGGCAACAGGATAAAATGGATCCTAAAATTTGTTGGGCAATTTCTCTGGAGTACACCGATACCTCACATGTGGGGGTAAACCACTGTTTTGGCACACGGTAAGGCTCGGAAGGGAAGGAGCGCCATTTGACTTTTTGAATGAAAAATTAGCTCCAATCGTTAGCGGACACCATGTCGCGTTTGCAGAGCCACTGTGTGCCTAAACATTGGAGCTCCCCCACAAGTGACCACATTTTGGAAACTAGACCCCCCAAGGAACTTATCTAGATGCAAAGTGAGCACTTTAATCCCTCAGTTGCTTCACAAATTGATCCGTAAAAATGAAAAAGTACTTTTTTTTCACAAAAAAATTGTTTCAGCCTCAATTTTTTCATTTTTACATGGGCAACAGGATAAAATGGATCCTAAAATTTGTTGGGCAATTTCTCCTGAGTATGCCGATACCTCATATGTGGGGGTAAACCACTGTTTGGGCGCACGGCAAGGCTCGGAAGGAAAGGCGTGCCATTTGACTTTTTGAATGGAAAATTAGCTCCAATCGTTAGCGGACACCATGTCGCATTTGGAGAGCCCCTGTGTGTCTAAACATTGGAGCTCCCCCAAAAGTGATCCCATTTTGGAAACTAGACCCAACAAGGAACTAATCTAGATGTGTGGTGAGCACTTTGAACTCCCAAGTGCTTCACAGAAGTTTATAACGCAGAGCCGTGAAAATAAAAAAATAATTTTCCTTTCCTCAAAAATGGTTTTTTAGCCCAGAATTTTTTATTTTCCCAAGGGTATCAGGTGAAATTGGACACCAAATGTTGTTGTGCAGTTTGTTCTGAGTTTGCTGATACCACATATGTGGGGGTAAACCACTGCTTGGGCACACGGCAGGGCTCGGAAGGGAAGGCATGCCATTTGTTTTTTTGAATGGAAAATTAGCTCCAATTGTTAGCGGACACCATGTCGCGTTTGGAGAGCCCGTGTGTGTCTAATCATTGGTGCTTCCCCACAAGTGACCCCATTTTGGAAACTAGACCTCCCAAAGAACTAATCTAGATGTGTGATGAGCACTTTGAACCCCCAAGTGCTTCACAGAAGTTTATAACGCAGAGACGTGAAAATAAAAAATTTTTTTCTCAAAAATGATTTTTAGCCCGCAATTTTTTATTTTCACAAGGGTTGCAGGAGAAATTTGACCCCAAAAGTTGTTGTCCAGTTTGTCCTGAGTACACTGATACCCCATATGTGGGGTAAACCACTGTTTGGGCACACGTCGAGGCTCGGAAGGGAAGTAGTGACGTTTTGAAATGCAGACTTTGATGGAATGATCTGCTGGCGTCACGTTGCGTTTGCAGAGCCCCTGATGTGCCTAAACAGTAGAAACCCCCCACAAGTGACCCCATTTTGGATACTAGACCTCCAAAGGAACTTATCAAGATGTGTGTTGATCAAGTTGAACCCCCAAGCGCTTCACAAAAGTTTATAACGCAGAGCCGTGAAAAAAAAAACAAAAACATTTTTCTTTCCTCAAAAAAATTTTTTGAGCCCAGAATTTTTTATTTTCCCAAGGGTAACAGGAGAAATTTGAACCCAAAAGTTGTCCAGTTTCTCCTGAGTACACAGATACCCCATATGTGGGGGTAAGCCACTGTTTGGGCACACGTCCGGGCTCGGAAGGGAAGTAGTGACGTTTTGAAATGCAGACTTTGGAATGCTCTGCCGGCGTCACGTTGCGTTTGCAAACCCCTGATGTGCCTAAACAGTAGAAACCCCCCACAAGTGACCCATTTTGGAAACTACACCCCCAAAGGAACTTATCTTGATGTGTGGTGAGCATTTTGAACCCCCAAGTGCTTCACAGAAGTTTATAACGCAGAGCTGTGAAAATAAAAAATAATTTTTCTTTCCTCAAAAATAATTTTTTAGCCCGCAATTTTTTATTTTCCCAAGGGTCACAGGAGAAATTGGACCCCAAAAGTTGTTGTCCAGTTTGTCCTGAGTATGCTGGTACCCCATATGTGGGGGTAAACCACTGTTTGGGCACACGTCGGGGCTCGGAAGAGAGAGAGCAGCATTTGCCTTTTTCAACGCAAGATTGGCTGGAATCAATGGTGGCGCCATGTCGCGTTTGAAAACCCCCTGATGTGCCTAAACAGTGGAAACCCCTCAATTCTAACTCCAACACTAACCCCCAACACACCCCTAACCCTAATCCAAACTCTAACCATGACCCTAATCACAACCCTAACCCCAACACACCCCTAACCCTAATCCCAACCCCAACCATAACCCTAACCACAAGCCTAACCCTAATCTTAACCCTAATTCCAACCCTAACCCCAACACACCCCTAACCCTAATCCCAACCCTAACCACAACACACCCCTAATCCTAATCCCAACCCTAACCATAACCCTAACCACATGCCTAACCCTAACCCCAACACACCCCTAACCCTAATCTTAACCCTAATTCCAACCCTAACTCTAATTCCAACCCTAACTCTAAGGCTATGTGCCCACATTGCGGATTTGTGTGTGGATTTTTCCACACCGATTTTGAAAAATCCGCAGGTAAAGTTCACTTTACTGCGGATTTCCAGTGTTTTTTGTGCGGATTTCACCTGCGGATTCCTATTATGGAGCCGGTGTAAAATGCTGCGGAATCCGCACAAAGAATTGACATGCTGCGGAAAATACAACGCAGCGTTTCCGCACGGTATTTTCCACACCATGGAAACTTCGGATTTGGTTTTCCATAGGTTTACGTGGTACTGTAAACGTGATGGAAAACTGCTACAAATCCACAGTGACCAATCCGCTGCGGATCCCCAGCCAAATCCGCACCGTGTGCACATAGCCTAATTCTAACCCTAACCCTAATTGTAACCTTAACCCAAATTGTAACCCTAACCCTAATTCTAACCCTAATCCTAATTGCAACCCTAACCCTAAGTGCAACCCTAACCCTAATTCTAACATTAATTGCAACCCCAAACCTAATTGCAACCCTAACCCTAATTGCAACCCTAACCCTAATTCAAACCCTAAGTGCAACCCTAACCCTAAGTGCAACCCTAACCCTAAGTGCAACCCTAAGTGCAACCCTAACCTTAAGTGCAACCCTAACCCTAAGTGCAACCCTAGCCCTAAGTGCAACCCTAGCAAGTGCAACCCTATCCCTAAGTGCAACCCTAACCCTAAGTGCAACCCTAAGTGCAACCCTAACCTATGGGGTGATAAACGGGGGGGTTATTTACTATTTTTTTTATTTTGATCGCTGTGATAGAACCTATCACAGCAATCAAAATGTACCTGGAAAGAATCTGCCGGCCGGCAGATTCGGCGGGTGCACTGCGCATGCGCCCGCCATTTTAGAAGATGGCAGCGGCCATGGAGAAGACGGGCAGACACCGGGAGGGACATCGGAGCTCGGAAAGTATGGGTGGGGTGGGATCGGAGCACGGGTGGGGGGATCGGAGCATGGGGGGAGCGGACAGGAGGACGGGGGGAGTGGACAGGAGGACGGAGGGGAGCAGGGGACATGACAGGATGGAGAGGAGGAGATCAGTGGCGGTGGGGGGGGCAGATCGGGGTCTTGTAATATTTTACCAATTTTCATAGGTGAAATATTACAGATTGCTCTGATTGGCTGTTTCACTTTCAACAGCCAATCAGAGCAATCGTAGCCATGGGGGGGTGAAGCCACCCCCCCCTGGGCTGAAGCACCACTCCCCCTGTCCCTGCAGATCGGGTGAAATTGGAGTTAACCCTTTCACCCGATCTGCAGGGACGCGATCCCTCCATGACGCCACATAGGCGTCACAGGTCGGATTGGCACCGACTTTCATGACGCCTACGTGGCGTCAAAGGTCGGGAAGGGGTTAAAATTGATTTATTTAAGAATACTAGGAAACTCCATCTTCAAAAATACTATGCTAGCGCGCAGAATAAAAATTCTAGTTACATTGACAGTCCTGTGGAAAATCCAATATTAGTAGGTAATCTGGGTTTTATGTTGATAGTGAGGTCACAAAAGGGCAGGATGTAGCCTTTGAAAGAAAACAGCCACATATTGCTCCTTTTAAAGGTGGAATACGGTCCGATTTTATGCCCCCTATCTCTCCCGGGAATGACATTGATTTATTTCATGAGTCAGTAATAAGGGATATCGAAGCAATATTATACCATCCTCCTATTTCAAATTTAAGTAGTAACGAGATGAGGGCATTAGAGGAGATGATAGAGTGGTGTGACGTTGTATTCCGCAAAGCGGATAAAGGTGGAAATCTGGTAGTATTAGATCGGGAACATTATATAAGAGAAGCTCTTTCCCAGCTGAATGATCCGGTCACCTATATGGTGTTAGATGGAAATTCAACCTCAAAATATAAAGAGAGATTAAGACTACTACTTAATAAATATGTAGCAATGGAACCTTGACTAAGAAGAGAGGTGAGAGTTTACTCCCAGATTTTCCTACCATTGCTTATTGGTATAGTCTGCCTAAAGTACACAAAAATGCGAAAGAACCACCCGGACGCCCTATAATATCAAGGGTGGGATCCCTAACAGAGCCGTTGTCGAGATATTTAGATTGGCTATTAAAGCCATTATTACGGGAAATACCTTCTTTCATAAAGGATTCTGGGGACTTTCTATTAATGTTGAAAGATACCGACTGGCAGATGGGTTTCTCGCTGGCATCGATAGATGTCGTGAGCTTGTATACGAGGATTCCACAGGATGCAGGCATAGAAGCTATTTACAAAATTTTGGCAGACTGTGGTACGGACCAAAGCCTAATTTTGTTTATTTTGGAAGGTTTAAAATTTGTTTTATCACATAATGCCTTTAAATTTTTGGACAAGTGGTATTAACAAAAGATCGGTACCGCGATGGGTACACCAGTCGCATGTGTGTTTGCGAACCTGTTTCTAGTGGTGTTTGAAGAGAAATATATTTATAGCACACTTAACCCCTTTTTGAAGCACATTAGGAGTTTTTTTGAGATTCATTGATGATGTGTTCATTATATGGGATGGTACAGAAACGGAATTTGAGAATTGTGTACAATATTTAAATCTGACGAATAATGCTAGTATGCAATTTACGTCGTGTTTTTGAGGCATGAGTTTGGTATTCCTAGATGTTAAGATCGATATAGTGGATGGAAAGATACATACTCAGGTTCATAAAAAATCCACCGCCACGAATAATATGTTGCGGTTTGACAGTGCGCATCCCTTTCATACAAAAAAGGGATTGCCTTATAGTCAAATGTTGAGATACCGTAAAATCAAGAGGTATTTGGTAAGCAAATAACTGATTTAAAAACATGAATAGAGGTTATCCAAAATCCCTCCTACAAGAGGCCGAAAAACGGACTGAAAAAGTGACACAGGCGGACCTGCTAAAAAAACAAAAACGCAGAGATTTGAGTAAACATAGTCAGAAATTAGAAGGGCAGCAAAAGGTTATTTTTAACTTCAAACATAGTCCTATGGACAAAGCTGTACATACGGCGATTAGAAGGAATTGGCATATTCTACAGACAGACAGAGACTTGGCTAGAATGAATATTGGTACTCCACAGTTTTCTTATAAATGCACGCAAAATTTATCAGATATGCAGCGCCCCAGAGACCTGGTCGTTGCAGTATTGTCGCTCTGCCGCTAAGGGGAGTGATGGTACGTCTGATTGCACTAAAGGAGTTCACCTGACAAGGTATCACAGTCACACATTACACTTCACACTCTGGCCACCAGGGGGAGCAAAAGGTTCTATGTATTAGGCCACTCCTCACACTCTGGTAAAACTGGGGGTTGGATAGGAAGTTAGGGAAAAGCTGACTGGGTTTTGCCCAGGTAACATCTAGTGAGAGGAGAGCGTTACTTGGGAAGATTCAGGGGGGTCCCTGTCAGGGGTGGGATCCTGACAGTGGCCTAGCAAAAGGACAGATCGTTACGGAGCCATGCCTGCACCTCATTGCGGCGGCATCCTAAGAAAGGACACGAAGCGAAGGATATTGTGGAGAAGTGAGAAACGAGATCACAGCACAAAGGCGATAGAACCAGCAGGAGTCGTGCCCCGAGATCGGCAACATCCTACTGAGGCGCGTAGCCGGCAGCCGGAACGCCAAGGAAGTAATAGACTCTACGCATTACTTTGAACTACGGCAGGGCAGTTAACTCTAGGTTGGCTGTCTCACCTTTTACACCTAATGAAGACAACGGAGGCAATTGTGGGAGAGGGGCGTCTCTAGGGTCCTTATAAAATAACTCCAGGCCTACCCCGTCATACGGGTGCGTCCTATCCATATCATCTGGGGGACGGAGAGAAAGAACAGAAACATACATGACAGTTGTGAGGACTATCCTGTGGTGCTCAGCAGGGAAGTACTACAACACCCAGGCGCTAGTAGGTAGGCTACTGATTTCCACCTGCAAAGGGAACTCTGGATGTGCCTTCGGACCGGCCGGTCTCAGCCAGCCCTGTTAGCAGTGCTCTGGATTGCGGATGCCGAAGCCTTCAGTAAAGAGGTAAAGATACTGCAACCCTGTGTCCTCGTTATTTACTGCGACCTACACCGTCACCTACATCTTTAATTGGGCACCCCTTAGCAGGGCCATGGACCCGGTCAGGCCACCGTGACATCCCCAGAACCAAGAGACCCGGTACCGAGTACCCCGCTGCCCTGCATCTGGGGGCCGCTCCAAACTTGGCATCACGAACAGGATCTACTTAAGCCTGAGGAATCAGGTCATGTGTGCCTTGGAACTGTGACTGAATTGTGCTTGAATCGTGATTTATTGCAAAGACTGTGTATTGCTATTTGCCGCCAAAAATTCCCGCCAAAACCACCGCCATTACAGCGCCATGAGGAGCGCAGGAGATGAAGAAGGGCGTGGATTTATGGGCATGGACAAACTGAAGAGCGCGAAGAACAATGGCCGCCCAGTCTAAATATTTCTGTATCCTGAGGACATGTCCATCAGCGGCTGAGGTCCGCCTTCTCATTCTCTATGGAGGGTGGAGACCATGGAGACGGGGCCGCCCCCGAAAGAGAACGCATGAAGGAAATCCAGAGGAGGAATCAGATACCAACATGGTGACCCCCAGGTCTCCACGTGGGAGTGCTTCGGCCCAGCACCAGTCCCCAGCGGGGAAAGAAGATTCTGACCCGCCACCACTGAGGGGAGTGACCTCACTGGAGCCCCATGCGAGGGGGCCCGAGAGCCAGCCGTGGGATGACTGGCTGGGCTTGGCTGAGGCCCGTTGGCTGGTGCTCAGAGGGGGACGCGGCCCACATTGCTGCAGGCAGTGGCGTTCACACCTGCAGAGTGGACCGACCGCGGTGAAGCTGGCTCCTGGACGGATCCTGGACCTGGTCGTGCCGCGGAGATCCGGCTGACCCCCGCGTCTGCCCCGTCATCTGCTGCGGAGGACCCGGCTGCTGCGTTGCCCGGCCATGGGTCACGGGAAATGGACCTCAGGGTTCTCCCATGGACAGAGTATTGGCGGCACGAGAGGATGGAGTGGAAGGAGGCTGGGTGCGGGATTTCAATCAACCTGCGGGACGACTCCCCACCGAAATGGGGTGTTGTCGTGGCCTTCCGACCCCAGGAAGGATGGGGGATGATCCAGGAGATCGGGTTGCCGGTAACGGTGCACGTTGCTTGGGACGAGGTTGAGCCCTGCCACGGGGAAGTCGACGCTGACCGTGACCTGCAACCTGGGGATGCCGTCACCTATACCCGGTGGCAGCGAGGAAAAGGCTGGTGGGCACGGGACGTCCGGCGATGTGCAGCTCTCCAGGCGGCGCCGGAGAACACGGGAGCTGAGTCCGTTGCAGGAATGGATATGGTGGCTCCCGCTGCCCAGGATCAAACGGCATGGGCCCAGGATGTGACCCTGGGTCCCACCCTTTCCCGGACGAAGGGGATGGTGTGCAGGGTAAAGCCGCTGCCGCAACAAGAATAGACCTCAGAACCGGAACAACTGTAAATAGTTAACTGTTTGTTTGTCTGCTGTTTCACTGCTACAACCCGACCAGGGTTAGTTCTTAAAGGGATCCCTTCGTTTACCCGGGATCCCTATTGTTTTATGTTTGTTTTTGCACAAGTTCATCAGTGTTCTAAAAGACTGCTGAATCATGGACGGTGAATGATTCACAAACTGTTGCTGTATATAGTTGGCACCTTCTTAAAGATGCCCCCTACTGGTTTTACAAAAAGAAGAGCTTTTTGAATTGACTGTTCCGGATTACAGCACAGAAGTTCTTGCTTTAAACTGACTTGCAACTTGAGAGTTGCACTACCTCAAGGAGACTTGGTTTCCCTCTTAAAGGGAATGTCTAGTTGTGCACTTAGTTTAACCCATAATGTTGCCTTAAATAGTTAGATAGTAATAATGTTTTACATAGCAGTAGTATGTAGATAAAAAGATAGTGATAAGGAATAGGAATGTTGATAATGATATGTGAATAAAATTGAAGTTAAAGTGATTATTAGAACTGATGAAAGAGAGCCAAGGAAAGATGCAGTAGGCCCGTGGGGGTAGACAAGAGAGTCCTGCATATGAGAAGGAGAGCTAGGAGAAAAATGTTGATTTGCACTTTTAGTCTTGTAGTATGCCTTTAGTGGGTACCTGCCCTTACGCCCTTAAAGGAAAAGTTAAATTATTGTTTAGAATTTGCATTTAGTAGATAGTATGCCCGGCTGGGTAATGATAGTTATTTATAGTCAGTAATTTAATAAGTGTTATTTCAAATCTTAAACACCATGTAAATATGTTTCTGTTTGTAACGTTCAAGTGTCCTCACCTCCCATAAAGGGAAGCACTGTTAAATTTACTTGTTTACAGCATTTCAAAATTTTGTATGTCTTTGCTTACATGTATTGTTGTTCTTCTTTCCCAGTCCGGGAGTACTGGATTTAACGGGGGGGAGTGCAGCGCCCCAGAGACCTGGTCGTTGCAGTATTGTTGCTCTGCCGCTAAGGGGAGTGATTGTACATCTGATTGCACTAAAGGAGTTCACCTGACCAGGTATCACAGTCACACATTACACTTCACACTCTGGCCACCAGGGGGAGCAAAAGATTCTATGTATTAGGCCACTCCTCACACTCTGGTAAAACTGGGGGTTGGATAGGAAGTTAGGGAGAAGCTGACTGGGTTTTGCCCAGGTAACATCTAGTGAGAGGAGAGCGTTACTTGGGAAGATTCAGGGGGGTCCCTGTCAGGGGTGGGATCCTGACAGTGGCCTAGCAAAAGGACAGATCGTTACGGAGCCGTGCCTGCACCTCATTACTGCGGCATCATAATAAAGTACACGAAGCAAAGGATATTGTGGAGAAGTGAGAAACGAGATCACAGCACAAAGGCGATAGAACTAGTAGGAGTCATGCCCCGAGATCGGCAACATCCGACTGAGGCGCGTAGCCGGCGAGGAAGTAATAGACTCTACGCATTACTTTGAACTACGGCAGGGCAGTTAACTCTAGGTTGGCTGTCTCACCTTTTACACCTAATGAAGACAACGGAGGCAATTGTGGGAGAGGGGCGTCTCTAGGGTCCTTATAAAATAACTCCAGGCCTACCCTATCATACGGGTGCGTCCTATCCATATCATCTGGGGACGGAGAGAAAGAACAGAAACATACACGACAGTTGTGAGGACTATCCCGTGGTGCTCAGCAGGGAAGTACTACAACACCCAGGCGCTAGTAGGTAGGCTACTGATTTCCACCTGCAAAGGGAACTCTGGATGTGCCTTCGGACCGGCCGGTGTCAGCCAGCCCTGTTAGCAGTGCTCTGGATTGCGGATGCCAAAGCCTTCAGTAAAGAGGTAAAGAGACTGCAACCCTGTGTCCTCGTTATTTACTGCGACCTACACTGTCACCTACATCTTTAATTGGGCGCCCCTTAGCAGGGCCATGGACCGGGTCAGGCCACCGTGACATCCCCAGAACCGAGAGACCCGGTACCGAGTACCCCGCTGCCCTGCGTCTGGGGGCCACTCCAGATATACTGGTACATAATCATATGGTACCGGAGGAAAGAAATTGGTTAAAAACCACCTCCACCCCGGGTAATTATAAGTGCGGCAACTGTAATTATTGTCAGTTTCATATAACCGAAAATCTTCTTTTAATAGGTTTGATTAAACACAAAGGATTTTATTTCTTGTAAGAGTAAATACGTGGCGTATATTCTGTGCTGTCCTTGATTGTTCTATTACATAGGAAAAACCATCCGTCCTATGTCTACTAGATTCAGAGAACATTTTAATTCAATAACTACAGGGAATGGCTCTTTGCATCTCATTATACATATGCAGGACAAACATAATGCAAATCCCAGACTTCTGAGTTTTGCAGGTCTGGAAATAGCTACATTTTCTCAGAGAGGTGGAAACCACAATAAAATCCTCTTGCAGCGTGAGGCTAGATGGATCGTGAGAACTAATGCACAAGGTCCAATAGGCTTGAATGATAAGCTGGACATGTCGGTCTTCCTATAAATATTCATTTATGATTACTATCTGTATATTTGTGTGGTTATTTCCTGTTTTTATGTTATGTATTTGTACAAATATTTTGCAAATTTTACATTTGTACTAATTAGGATGTTTAGTATTCCCTATAAAGGAACTGACATAATTTTTTATCATGCACCTGGACCCGCTGAAGCGCAGTCGGTGCGAAACGGCTGTTGTCCTGTTTTTTCCCTGCACCTACCAATGTACCTGCTGCCCTTGATGTAGTGTCCTCAGCCCGCAAGACGGGGTTATTAAAGGACTTTTAATAGCACGATCTGGTGAGTGCCACATCTTCTATTTCTTTGATGTTTTCTGAATATGCATTGCTGTTTGTCATTGAGCACCACAATAGAAGTGCCAATCACCACCATTTAGAAGTCAGAGGAGTATCTTGCCCCTACATTTTATCCCTATGTTGCATCGGTTGTAGCTGTATCTAGTGCTGTTCTACTTTTCCTTTTGGTTATTTTCCATATATAGTTTAGCTACACTGTGGAGCTCAGGAGGGCGGGGGCATTTGGATTTGGAAGAAGAGAATTTACTGAACTTCTTTTGGGTGGTGAGAAGTCATTTTGCTTTTCCAGAGCCTTTATACTACCAGTTACTTGGAATTTCCATTAACAGACAACAGACCTGAGTGGGGTGTTGCTTATTTGTGGATTGAGTTCAAGCTTTTATTTGTAACATTTTACATAATCTATGGGATCACATTTATCCAACGTTCTACACTGAGCACTTACTTTGGGGTTTCCATCTAAATCTCTGAGTGACGTGATTCAGATAAAACCCCTGAGGGATCCACACCATATTTTGAGAAAAACAATTTTTTCATATTTTGGCCCACAGAGTGATGTGAGGGCTTGTTTTTTGTGGGACGAGTTGACATTTTTATTATTACCAGTTTCAGACACATGACATTTTTTCATCACTTTATATTCTGATTTTTGGGAGACAGAATGAACAAAAATGACCAATTCAGGATTTATTGGAGGGGTTTATGCCATTCTGCATGTAGAAAAATTGATAAGGCAGTTTTATTCTTCAGGTCAGTACTATTACAGTGATACCTCATTTATATCTTTATGTTTTGGCACTTTTATACAATAAAATCTTTTTATAAAAAAAATAATAATTTTTCCATCGCTTTATTCTGAGAGCTATAAGTTTTTTATTTTTTCTGTTGATGAAGCAGTGTGGTGGCTTGTTATTTGTGGGACAAGATGACATTTTCAGCAGTACCATGTTTATTTATATTCATCTTTTGAGCGTGTTTTATTATAGTGCTTTGGCACAAAGCACTATATTGTTATTCCATCGTAGTTAACTTCTTATTATTTTTATTCAGTCTGCAATTAATGCGGCCCGAACCGCTGCACTCACAGACTCCAGTGAGGTGTCATTTCGAAGCCAGCGTTCCTGAGAGGTGTGCTAAGTATTTTTCGTGCCGATCGGATTTGTAGTTTTGGCGCAATTTGCGTTTGAAAATATTGTCTCAATGTGTTTCAATAGGGAAATTTTCCCATAAGGTTATAAATAGCCTGATTTCTGAGGCAATTTCAAAATAACTGCCAACTGCCACCTGGCTGATTAGCTCATTGATATGCGCAGTCAGACCCAGTTACTATGCCCACCAAATCGGCCCCTGAGGGGCCCTGCCCACCAAATCGGCCCCTGAGGGGCCCCGCCCACCAAATCGGACCCAGAGTGACCCCGCCCACCAAATCGGTTTCTGAGGGGCCCCGCCCACCAAATCGGTCCCTGAGGGGCCCCGCCCACCAAATCGGCCCCTGAGTGGACCCGCCCACCAAATCGGCCCCAGAGGGGCCCCGCCCACCAAATCGGTCCCAGAGGGGCCCCGCCCACCAAATCGGTCCCAGAGGGGCCCCGCCCACCAAATCGGACCCAGAGGGGCCCCGCTCACCAAATCGGACCCTGAGATGCCCCACCCACCAAATCGGCCCCAGAGGGGCCCCGCCCACCAAATCGGACCCAGAGTGGCCCCGCCCACCAAATCGGACCCAGAGTGGCCCCGCCCACCAAATCGGACCCTAAGGGGCCCCACCCACCAAATCCTCAACCCTGAGGGGCACCCAAGTGTGAAAGTCTTGCAGGGGCAGCCCGGGCACCATTCCAAAGCACTATCTGTAGTTCCTTCAGGAAATACCCATCTAGTTCTATTTTTTTCAGCAGTATGATGATAAAGCATTGTTTTGTGCCTTGTTTTTTTATGGAGTTCTCTACTTCTGTCACACTCTTCCCTCCTTTTTGAATGTCATCCTCGACATTTGCCTCAATTAGTGTGAAAGAAGTAGTAGGGGGGTTTGAGGCCCAACTGTAGCATGCTAAATGCTGTATAAAATTTGACAGCTCAAAAAAATTGCAGTAATACAGTGTCAGCAAAAATTGCCCAATTGAGATGGACGTATGAGACTGCAGTGAAAATAGAGCAATGTGATTTATTTAACAAACTATTTTTTGAGGGAGGTTTGAGGCACAGCTGTAGCATGCTATATGCCATATAAAATTTCTCAGTTCAAATAAGGTTGCATTACATTGTCAGGCAAATTTTCACACCTCAGATTGATGAATGAGACTGCAGTATAAATATAGCAATGCTACTGAGATCCAACCAAGTGTGGCAGTATGCTTTTGATGCACAACTGCCACAGTGAAAATGGAGTATAATATTTCCCTGCTAAGAACAATTTGAAGGAGTAAGAGGAAAATTAATATTATTAGCCATGAGAAGAGGTTTTGGTATCAGTTGCAGGCTGCGGCATAAAAAATGTACAATTCACCCTATCCTGTCCTACACGATCCCTTCAGCACAATCTTTCCATGCTAACAGGGCAGCACGGTGGCTTAGTGGTTAGCACTGCAGCCTTGCAGCGCTGGGGTCTTGGGTTCAAATCCCACCTTGGACAACATCTGCAAAGAGTTTGTATGATCTCTCCATGTTTGCGTGGGTTTCCTCCGGGTACTCCAGTTTCCTCCCACATTCCAAAGACATACTGATAGGGAATTTAGATTGTGAGCCCCATTGGGGACAGTGAGATAATGTCTGTAAAGCGCTGCGTAATATGTTAGCGCTATATAAAAATAAAGATTATTATTATTAGATTATTAACAGACGTATTACAATTTATTAAAATTAGCCCTTAGAAGGGCAGTTGTTGAACTTAACAGAAATATAATTGTGGTTATATCCCTGGCTAATACGCAGTTACAATTCTGTCCCTCTGTCACCAGCACCTCTCCCTATGCTGCCTGTGTTCAGGGTACAGTGTGCCGAGCATGGGGTCACGGGTTTATATTGACCTGATAATGCTATGCGGCCAGCCAATCACAGTCATGCCACAACCAAGATGGCTAAGACATTACAGTGACTGTCGGGCAATCCCCACATGTTCATTGATGATGTAAAAAGCGCCAAACATGAGGGCAGGGACTCGAGCACCTGCTCGAACATTTAAAAAATACTCGTCGAGTAACGAGTATTCCGAGCACACGGATGCTCGATTGTTTAACGAATAGTGATGAGCACGCTCACTCATCACTAGCGGTGACATCTTCAAATACCTACCAGTTCATGGCAATAATTAGCAGGTATCGCTCATCGGTCTTTTTCAAAAGAAATGGCTCCCCACTCCACAATCTGTCCATGCTGCACTGCAGCTATTCATCTGTACCAAAGGCTTCAAGAATCTATCTAACAAGGTTAGACATAACAGAATTCTTAGGCCATGGATTACAAAAGTACTTTACATACCTTTTATTGGTTGACTTTGAGGAATTGCCTGGACTGGTAACATAACTTAATGTGAGGTCTTCCATTATGTGAAAAATCTTTCTGTCTGATTGGACATACTAGTTCAAATGTTTATCTTTCACTTTCTGTTTTGCAGAATTTACCTTAATCCTTCTCATTCATACTTGGGAATCATCGTTTTACCTTCCCCAGCCTTACCTTATTTTATAGATATCCTAAGGCCTCTCAGGGTTTTATACTATACATTTTGAACTTTGACCAATCCTCTATGCATTTTATAAAGTGTTTGATAAGCCTGACTGAGTACATTCTGCTGCTGACGTATTACTTAATTTGAAACAAGAAACTCATTTGGTGTGTCAATATGCTTCCTAGCTCCGTAACTTGGCAACAGAACTGTCCTGGAACATGAAAGCTTTCTTTTGCAACCTAGTATGCAGAATTGTCAAGCCCAATAAACAGAAACTAGCTGATAAGGACTTGCCAACCTCCTTGGAAGATGTGATTTCTCTCGCCATCTAAGTTTACTTACATTTGAAGAAAAGGTCTATGGAGAGAGATCTTCATCTTCATGATCCAAAAGTCAGAAATTCTTCGAAGTCTCCTACCAGGGAGAAAATTCAGCCATATAAATAGGTTGTAAAAAATGATTTTCTTCCTAGAAAGCCCATCACCTGTCAGATAAATTGTGTCTTTATATTAGAGTGGGAGGTTATTCTCAAAAGGACTGTTCCAATATTGAGGGGAATCTGTTAGTAAGATCAACCTTCCCAAACCACATACATATGCATGGATATACAAGTCTTTGAAATGTATCTCCTTTGACATCTTCTATCTGTTGCAGCATTCCAAAAAAGTAATGTTTTCATTGTTAAATAAATGAGGCGGTAAGTGCTCTGGGCATAACAGAGAACTTAAGGAGCCACTGCCTCCAGAGGCTGTTTACCCACCTATCACCAGTCTCTTTAGCCTAGTTGATAGCTCACTGTTTGACATCAGGTAACAGGCAAAAAAATCAGACAGTGAGCCATCAATCAATTTAAATAGGCAGGTGCTAGACAGTGAAATATCCTAAAGTGGAAGAGACTCTTAGGGCCCCGTCTCACATAGCGATTTACCAACGATCACGACCAGCGATACGACCTGGCCATGATCGTTGGTAAGTCGTTGTGTGGTCGCTGGGGAGCTGTCACACAGACAGCTCTCTCCAGCGACCAACGATCAGGGGAACGACTTTGGCATCGTTGAAACTGTCTTCAACGATGCCGAAGTCCCCCTGCAGCACCCGGGTAACCAGGGTAAAAATCGGGTTACTAAGCGCAGGGCCGCGCTTAGTAACCCGATGTTTACCCTGGTTACCAAAAAAAACAAACAGTACATACTCACCATCTGATGTCCGTCAGGTCCATCGCTGTCTGCTTCCTGCTCTGACTGAGTGCCGCCATACAGTGAGAGCAGATCACAGCGGTGACGTCACCGTCTGACAGTCAGAGCAGGAAGCAGACAGCGATGGACCTGACGGACATCAGATGGTGAGTATGTACTGTTTTTTTTTTTTTTACATTTACGCTGGTAGCGTGGCCCTGTGCTTAGTAACCCGATGTTTACCCTGGTTACCAGTGAAGACATCGCTGGATCGGTGTCACACACACCGATTCAGCGATGTCAGCGGGACCTCAACGACCAAAAAAAGGTCCAGGCCATTCCGACACGACCAGCGATCTCGCAGCAGGGGCCTGGTCGCTGGTACGTGTCACACATAGCGAGATCGCTACTGAGGTCGCTGTTGCGTCACAAAACTTGTGACTCAGCAGCGATCTCGCTAGCGATCTCGCTATGTGTGACGGGGCCTTTACAGTCCTCTGTCAAGCCAAGAGTGATTAACGTATCATTTGTATTGGAATGAAAATGCAAATTTCTATGTAATTTAGGAACAGATTCTATCCTGAAAGGAATTGACAAACCATAATAATAATGCATTCTATGGAACAATATCTCTAAATCTTTTACAATGACAATCAGAATAATTGGCCAGAATTACTTCCTTGTCCAAAATGTGCTCAAAACAATTCTGCTTCAGAGACCACTAGCAAATTACCTTTCTTCACAGTTTTTAGTCAAGAACTTCGTCTATCTCTGCCTGTTGCTTCAGAATGTAGGAGCCACAGAATTTGAATTTCCAAAGGAAAGGTATTTTTCATAAAACTTTTGATAGGCAATGTGTTGACTTGATGTTAGACTAAGAAAGAAGACCGCTTTGACTTTTATAAGGTGTATCAAAAATATCTTTCCTTTGGAAATTCATAGCAAGTGGCCCTCTCATCCCCTCAGGTTTTTTATTCCCTATCTCTTGTTAATACGCATTGAAACACAATGAACAAATACACAAAATGGCCAATTCATGTGTATCAGGCAGCTGCGATAAGGCGATTCTCGTTACCGGGAACCTGTCTAATGTGAATCCTCTCTTAGACTAAAGTCTACATTTCTATGGGAAGGTAGAATCCTGTTTTAATTAAAAGTGCCTGATCCTGAGGGGTGGAGCGCTCAGTCAGAGAGCCAATGTATAAAAATATCAAAAGACTGACCATCACATCTAAAAAGAAATTAGGTGTGAACAGGTGCTTACTAAGAGTAGCCATCCTTAAGGCCCCGTCTCACATAGCGAGATCGCTAGCGAGATCGCTGCTGAGTCACAAGTTTTGTGACGCAACAGCGACCTCCATAGCGATCTCGCTATGTGTGACACGTACCAGCGATCAGGCCCCTGCTGCGAGATCGCTGGTCGTGTCGGAATGGCCTGGACCTTTTTTTGGTCGTTGAGGCCCCGCTGACATTGCTGAATCGGTGTGTGTGACACCGATCCAGCGATGTCTTCACTGGTAACCAGGGTAAACATCGGGTTACTAAGCGCAGGGCCGCGCTTAGTAACCCGATGTTTACCCTGGTTACCAGCGTAAATGTAAAAAAAAACAAACAATACATACTCGCCTTCTGATGTCCGTCAGGTCCCCCGGCGTCTGCTTCCTGCTCTCACTGACTGCCGGCCGTACAGTGAGAAGTGAGAGCACAGCAGTGACGTCACCGCTGCGCTCTCAGTGTACGGCGGCTCAGTCAGTCAGAGCAGGAAGCAGACGGCAAGGGACCTGGACACCGAAAGGCGAGTATGTAGTGTTTGTTTTTTTTGGTAACCAGGGTAAACATCGGGTTACTAAGCGCGGCCCTGCGCTTAGTAACCCGATGTTTACCCTGGTTACCCGGGTGCTGCAGGGGGACTTCGGCATCGTTGAAGACAGTTTCAACGATGCCGAACTCGTTCCCCTGATCGTTGGTCGCTGGGGAGAGCGGTCTGTGTGACAGCTCCCCAGCGACCACACAGCGACTTACCAACGATCACGGCCAGGTCATATCGCTGGTCGTGATCGTTGGTAAATCGCTATGTGAGACGGGGCCTTTAGAAAGCACCTGTTCACACCTAATGACCAATAAACAATAACATTATAGTACAGTCCCAGCAAATACACAAGATGGTAAATCGCTAATTACAGAGTCTCACCCTTCCGCTGGATAGCTGGAATTAGGGCAGCAACAACTTTGAGGCTTCCAGGGCCATCTACCTCAACCAGTGGAACCCTGTTTTGGTAACCTGGCTTGATGGAAACCTTCAGAGAATCCAGGTTGGGACAATCAGGTTACCTGGCCCCATGGAGACATTTGGAGAAGCCAGGTTGGGAGAATCAGGTCACCTGGTCACGTACCTCAATGGGTGTCAGTTTCCTAAGCTTACCACTACCCCCTATTCTGTGGGAAACTTTTTTTTTTAAGCATTCATACTTTGTATCATTTTTACCACATCTGCCTACCAGTTTTGAACAGTTAGGTACGTGTATACTAATGTTGTTCATTGCAGGAATCTGACTTTGAGATTCAGAGGTAGATGAGACTTCTGATCAAAGACTGAGAAGAAAGATAATTTGCTGACAGACTCTAAAGCCGGATTATTGTGAGCAAATTCAGGCCAAGGATGTAAATCTGGTAAATTGTTCTGATGCAGTACTACTTTGTGTCTTGTTGCTGTCCTTGGTGTTGCCATGGTGTATGACTTGTGATATAAAACTGTCCTGCATAAACTCTATTTTGTAGCAGACTTAGGCTGTACCTCATCTAGTTTTAAGTCTCATACACATCTGTTTCTATTCCAGTTAATAACTGTTTTTAACTTACATATGACAATGATTATCAGTATAACCTATTTTGTATAATTGGTCACTCACACATCTAGCTCTAATCCTATAAAATCCCTGACTTTGTGCAAGTGACACTGGATCAGCAGAGGATTAGTTGGGTAAGTAATAGTTATTTCATTACTCTATGACATTCCCAACTGTTGACCAATTTTTAAGTAATCCCTGAAAAAAAAATTTGGTATGCAGGACAACAAAGAGGGAAGAAAACATTTACATCATATTAATTTTTATTTCTGGGCTTTTTCTCAGGTGTCACTACAACAGGTGTCATTAGGGAGGGTTCAATGTTTTGGCTCTGTAAAATAATTCACCGGAGCTACAAGTGCAAAGTTACTAGAACAGCATAAAGTATACATTTAATGTAGCCAGTTAGATCATGTGATGATTTTCATGTAAAGCCTCTGCTCTAGATAAATCCTGTCTGTGACCTATTTTATCTCTGCTCATTATATATGTATCTATACAGTAACATAAATTGAATAGGAGTCAGGTCATCCAAGTTCAATGTTTTCCAGGTCACCTAAACAATCACTTACAAAGGGCGTATTATTGAATTTGTGTGTAAGGTGGAGATGAAAAATGGCAGTCCTTTTTCGTACCTAAACCAACCAGTTTAAAAATATAATATAAGGGATTATACATTTTAATATTTTCATATATCCCACAAAGTAATTATAACTGTGAATTATTTATTGTTACAAAGTTGACACCACTTTCAGAAATGTATAAAAATGCAAAACATAGCACACTTCATATTTGCTTCTCATAAAAAAAATGTCATATTACACACTTATATGGTAGGATAGACAAATCTGATAAATCTCACATTTCTAATACACTGCTAACATCTGATCTCATGTCTGTGAATACATATAAGATCACATTATATAAGATCATATTGAATAAGCTCTGGAGCTGTAGTCTCTTGAGCTGAAAATTTTCTTTACAAAGTTTAAGAATTTTGAGTGAATGAGAAGAATTATTTTAATAAGTTCTATTTATGTGTTTTGAAAAAAAAAATCATTTTCTTTAAACCCGGTTTATGCTGGGTTCTTGACTTTGATGCAGGCTCAGAAACTGAAAGGGCATCTTTGCCACAGACCATGGCTGAGTTATTGATGATGGCTGCCTCTGACAGCCATGAGAGCACAAAGCTCCGCCTGCAGCTGTTAAATACCGTTAACCTGACAAATGCGGCTGTCAGTCTGTGACATTTACAGTGAGCATCCCTGGAGGCACACTGTTCTAACCAGCCATCACAGCTATCACAACATGATTGCGAGGCAATGATAGGTTGCCGTGACAGCTAGGAGTCTGCTGAAGATGCACATGCCTATCATGACAGTACTCATGTGTAAGCCAGCCCATGATTGGGATTTATAGGAGGCTGTGTTTTATTCAGATGATCCCAAATTCAAGTCCTCTAAGAAGATTAACATCTATATACTGTATATAAAGCTGAGTGTATGTATGTGTGTATGTATCAAGTCACGCCCACTCAACATAGCCCCGCCCACTCCGCATAGCCACACTCACTCCACACGCAAAGTGCCATCCACACAGCCCACATTGTTAGCGCACACAAGCGGATACACATTCACCTAGAAAGTCACCCAGCAAAACTCACCGGCTGCGATGTCCCAGCCACTGCTAGAATAAGGGGCGCCGCCTTCAGTGTATAAGTGCATGGCAGGCCCAGGCCACATCTAGCTCTGCTGTGTCTAGAATGAAGTTGCTCCTGTGAGGCATGATGTCAAGGGAAAGGGAGGAGCCTCATTGATTTCACCGCTGTGCTCATATCAGGAGGTTGCTGTGCACTTGTGAGAGGAAGAGAGGAGTGAGGTGAAATTGAGAGGAGTGAGGGGAAATTGAGAGGAGTGAGGGGAAAATAAGAGAGGGTGCTGCTGCAGTATGAGCCTGTGTATAGAGAAGAGTGAGGTGCTGCAGGTGGAGGCTGTGTATAAGGCCACATTCACACGTTCAGTATTTGGTCAGTATTTTACCTCAGTATTTATAAGCCAAAACCACGAGTGGGAGAAAAATACGGAAGTGGTGACATGTTTCTAGTATACTTTTCCTAGCACTGCTAGACCTAATATTAAGCAACAGGCCAAACTGCATATCAAATATAAGGGTTGGGGGTCACTTGGGTAATAGTGATCACAAAATAATAAGTTTTCATGTATCCCTTAATAAGATGTGTAGAAGAGGGGTTACAAGGACACTAAACTTCAGGAGGGGAAATTTCCAACGGATGAGAGATGATCTTGGTGCAATAAACTGGGACAATATCCTGAGACATAAAAGTACACAAAAAATGGGAGTAATTTATTAGCATCCTGAATAGGACCTGTGCACAATATATACCGTATGGGAATAAACATGCTATAAATAGGAGGAAACCAATATGGCTAAAAAGAGCTGTAAGGGCGCAATAAGTGACAAAAATAAAGCTTTTAGAGAATTAAAGCAAGTAGGTTGTGATGAGGCATTAAACAAATACAGAAAATAAATAAATTCTGTGAAAAGCAAATCAAGGCAGCAAAGATTGAGACAAAGAGACTCATTGCCAGAGAGAGTAAAAATAATCCCAAAATTTTCTTTAACTACATAAATAGTAAGAAACTAAAAAATGATAGTGTTGGCCCCCTTAAAAATAGTCTGCTTAAAATGGTGGATGAGGATGAGGAAAAAGCCAATATGCTAAATGACTTTTTTTTCAACAGTATTTACTGAAAATCCTATGATTGACAACATGATCAGCGATAACAAAAATTCTCCATTAAACCACAGGGGGCGCTCACAGCATCAGTAACCATAGAGGGCTCAAGGACCTCTATGGTTACCATCCTGATGCATCGCCGACCCCTGATCATGTGACAGGGGTCGGCAATGCGCTCATTTCCGGCAGCGCGGCTGGAAGCGCCGGTTAAATGCCGCTGTCAGCATTTGACAGCGGCATTTAACAGGTTAATAGCGGCGGGTGAATCGGGGTTAAAGATTCCATAGTAACAGGGTCTGTACCACAGGACTGACGTATAAGAAATGTAGTGCCAATATTCAAAAAGGGGACAAAGGCTGAACTTGGGAATTATAGCCCAGTAAGCTTAACCTCTACTGTGGGTAAAATCCTGGAGGGTATTCTAAGAGATGCTATGCTGGAGTATCTGAAGAGAAATAACCTTATGACCCAATATCAACATGGGACCGTTCCTGTCAAACTAATCTGATAAGCTTCTGGACTGGACCAAGGAAATGCAGTGGATGTGGTATATATGGACTTTTCAAAAGTGTTTGATACAGTGCCACACAAAAAGTTGATACATAAAAGCGAGGAGGAGGAGAACAGTGGGGATAGGGGAAAATATGTGTAAGTGGGTTAAGAGCTGGCTCAGGGATAGGAAACAAAGGGTGATTAATAATGGAGCACACTCGGACTGGGTCACGGTTAGCAATGGGGTACCACAGGGGTCAGTATTGGGCCCTCTTCTTTTTAATATATTTATTAATGATCTTGTAGGGGGCACACAGAGTAGAATTTCAATATTTGCAGATGACACTAAACTCGGCAGGATAATCAATACAGAGGAGGACAATTTAATATTACAGGAAGATTTATGTAAACTAGAAGCTTGGGCTAATAAATGGCAAATGAGCTTTAATGGGGATAAATGTTAGGTCATGCACTTGGGCAGAAGAAATAAGATGTATAATTATGTGATTAATTGTAAAACACTGGTCAAAACTGTCACTTAAAAAGACCTGGGTGTATGGGTGGACGACAAACTCACATTTACTGACCAGTGTTAGGCAGCTGCTGCAAAGGCAAATAAAATAATGGGATTCATTAAAAGAAGCATAGATGCTCATGAGGAGAACATAATTTTACCTCTATACAAGTCACTAGTGCGACCACACTTAGAATACTGTGTGCAGTTCTGGTCTCCGGCATATAAGAAAGACATAGCTGAACTAGAGCGGGTGTAGAGAAGAGTGACCAAGGTTGTTAGTGTATTGGGGGGTATGCAATACCAAGACAGGTTATTACACTTGGGGTTATTTAATTTGGAAAAAACGAAGGCTTTGGGGTGATCTTATTACAATGTAAAAATATATGAGGGTACAGTACAAAGACCTTTCTAATGATCTTTTTACTCGTACACCTGAGACGGGGACAAGGGGGGCATCCTCTACGTCTGGAGAAAAGAAGGTTTAATCATAATCACAGATGCGGATTCTTTACTGTAAGAGCAGTGAGACTATGGAACTCTCTGCCATGTGTTGTAATGAGTGACTCACTACTAAAATTTAAGAAGAGACTGGATGACTTTCTTGAAAAGTATAATGTTGCAGGTCATACAGTATATACTAGTTTCTCTGATAGGGTGTTGATCCAAGTAACTTGTCTGATTGCCGTATGTGGAGTGGGGAAGGAATTTTTTTCCCCAATGTGGAGCTTAGTGTTTGCCACATGGGTTTTTCTTGCCTTACTCTGGATCAACATGTTAGGCTATGGGTTGAACTAGGTGGACTTAAAGTCTTCCTTCAACCTTAAATACTATGTTACTATAATATATATCCCAGACAAAGGAAGAGATTTTAATAAAAACTTTAAAATTTATTGAAATTAATAAAAATTCAAGATAAAATCAAATAAAGTAAGGAATGCCTATAATGGAACATCAAAAACCTGCATGTATTGATGCTTCTTGTAAAACCATAGTAAAGGTAAATTACCATAGGAATACATTATAGTACTTTGCCTATGCACAACATCCTTACTACCTATATTATTAAAGTTTTCCCTGGTTCACAGATGTACCATGTTAACCACAGTTTACTAGTTTCCATAAAGAGTGTGTAAATCACAGTTGTGCTCAAAATGTTACATGCCTCGGCAGAATTTGTTTTTTCTTGGCCTTTTTTCAGAGAATATGAATGATAACACCAAACTTTTTCTCCACTCATTGTTAGGGGTTGGGTGAAGCCATTTATTGTCAAACTACTATGGTTTCTCTTTTTAAATCATAATGACAACCCAAAACATCCAAATGACCCTGATCAAAAGTTCACATGCCCCATTTCTTAATACCGTGTATTGCCCCCTCTAACATGACAGCTTGAATTCTTTTGTGGTAGTTGTGGATGAGGTTCTTTATTTTCTCACATGGTAAAGTTGCCCACTCTTCTTGGCAAAAAGCCTCCAGTTCCTGTAAATTCTAGGGCTGTCAAGCATGAACTGCATGCTTGAGATCTCCCCAGAGTGGCTCAATGATATTGAGGTCAGGAGACTGAGATGGCCACTCCAGCACCTTCACTTTAATTTTTTACTCCTTGTTTCATTGCAGCCATTTGGTCAAAACACATTTGTTCAAAGCGGCCTACCACATTCACTAATCAAAGTCATTTTGTTTGTGTGTGTGTGGCCCATTCACTATCTCCATCTATCCCCCACCCCCTGAAGATGGCTGGACCATCATTGTAAATACATAATTGTAAATACACACTTGTACTTTGTATCTCCCCCACCTCATTATAGATTATAAGTAGTGTTGAGCGATACCGTCCGATACTTGAAAGTATCGGTATCGGAAAGTATCGGCCGATACCGGCAAAGTATCGGATCTAATCCGATACCGATACCCGATACCAATACAAGTCAATGGGACACCAAGTATCGGACGGTATTCCTGATGGTTCCCAGGGTCTGAAGGAGAGGAAACTCTCCTTCAGGCCCTGGGATCCATATTAATGTGTAAAATAAAGAATTAAAATAAAAAATATTGCTAAACTCACCTCTCCGACGCAGCCTGGACCTCACCGAGGGAACCGGCAGCGTTGTTTGCTTAAAATGCGTGCTTTTACTTCCTTCCGTGATGTCACGGCTTGTGATTGGTCGCGTGCCGCCCATGTGGCCGCGATGCGACCAATCACAGCAAGCCGTGACGTAATTTTCAGGTCCTCAATGCCTAATTCTAGGCATTCATGATTTTAAAATTACGTTCCGGCTTGTGATTGGTCGCGTCGCGGTCACATGGGCGACGCGACCAATCACAAGCCGTGACGTCACGGGAGGCAGGAGACGCGCGCATTTTTAAAATTACGTCACGGCTTGTGATTGGTTGCGTGCCGCCCATGTGACCGCGACGCGACCAATCACAGCAAGCCGTGACGTAATTTCAGGTCCTGAATGCAGAAATAGGCATCAGGTTTCCCCTTGAAGCCTTTGCAGAGTCCTATTCCTTTGAGGGGCATTGATGCTACACCGTTGGCTAAAAATAAACCTCAGTTTTGGACACAGCTGACCATGTGCATGGCGCCAGCCCATCATGAAGATTGTCGTTTTCTGGTGTTGCATAATTTGCATGACTTCCCCTGACGAAGCTGCTGCGGCGGCGATACGCGTGGGGCCAGTTCCTCACACCCCATTCTTATTTGCAGCTGACCTTCCCTGATTTATGGGGTCTAGGTGACTTCCTTCTCTGAGCTCTATTTTTCTGCAGCTCTGATTTGCCTTCTATTTCTATGGATTAGGTATGGCATTAAGCGGTTTATCTGCATATTGAGTACTATCATTCTGGCTATTTGCGGGTTCATCCACCTTTTGCCACAGAATAGTGGGATCCACTATATATTATTGTGGTTCTCTTCCACCAACATCTTGTTCATTATATTGGGTCCTGATCAGGATATGGGTATTTACATGCAGGTCTAGCTGTGCTTATTAAGTGCATTATTATTATACTTATTGAGTTATATTGGGGTGTTGTGTGCTTATATGTGCATTTTTAAATGTTTTTATATTGTTTTGTCGTGGTGTTCTAATAAATGCTTTTCATATTTTTGCATACAATTAGGTTGTGCGAGCCTACTTTAGTCCAATCTTTCTTCTTTTTTGTCTTGGCTATATTTATCATTGGACTAGGCACCGCACCCATACGTATTATGAACATACAGCTAGAGTGCACCCTTTTTCCTTAGTTTCATGCATAATTTGCATTATGCTATTGTGCTGGGTTTCCCATGGTTACAGGTGCATAATCCGGTATTAGATTGGAAATCTATGTCTGTGACTAGTTGGGATTGTCAGGGGGTTCATGGTGACGTTCCTGTGATGTCAATTGCCTCCTCCCCCTCTTCTGAAAGTCCTGAGTTTTTGTCAGATTTCCAGGATGTATTCAATGAGCCCAAGTCCAGTTCCCTTCCACCGCATAGGGACTGTGATTGTGCTATTGACTTGATTCCAGGCTGTAAGTTCCCTAAAGGCCGACTTTTCAACCTGTCTGTGCCAGAACATACCGCCATGCGGAGCTATGTGAAGGAGTCCTTGGAGAAGGGGCATATTCGGCCATCTTCTTCACCATTGGGAGCAGGTTTTTTCTTTGTTGCCAAAAAAGATGGCTCCTTGAGACCCTGTATTGATTATCGCCTCTTGAATAGGATCACGGTCAAATTCCAATACCCTTTGCCTTTGCTTTCTGATCTGTTTGCTAGGATTAAGGGGGCTAGTTGGTTTACTAAGATTGACCTTCGAGGGGCATATAATCTGGTTCGTATTAAGCAGGGGAACGAATGGAAAACTGCGTTTAATACGCCCGAAGGCCATTTTGAATACCTTGTGATGCCATTCGGACTCTCTAATGCTCCATCTGTGTTTCAGTCCTTCATGCATGATATATTTCGGAATTATCTTGATAAATTCTTGTTTGTATATTTGGATGATATTTTGATTTTTTCAGATGATTGGGAGTCTCATGTGAAACAAGTCAGGATGGTATTTCAGATCCTTCACGATAATGCCTTGTTTGTGAAGGGGTCTAAGTGCCTCTTTGGAGTACAGAAGATTTCTTTTTTGGGCTTCATTTTTTCTCCCTCATCTATTGAAATGGATCCGGTTAAGGTTCAGGCCATTCATGATTGGATCCAGTCGACATCCGTGAAGAGCCTTCAGAAATTTTTGGGCTTTGCTAATTTTTATCGCCGTTTCATTGCCAACTTCTCCAGTGTGGTTAAACCCCTGACCGATTTGACAAAGAAAGGCGCTGATGTTACGAATTGGTCCTCTGCAGCTGTTTCTGCCTTTCAGGAGCTTAAACTCTGATTTACTTCTGCCCCTGTGTTGCGTCAGCCGGATGTTTCTCTTCCTTTTCAGGTTGAGGTTGACGCTTCTGAGATTGGGGCAGGGGCCGTTTTGTCTCAGAGGAATTCTGATGGTTCCTTGATGAAACCGTGTGCCTTCTTTTCTCGAAAGTTTTCGCCTGCGGAACGCAATTATGATGTCGGCAATAGTGAGTTGTTGGCTATGAAGTGGGCATTTGAGGAGTGGCGACATTGGCTTGAGGGGGCCAAGCACCGTATTGTGGTCTTGACCGATCATAAGAATCTGATTTATCTCGAGTCTGCCAAACGGCTGAATTCTAGACAGGCCCGATGGTCCCTGTTTTTCTCCAGTTTTGATTTTGTGGTCTCGTATCTTCCGGGTTCTAAGAATGTTAAGGCTGATGCCCTCTCTAGGAGCTTTTTGCCTGATTCTCCTGGGGTCCTTGAGCCGGTCGGTATTCTGAAGGAAGGGGTGATTCTTTCTGCCATCTCCCCTGATTTATGACGGGTTCTTCAGAAATTTCAGGCTGATAAACCTGACCGCTGTCCAGTGGGGAAATTGTTTGTTCCTGACAGATGGACTAGTAAAGTGATTTTGGAGGTTCATTGTTCTGTGTTGGCCGGTCATCCTGGGATTTTTGGTACCAGAGATTTGGTTGTTAGGTCCTTTTGGTGGCCTTCTTTGTCACGGGATGTGCGTTCTTTTGTGCAGTCCTGTGGGACTTGTGCGCGGGCCAAGCCTTGCTGTTCCCGCGCTAGTGGGTTGCTTTTGCCTTTGCCGGTCCCTGAGAGGCCTTGGACGCATATTTCTATGGATTTTATTTTGGATCTTCCGGTTTCCCAGAGGATGTCAGTTATCTGGGTGGTTTGTGACCGGTTTTCTAAGATGGTTCATTTGGTACCTTTGCCTAAGTTGCCTTCCTCTTCTGATTTGGTTCCGTTGTTTTTTCAGCATGTGGTTCATTTGCATGGCATTCCGGAGAACATTGTGTCCGATAGAGGTTCCCAGTTTGTTTCTAGGTTTTGGCGGGCCTTTTGTGCTAGGCTGGGCATTGATTTGTCTTTTTCTTCCGCATTTCATCCTCAGACAAATGGCCAAACCGAGTGAACTAATCAGACTTTGGAAACTTATTTGAGATGCTTTGTGTCTGCTGATCAGGATGATTGGGTGGCTTTCTTGCCATTGGCCGAGTTTGCCCTTAATAATTGGGCTAGTTCTGCTACCTTGGTTTCACCCTTCTTTTGTAACCCTGGTTTTCATCCTTGTTTTTCTTCAAAGCAGGTTGAGCCTTCTGATTGTCCTGGGGTGGACTCTGTGGTTGACAGGTTGCAGCAAATTTGGGCACATGTTGTTGACAATTTGGTGTTGTCTCAGGAAGGGGCTCAGCGTTTTGCTAACCGTCGTCGCTGTGTTGGTTCCCGGCTTCGGGTTGGGGATTTGGTCTGGTTGTCTTCCCGTCATGTCCCTATGAAGGTTTCTTCCCCTAAGTTTAAGCCTCGGTTTATTGGCCCTTATAGGATTTCTGAGATTATCAATCCAGTGTCTTTTCGTTTGGCCCTTCCAGCCTCTTTTTCCATCCATAATGTTTTTCATAGATCTTTGTTGCGGAAATATGTGGTGCCCGTTGTTCCCTCTGTTGATCCTCCTGCCCCGGTGTTGATTGATGGGGAGTTGGAGTATGTGGTTGAGAAGATTTTGGATTCTCGGTTTTTGAGGCGGAGGCTTCAGTATCTTGTCAAATGGAAGGGTTATGGCCAGGAGGATAATTCTTGGGTTGTTGCCTCCGATGTTCATGCTGATGATTTGGTTCGTGCCTTTCATTTGGCTCGTCCGGATCGGCCTGGGGGCTCTGGTGAGGGTTCGGTGACCCCTCCTCAAGGGGGGGTACTGTTGTGAATTCTGCTCTTGGGCTCTCTTCGGTGGTTGTAAGTGGTAGCGTGTTGTGAATTAGACTTTTTTGGCTCCCTCTTGTGGTCACTAGTGATATGACTCTGGGATTGTCTTTCCTCAGTTTGGCACCCACCTGGGTCGTTAGTCCAGGGGTGTTGCTATATAAACTTCCTGGTTTCTCAGTCCAGTGCCTGGCATCATTGTAATCAGTTTCTTTTCTGTTTGCTCCTGTCTGCTGGTCTTGGATCTTGCAAAATTAAGCTAAGTCCTGCTTCCTTGTTTTTTGGTTATTTGCTTTGCTCTTATTTTTTGTCCAGCTTGTACTAAATGTGATTCCTGATTTTGCTGGAAGCTCTAGGGGGCTGGTGTTCTCCCCCCGGGCCGTTAGACGGTTCGGGGGTTCTTGAATATCCAGCGTGGAAATTTTGATAGGGTTTTTGCTGACCATATAAGTCATCTTACTATATTCTGCTATTAGTCAGTGGGCCTCTCTTTGCTAAATATCTAGTTCATTCTTACGTTTGTCTTTTCTCCTTACCTCACCGTTATTATTTGTTGGGGGCTTGTATCCAACTTTTGGGGTCTTTTCTCTGGAGGCAAGAAAGGTCTATCTTTTCCCTTCTAGGGTTAGTTAGCTCTCCGGCTGGCGCGAGACGTCTAGAACCAATGTAGGCACGTTCCCCGGCTGCTGCTATTTGTGGTGCTAGAATTAGATATATGGTCAGCCCAGTTACCACTGCCCTATGAGCTGGTTTTTTGTGTTTGCAGACTTGGTATTTACTTTTGAGACCCTCTGCCATTGGGGTCATAACAGTACTTGGTGATGCCTTTCGGGCTCTCTAATGCTCCTTCAGTGTTTCAGTCCTTTATGCATGATATTTTCCGGAAGTATCTGGATAAATTTATGATTGTTTATCTGGATGATATTCTGGTTTTTTCTGATGATTGGGACTCGCATGTAGAGCAGGTCAGGATGGTGTTTCAGGTTTTGCGTGAGAATGCTTTGTTTGTTAAGGGCTCAAAGTGTCTCTTTGGAGTACAGAAGGTTCCCTTTTTGGGTTTTATTTTTTCCCCTTCTGCGGTGGAGATGGACCCAGTCAAGGTCCGAGCTATTCATGATTGGACTCAACCCACGTCAGTTAAGAGTCTTCAGAAGTTCTTGGGTTTTGCTAACTTCTACCGTCGTTTTATCGCTAATTTTTCTAGCGTTGTTTAACCTTTGACGGATATGACCAAGAAAGGTTCTGATGTTGCTAACTGGGCTCCTGCAGCCGTGGAAGCCTTTCAAGAGTTGAAGCGCCGGTTTACTTTGGTGCCTGTTTTGTGCCAGCCTGATGTCTCAGTTCCCTTTCAGGTTGAAGTGGATGCTTCTGAGATTGGGGCAGGGGCCGTTTTGTCGCAGAGAGGCCCTGGTTGCTCTGTTATGAGACCATGTGCTTTTTTCTCTAGGAAGTTTTCGCCTGCTGAGCGGAATTATGATGTTGGCAATCGGGAGTTGTTAGCCATGAAGTGGGCATTTGAGGAGTGGCGTCATTGGCTCGAGGGTGCTAAGCATCGTGTGGTGGTCTTGACTGATCACAAAAATCTGATGTATCTCGAATCTGCTAAACGCCTGAATCCTAGACAGGCCCGCTGGTCATTGTTTTTCTCCCGTTTTGACTTTGTGGTCTCGTATTTACCAGGTTCAAAGAATGTGAAGGCTGATGCTCTTTCAAGGAGCTTTGTGCCTGACTCTCCTGGAGTCGCAGAACCAGTTGGTATTCTCAAAGAGGGAGTTATCCTGTCAGCCATTTCTCCGGATTTGCGACGTGTGTTGCAGAGATTTCAGGCTGGTAGACCTGACTCTTGTCCACCTGACAGACTGTTTGTTCCTGATAAGTGGACCAGCAGAGTCATTTCCGAGGTTCATTCCTTGGTGTTGGCAGGGCATCCGGGAATTTTTGGCACCAGAGATCTGGTGGCTAGGTCCTTTTGGTGGCCTTCCTTGTCACGGGATGTGCGGTCATTTGTGCAGTCCTGTGGGACTTGTGCTCGAGCTAAGCCTTGCTGTTCTCGTGCCAGCGGGTTGCTCTTGCCCTTGCCTGTCCCGAAGAGTCCTTGGACACACATTTCCATGGATTTCATTTCAGATCTTCCGGTGTCTCAGGGCATGTCTGTCATCTGGGTGGTATGTGATCGCTTTTCCAAGATGGTCCATTTGGTATCTTTGCCTAAGCTGCCTTCCTCTTCCGATCTGGTTCCTTTGTTCTTTCAGAATGTGGTTTGTTTACACGGCATTCCTGAGAATATTGTGTCTGACAGAGGATCCCAGTTTGTTTCCAGGTTCTGGCGGTCCTTTTGTGCTAAGATGGGCATTGATTTGTCGTTTTCGTCTGCCTTTCATCCTCAGACTAATGGACAAACGGAGCGAACTAATCAGACTCTGGAGGCTTATTTGAGGTGTTTTGTTTCTGCAGATCAGGATGATTGGGTGACCTTCTTGCCGTTGGCTGAGTTTGCCCTTAATAATCGGGCTAGTTCCGCTACTTTGGTTTCGCCATTTTTTTGCAACTCTGGTTTCCATCCTCATTTTTCCTCGGGACATGTGGAGCCTTCTGACTGTCCTGGGGTAGATTCTGTGGTGGATAGGTTGCAGCGGAACTGGAATCATGTGGTGGACAACTTGAAGTTGTCACAGGAGAAGGCTCAGCGTTTTGCCAACCGCCGCCGCGGTGTGGGTCCCCGACTTCGTGTTGGGGATTTGGTATGGCTGTCTTCTCGATTTGTTCCTATGAAGGTCTCCTCTCCTAAATTTAAGCCTCGCTTCATCGGTCCTTACAAGATATTGGAAATCCTTAATCCTGTGTCCTTTCGCTTGGATCTTCCGGTGTCGTTTGCCATTCACAACGTGTTCCATAGGTCTTTGTTGCGGCGGTACGTTGTGCCTGTGGTTCCTTCTGTTGAGCCTCCTGCTCCGGTGTTGGTTGAGGGCGAGTTGGAGTACGTGGTGGAGAAGATCTTGGATTCTCGTCTCTCCAGGCGGAGGCTTCAGTATCTGGTCAAGTGGAAGGGCTATGGTCAGGAGGATAATTCCTGGGTGGTTGCCTCTGATGTGCATGCGGCCGATTTAGTTCATGCCTTTCACGCTGCTCATCCTGATTGCCCTGGTGGTCTTGGTGAGGGTTCGGTGACCCCTCCTTAAAGGGGGGGTACTGTTGTGAATTAGACTTTTTTGGCTCCCTCTTGTGGTCACTAGTGATATGACTCTGGGATTGTCTTTCCTCAGTTTGGCACCCACCTGGGTCATTAGTCCAGGGGTGTTGCTATATAAACTTCCTGTTTTCTCAGTCCAGTGCCTGGCATCGTTGTAATCAGTTCCTTTCTGTTTGCTCCTGTCTGCTGGTCTTGGATCTTGCAAAATTAAGCTAAGTCCTGCTTCCTTGTTTTTTGGTTATTTGCTTTGCTCTTATTTTTTGTCCAGCTTGTACTAAATGTGATTCCTGATTTTGCTGGAAGCTCTAGGGGGCTGGTGTTCTCCCCCCGGGCCGTTAGACGGTTCGGGGGTTCTTGAATATCCAGCGTGGAAATTTTGATAGGGTTTTTGCTGACCATATAAGTCATCTTACTATATTCTGCTATTAGTCAGTGGGCCTCTCTTTGCTAAATATCTAGTTCATTCTTACGTTTGTCTTTTCTCCTTACCTCACCGTTATTATTTGTTGGGGGCTTGTATCCAACTTTTGGGGTCTTTTCTCTGGAGGCAAGAAAGGTCTATCTTTTCCCTTCTAGGGTTAGTTAGTTCTCCGGCTGGCGCGAGACGTCTAGAACCAACGTAGGCACGTTCCCCGGCTGCTGCTATTTGTGGTGCTAGGATTAGATATATGGTCAGCCCAGTTACCACTGCCCTATGAGCTGGTTTTTTGTGTTTGCAGACTTGGTATTTACTTTTGAGACCCTCTGCCATTGGGGTCATAACAGTAGCTCTGCTGTCTCTGAATCGCAGCATTTATCAGGTGTGTTCACTTTTTGCAATTTGGACAGGGCCATTTAGTCTTGCTTCACCCTTTAGTCAGTGCCAGTTGTCCATTGTTCCTGGAGGATTCACATCCCTGCCTGGTCTCTTCTGCTTTGCAGTTCTTTTCAACAAAGATACGTTCTGGCCTTGATTTTGCTGTCCACATGCTGTGGTCTTATTGTTCAGTTATTTTCCATGTTTTGTCTTGTCCAGCTTGGTCTGTATAAGGATTTGTTTAGCCAAGCTGGTATCTCTGGAGATGCAGATATACCCTCCATGTCTTTAGTTAGCTGTGGAGTTTTTGTATTTTCTGTGCTGGATATTTTCTAGTGTTTTAATACTGACCGCATAGTACTCTGTCCTGTCCTTTCTATTTAGCTAGAAGTGGCCTCCTTTGCTAAATTCTCATTTCAGTCTGTGTATGTTTCTTCCCTCTCCTCTCACAGTCAATATTTGTGGGGGGCTGCCTGTTCTTTGGGGATTTTCTCTGAGGTAAGATAGTTTTCCCTTTTCTATCTCTAGGGGTAATTAGGCCACTACCTAGGCTCTTAGGCCACCAGATCATAACAGCTGTCCAGCCAAACTAAGAAATTGTAGGAGAAGAGCCTTGGTGAGAGAGGTAAAGAAGAACCCCAAGATCACTGTGGCTGAGCTCCAGAGATGCAGTAGGGAGATGGGAGAAAGTTAAACAAAGTCAACTATCACTGCAGCCCTCCACCAGTTGGGCCTTTATGAAAGAGTGGCCCGGCGGAAGCCTCTCCTCAGTGCAAGACATATGAAAACCGGCGTAGAGCTTGCTAAAAAAGAAATGAAGGACTCCCAGACTATGAGAAATAAGATTCTCTGGTCTGATGAGATGAAGATAGACCTTTTGGTGATAATTCTAAGTGGTATGTGTGGAGAAAACCAAGCACTGCTCATCACCTGCCCAATACAATCCCAACGGTAAAACATGGTGGTAGTGGCATCATGACCAATGACATGCAATACCCCTGGTGATGCTCACCAAACCAGTGACTGTTCGAGTGGTAAATGGGTCGACACTACCCTCACAGATTACTCACCAAACCATTCCATTTTCTCTTTCCATGTCTCCATTTCATCAGGAGATTATTTCCCTATTCGTCATTCCCGAGGGAATTGATGAGGTCCTGTTGGGGATACCATGGCTACGCTACCACTCTCCTCATATAGAGGGGTCCTCTGGGAGAATTCTGGGATCGAGTAAATCCTGTGAGGGTAGATGTCAGAGGGAGTGCGTTCAGGTTGCTACTACTGAGGTACCCGCAGATCTCTCCTCTCTCCCCAAGCACTATTGGCCCTATGTGGACATTTTCTCCAAAAGAGCTGCGGAGACCCTTCCGCCTCACCGCCCCTATGACTGTCCTATTGACCTCTTGCCTGGTACTGAGCCTCCCCGGGGTCGAGTCTATCCGTTATCTCTTCTGGAGACGGAGGCAATGTCCCAGTACATCCGAAAGAATCTGACAAGAGGATTCATTAGGAAGTCAGTGTCACATGCAGGGGCTGGGTTCTTCTTCGTGCAGAAGAAGAGTGGGGAACTACATCCATGCATAGACTACAGAGGTCTTAACACCATCACCGTTAAGAATAAGTACCCACTAGCCCTGATATCTGAGCTCTTTGATAGGCTACGTGGAGCAAGAGTATTTACTAAATTAGATCTGCAGGGTGCTTACAACCTGATTCGCATCCGTGAGGGGGACGAATGGAAGATGGCTTTTAACACCAAGGATGGGCACTATGATTATCTGATGATGCCCTTCGGGCTCTGTAATGCCCCAGCTGTTTTCCAAGACTTTGTGAATGACATCTTCCGGGATATGCTCACCACCTCGGTTGTAGTCTATCTGGATGATATTCTCATCTACTCTCCAGATATTGACTCCCACCGGAGAGATGTTTGAAAAGTCTTCGACCTCTTACGGGCAAACTCCCTCTACGCCAAGGTAGAGAAGTGTGTGTTTGAGCAGGAGTCCTTGCCTTTCCTTGGCTATGTCATCTCTGCCCAGGGATTGGCTATGGATCCTGCCAAGCTACAGTTTGTGATGGACTGGCAGGAACCCCATTCTCTTAAAGCGGTGGAGTGCTTTATGGGGTTCATTAATTAATATCGCCAGTTCATTCCCCACTTCTCAACTTTGGTAGCTCCCTTGGTTGCCCTAGCCAAGAAAGGAGCGAATCCCAAAATGTGGTCGGAGGAGGTCTCCAAGGCCTTTCTCTGTATTAAGTCAACTTTGCTAGTGCTCCCATTCTACATCGCCCCGATGTAGATAAGCCATTTATAATGGAGGTGGATGCCTCATCCGTTGGTGCTGGAGCAGTCCTCTTCCAAAAGAATGCTCAAGGTCAGAAGCATCCTTGTTTCTTCTTTTCCAAGACCTTTTCACCTGCGGTGAGGAATTATTCCATCAGGGACAGGGAGTTGCTAGCTATGAAGTTGGCTTTCTCAGAGTGGAGACACCTCCTGGAGGGGGCTCGTTTTCCTTTCCAAGTTTTTACTGACCACAAAAATTTGGTCTACTTACAGACAGCCTAGCGGCTAAATTCTCACCAGGACAATGGTCCCTGTTCTTCTCCCGGTTCCATTTCATCCTCCATTTTCTCTCCGGGGAGAAGAACATTCATGCCGATGCTCTCTCCCACTCCGTAGTGTCATCTGAGGAGGAAGAGGAATAGCCTCGGCTTATTGTCCCTTCAGAGAGCCTGAGAACTGTGGCTCTTGTTTCGCTAGAGTCTGTTCCCCCAGGCAAGACTTTCATTCCATCTAATTTGTGACCGGAGGCTCTCTCTTGGGCTCACTCATCCAGGGTGTGTGGACATTTTGGGACCAAGAGGACATCTGAGCTTTTGGCGAGGACGTACTGGTGGCTGCATATGGCCTGTGACGTCGGGGACTATATTTGGGCGTGTGTCTCCTGCGCCAAGAATTGGTCTCCTCGGCAATGGCCTGCTGGGCTATTTTACCCCCTGCCGGTGGCAGACAGGCCTTTGGAGATGGTCGGGATGGACTTCGTGGTGGGCTTACTCAAGTCTCGTAGCTGCACTGTTATCTGGGCAGTCACCGATCATTTCTCTAAAATGGTGTACTTGGTGCCGCTTCCACGGTTACCTTCTGCACAGCCCTTGGCGGCGTTGTTCATAAAACATATTTTCCATCTACATGGCATGCCTGACAAAATTATCAGTGACGGGGGTCCCCAGTTCGCATCTCGGTTTTGGAGAGAGCTCTGTAGTTTACTGAGCATAGAACTGAATCTCTCTTCTGCATATCATCCCGAGACGAATGGGTTGGTAGAGAGGGCCAACCAGACTCTGGTGACATATTTGCAACATTTGTGTCTGCTAGGCAGGATGACTGGGCATCTCTGCTACCTTGGGCAGAATTTGCTTTTAACAACGCCGTAGCTGACTCCATCGGGCAGACTCCATTTCTCCTTAATTACGGCCAGCATCCGCGTGTCCCTGTGCCCATGCCCGTGTCATCCACTGATTCTAGGATGGCAGACTGGGTGGCGGAGGCATGGGACATTTGGGACTGCACACAGGATTCCATCCAGGCCATCAAGAAGAGAATGAGGGTTTCTGCCGATGCACACCGGTGCCCCGCTTCGACCTTTGCTCCTGGCGACTTAGTGTGGCTCTCCGCCCGTAACATCAGGCTCTGAGATGAGTCCACTAAGTTTGTGCCTCACTACATAGGTCCTTTCAAGGTTCTGGAACAGGTTAACCCTGTGGTCTACCATTTAGCTATTCCTCCACGCCTAGGTATCAACGACACTTTCCATGTATCCCTCTTAAAGCCCGTCTATATGTCCCGGTTTTCCAAGTCATCTGCCGGGACATCGGGTTCGTCCACGGATGAGTATGAGGTGAACTCTATCTTGGGGTGCAAGGTGGTACGTGGCAAAAAATACTATCTGGTGGACTGGAAGGATCACGGCCCAGAGGACAGAACCTGGGAACCTGTGGAGCACATTTCGGCTCCGCTGCTCATTGCAGCCTTTGAGCGCATTGAGGCCCAATAAGGGGGGCCCTAGGAGGGGGAGTAATGTTAGGAGTCAAGTTCCCGCTGCTGCACAGGGGGAATCTTGAACCATGTCTGCTGCGGTCTCAAATTCTACATCAGCTGCAGTGGAGCCTGCTCAGCAGAGACGTCGGTCCCAGCATCTCGCTCAGCCTGATACTGTGCAAAGGGTTACTGCTGCCTTTCCAGATTTTGCTTTGTAGCCAGCACTGGTCAGCGGCGAGAAGGCTTTTCTGGGACTCAGTCCTGCTTTGCACACACTAAGCATGCCCACAGGAGGACCTCTCATTGGAGGTCGGGGGTCACATGCTCAGGCCCTGTAGCAGCTCCTATTGGTTCTCCAGGAAGGTCCTGAAGAGCTGCAACTATAAAATGTTTGCATGGCTGTACGGCCATGCGCTAGTATCAAATGTGTATGGTTTAGGCCAGTGGATACTATACCACTCTTTATACATGTGGTGTGTGACTGTAGCACTGGGACTGTACACTTAGGCAGGCAGTTAGCATCAGTGGCGGCAATTAGCCATTGGCTTGCTTGCAAGCACAACCCTAGTTAGGGCTATAGTTTTTGTGTACAGCGCGAATCTGTGCGGCAACAGAGATCACTTTCAGTTCACACGGGGTGAAGCTTAACCCACGTGTGAGCTCAGAGTTTATACGCCATTACTTTGCAGCAGATATCTCTGCACGGTGGACCCCGGGCTGCAAACGCACCTTGTTGCTTCCTACCTATACTCGGTGCGTTCCGCTAGCCCTAACACGGTCCCTCAAACCATTAGAGGGCTGGAATATAGTTTAAAATAAAACTATGAACAAATTCCTATGCTCACTGCACAAATCTTATTTTGAAGTAAAAAAAACAAAACAGGAACAAATACAATATTTAAAATGAAAAACAAGTAAAGTTAAATCAACAAACTTATCGGTATTTCAATGGGAACTATGGGCCTGCTTTTCGCTAATGAGATGGTCAATGTCCATATTTGTCACTGCTAGTCATAACAAGTAAAGCAATTGTTCTCTTTGTTGATATCATGGTTTCCTAGGGATTCCAAATTGCTATTAGTAAAATACCAATATATATACAGCGCTACAAAAACAATATACCAGCAATAAAATTGCCCACACAGAGACATACAGACTGCACTGCCCATCAATGTGGTCTGATCAGTGCCCATCAATGCAGCCTTGCCAGTCAATATCCTTTCAGCCTCACCAATGCCCATATTGGTGGAACTCTGCTTTTACCTCAGGCTCAAACTGGTGTGGGGCGAGAGTCCCCAATAGGCAGGTAAATATCCCCAATAGGCAGCATAGTCCCCGATAGGCAGGTAAATGTCCCCACTAGGCAGTATAGGTCCCTAAAAGGCATCATAGTCCCTGGTAGGCAAATAAATGTCCCCAATAGGCAGGATAGTCCCCAATAAGCAGGTAAATGACCCCAATAGGCAGGTAAATGTCCCCAATAAGCAGGTAAATGTCCCCAATATGCAGCATAGTCCCCAATAGGCAGTATAAGTTCCCAATAGGCAGCGTAGTCCCCAATAGGCAGGTAAATGTCCCCAATAGGCAGTATAGGTCCCCAATAGGCAGGTAAATGTCCCCAATATGCAGTATAGTTCCTAATAGGCAGGTAAATGTCCCCAATAGGCAGCATAGGTCCCCAATAGATAGCATGGGTCACCAATAGGCAGTATAGTCCCCAATAGGCATCATAGCCCCCAAAAGGCAGCATAGGTCCCCAATAGGCAGCATAATCCCCAATAGGCAGCATAGGTCTCCAATTGGCATGATAGACCGGACCCGGCGTTAAAAAAAAAAAAATACCAGTGCTCACCTATGTCCCCCACTGCTCTGAAGAGCCACCAGCTAGACTTTGTCTTCTTCTGGCACAGGTGGCATGATGTCATCAAGGGATGCAGGCGGCTTGATGACAATCATGTGGTCTGTGCTGCATATGGAGGGCCACGCATCGTCTTTCCTCGCCGCCTCATCGTTCTACCCTCGATTACAGTGCCAGCCGGCATTGAACTGTAGTGAAGTTCAATGTTGGCTGAGCCCAGAAGCCGGATAAATGTCCTCGGCAGGCTGCATGTGGCCCACAGGCCGCAGTGTGAGGACCCTTACCCTAAACTGATTAAATAACCACAACATATTTTGCCAAGATCAGGTGAATGTTCAGATTCGTTACCAAATGACTAAGATTTTTCTCAAAATAATCCTAATTTTCCATTTTCAATTAAAAGGGAAATACATTTTTGAAACTGCTAGCATTATGCGGCTTTAAGATATTTTTTAAAATATATTTTGAAAATATTACATAATTATGTAAAGTATCTCAAAGCTGTTTTACCTTATTGTTTCATGGTGCTTCATTAAAAAAATAAAATATATTGCTATAATAAATATTACTCTGTAGGGAGATGCTAAAGTAGAGCATTCTATTCATAACTCATGCGGGTTGCACCGAAACTTCATATTTTATGTAGTTTTCTACAACAGAGAAATTTGATATATTTATAGACCAAGGATATTACTCTAATAATTGATATGTTCATGTATTTTTTGGATTTAGGAAAGGCAACATGTTGGTAACAAGATTTATCCTGATAAAGAAAAAGATAATCTTTTAAATAATTAGGAGATCTAAGTTACCATAAAACTAGAACAGAATTGCTTGTCATTTGCATTAATAGCAAAAAATCCGACATTATGTATGAAATATTTTCATGGAGGTCCAGCCTTAAGATGGTCATATACATGATGAACACGTGGGTTACAGGGCATTGTGAATACTGACTTCTCAAACTTTCTGAAAAATCACTTTCATAATTACTTTAATGAAAAGTGTGTTCCAGCACACACATCATGAAGTCTGGAACACAAAATGCCAGTCAGGCCCTATAAATCAGTGGATGGCTTTTGTACTACGTGTGTGTGTTTATTCTAACATATTACAGTATCTTGAATAGCAGAATCTGCTAAAATGTGATGAGTGAATACATTCGGCACTATTGGTTACTCGCATGAATAGTGTGGTATTCAGGCTATTCATTATTCAGGGAGTAATTTGCTATTCACCTCGGTATATTCGAGTGACCCATCCAGAATGTTTGGCGCTTTATTTGCAGCCAATGAACATGCTGGACTTGCTTGCCAATCACAGTAATATTGGCGCCTTCTTTGGTGTGGCATTACTGTGATTGGCAAACTTTACAGCGTCATGGGCAATATTTAGGCCCTGCCGACGCCATCTTGCACACATTATAGCCGAAAACAGCGTAGTGTGAGCGTAATCTGAGCGTAGGGTGTTATGATCCTCAGTGGCTTAGGATCACAAATCTAACCAGCTAAGTAGAAAATAATAGGACGAGCTCTGGGGATGTGGTAACTGGACTGACCGCAAACCTGATCCTAACCGCACACACTATAGGTAGCCGTGGAACGTTTCCTGAAATCCTAGACGTCTCTTCACGGCCTGAGAAACTGACTACCCCCTATAGAGAAGGTAAAGACCTCACTTGCCTCAGAGAAATAACCCCAAAGATATAGAAGCCCCCCACAAATAATAACGGCGAGTTAAGAGGAAAAGACAAACGCAGAGATGAAACAGGTTAAGCAAATGAGGCCCGCTAACGCTAGATAGCAGAAAATAGCAAGGGATCTGTGCGGTCAGTAAAAAACCCTATGCAAAAATATCCACGCAGAGAATGCGAGAACCCCCACACCAACTAACGATGTGGGGGGAGCAACTCAGCACCCCAGAGCACAGCAAGCAGGGAAATCACATATTAGCAAGCTGGACCAAACACATCATATACTAGGAAACATCTTGAACACAGATGAGACAAAAATAAGCAAACAAAACTTAGCTTCTCTTGGAGAGACTGATAACGGATGTAGACAGGAGCAATCAGAATAGCACTGAATACAACGACAACAGGCAAGGAATGAAGGACCAGGTGAATTAAATAGGAAACGTGACTAGCAGATGACGAGACAGCTGATCCCAGCCAGAAACCTGCAGAATAACAAAAAGAGCCACCAGGGGGAGCCCAAAGAGAGAACTCACACAGTACCACTCACGACCACAGGAGGGAGCCCGGAAACAGAGTTCACAACAGTACCCCCCCCTTGAGGAGGGGTCACCGAACCCTCACCAGAATCCCCAGGGTGATCAGGGTGAGCCACATGGAAGGCACGAACCAAATCAGCCGCATGAACATCAGAGGCGACAACCCAGGAATTATCCTCTTGACCATAGCCCTTCCACTTAACCAAATACTGAAGCCTCCGTCTCGAAATACGAGAATCCAAGATCTTCTCTACCACGTATTCCAATTCTCCCTCAACCAGCACCGGAGCAGGAGGTGTTGTGAATTTACCTTTTGGCTCCCTCTAGTGGCTACTAGTGTTTTTACTCTGGGTATGTCTATCATCCCTTGTATGCTCACCTGGGTCGTTGGGTCAGGGGTGTTGCTATATTAGCTCCCTGGACCTTCAGTTCAATGCCTGGCAACGTTGATATCAGAGCTAATCTGTAGTGCTCTTGTCTACTGATCCTGGTTCCTGCTTGATTAAGCTAAGTCTGCTTTCTTGCTTTTTTGCTATTGATTTTGTTTGCATTTTTGTCCAGCTTGTACATAATCTGTATCCTATCCTTGCTGGAAGCTCTAGGGAGGCTGGAGTTCTCCCCCCGGGCCGTTAGACGGTTCGGGGGTTCTTGAATCTCCAGTGTGGATTTTTGTAGGGTTTTTGTTGACCATATAAGTTATCTTACTACATTCTGCTATTAGTGAGTGGGCCTCTCTTTGCTAAATCTAGTTCATCTCTGTGTTTGTCATTTCCTCTTACCTCACCGTTATTATTTGTGGGGGGCTTGTATCCAACTTTTGGGGTCTATTCTCTGGAGGCAAGAGAGGTCTTTGTTTTCCTCTTCTAGGGGTAGTTAGTCCTCCGGCTGGCGCGAGACATCTAGCGACCAACGTAGGCATGTTCCCCGGCTACTTCTAGTGTTGGCGTTAGGAGTAGATATATGGTCAACCCAGTTACCACTGCCCTATGAGCTGGATTTTTGTACTTCGCAGACTTGCTGATATCTCTGAGACCCTCGCCATTGGGGTCATAACAGTTTGCCAGGCCAGTATTAAATGTTAAATGCATTGCAGAAGCGGGATTATAAGAAAGAAAGTTCTGAGGTTTTTTTTTTCTCTCTCTCATTTTTTTTTCTTTTCCCCTTTACCTCTGAGTGGCTTGTGATTGCTGCAGACATGAATGTCCAAACCTTGATTACAAGTGTGGACCAGCTTGCTGCTCGTGTGCAGGGCATACAAGATTATGTTACCAGAAATCCTATGTCAGAACCTAAGATACCGATTCCTGAACTGTTTTCCGGAGACCGATTTAAGTTTAGAAATTTCAGGAATAATTGTAAATTGTTTTTGTCCCTGAGACCCTGTTCCTCTGGAGACTCCACTCAGCAAGTGAAGATTGTTATTTCTTTTTTACGGGGCGACCCTCAGGATTGGGCTTTCTCGCTGGCGCCAGGAGATCCGGCATTGGCTGATATTGATGCGTTTTTTCTGGCGCTCGGTTTGCTTTATGAGGAACCCAATCTTGAGATTCAGGCAGAAAAAGCCTTTCTGGCTATGTCTCAGGGCCAGGACGAGGCTGAAGTGTATTGCCAAAAATTTCGGAAATGGTCCGTGCTGACCCAGTGGAACGAGTGTGCATTGGCTGCAAATTTTAGAAATGGTCTTTCTGAAGCCATTAAGAATGTGATGGTGGGTTTTACCATTCCCACAGGTCTGAATGATTCTATGGCCCTGGCTATTCAAATCGACCGGCGGTTGCGGGAGCGCAAAACCGCAAATTCCCTCATGGTATTGTCTGAACAGGCACCTGAATTAATGCAATGTGATAGAATCCTGACTAGAAATGAGCGGAAAATTCATAGACGCCAGAATGGCTTGTGTTACTACTGTGGTGATTCTACACATGTTATCTCAGCATGCTCTAAACGTCTTACTAAGGTTGTTAGTCCGGTCGTCATTGGTAATTTGCAACCTAAATTTATTCTATCTGTAACTTTGATTTGCTCACTGTCATCGTATCCTGTCATGGCGTTTGTGGACTCAGGTGCGGCCCTGAGCCTTATGGATCTGTCATTTGCCAAGCGCTGCGGATTTGTTCTTGAGCCATTGGAAAATCCTATCCCTCTTAGGGGTATTGATTCTATGCCATTGGCAAAAAATAAACCGCAGTTTTGGACACAGGTTACCATGTGCATGACTCCCGAACATCGGGAGGTAATACGTTTTCTTGTTCTGCATAAAATGCATGATTTGGTTGTTTTGGGTTTGCCATGGTTACAGACCCATAATCCAGTCTTGGACTGGAAGGCTATGTCAGTGTCAAGTTGGGGCTGCCATGGAATTCATGGAGATTCCCTGCCCTTGTCTATTGCTTCTTCTACGCCTTCGGAAGTTCCGGCGTATTTGTCTGATTATCAGGATGTCTTCAGCGAGTCTAAGTCCAGTGCACTGCCTCCTCATAGGGAATGTGACTGTGCAATAGATTTGATCCCTGGCAGTAAGTTTCCTAAGGGGAGACTGTTTAATCTGTCGGTACCTGAACATACCGCGATGCGTTCATATATCAAGGAGTCTCTTGAGAAGGGGCATATCCGTCCTTCTTCTTCCCCTCTTGGTGCGGGATTCTTTTTTGTGGCCAAAAAGGACGGATCTTTGAGGCCTTGTATTGACTATCGGCTTTTGAATAAGATCACTGTCAAATTTCAGTATCCTTTGCCGTTGTTGTCAGATTTGTTTGCCCGGATTAAAGGTGCCAAGTGGTTCACCAAGATAGACCTTCGTGGTGCGTACAACCTTGTGCGCATTAGGCAGGGCGATGAATGGAAAACCGCATTCAATACGCCTGAAGGTCATTTTAAATACTTGGTGATGCCATTTGGGCTCTCTAATGCACCTTCCGTTTTTCAGTCCTTCATGCATGACATTTTCCGAAAGTATCTGGATAAATTTTTGATTGTTTATCTGGATGATATTCTGTTTTTTTCTGATGATTGGGACTCGCATGTGGAGCAGGTCAGGATGGTTTTTGAGATTTTGCGTGAAAATTCTTTGTTTGTAAAAGGCTCAAAGTGTCTCTTTGGTGTACAGAAGGTTCCCTTTTTGGGGTTCATTTTTTCCCCTTCTGCTGTGGAGATGGATCCAGTCAAGGTCCGAGCTATTCATGATTGGACTCAACCCTCGTCAGTTAAGAGTCTTCAGAAGTTCTTGGGTTTTGCTAACTTCTACCGTCGTTTTATCGCAAATTTCTCTAGCGTTGTTAAACCGCTGACGGATATGACCAAGAAAGGCTCTGATGTAGCTAACTGGGCTCCTGCTGCCGTGGAGGCTTTCCAGGAGTTGAAACGCCGGTTTACTTCGGCGCCTGTTTTGTGCCAGCCTGACGTCTCACTTCCCTTTCAGGTTGAGGTGGATGCTTCGGAGATTGGGGCAGGGGCCGTTTTGTCGCAGAGAGGCCCTGGTTGCTCTACTATGAGACCTTGTGCCTTTTTCTCTAGGAAGTTTTCGCCGGCAGAGCGAAATTATGATGTGGGCAATCGGGAGTTATTGGCCATGAAGTGGGCATTTGAGGAGTGGCGTCATTGGCTCGAGGGTGCTAAGCATCGGGTGGTGGTCTTGACTGATCACAAAAATTTGATGTATCTCGAGTCTGCTAAACGCCTGAATCCTAGACAGGCCTGCTGGTCATTGTTTTTCTCCCGTTTTGACTTTGTGGTCTCGTATTTACCAGGTTCTAAGAATGTGAAGGCCGATGCTCTGTCTAGGAGCTTTGTGCCTGATGCTCCTGAAGTCGCTGAACCTGAGGGTATTCTTAAGGAAGGAGTTATCTTGTCAGCGATTTCTCCAGATCTGCGACGTGTGTTGCAGAGATTTCAGGCTGGTAGGCCTGACTCTTGTCCACCTGACAGATTGTTTGTGCCTGCTAAATGGACCAGCAGAGTCATTTCCGAGGTTCATTCCTCAGTGTTGGCAGGGCACCCGGGAATTTTTGGCACCAGAGATCTGGTGGCCAGGTCCTTTTAGTGGCCTTCCTTGTCAAGGGATGTGCGGTCATTTGTGCAGTCCTGCGGTACTTGTGCTCGAGCTAAGCCTTGCTGTTCTCGTGCCAGCGGGTTGCTCTTGCCCTTGCCTGTCCCGAAGAGACCTTGGACACACATCTCTATGGATTTCATTTCGGATCTCCCGGTGTCTAAAGGCATGTCTGTCATCTGGGTGATATGTGATCGTTTCTCCAAGATGGTCCATCTGGTTCCTTTGCCTAAGCTGCCTTCCTCTGCTGATCTGGTTCCTGTGTTCTTCCAGAACGTGGTTCGTTTGCACGGCATTCCTGAGAATATTGTGTCAGACAGAGGATCCCAGTTTGTTTCCAGGTTCTGGCGATCCTTTTGTGGTAGGATGGGCATTGATTTGTCGTTTTCGTCCGCTTTTCATCCACAGACTAACGGACAAACGGAACGAACTAATCAGACTCTGGAGGCGTATTTGAGGTGTTTTGTCTCTTCTGATCAGGATGATTGGGTGACCTTCTTGCCGTTGGCTGAATTTGCCCTTAATAATCGGGCTAGTTCTGCCACCTTGGTTTCGCCATTTTTCTGCAACTCCGGTTTCCATCCTCGTTTTTCCTCGGGACATGTGGAGCCTTCTGACTGTCCTGGAGTGGATTCTGTGGTGGATAGGTTGCAGCGGATCTGGAATCATGTGGTGGACAACTTGAAGTTGTCACAGGAGAAGGCTCAGCGTTTTGCCAATCGCCGCCGCGGTGTGGGTCCCCGACTTCGTGTTGGGGATTTGGTATGGCTGTCTTCTCGATTTGTTCCTATGAAGGTCTCCTCTCCCAAATTTAAGCCTCGATTCATTGGTCCTTACAAGATATTGGAGATCCTTAATCCTGTATCCTTTCGCCTGGATCTTCCGGTGTCGTTTGCCATTCACAACGTATTTCATAGGTCCTTGTTGCGGCGGTACGTTGTGCCTGTGGTTCCTTCTGCTGAGCCTCCAGCTCCGGTGTTGGTTGAGGGCGAGTTGGAGTACGTGGTGGAGAAGATCTTAGATTCTCGTCTCTCCAGGCGGAGGCTTCAGTACCTGGTCAAGTGGAAGGGCTATGGTCAGGAGGATAATTCCTGGGTGGTCGCCTCTGATGTGCATGCGGCCGATTTAGTTCGCGCCTTTCACGCCGCTCATCCTGATCGCCCTGGTGGTCTTGGTGAGGGTTCGGTGACCCCTCACTAAGGGGGGGGTACTGTTGTGAATTTACCTTTTGGCTCCCTCTAGTGGCTACTAGTGTTTTTACTCTGGGTATGTCTATCATCCCTTGTATGCTCACCTGGGTCGTTGGGTCAGGGGTGTTGCTATATTAGCTCCCTGGACCTTCAGTTCAATGCCTGGCAATGTTGATATCAGAGCTAATCTGTAGTGCTCTTGTCTACTGATCCTGGTTCCTGCTTGATTAAGCTAAGTCTGCTTTCTTGCTTTTTTGCTATTGATTTTGTTTGCATTTTTGTCCAGCTTGTACATAATCTGTATCCTATCCTTGCTGGAAGCTCTAGGGAGGCTGGAGTTCTCCCCCCGGGCCGTTAGACGGTTCGGGGGTTCTTGAATCTCCAGTGTGGATTTTTGTAGGGTTTTTGTTGACCATATAAGTTATCTTACTACATTCTGCTATTAGTGAGTGGGCCTCTCTTTGCTAAATCTAGTTCATCTCTGTGTTTGTCATTTCCTCTTACCTCACCGTTATTATTTGTGGGGGGCTTGTATCCAACTTTTGGGGTCTATTCTCTGGAGGCAAGAGAGGTCTTTGTTTTCCTCTTCTAGGGGTAGTTAGTCCTCCGGCTGGCGCGAGACATCTAGCGACCAACGTAGGCATGTTCCCCGGCTACTTCTAGTGTTGGCGTTAGGAGTAGATATATGGTCAACCCAGTTACCACTGCCCTATGAGCTGGATTTTTGTACTTTGCAGACTTGCTGATATCTCTGAGACCCTCGCCATTGGGGTCATAACAAGGAGGCTCAACAGAACGAACCACAGGCACCACATACCTCCGCAACAAAGAGCTATGGAACATATTATGGATAGTAAACGATGCCGGGAGGTCCAAACAAAATGACACAGGGTTAAGGATTTCCAAAATTTTATAAGGACCGATAAAACGAGGTTTAAACTTAGGAGAAGAGACCTTCATAGGAACATAACGAGAAGACAACCACACCAAATCCCCCACACGAAGTCGGGGACCCACACAGCGACGACGGTTAGCAAAGCGCTGAGCCTTCTCTTGTGACAACGTCAAATTGTCCACCACATGGTTCCAAATCTGCTGCAACCTATCCACCACAAAATTTACCCCAGGACAGTCAGAAGACTCAACCTGACCCAAGGAAAAACGAGGATGAAAACCAGAATTACAAAAAAAAGGTGAAACCAAAGTAGCTGAACTAGCCCGGTTATTAAGGGCAAACTCGGCCAATGGCAAAAAAGTCACCCAATCATCCTGGTCAGCAGAAACAAAACATCTCAAATAAGTTTTTAAGGTCTGATTAGTTCGCTCGGTTTGGCCATTCGTCTGAGGATGGAAGGCCGACGAAAAAGATAAATCAATGCCCATCTTAGCACAAAAGGACCGCCAAAATCTGGACACAAAATGGGATCCTCTGTCAGACACAATGTTTTCAGGGATGCTGTGCAGATGAACCACATTCTGAAAAAATAGCGGAACCAAATCGGAGGAGGAAGGCAACTTAGGCAAGAGCACCAAATGGACCATTTTAGAAAAACGATCACAAACCACCCAGATGACAGACATTCTCTGAGAGACCGGAAGATCCGAAATAAAATCCATGGAAATATGCGTCCAAGGCCTCTTAGGAACCGGCAAAGGCAAAAGCAACCCACTGGCACGAGAACAGCAAGGCTTAGCCCGAGCACAAATCCCTCAGGACTGCACAAAGGAACGCACATCCCGCGACAAGAAGGATCTAGCCACCAAATCTCTGGTACCAAAAATCCCAGGATGACCCGCCAACACCGAAGAATGAACCTCGGAAATAACTCTGCTGGTCCATCTATCTGGGACAAACAGTCTCTCTGATGGACAACGGTCAGGTCTATCGCCTGAAATTCCTGTAACACCCGTCGCAAATCTGGGGAAATGGCAGACAAAATTACCCCCTCTTTGAGGATACCAGCCAGCTCAGAAACTCCAGGGGAGTCAGGCACAAAACTCCTAGAAAGAGCATCAGCCTTCACGTTCTTCGAACCAGGAAGGTACGAGACCACGAAATCGAAACGTGAGAAAAACAATGACCAACGAGCCTGTCTAGGATTCAACCGCTTGGCCAACTCAAGATAAATCAAATTTTTATGATCAGTCAAGACCACCACACGATGCTTAGCTCCTTCTAGCCAGTGTCGCCACTCCTCAAATGCCCACTTCATTGCCAACAACTCCCGATTACCAACATCATAATTTCGCTCAGCCGGCGAAAATTTTCTTGAAAAGAAGGCACATGGCTTCATCACAGAGCAATCAGAGCTTCTCTGTGACAAAACAGCCCCTGCTCCAATTTCAGAAGCATGCACCTCGACCTGGAAGGGAAGAGTGTTGTGAATTTACCTTTTGGCTCCTGTTGTGAATTTGCTTTTTGCTCCCTCTAGTGGTTACTAGTTTTTTGACTCTGGTTTTTCTGTCATTCCTTTTATCCGCACCTGGGTCGTTAGTTAGGGGTGTTGCTATATAAGCTCCCTGGACCTTCAGTTCAATGCCTGGCAACGTAGTTATCAGAGCTAGTCTGCTGTGCTCTTGTCTACTGATCCTGGTTCCAGTTATATCAGCTAAGTCTGCCTTTTGCTTTTTGCTATTTGTTTTGGTTTTGTATTTTTGTCCAGCTTGTTCCAAATCTATATCCTGACCTTTGCTGGAAGCTCTAGGGGGCTGGTGTTCTCCCCCCGGACCGTTAGACGGTTCGGGGGTTCTTGAATTTCCAGTGTGGATTTTGATAGGGTTTTTGTTGACCATATAAGTTACCTTTCTTTATTCTGCTATCAGTATGCGGGCCTCTCTGTGCTAAACCTGGTTCATTTCTGTGTTTGTCATTTCCTCTTACCTAACCGTCATTATTTGTGGGGGGCTTCTATCCAGCTTTGGGGTCCCCTTCTCTGGAGGCAAGAAAGGTCTTTGTTTTCCTCTACTAGGGGTAGCTAGATTCTCCGGCTGGCGCGTGTCATCTAGAATCAACGTAGGAATGATCCCCGGCTACTTCTAGTGTTGGCGTTAGGAGTAGATATATGGTCAACCCAGTTACCACTGCCCTATGAGCTGGATTTTTGTACTCTGCAGACTTCCACGTTCCTCTGAGACCCTCGCCATTGGGGTCATAACAGTTTGCCAGGCCAGTATTAAATGTTTAATGCATTGCAGAAGAGGGATTATAAGAAAGAAGATTCTGAGTTTTTTTTTTTTTTTTCTTCCCCTTTACCTCAGAGTGGCTATGCTTGCTGCAGACATGAATGTCCAGACCTTGATTACAAGTGTGGACCAGCTGGCTACTCGTGTGCAGGGCATACAAGACTATGTTATCAGAAATCCTAGGTCAGAACCTAAAATACCGATTCCTGAACTGTTTTCCGGAGACAGGTTTAAGTTTAGGAATTTCGTGAATAATTGTAAATTGTTTTTGTCCCTGAGACCCTGTTCATCTGGAGATTCTGCTCAGCAAGTAAAAATTGTTATTTCGTTCTTACGGGGCGACCCTCAGGATTGGGCTTTTTCGCTGGCGCCAGGAGATCCGGCATTGGCTGATCTTGATGCGTTTTTTCTGGCGCTCGGTTTACTTTATGAGGAACCCAATCTTGAGATTCAGGCAGAAAAGGCCTTGCTGGCTATGTCTCAGGGGCAGGACGAGGCTGAAGTGTATTGCCAAAAATTTCGGAAATGGTCCGTGCTGACACATTGGAACGAGTGTGCACTGGCCGCTAATTTTAGAAATGGCCTTTCTGAAGCCATTAAGAATGTTATGGTGGGTTTTCCCATTCCCACAGGTCTGAATGATACTATGGCACTGGCTATTCAAATTGACCGGCGGTTGCGGGAGCGCAAAACCGCAAATTCCCTCATGGTGTTGTCTGAACAGACACCTAATTCGGTGCAATGTGATAGAAAAACTGCAAATTCCCTCATGGTGTTGTCTGAACAGACACCTGATTTAATGCAATGTGATAGAATCCTGACTAGAAATGAGCGGAAAATTCATAGACGCCGGAATGGCTTGTGCTACTACTGTGGTGATTCTACACATGTTATCTCAGCATGCTCTAAACGTATAGCTAAGGTTGTTAGTCCTGTCACCGTTGGTAATTTGCAACCTAAATTTATTCTGTCTGTAACTTTGATTTGCTCACTGTCATCTTATCCTGTCATGGCGTTTGTAGATTCAGGTGCTGCCCTGAGTCTCATGGATCTCTCATTTGCTAAGCGCTGTGGTTTTACTCTTGAACCATTAGAAAATCCTATTCCTCTTAGGGGTATTGATGCTACACCATTGGCAGCAAATAAACCGCAGTATTGGACACAGGTTACCATGTGCATGACTCCTGAACACCGCGAGGTGATACGTTTCCTGGTTTTACATAAAATGCATGATTTGGTTGTTTTAGGGCTGCCATGGTTACAGACTCATAATCCAGTCCTGGACTGGAAGGCTATGTCAGTCTCAAGTTGGGGCTGTCGTGGTATTCATGGGGATTCCCTGCCTGTGTCTATTGCTTCTTCTACGCCTTCGGAAGTTCCGGAGTATTTGTCTGATTATCAGGATGTCTTCAGTGAGTCTGAGTCCAGTGCACTGCCTCCTCATAGGGACTGTGACTGTGCTATAGATTTGATCCCAGGCAGTAAATTTCCTAAGGGAAGACTGTTTAATCTGTCGGTACCTGAACATACCGCTATGCGTTCATATATCAAGGAGTCTCTGGAGAAAGGACATATTCGTCCGTCTTCTTCTCCTCTTGGTGCGGGATTCTTTTTTGTGGCAAAAAAGGACGGATCTTTGAGACCTTGTATGGATTATCGGCTTTTAAATAAGATCACTGTCAAATTTCAGTATCCTTTGCCGCTGTTGTCTGACTTGTTTGCCCGGATTAAGGGTGCCAAGTGGTTCACCAAGATAGACCTTCGTGGTGCGTACAACCTTGTGCGCATTAAGCAAGGTGATGAATGGAAAACCGCATTCAATACGCCCGAAGGTCATTTTGAGTACTTGGTGATGCCTTTTGGGCTCTCCAATGCGCCTTCAGTTTTTCAGTCCTTTATGCATGACATTTTCCGGAAGTATCTGGATAAATTTTTGATTGTTTATCTGGATGACATTTTGGTTTTTTCTGATAATTGGGATTCGCATGTGGAGCAGGTCAGGTTGGTCTTTAAAATTTTGCGTGAAAATTCTTTGTTTGTCAAGGGTTCTAAGTGTCTCTTTGGTGTACAGAAGGTTCCCTTTTTGGGGTTCATTTTTTCCCCTTCTGCTGTGGAGATGGACCCAGTCAAGGTCCGAGCTATTCTTGATTGGACTCAGCCCTCGTCAGTTAAGAGTCTTCAGAAGTTCTTGGGCTTCGCTAACTTCTACCGTCGTTTTATCGCTAATTTTTCTAGCATTGTGAAACCTTTGACGGATATGACCAAGAAGGGCTCCGATGTAGCTAACTGGGCTCCTGCTGCCGTGGAGGCTTTCCAGGAGTTGAAACGCCGGTTTACTTCGGCGCCTGTTTTGTGCCAGCCTGACGTCTCACTTCCCTTTCAGGTTGAGGTGGATGCTTCGGAGATTGGGGCAGGGGCCGTTTTGTCGCAGAGAGGCCCTGGTTGCTCTGTTATGAAACCTTGTGCCTTTTTCTCTAGGAAGTTTTCGCCTGCCGAGCGAAATTATGATGTGGGCAATCGGGAGTTGTTGGCCATGAAATGGGCATTTGAGGAGTGGCGTCATTGGCTCGAGGGTGCTAAGCATCGTGTGGTGGTCTTGACTGATCACAAAAATCTGATGTATCTCGAGTCTGCTAAATGCCTTAATCCGAGACAGGCCCGCTGGTCATTGTTTTTCTCCCGCTTTGATTTTGTTGTCTCGTATTTACCAGGTTCTAAGAATGTGAAGGCCGATGCTCTTTCTAGGAGCTTTGTGCCTGATGCTCCTGGAGTCGCTGATCCTGTTGGTATTCTTAAAGATGGAGTTATCTTGTCAGCTATTTCTCCAGATCTGCGACGTGTGTTGCAGAGATTTCAGGCTGATAGGCCTGAGTCTTGTCCACCTGACAGACTGTTTGTCCCGGATAAGTGGACCAGCAGAGTCATTTCCGAGGTTCATTCCTCGGTGTTGGCAGGTCACCCGGGAATTTTTGGCACCAGAGATCTGGTGGCCAGGTCCTTTTGGTGGCCTTCCTTGTCAAGGGATGTGCGGTCATTTGTGCAGTCCTGTGGGACTTGTGCTCGAGCTAAGCCTTGCTGTTCTCGTGCCAGCGGTTTGCTCTTGCCCTTGCCTGTCCCGAAGAGACCTTGGACACATATCTCCATGGATTTCATTTCTGATCTTCCGCTATCTCAGGGCATGTCCGTTATCTGGGTGATATGTGATCGCTTCTCCAAGATGGTCCATTTGGTTCCTTTGCCTAAGCTGCCTTCCTCTTCTGATCTGGTTCCTGTGTTTTTCCAGAACGTGGTTCGTTTGCACGGCATCCCTGAGAATATTGTGTCAGACAGAGGATCCCAGTTCGTTTCCAGGTTCTGGCGATCCTTTTGTAGTAGGATGGGCATTGATTTGTCGTTTTCGTCTGCTTTCCATCCTCAGACTAATGGACAGACGGAGCGAACCAATCAGACTTTGGAGGCTTATTTGAGGTGTTTTGTCTCTGCTGATCAGGACGATTGGGTGACATTCTTGCCGTTGGCTGAGTTTGCCCTTAATAATCGGGCTAGTTCCGCCACCTTGGTTTCGCCTTTTTTCTGCAACTCTGGTTTCCATCCTCGCTTTTCTTCGGGTCATGTGGAGCCTTCTGACTGTCCTGGGGTGGATTCTGTGGTGGATAGGTTGCAGCAGATCTGGAATCATGTGGTGGACAACTTGAAGTTGTCACAGGAGAAGGCTCAGCGCTTTGCCAACCGCCACCGCGGTGTGGGTCCCCGACTACGCGTTGGGGATTTGGTATGGCTTTCTTCCCGCTTTGTTCCTATGAAGGTCTCCTCTCCCAAATTTAAACCTCGTTTTATTGGGCCTTACAAGATATTGGAAATCCTTAATCCTGTATCTTTTCGTCTGGATCTTCCTGTGTCATTTGCTATTCACAATGTATTTCATAGGTCCTTGTTGCGGCGGTACATTGTGCCTGTAGTTCCTTCTGCTGAGCCTCCTGCTCCGGTGTTGGTTGAGGGCGAGTTGGAGTACGTGGTGGAGAAGATCTTGGATTCTCGTCTCTCCAGGCGGAGGCTTCAGTACCTGGTCAAGTGGAAGGGCTATGGTCAGGAGGATAATTCCTGGGTGGTCGCCTCTGATGTTCATGCGGCCGATTTAGTTTGTGCCTTTCATGCCGCTCATCCTGATCGCCCTGGTGGTCGTGGTGAGGGTTCGGTGACCCCTCACTAAGGGGGGGGTACTGTTGTGAATTTGCTTTTTGCTCCCTCTAGTGGTTACTAGTTTTTTGACTCTGGTTTTTCTGTCATTCCTTTTATCCGCACCTGGGTCGTTAGTTAGGGGTGTTGCTATATAAGCTCCCTGGACCTTCAGTTCAATGCCTGGCAACGTAGTTATCAGAGCTAGTCTGCTGTGCTCTTGTCTACTGATCCTGGTTCCAGTTATATCAGCTAAGTCTGCCTTTTGCTTTTTGCTATTTGTTTTGGTTTTGTATTTTTGTCCAGCTTGTTCCAAATCTATATCCTGACCTTTGCTGGAAGCTCTAGGGGGGCTGGTGTTCTCCCCCCGGACCGTTAGACGGTTCGGGGGTTCTTGAATTTCCAGTGTGGATTTTGATAGGGTTTTTGTTGACCATATAAGTTACCTTTCTTTATTCTGCTATCAGTAAGCGGGCCTCTCTGTGCTAAACCTGGTTCATTTCTGTGTTTGTCATTTCCTCTTACCTAACCGTCATTATTTGTGGGGGGCTTCTATCCAGCTTTGGGGTCCCCTTCTCTGGAGGCAAGAAAGGTCTTTGTTTTCCTCTACTAGGGGTAGCTAGATTCTCCGGCTGGCGCGTGTCATCTAGAATCAACGTAGGAATGATCCCCGGCTACTTCTAGTGTTGGCGTTAGGAGTAGATATATGGTCAACCCAGTTACCACTGCCCTATGAGCTGGATTTTTGTACTCTGCAGACTTCCACGTTCCTCTGAGACCCTCGCCATTGGGGTCATAACAGGCTCCCTCTAGTGGCTACTAGTGATTTTACTCTGGGTATGTCATTCATCCCTTGTATGCTCACCTGGGTCGTTAGGTCAGGGGTGTTGCTATATAAGCTCCCTGGACCTTCAGTTCAATGCCTGGCAACGTTGATATCAGAGCTAATCTGTAGTGCTCTGGTCTTCTGATCCTGGTTCCTGCTTGATTAAGCTAAGTCTGCTTTCTTGCTTTTTGCTATTTGTTTTTGTTTGCATTTTTGTCCAGCTTGTATATAATCTGTTTCCTGACCTTGCTGGAAGCTCTAGGGTGGCTGGTGTTCTCCCCCCGGGCCTTTAGACGGTTCGGGGGTTCTTGAATCTCCAGCGTGGATTTTGATAGGGTTTTTGTTGACCATATAAGTTATCTTACTACATTCTGCTATTAGTAAAGTGGGCCTCTCTTTGCTAAAATCTAGTTAATCTCTGTGTTTGTCATTTCCTCTTACCTCACCGTTATTATTTGTGGGGGGCTACTATCCTACTTTTGGGGTCTATTCTCTGGAGGCAAGAGAGGTCTTTGTTTTCCTCTTCTAGGGGTAGTTAGTCCTCCGGCTGGCGCGAGACATCTAGCGACCAACGTAGGCATGTTCCCCGGCTACTGCTAGTGTTGGCGTTAGGAGTAGATATATGGTCAACCCAGTTACCACTGCCCTATGAGCTGGATTTTTGTACGTCGCAGACTTACTTGTTTCTCTGAGACCCTCGCCATTGGGGTCATAACAGTTTGCCAGGCCAGAATTAAATGTTAAATGCATTGCAGAAGCGGGATTATAAGAAAGAAAGTTCTGAGGTTTTTTTTCTCTCTCTCATTTTTTTTTCTTTTCCCCTTTACCTCTGAGTGGCTTGTGTTTGCTGCAGACATGAATGTCCAGACCTTGATTACAAGTGTGGACCAGCTTGCTGCTCGTGTGCAGGGCATACAAGATTATGTTATCAGAAGTCCTATGTCAGAACCTAAAATACCGATTCCTGAACCGTTTTCCGGAGACCGATTTAAATTTAGAAATTTCAGGAATAATTGTAAATTGTTTTTGTCCCTGAAACCCTGTTCATCTGGAGACTCCGCTCAGCAAGTAAAGATTGTTATTTCTTTTTTACGGGGCGACCCTCAGGATTGGGCCTTCTCGCTGGCGCCAGGAGATCCGGCATTGGCTGACATTGATGCGTTTTTTCTGGCGCTCGGTTTGCTTTATGAGGAACCCAATCTTGAGATTCAGGCAGAAAAGGCCTTGCTGGCTATGTCTCAGGGCCAGGACGAGGCTGAAGTGTATTGCCAAAAATTTCGGAAATGGTCCGTGCTGACCCAGTGGAACGAGTGTGCATTGGCTGCTAATTTTAGAAATGGCCTTTCTGAAGCCATTAAGAATGTGATGGTGGGTTTTCCCATTCCCACAGGTCTGAATGATTCTATGGCCCTGGCTATTCAAATCGACCGGCGGTTGCGGGAGCGCAAAACCGCTAATTCCCTCATGGTGTTGTCTGAACAGACACCTGATTTAATGCAATGTGATAGAATCCTGACTAGAAATGAGCGGAAAATTCATAGACGCCAGAATGGCTTGTGTTACTACTGTGGTGATTCTACACATGTTATCTCAGCATGCTCTAAACGTCTTACTAAGGTTGTTAGTCCGGTCGCCATTGGTAATTTGCAACCTAAATTTATTCTATCTGTAACTTTGATTTGCTCACTGTCATCGTATCCTGTCATGGCGTTTGTGGACTCGGGTGCTGCTCTGAGCCTTATGGATCTGTCATTTGCCAAGCGCTGCGGATTTGTTCTTGAGCCATTGGAAAATCCTATCCCTCTTAGGGGTATTGATTCTACGCCATTGGCAAAAAATAAACCGCAGTTTTGGACACAGGTTACCATGTGCATGACTCCCGAACATCGGGAGGTAATACGTTTTCTTGTTCTGCATAAAATGCATGATTTGGTTGTTTTGGGTTTGCCATGGTTACAGACCCATAATCCAGTCTTGGACTGGAAGGCTATGTCAGTGTCAAGTTGGGGCTGCCATGGAATTCATGGAGATTCCCTGCCCTTGTCTATTGCTTCTTCTACGCCTTCGGAAGTTCCGGCGTATTTGTCTGATTATCAGGATGTCTTCAGCGAGTCTAAGTCCAGTGCACTGCCTCCTCATAGGGAATGTGACTGTGCAATAGATTTGATTCCTGGCAGTAAGTTTCCTAAGGGGAGACTGTTTAATCTGTCGGTACCTGAACATACCGCGATGCGTTCATATATCAAGGAGTCTCTTGAGAAGGGGCATATCCGTCCTTCTTCTTCCCCTCTTGGTGCGGGATTCTTTTTTGTGGCCAAAAAGGACGGATCTTTGAGGCCTTGTATTGACTATCGGCTTTTAAATAAGATCACTGTTAAATTTCAGTATCCTTTGCCGCTGTTGTCAGATTTGTTTGCCCGGATTAAAGGTGCCAAGTGGTTCACCAAGATAGACCTTCGTGGTGCGTACAACCTTGTGCGCATTAGGCAGGGCGATGAATGGAAAACCGCATTCAATACGCCCGAAGGTCATTTTGAGTACTTGGTGATGCCATTCGGTCTCTCTAATGCACCTTCAGTTTTTCAGTCCTTCATGCATGACATTTTCCGGAAGTATCTGGATAAATTTTTGATTGTTTATCTGGATGATATTCTGTTTTTTTCTGATGATTGGGACTCGCATGTGGAGCAGGTCAGGATGTTTTTTGAGATTCTGCGTGAAAATTCTTTGTTTGTAAAAGGCTCAAAGTGTCTCTTTGGTGTACAGAAGGTTCCCTTTTTGGGGTTCATTTTTTCCCCTTCTGCTGTGGAGATGGATCCAGTCAAGGTCCGAGCTATTCATGATTGGACTCAACCCTCGTCAGTTAAGAGTCTTCAGAAGTTCTTGGGTTTTGCTAACTTCTACCGTCGTTTTATCGCAAATTTCTCTAGCGTTGTTAAACCGCTGACGGATATGACCAAGAAAGGCTCTGATGTAGCTAACTGGGCTCCTGCTGCCGTGGAGGCTTTCCAGGAGTTAAAACGCCGGTTTACTTCGGCGCCTGTTTTGTGCCAGCCTGACATCTCACTTCCTTTTCAGGTTGAGGTGGATGCTTCGGAGATTGGGGCAGGGGCCGTTTTGTCACAGAGAGGCCCTGGTTGCTCTACTATGAGACCTTGTGCCTTTTTCTCTAGGAAGTTTTCGCCGGCAGAGCGAAATTATGATGTGGGCAATCGGGAGTTGTTGGCCATGAAGTGGGCATTTGAGGAGTGGCGTCATTGGCTCGAGGGTGCTAAGCATCGTGTGGTGGTCTTGACTGATCACAAAAATCTGATGTATCTCGAGTCTGCTAAACGCCTGAATCCTAGACAGGCCCGCTGGTCATTGTTTTTCTCCCGTTTTGACTTTGTGGTCTCGTATTTACCAGGGTCTAAGAATGTGAAGGCCGACGCTCTGTCTAGGAGCTTTGTGCCTGATGCTCCTGGAGTCGCTGAACCTGTGGGTATTCTTAAGGAAGGAGTTATCGTGTCTGCTATTTCTCCAGATCTGCGACGTGTGTTGCAGAGATTTCAGGCTGGTAGGCCTGACTCTTGTCCATCTTACAGATTGTTTGTGCCTGCTAGATGGACCAGCAGAGTCATTTCCGAGGTTCATTCCTCGGTGTTGGCAGGGCACCCGGGAATTTTTGGCACCAGAGATCTGGTGGCCAGGTCCTTTTGGTGGCCTTCCTTGTCAAGGGATGTGCGGTCATTTGTACAGTCCTGTGGTACTTGTGCTCGAGCTAAGCCTTGCTGCTCTCGTGCCAGCGGGTTGCTCTTGCCCTTGCCTGTCCCGAAGAGACCTTGGACACACATCTCTATGGATTTCATTTCTGATCTTCCGGTGTCTCAGGGCATGTCTGTCATCTGGGTGATATGTGATCGTTTCTCCAAGATGGTCCATTTGGTTCCTTTGCCTAAGCTGCCCTCTTCTTCTGATCTGGTTCCTGTGTTCTTCCAGAACGTGGTTCGTTTGCACGGCATTCCTGAGAATATTGTGTCGGACAGAGGATCCCAGTTTGTTTCCAGGTTCTGGCGATCCTTTTGTGGTAGGATGGGCATTGAGTTGTCGTTTTTATCCGCTTTCCATCCCCAGACTAACGGACAAACGGAGCGAACTAATCAGACTCTGGAGGCTTATTTGAGGTGTTTTGTCTCTTCTGATCAGGATGACTGGGTGACCTTCTTGCCGTTGGCTGAATTTGCCCTTAATAATCGGGCTAGTTCCGCCACCTTGGTTTCGCCATTTTTCTGCAACTCTGGTTTCCATCCTCGTTTTTCCTCGGGACATGTGGAGCCTTCTGACTGTCCTGGGGTGGAATCCATGGTGGATAGGTTGCAGCGGATCTGGGGGCATGTGGTGGACAACTTGAAGTTGTTACAGGAGAAGGCTCAGCGTTTTGCCAACCGCCGCCGCGGTGTGGGTCCCCGACTTCGCGTTGGGGATTTGGTATGGCTGTCTTCTCGATTTGTTCCTATGAAGGTCTCCTCTCCCAAATTTAAGCCTCGCTTCATTGGTCCTTACAAGATATTGGAAATCATTAATCCTGTATCCTTTCGCCTGGATCTTCCGGTGTCGTTTGCCATCCACAACGTATTTCATAGGTCCTTGTTGCGGCGGTACGTTGTGCCTGGGGTTCCTTCTGCTGAGCCTCCTGCTCCGGTGTTGGTTGAGGGCGAGTTGGAGTACGTGGTGGAGAAGATCTTAGATTCTCGTCTCTCCAGGCGGAGGCTTCAGTACCTGGTCAAGTGGAAGGGCTATGGTCAGGAGGATAATTCCTGGGTGGTCGCCTCTGATGTGCATGCGGCCGATTTAGTTCATGCCTTTCACGCCGCTCATCCTGATCGCCCTGGTGGTCTTGGTGAGGGTTCGGTGACCCCTCACTAAGGGGGGGTACTGTTGTGAATTTACCTTTTGGCTCCCTCTAGTGGCTACTAGTGATTTTACTCTGGGTATGTCATTCATCCCTTGTATGCTCACCTGGGTCGTTAGGTCAGGGGTGTTGCTATATAAGCTCCCTGGACCTTCAGTTCAATGCCTGGCAACGTTGATATCAGAGCTAATCTGTAGTGCTCTGGTCTTCTGATCCTGGTTCCTGCTTGATTAAGCTAAGTCTGCTTTCTTGCTTTTTGCTATTTGTTTTTGTTTGCATTTTTGTCCAGCTTGTATATAATCTGTTTCCTGACCTTGCTGGAAGCTCTAGGGTGGCTGGTGTTCTCCCCCCGGGCCGTTAGACGGTTCGGGGGTTCTTGAATCTCCAGCGTGGATTTTGATAGGGTTTTTGTTGACCATATAAGTTATCTTACTACATTCTGCTATTAGTAAAGTGGGCCTCTCTTTGCTAAAATCTAGTTCATCTCTGTGTTTGTCATTTCCTCTTACCTCACCGTTATTATTTGTGGGGGGCTACTATCCTACTTTTGGGGTCTATTCTCTGGAGGCAAGAGAGGTCTTTGTTTTCCTCTTCTAGGGGTAGTTAGTCCTCCGGCTGGCGCGAGACATCTAGCGACCAACGTAGGCATGTTCCCCGGCTACTGCTAGTGTTGGCGTTAGGAGTAGATATATGGTCAACCCAGTTACCACTGCCCTATGAGCTGGATTTTTGTACGTCGCAGACTTACTTGTTTCTCTGAGACCCTCGCCATTGGGGTCATAACAGAAGAGAGACATCTGGCTGACATAAAACTGGAGCCGAAGAGAACCGGCGCTTCAGCTCCTGAAAGGCCTCAACGGCCGCAGGAGACCAGTTAGTCACATCAGAACCCTTCTTGGTCAAATCCGTCAAAGGTTTAACCACACCAGAAAAATTAGCAATGAAGCGACGGTAAAAATTAGCAAAACCCAAGAACTTCTGAAGACTCTTAACCGATGTAGGTTGAGTCCAATCATGAATAGCCTGGACCTTGACTGGGTCCATCTCAATAGAAGAAGGGGAAAAAATAAAGCCCAAAAAGGAAACCTTCTGGACTCCGAAGAGACATTTGAAACCCTTCACAAATAAGGCATTGGCACGCAGGACCTGAAATACCATCCTGACCTGCTTCACATGGGATTCCCAATCATCTGAAAAGACCAAAATATCATCCAGATACACAATCATAAATTTATCCAGATATTCTCGGAAGATATCGTGCATGAAGGACTGAAACACAGAAGGGGCATTTGAAAGTCCAAAAGGCATCACCAAGTACTCAAAATGGCCTTCGGGCGTATTAAATGCTGTTTTCCATTCATCGCCCTGCTTTACACGGACAAGCTTATACGCACCGCGAAGATCTATCTTGGTGAACCAACTAGACCCCCTAATCCGAGCAAACAGATCAGACAACAATGGTAAGGGATACTGGAATTTGACCGTGATTTTATTTAGAAGGCGATAATCTATACAGGGTCTCAACGAACCATCCTTCTTGGGCACAAAAAAGAATCTCGCACCAAGAGGGGACAAGGAGGGGCGAATAAGTCCCTTCTCCAAAGACTCTTTTACATAGCTCCGCATAGCGGCATGCTCTGGTACAGACAAATTAAACAGTCGTCCCTTAGGGAACTTACTACCAGGAATCAAATTTATAGCACAATCACAATCCCTATGAGGAAGTAGGGCACTGGATTTGGGCTCATCAAATACATCCTGGTAGTCTGACAAAAACTCAGGGACTTCAGAAGGAGTAGAGGAAGCAATTGATACCAAGGGAGCATCGCCATGAATTCCCTGGCAACCCCAACTCAACACAGACATTGCTTTCCAATCCAGGACTGGATTATGAGCCTGCAACCATGGCAGACCCAACACGACAACATCATGCAAATTATATAACACAAGAAAGCGAATCACCTCCTGATGTGCAGGAGTCATACACATGGTCACTTGAGTCCAGTATTGAGGTTTATTCTTGGCCAATGGTGTAGCATCAATTCCCTTCAATGGAATAGGGAACTGTAATGGCTCAAGGATAAAACCACAGCGCTTGGCAAATGACAAATCCATCAGATTCAGGGCAGCACCTGAATCTACAAATGCCATAACAGAGTAAGATGACAGAGAGCAAATCAAAGTAACAGACAAAATGAATTTAGGCTGTACAGTACCAATGGTGACAGATTTAGCGAAGTCTTTTGTGCGCTTAGAGCATGCTGAGATAACATGAGCTGAATCACCACAGTAAAAGCACAACCCATTCTGACGTCTATGATTTTGCCATTCAATTCTGGTCAGACTCCTATCACATTGCATAGACTCAGGTCTCTGTTCAGAAAACACCGCCAGATGGTGCACAGGTTTGCGCTCCCGCAAACGCCGATCAATCTGAATGGCCAAAGCCATTGACTCATTCAGACTCGCAGGCGTGGGGAACCCCACCATAATATTTTTAAGGGCTTCAGAAAGACACTTTCTGAAAATTGCCGCCAGGGAACACTCATTCCATTGAGTAAGCACTGACCATTTCCTAAATTTCTGACAATAGACCTCTGCTTCATCCTGACCCTGAGAGAGGGCCAGCAAAGTTTTTCTGCCTGGTCCTCAAGATTAGGTTCCTCATAAAGCAAACCAAGCACCAGAAAAAACGCATCCACGTTAAGCAATGCAGGATCTCCTGGCGCCAGTGAGAAGGCCCAATCCTGTGGGTCGCCACGTAACAAGGAAATAATAATTTTAACTTGCTGAGCAGGATCACCCGAGGAACGAGGTCTCAAAGAAAGGAATAACTTGCAATTATACTTAAAATTCAAAAACGTAGATCTATCACCAGAAAACAGCTCAGGAATAGGTATTTTAGGCTCTAACATAGGACTATGAACGACGTAATCCTGAATGCTTTGTACTCTTGCAGTAAGATGATCCACACTAGAAGTCAAACTCTGAATATCCATGTCTACAACTAAATTCAGAGCCACCCAGAGATTAAGGGGAGGAGAGAAGCAGGACACACTGCAGAGCAGAAAAAAAAAATTGAACTCAGGATTTCTCTTATCCCACTTTTGCGATGCATTTAACACTTTTTGGCCTGTTGTACTGTTATGATCCTCAGTGGCTTAGGATCACAAATCTAACCAGCTAAGTAGAAAATAATAGGATGAGCTCTGGGGATGTGGTAACTGGACTGACCGCAAACCTGATCCTAACCGCACACACTATAGGTAGCCGTGGAACGTTTCCTGAAATCCTAGACGTCTCTTCACGGCCTGAGAAACTGACTACCCCCTAGAGAGAAGGCAAAGACCTCACTTGCCTCAGAGAAATAACCCCAAAGATATAGAAGCCCCCCACAAATAATAACGGTGAGTTAAGAGGAAAAGACAAATGCAGAGATGAAACAGGTTAACCCTAGAACGCGTACCTGGGGCCTCGCAGGCCTGCTAGGTTACTTGTTTTCTATTATCTGTAAAACTACATTAGTTAGAATTTTGAAACTCAAGGTAATCCTCAGGTATATAGTTGTTAGTAATATCCAGTTGTTCATATATTTTTATGTTATAGGCATCTCGTATAGCAACGCTTTTTTTGTTACTACCCCAGATTCACGTACCTGGGGCCTTTGAGGCCTGCTTTGGTTTACATGTACTCCTCAGTCTTTTTGTCTGTACTGTTGTTGGGGAAGAACTTATGACTCAGTCTTTATGACTATTGGTCGATGGCTGTTGCTGGGAAGAGTGTGGATTCTGCCTGACATGGTAATGTGATCCTGGAAGGGAGTTTCCCCTCACAAAGTAACGTGATTATGATGTCAGTACAGGTCCTTTAGTCCTAAATCCTAGTTGCTGGAGAGACTTTGGAGGAAGAAGTCAGCTTTCTTTGGTCTGTAACAAAGAACCTTTCTGAGCTCCAAAACCAGAGGCTTCTACTGCACTTACAAGAAAGTGATCTGTTGAAGGTAAGAGTAGGGGGGCTGTACTTTACCCTAAGCACACAAACATTAACAAAGTCTTAGCACACACAGTGTATAGTGCACAAGCCTGATTGTAATCTTTATTTTTTACTTTTCATTTTAGTTTACTCACATCTAAGATTACAATGGCACAGTCTACATCAAGGGGATTGACTGTCCAAGAAATTGAGGCGATTATTTTCAATAGTGATGAAGACAGTGACATTTCTTTGTCGGATGAAGAGTATATTCCACCAGCTAATGTATCAACTTCATCGTCCAGCGATTCCTCAGATGATGAAGAAGTAATGGATCCAGCAGAATGTGCAAGTAGAACATCTAAAACAAATGTTTTTTGGAACAGTACTGCTGTGGCTCATGCACGCACCCCATCACATAACATTATTAGAGTTCCTCAAGGAGCTGTCGGAATTTCCCAATTCATGTCCAAAAAAGATGTTTTCAGTAAATTTGTTTCAGATGATATTGCAGATGAGGTAGTTTTGTGTACGAATGTGGAAGGTAAACGTATTGCTTCGGAAAAAAAAAAACTTGGAAAAATGTAACTAAAGAGGAACTATATGCCTATATTGGCCTTATTCTTCTGGCAGGGTCGACTAAATCATATGATGTGCCAATCAGAGAGTTATTTCTGAACCCATTTGCAGATCCACATTACAAAGCCACTATGTCCGTAGATAAATTTGAGGCTATTCGGAGATGCATTCGTTTTGATGAAAAGAGAACTCGGCCTGTGAGGTTGGCAACCGATAAATTAGCGCCTATTAGCTATATATGGAATCTTTTTATCAAGAACTGTTACAAACTTTACAATTCTAGCGAATATGTGACAGTGGACGAACAACTTCTTGCCTTTAGGGGACGTTGCAAATTTATCCAATATATGCCCAGTAAGCCAGCTAAATACGGCATAAAAATTTTCTGGATGTGCGATTCAGCAACTTATTATGGGATGAATGGCATGATTTACTGTGGAAAAGAAGCTGACGCTCCAGTCCAGAAAGATCTATGTTCCAACATAGTGAAAACACTAGCTTTACCAATTTTCCATTCTGGAAAAAATATCACTATGGATAATTATTTTACTAATTTAGAACTGGCCAATTTTTTGCTTCAGAAACAACTAACACTTGTTGGTACAATGAGACCAAACCGCCGCGAAATTCCACCAATAATGAAGCACAATGCACAGCGACCAATCTACGAGAGTGTATTCGGTTTCTGCAATGAGGCAACAATGGTGTCCTATAAAGCCAAGAAAGAAAAATCTGTGATATTACTGAGCACAATGCATCACGATGAAAGTATTGACACCAATGACAGGAAACAAAAACCTGAAATTATACTTCATTATAATAAGACAAAAGGAGGTGTCGACAAGATGGACGAAATGATTACTGAATATTCGTGTAAAAGGCAGACTAAACGTTGGCCTGTTGCCCTTTTTTCCAATATCCTTGATGTGTCATCCCTCAATAGCTATATTGTTTATTGTCAAACTAATCCAGAATTCCATGCCAACAGGAAGGACAATAGACGTATATTTTTGACAGAACTTTGTTATGAACTTTTGATGCCTACTATGCTAGAGAGAAGCAGCACAAAATGCTTATCAAGGCAAATTACAGAGGCAATGATCCGATGTGGAATATGCTTTCAGGAACAGCCAGAGCAAAGAGAAAAAAAAAGAAAGCGCTGCTATATTTGTCCAGCAAAGAAAGAAAGAAAATCGGAGCGTTTCTGTTCTACTTGCGGACAAAATGTATGCAGGGAACATTCTGAAGAAAAAATAATATGCAAGAATTGTCGGGGGAATATGTAAAGTGGAAAATAAATATTCCTGCACCAAGTTTGCTACAGACTTTATGTAAAAACTTTTTATAAGAAAAAATGTATCCATCATAAAAAATTGTACTGAGTGAATATATTGGGCGTGCCCGTTTAGTTACATTTTTGTTGTTTTATGTACATAATTTTTTGGGGGAATTATACACATCTTAGGCTATGTTCCAAGTAGCGCTGGGGTACACCAGAATGGGATCCATAATGGATCTGACCTCCTGGTAACTCCAGCTAAGGCTGATGGAATTCCGGGATTCCACCAGCCTTAGCTGAGGTCACCAGGAGGTCAGATCCATTACGGATCCCCTCCTGGTAGACCCCAGCGCTAGTGGGAATGCAGTCTTACTTTGCAAATTTAAAATAAACTTTGAAAAGTATTTTTATTTGAGTTATTCCATGTTATTTGCACACAGGCCTAAAAGGCCCCAGGTACGTGAATATGGGGTAGTCACAAAAAAAGCGTTGCTATACGAAATGCCTATAACATAAAAATATACGAACAACTGTAAATTACTAACAACTATATAGCTGAGGAATACCTAGAGTTTCAAAATTGTAACTAAAGTAGTTTTACAGAAAATAATAAAAAAGTAACCTGACAGGCCTGCGAGGCCCCAGGTACGCGTTCTACCAGCCTTAGCCGGGGTCACCAGGAGGTCAGATCCATTACAAAATCCCGTCCAGGCGGACCCCAGAGCTAGTGGGAATGCATGCTTACTTTCAAATAACTTTGAAAAAAATTTTTTTTGAGTTATTCCATGTTATTTGAAAACAGGCCTCAAAGGCCCCAGGTACGTAATAGTGTAGATTTCTATGGTCACGCATTCTAGGGTTAAGCAAATGAGGCCCGCTAACGCTAGATAGCAGAAAATAGCAAGGGATCTGTGCGGTCAGTAAAAAACCCTATGCAAAAATATCCACGCAGAGAATGCGAGAACCCCCACACCAACTAACGATGTGTGGGGAGCAACTCAGCACCCCAGAGCACAGCAAGCAGGGAAATCACATATTAGCAAGCTGGACCAAACACATCATATACTAGGAAACATCTTGAACACAGATGAGACAAAAATAAGCAAACAAAACTTAGCTTCTCTTGGAGAGACTGATAACGGATGTAGACAGGAGCAATCAGAATAGCACTGAATACAACGACAACAGGCAAGGAATGAAGGACCAGGTGAATTAAATAGGAAACCTGACTAGCAGATGACGAGACAGCTGATCCCAGCCAGAAACCTGCAGAATAACAAAAAGAGCCACCAGGGGGAGCCCAAAGAGAGAACTCACACAGTACCACTCACGACCACAGGAGGGAGCCCGGAAACAGAGTTCACAACAGTAGGGAGAGTGAAGGCAGCATATAGGGAGAGCTTGTGGTTACAAAAAGCTCTTTTAAGAGCTACTGAGAATGAAGATTAGTTCTCTGTTAGGTGGAGATAAAATAGGGAGAGATTTAATAAGAGGGAGAGGGAAATGCAGGCACCTGGGTGTTATGAGGACACACAAAATCTGAAGAGATACGATTGGCATGTGCCATAAAGGCGATATAAAAACAAAAGAATTTTCTATTGGTTAAATAAATAGCATATATTTATGTAGCAGTTGTGCGACTTGCGCAAAGCCTGCAGAAATACGCAAACATCACTATTTACCAGTGCCAATAATTTTCCTTACTCTGCTGTTAACGTGTGTCATAAAAGTGATATAAAAATAATAATTTTCTATTGGTTAAATAGTTAGCATATGTTTCTAACAGTTGTGCGACTTGCGCACAGCTTGCAGAGATACGCAAATATCACTATTTACCAGTAATTTCCCTGAGTCTGCTGTTGCAGTGTGTCATAAAGGTGATATATAAAATATTCTATTGATTAAATAAATAGCCTATATTTATCAAGCAGTTTTGCAAATTGCGCAAAGTCTGCAGAAATACGCAAATGTCACTACACTGTGTGCAGAATTTTTAGGCAAGTTGTATTTTGATCACATGATACTTTTTATACATGTTGTCCTACTCCAAGCTGTTCAGGCTTGAGAGCTAACTACAAATTAAGTAAATCAGGTGATGTGCATCTCTGTAATGAGGAGGGCTGTTGTCTAATGACATCAACACCCTATATAAGGTGTGCTTAATTATTAAGCAACTTCCTTTCCTTTGGCAAAATGGGTCAGAAGAGAAATTTGACGGGCTCTGAAAAGTCCAAAATTGTGATGTCTTGCAGAGGTATGCAGCAGTCTTGAAATTGCCAAACTTTTGAAGCGTGATCAACGAACAATCAAGCGTTTCATGGCAAATAACCAACAGGGTTGCAAGAAGCGTGTTGGGCAAAAAAGGCGCAAAATAACTGCCCATGAATTGAGGAAAATCAAGCGTGAAGCTGCCAAGATGCCATTTGCCACCAGTTTTGCCATATTTCAGAGCTGCAGCGATACTGTAGTAACAAAAAGCACAAGATGTGCGATACCCAGGGACATGGCCAAGGTAGGGAAGGCTGAAAAACGACCACCTTTGAACAAAATACATAAGATAAAACGTCAAGACTGGGCCAAGAAATATCTTAAGACTGACTTTTCAAAGGTTTTATGGACTGATGAAATGAGAGTGACTCTTGATGGGCCAGATGGATGGGCAGAGAGCTCCACTCCGACTCAGATGCCAGCAAGGTGGAGGTGGGGTACTGGTATGGGCTGGTATGATCAAAGATGAACTTGTGGGACCTTTTCGGGTTCAGGATGGAGTGAAGCTCAACTCCCAGACCTACTGCCAGTTTCTGGAAGACAACTTCTTCAAGCAGTAGTACAGGAAGAAGTTGGTATTGTTCAAGAAAAACATGATTTTCATGCAGGACAATGCCTCCAACACATGCCTCAAACTACTCCACAGCATGGCTGGCCAGTAAAGGTCTCAAAGAAGAAAAAATAATGACATGGCCCCCTTGTTCACCTGATCTGAACCCCATAGAGAACCTGTGGTCCCTCATAAAATGTGAGATCTACAGGGAGGGAAAACGATACACCTCTCGGAACAGTGTCGGGGAGGCTGTGGTGGCTTCTGCATGCAATGTTGATCGTAAACAGATCAAGCAACTGACAGAATCTATGGATGGAAGGCTGTTGAGTATCAACATAAAGAAAGGTGGCTATATTGGTCCCTAATTTTTTGGGGTTTTGTTTTTGCATGTCAGAAATGTTTATTTCAAAATTTTGTGCAGTTATATTGGTTTACCTGGTGTAAATAAACAAGTGAGATGGGAATATATTTGGTTTTTATTAAGTTGCCTAATAATTCTGCACAGTAATAGTTACCTACACAAACAGATATCCTCCTAAGATAGCCAAATCTAAAAAGAAACACACTCCAACTTCCCAAAATTTTAAGCTTTGATATTTATGAGTCTTTTGGGTTGATTGAGAACATATTTGTTGATCAATAATAAAAATAATCCTCTAAAATACAGCTTGCCTAATAATTCTGCACACAGTGTATTTACCAGTGCCTAAAATTTTCCTTACTCTACTGTTCGCGTGTGTCATAAAGGGGATAAAAAAAAAATAATTTTCTATTACTAAAATAAATAGCGTATATTTATCTAGCCGTTGTGCGACTGGCGCAAAGCCTGCAGAGATAGGCAAACATCAATAATTACCAGTAATTTCCCTGAGTCTGCTGTTGCCATGTGTCATACAGGTGATAAAAAAATATAATTGGTTAAGTAAATAGTGTATATTTATCTAGCAGCTACACAACTTGGGCAAAGCCTGCAGAGATACACAAACGTCACTATTTACCAATACCAATAATTTTCTTTACTTTGCTGTTGGAGTGTGTCATAAAGGTGATTTAAAAAAATTCTATTCATTAAATAAATAGTGAATATTTATCTAGCAGTGGAACAAAGCCTGCAGAGATACACAAACGTCACTATTTACTAGCAATTTCCCTGAGTCTGCTGTTGCCGTGTGTCATAAAAGCGATATAAAAAAAAATTTCTATTGGTTAAATAAATAGCGTATACTTGTCTAGCAGTTGTGCGAGTGGCGCAAAGCCTGCAGAGATACGCAGACATCACTATTTACTAGTAATTTTCCTTAGTCTGCTGTTCCCATGTGTAATAAAGTAGATAGCTAATACAAATTACCCACAGATACAGGGACTTTGTACATAACACCTCTGTGAGGGTACTTGTGAAAAATAAAACCAGGAATTTTTCAAGTTTTTTGTTTTTTATAACGCATTCAGTATGAGAAAGCGTAACGTTAAGGAATGGCAACGTGGATGTGGTCATGCCCTCCAAGGCCATGTGACAGATAAGAAGGTGACTTTACCTCATTCTAGCTTCCTGTTAAAATTCGGTTTGCATGCTACACCATTGTCGAACCCAGACAAGTGCGAGGATGTTGCGGGTTAGATGGCAGACAAAGGCTCCAGTGTGTTGTCAAGCAGCACCACCAAGTCTTCCACACAGTCCAGTCTCAGTAGACAAGATGCTGAGCCTCACAATCCTCAACTTGGTCCTCCTTCCTCCTCCATCAAGAGTCCCAGGAGACATATGTCCCCAAAGCTGGCAGGAAGTGTGTACGTTTCATTGTAATTGTTCTGGACTCTCACAGAGCACCATTAAATAGGGTCATGAAGAGGTGAAGTGCAGTGATGAACAAAAATGTGAACACCCATGGCCAGAAGAAAGCCACATTCGGGAAGGTCAATTCATGTCTGTGGAGGTGGAGGATAATCAAGATGCAAAGTTGCCGTCAGGTCAGCCTAAAATCACAACTCAGAAAGAGGATCAGATAGATGAATTGGAAGATGACGTGGTCGATGATGATGCCACTGATCCAACCCAGCACATCGAGCACAGCAATGCAGAAAGGAATGAACCCATAGCACAAAAACAGGCAAAAAGAGGTAGTGGTTTGACCGGAGGGAGAACTCGGTCAACTATTCCACAGAGCCCCCCCCCACTCGGCTAGATAAAGACCAAGGCTGCGTTGTTCCCCTGTATGGAAGTTTTTTTCTGAAAGTCCTTCAGACAAAATAACTGTAATTTGCAGCATCTGCCATATCAAACTGAGAAGAGGCAAGAACACTGCCAACCTGAACATCACCAGAATGCAATACCCTGATGCCACACTGAATGAACCTGGTGGAGTCTGGGATAAAGTTATAGGCTGGGACATCACACATCTTACCCACATGAAGAATAGTGGGCCCAACTTACATCAGGGTTTCAGTCTCCTCATATTCCAGGTCCTGTCTCTCCTCCTCCTCATTCACAGCTGAAGTAGCCTCCCTATCACTCCCCAGCTGTGAGCTCTGCAGCACTGCTTTGGCGAAGCAGCAGCACACTCTGCTGAAGCTCATCTGTTTAGGTGAAAAAGCTCACCAAACAGCAGAGCTGTTGAAAGTAATAAAAGACATAACTGATCTGTAGCTCTCCCCACTGAACTTCCAACCAAGTTGGGTTGTGTGTGATAATGGGTGTAACTTGGTGGCAGTTTTAAAGCTCAGCAAGCTGGTACACATTTGATACATGGCCCACATGCTGAACTTGGTTGTGCAGCATTTTTTAAAAACATACCCTGACTTTCTGGACCTACTTGCCAAGGTATGCCGTGTCAGCGCCCATTTCTGAAAGTCATCTCAGGTTTTCACTGGTCTGGCTGAGCAGCAGCAGTGCTTTTAATTTGAGTCGTCACTGACTGATTTGTGACCTGTCCACATGCTTGAATTCAACCTTTCATATGTTGGCAATGCTTAGTGAGCAGCAGAGGGCAGTGTCTGAATTCCAACTTCTCAATGCCCAACAGAGTAACACTCAGCCCCCACACATAACTGCCGAGCAGGTGTGGATCGCTGAAATATGTGAGGTTCTTCAAAACTTTGAGTACTGGTGAGCGCTGATGATGCTATTATAATGGTAACCATCCCGCTAATCTGTCTATTGAAACATTTGCTGCAGAATCTCAAAGAGGAAGCTTTGAATGCTGAGCCATTGGCTATGGAGCAAGACTTTACAGTGGCTGACACCACACAACCCAGCCTCACACAATATTCTCAGGCCACATAGGGTGATGACGAGGAACAGGAGGAGGGGGAAAGCAAGTTTTTGGTCTGCGCTACAGAGGGGACTCTCAATTCTACCTTCATGCTTGTCCAGCATGGATTGCCTGAAGAGGAGGAGGAGGCGATGTGTCATGAGGAGGAAAGGATGGTTACTGTTTATCCTGGTATGGACACTGAACGTTTGACTCTTTGTAGTCTGGCACACATGGCACAGTTCATGTCCAGATGTCTTTCCCAAGACCCTCCAATGAAAGACATTATGTCCACCATGATATACTGGCTGTGCTCCTTTCTGGACCCATGGTACAAGTAGAAATTTCCTTCTCTCATGTTGGAGGCAAACATGCTATTTTCAGTGCATGCATGCCAGATGGCCGTTGTTGAAGACTCGCTGAAAGATTACCCGCAGACAACGCTGTTGGCATAGGTATCAGATATTTTCACCCGCAAGGATTACAAGAGAGGGAGACGCACACCAGGTGCAAATTAGGGGGGAAATGTCCACCAACTTGGCCATGTCTATGAAATCTTCACATCAGCAGCAAGGGCTATCTGTGACTGTATCTAAGACAAGGAAGGAGAAGTTGACCAACATGGTGAAGGAGTAATTAAGTGACCATACCAACATCCTTCCTGATTCTTCAGTGCCCTTTATCTATATGTTGTCCAAGCTGCACACTTGGCCAGACCTCTCCTTGTATGCCTTGGAGGTGCTGCCATGCACTACCGCTAGTGTGTTGTCCGAGCGGCTTTTTAGTTCAGCTGGTGCAATCATAATGGATAGGCGCACAAGCCTGTCAACGGAAAAAGCAGACAGGCGGACTCTTCTAAAATTGAACAAAGGCTGGATATCCTCCGACTTTGAAAGTCCAACAGATGACAGCAGGCCAATGAAAATGCAGTCCAAGTCCCTATCGCTAGCTAATCTAACTACAAAATGGATTGTGAGGTCCCCATCACTGTCTCTTTCAGCGTGTATGATACAAACCCTTTAGATAGTTTTTGGAAACCTTTGATACAGGAAAGATATATATCTTGGTACCGTGTTAGCCAGTAGATAGAAAAATATTTAGAATTGAGTTCTAAACTGAGGCATAGAATTCTATGCCTGATGAAGAGACCTGTGTAGTCTCGAAAGCTTGCAATTTGTTACCATCTTTTCAGTTAGCCATTAAAAGGTATCAACCACTGAGGACTCTCAATTCTAAATATTTTTGGAAACCTTTGAACATTTTGTAATGTTGAAACTTGTACTGAATATCTCTAGCTATTCTAATAACTGCAAAATGTAGTGTGAGGTCCCCATCATGACCTCTTTCAGCGTTTATGATACTGACCCCTTGGGTGATTTTTGGAAAACTTTGTACATTGTGCAATGGTCAAATTTTTATTCTCAATCTCTATGAATTCTATTAATATATGTTTTTTATTGTGTTGCCCTTCTCACGGTCTCTTTAAGCGTGTATCTGGGAGCCTGATGTTGATTTTTGGGTTTGCACTTGGATATTGTTGAACATCAATGCATTCAGATGCTCCACACACTTTTTCAGTTTTCAGCCTGACACAGAATAATAAAATGAGTAATGAAACATGCTCTATATATATTCTGCTAGTTAGAAAATCTTAACCACACATCCCTTTAAAAAGGGAAATTTGGCATAATACCTCTGTTACCATACGCTATATATTGATAACATACGCAGCACCCAAGTAGGTGGGCAGAACAACTGGGTACAAAATCTGTCTCTAAGGGTGAAACCACTGGTCCTGACACTGTGTTATGTTCTTTTTAATCTGCTGTTCAGGAAGGATTTCCCAGAGGAGCATTGCACGGCGAATAAGCCTCCTTACCTTGACAAGCCAGCTGGTATGTCACTCTCCATAAGGAGAAACATTACCCCTTTGACCCCAGTCCAGAGCCTCTCACCTAGCCAAATCAGTTCTCATGCTTCGCACTGACGAGGGCCAACAGCCCGAAACACCGTGTCTGCGAATTGAGATACTGATTTGGCTTTTATCCTAAGTCATATTGCACGACTCGTTAAAGGGTTGATTGTGACTTGTAGGATCGCTACTTCCAACAGGTGGCGCTATAGAGTTAAGTCTTCTTTTTCTCAGAAGAGGCAATTTGCATATTTAATTTCCCAGAGGAGCATTGCACGGCGAATAAGCCTCCTTACCTTGACAAGAAAGCTGGTATGTCACTCTCCATAAGGAGAAATGTTACCCCTTAGACCCCAGTCCAGAGCCTCTCACCTAGCCAAATCAGTTCTCATGCTTCGCACTGACGAGGGCCAACAACCCGAAACACCGAAAAATAATTTTCTATTACTAAAATAAATAGCGTATATTTATCTAGCCGTTGTGCGACTGGCGCAAAGCCTGCAGAGATAGGCAAACATCAATAATTACCAGTAATTTCCCTGAGTCTGCTGTTGCCATGTGTCATACAGGTGATAAAAAAATATAATTGGTTAAGTAAATAGTGTATATTTATCTAGCAGCTACACAACTTGGGCAAAGCCTGCAGAGATACACAAACGTCACTATTTACCAATACCAATAATTTTCTTTACTTTGCTGTTGGAGTGTGTCATAAAGGTGATTTAAAAAAATTCTATTCATTAAATAAATAGTGAATATTTATCTAGCAGTGGAACAAAGCCTGCAGAGATACACAAACGTCACTATTTACTAGCAATTTCCCTGAGTCTGCTGTTGCCGTGTGTCATAAAAGCGATATAAAAAAAAATTTCTATTGGTTAAATAAATAGCGTATACTTGTCTAGCAGTTGTGCGAGTGGCGCAAAGCCTGCAGAGATACGCAGACATCACTATTTACTAGTAATTTTCCTTAGTCTGCTGTTCCCATGTGTAATAAAGTAGATAGCTAATACAAATTACCCACAGATACAGGGACTTTGTACATAACACCTCTGTGAGGGTACTTGTGAAAAATAAAACCAGGAATTTTTCAAGTTTTTTGTTTTTTATAACGCATTCAGTATGAGAAAGCGTAACGTTAAGGAATGGCGACGGGGATGTGGTCATGCCCTCCAAGGCCATGTGACAGATAAGAAGGTGACTTTACCTCATTCTAGCTTCCTGTTAAAATTCGGTTTGCATGCTACACCATTGTCGAACCCAGACAAGTGCGAGGATGTTGCGGGTTAGATGGCAGACAAAGGCTCCAGTGTGTTGTCAAGCAGCACCACCAAGTCTTCTACACAGTCCAGTCTCAGTAGACAAGATGCTGAGCCTCACAATCCTCAACTTGGTCCTCCTTCCTCCTCCATCAAGAGTCCCAGGAGACATATGTCCCCAAAGCTGGCAGGAAGTGTGTACGTTTCATTGTAATTGTTCTGGACTCTCACAGAGCACCATTAAATAGGGTCATGAAGAGGTGAAGTGCAGTGATGAACAAAAATGTGAACACCCATGGCCAGAAGAAAGCCACATTCGGGAAGGTCAATTCATGTCTGTGGAGGTGGAGGATAATCAAGATGCAAAGTTGCCGTCAGGTCAGCCTAAAATCACAATTCAGAAAGAGGATCAGATAGATGAATTGGAAGATGACGTGGTCGATGATGATGCCACTGATCCAACCCAGCACATCGAGCACAGCAATGCAGAAAGGAATGAACCCATAGCACAAAAACAGGCAAAAAGAGGTAGTGGTTTGACCGGAGGGAGAACTCGGTCAACTATTCCACAGAGCCCCCCCCCACTCGGCTAGATAAAGACCAAGGCTGCGTTGTTCCCCTGTATGGAAGTTTTTTTCTGAAAGTCCTTCAGACAAAATAACTGTAATTTGCAGCATCTGCCATATCAAACTGAGAAGAGGCAAGAACACTGCCAACCTGAACATCACCAGAATGCAATACCCTGATGCCACACTGAATGAACCTGGTGGAGTCTGGGATAAAGTTATAGGCTGGGACATCACACATCTTACCCACATGAAGAATAGTGGGCCCAACTTACATCAGGGTTTCAGTCTCCTCATATTCCAGGTCCTGTCTCTCCTCCTCCTCATTCACAGCTGAAGTAGCCTCCCTATCACTCCCCAGCTGTGAGCTCTGCAGCACTGCTTTGGCGAAGCAGCAGCACACTCTGCTGAAGCTCATCTGTTTAGGTGAAAAAGCTCACCAAACAGCAGAGCTGTTGAAAGTAATAAAAGACAGAACTGATCTGTAGCTCTCCCCACTGAACTTCCAACCAAGTTGGGTTGTGTGTGATAATGGGTGTAACTTGGTGGCAGTTTTAAAGCTCAGCAAGCTGGTACACATTTGATACATGGCCCACATGCTGAACTTGGTTGTGCAGCATTTTTTAAAAACATACCCTGACTTTCTGGACCTACTTGCCAAGGTATGCCGTGTCAGCGCCCATTTCTGAAAGTCATCTCAGGTTTTCACTGGTCTGGCTGAGCAGCAGCAGTGCTTTTAATTTGAGTCGTCACTGACTAATTTGTGACCTGTCCACATGCTTGAATTCAACCTTTCATATGTTGGCAATGCTTAGTGAGCAGCAGAGGGCAGTGTCTGAATTCCAACTTCTCAATGCCCAACAGAGTAACACTCAGCCCCCACACATAACTGCCGAGCAGGTGTGGATCGCTGAAATATGTGAGGTTCTTCAAAACTTTGAGTACTGGTGAGCGCTGATGATGCTATTATAATGGTAACCATCCCGCTAATCTGTCTATTGAAACATTTGCTGCAGAATCTCAAAGAGGAAGCTTTGAATGCTGAGCCATTGGCTATGGAGCAAGACTTTACAGTGGCTGACACCACACAACCCAGCCTCACACAATATTCTCAGGCCACATAGGGTGATGACGAGGAACAGGAGGAGGGGGAAAGCAAGTTTTTGGTCTGCGCTACAGAGGGGACTCTCAATTCTACCTTCATGCTTGTCCAGCATGGATTGCCTGAAGAGGAGGAGGAGGCGATGTGTCATGAGGAGGAAAGGATGGTTACTGTTTATCCTGGTATGGACACTGAACGTTTGACTCTTTGTAGTCTGGCACACATGGCACAGTTCATGTCCAGATGTCTTTCCCAAGACCCTCCAATGAAAGACATTATGTCCACCATGATATACTGGCTGTGCTCCTTTCTGGACCCATGGTACAAGTAGAAATTTCCTTCTCTCATGTTGGAGGCAAACATGCTATTTTCAGTGCATGCATGCCAGATGGCCGTTGTTGAAGACTCGCTGAAAGATTACCCGCAGACAACGCTGTTGGCATAGGTATCAGATATTTTCACCCGCAAGGATTACAAGAGAGGGAGACGCACACCAGGTGCAAATTAGGGGGGAAATGTCCACCAACTTGGCCATGTCTATGAAATCTTCACATCAGCAGCAAGGGCTATCTGTGACTGTATCTAAGACAAGGAAGGAGAAGTTGACCAACATGGTGAAGGAGTAATTAAGTGACCATACCAACATCCTTCCTGATTCTTCAGTGCCCTTTATCTATATGTTGTCCAAGCTGCACACTTGGCCAGACCTCTCCTTGTATGCCTTGGAGGTGCTGCCATGCACTGCCGCTAGTGTGTTGTCCGAGCGGCTTTTTAGTTCAGCTGGTGCAATCATAATGGATAGGCGCACAAGCCTGTCAACGGAAAAAGCAGACAGGCGGACTCTTCTAAAATTGAACAAAGGCTGGATATCCTCCGACTTTGAAAGTCCAACAGATGACAGCAGGCCAATGAAAATGCAGTCCAAATCCCTATCGCTAGCTAATCTAACTACAAAATGGATTGTGAGGTCCCCATCACTGTCTCTTTCAGCATGTATGATACAAACCCTTTAGATAGTTTTTGGAAACCTTTGATACAGGAAAGATATATATCTTGGTACCGTGTTAGCCAGTAGATAGAAAAATATTTAGAATTGAGTTCTAAATTGAGGCATAGAATTCTATGCCTGATGAAGAGACCTGTGTAGTCTCTTGTTTGTTACCATCTTTTCAGTTAGCCATTAAAAGGTATCAACCACTGAGGACTCTCAATTCTAAATATTTTTGGAAACCTTTGAACATTTTGTAATGTTGAAACTTGTACTGAATATCTCTAGCTATTCTAATAACTGCAAAATGTAGTGTGAGGTCCCCATCATGACCTCTTTCAGCGTTTATGATACTGACCCCTTGGGTGATTTTTGGAAAACTTTGTACATTGTGCAATGGTCAAATTTTTATTCTCAATCTCTATGAATTCTATTAATATATGTTTTTTATTGTGTTGCCCTTCTCACGGTCTCTTTAAGCGTGTATCTGGGAGCCTGATGTTGATTTTTGGGTTTGCACTTGGATATTGTTGAACATCAATGCATTCAGATGCTCCACACACTTTTTCAGTTTTCAGCCTGACACAGAATAATAAAATGAGTAATGAAACATGCTCTATATATATTCTGCTAGTTAGAAAATCTTAACCACACATCCCTTTAAAAAGGGAAATTTGGCATAATACCTCTGTTACCATACGCTATATATTGATAACATACGCAGCACCCAAGTAGGTGGGCAGAACAACTGGGTACAAAATCTGTCTCTAAGGGTGAAACCACTGGTCCTGACACTGTGTTATGTTCTTTTTAATCTGCTGTTCAGGAAGCATTTCCCAGAGGAGCATTGCACGGCGAATAAGCCTCCTTACCTTGACAAGCCAGCTGGTATGTCACTCTCCATAAGGAGAAACATTACCCCTTTGACCCCAGTCCAGTGCCTCTCACCTAGCCAAATCAGTTCTCATGCTTCGCACTGACGAGGGCCAACAGCCCGAAACACCGTGTCTGCAAATTGAGATACTGATTTGGCTTTTATCCTAAGTCATATTGCACGACTCGTTAAAGGGTTGATTGTGACTTGTAGGATCGCTACTTCCAACAGGTGGCGCTATAGAGTTAAGTCTTCTTTTTCTCAGAAGAGGCAATTTGCATATTTAATTTCCCAGAGGAGCATTGCACGGCGAATAAGCCTCCTTACCTTGACAAGAAAGCTGGTATGTCACTCTCCATAAGGAGAAACGTTACCCCTTAGACCCCAGTCCAGAGCCTCTCACCTAGCCAAATCAGTTCTCATGCTTCGCACTGACGAGGGCCAACAGCCCGAAACACCGTGTCTGCGAATTGAGATACTGATTTGGCTTTTATCCTAAGTCATATTGCACGACTCGTTAAAGGGTTGATTGTGACTTGTAGGATCGCTACTTCCAACAGGTGGCGCTATAGAGTTTAAGTAAAGTAATGGTGTCTTTCTTTTTATGCTCTTTTTATATATCTAGGAGGCCGTAATGGCACAACGTTAATAAAAAACGTAGCGTAGGACTGCCCCATTATGAGATTGCCGTGAAGTGGCGGGGTAGCTCAAAAAATTGATCAATTATTTGCTAAATGTCTCATATTTGAACTACAGTTAGAATTCAGTAGGTGCATGTGCACCATTTGCATTGCGTTCTGACCATTAGCAGTGCTGGCTTCTCTTTTTTTTTTTCTTTTATAGAGTTTAAGTCCTCTTTTTCTCTGAAGAGGCAATTTGCATGTTCAGGAAGGATGCATTGATGCCTCTTGCCCACAAACTACAGTTGCTCAGACACAAGTCAGCAGCCATGTCCAGTTCATTTTGCAAGCGCAACTTCCAGTTGTCCCTTGTCAGCATATATATCTCTTCCCAAATTGTTAGTTATATGCATTTGTTAGCACTTTACATTGTCCAGTGCTACACAATTATAGGCCAGTAAGCTTAACCTCTACTGTGGGTAAAATCCTGGAGGGTATTCTAAAAGATGCTATACTGGAGTATCTGAAGAGAAATAACCTAATGATGACCCAATATCAACATGGGTTTACTAGGGACCGTTCCTGTCAGTCTAACCTGATAAGCTTCTATGAAGAGGTAAGTTTCGGACTGGACCAAGGACACGCAGTGGATGTGGTGTATATGAACTTTTCAAAAACTTTTGATACGGTGCCACACAAAAGGTTGATACATAAAATGAGAACAATGAGGATAGGGGAAAATATGTGTAAGGGGGTTAAAAGCTGGCTCAGGGATAGGAAACAAAGGGTGGTTATTAATGGTGCACACTCGGACTGGGTCGCGGTTAGCAGTGGGGTACCACAGGGGTCAGTATTAGGCCCGCTTCTTTTTAACATATTTATTAATGACCTTGTAGGGGCATACAAAGTAGAATTTCAACACAGAGGAGGACAATTTTATATTACAGGAGGATTTATGTAAACTTGAAGCTTGAGGTGATAAATGGCAAATGAGCTTTAATGGGGATAAATGTAAGGTAATGCGCTTGGGCAGAAGAAATAAGATGTACAATTATGTGCTTAATTGTAAAACACTAGGCAAAACTGTAACTGAAAAAGACCCGGGGGTATGGGTGGATGACAAACTCACATTTAGTGGCCAGTGTCAGGCAGCTGCTGCAAAGGCAAATAAAATAATGGGATGCATTAAAAGAGGCATAAATGCTCATGAGGAGAACATAATTTTACCTCTATGCAAGTCACTAGTTCGTCCACACTTAGAATACTGTGTACAGTTCTGGTCTCCGGTGTATAAGAAAGACATTCCTGGCTTTTCCAGGCTCCAAAATGAGACTTGTGTCTCCATATCATGCGTTCGCTTCCCTTAACCCCTTAATGAGCTTTCGTTTTTCGCTCCCCTCGTTCCCAGAGTCATAACTTTTTTACTTTTCCATCAATATGGCCATATGAAGGCTTATTTTTTGTAGGATGAGTTGTACTTTTGAACAACACCATTGGTTTTACCATGCCTTGTACTAGAAAATGGGAAAAAATTACAAGTGCGGTGAAATTGCAAAAAAAGTGCAATCCCACACTTGTTTTTTGTTTGGCTTTTTTGCTAGCTTCACTTAATGCTCAAACTGACCTGATATTATGATTCTCCAGGTCATTACGAGTTCATAGACACCAAACATGTCTAAGTTATTTTTTATTAAAAAAATTGTGCAATTTTCCGATACCTGCAGCGTCTCCATTTTTCATGATCTTGGGTTGAGTGATGGCTTATTTTTTGCATTCTAATCTGACATTTTTAATGATACTATTTTGGTGCAGATACATTTTTTTGATCGCCTTTTATTGCATTTTAATGCAATGACGCGACCATAAAAATGTAATTCTGGCATTTTGAATTTTTTCTTGCTACACCGCTTAATTTTTTTTTTGGTAGATCAGGTGATTCTGAAAGCAGCGATACCAAATATTTGTAGGTTTGATTTTTTTTATATTGTTTTATTTTGAATGTGGCGAAAGGGGGTTGATTTGAACTTTTAGTAATTTTTTAATTTTTCATATTTTTAAAAACATTTTTTTTTACTTTTGCCATGCTTCAATAGCCTCCATGGGAGGCTAGAAGCTGGCATAGCCTGATCGGCTCTGCTACATAGGGGCGATGCGCAGATCGCCCCTATGTAGCTGAATTACAACATTGCTATGAGCGCTGACCATATGGTGGCACTCACAGCAATCTGGCATCAACAACCATAGAGGTCTGCAGGAGACTCTGGTTGTTATGCCAATGCACCGATGACCCCCAATCATGTGACGGGGTCACTGGTGTGCGCATTTCCGGAGGGATGGCCAGAAGTGCTTGTTAAATGCCGCTGACAGAGTTTGACAGCGGCATTTAACTAGTAAATAGGTGCAATTCTGCCAGCGCCTATTGCGGGCACATGTGAGCTGTTGAAAACAGCTGACATGTCCCGACTTTGATGCGGGCTCACTGCCGGAGCCCGCATCAAAGCGGGGGTTCCTGCCATCAGACATACTATTATGTCCAATGGCAGAAAGGGGTTAAATGTTCTAAATTTTGGTCGAAAAAGAAATGGTGGTCGAGTATTGGCCAGTTTCTGTACATTTTAAGCAGGTTGCAGAGACTGGGTTAATACGCTCCACAGACCTATTTAGGCAGCTGCCTTACACATATTGGAACATGTTCATTGCTATGCTTAGTCTTTTCCCTAAGCCCTATAGCACTGCCTGTCACCTGAGTAATAAACTCCACAGACCTCGACACTCTCACTTGGAAATATCCTGTAATTACTCCATTGCTGCTCAAAACCATGTAAAAGATACATTCTGCCTGGTTGTGTAGTTTCCAGAAGAAGTGTGTAGGCGTCTGCAGATTAGCTCTCCTGTCACTTTCCCTTGAGGAGGCTGTTTCCGAGTAAAATGAGGCTTGTACATGTTCCTGAGATGGGTTTAAAGCCTGACAGACTGACCACAATACAGGTCCTCGCTTGAAAACACTCTATTCACAATTTAATTCTAATGCTTTTAGTGTCTGTTAGAATCCAATTTATTGACATTGAGCATACAACTCTCCCAACTCCTGTATTATATTCACCTTACAGCAGCTTCATCCGCTATGACTGTGGCTTCATTGGGAAACGTTGGCCAAAATGAACTGCGGAGCTCACAAAACTTAGGTTTCACGGCACCTGCTGACCCTCTGAAAATGTCAAGCGAACACCGCATAATGACATGGCGGTGGATGTAGCGGTGGTGGCTGTCGAAGCCCAAAATTCAAGTGGGCATGTTTTAGCTAGCATTGTAAAGTGATGGGGAATATGTATTCCACTATCTAGCTAACAATTTTGAATGAGGGAGGGAATTCCCGAATGTAGGAATGAGAGCTCTCCCAAATGTATGACACAGGGCCACCAAAGGGATCTTCCCAAAGTCAGGTTTCACGGCACATGGTGGACCTCTGAAAATGTCAAACGGGGGACGCATAATGACATGGCGGTGGACGTGGTGGTGGTGGCGGGCTAAGCACAAAATTCAAATGGGCATGTTTTAGCTGGCATTGTAAAGTGATGGGGAATATGTATTCCACTATCTAGCTAACAATTTTGAATGAAAGAGGGACCTCCCAAATGTAGAAGTGAGAGCCCTCACACATGTAAAAGAAAAAACTAAAGCCAAACGCTCCGTATGAACACATGCTAAAGGGAGGTATATTTTTTTACTGTTTTTTATTTTTATTTTGCATTATATATACATGTAATTATGAAGGAAAACATGTTTCTTAGCATTTTTCCTTTAAAAATAAAAGTAGGTTTGGTTTGGTAGGCCTTATAAATGTGTAAAACTGGCGCAATAATCTGACATTATTCCCAGATACCATATGTGAGTCAGAAAGGCATGCAGTCATTTTCTCCATGCTGCTTCCATTTAGCACTTTTCCCATCCATTTCTGCTTTTTTCTCAGGCCTCCAGACCTGTTTATTGGGTCCAGCAGAAAAATATTCGACTTTCCCATTGACTTGCATTGAATTTGTTACTCGGTACGAATATTTGGAAATTAGAAATTATTCTTATTGATTTTCCCAAATCCAAATTTTTCACTATTCGTTCATCATTATTGCTAAACTTTAACATAATGCAATTATTAAAAGCAGAAATTATGAAAATATCACCTGGAAGATTTAAGGGACTTGAAAAACATTGATGGATTGATTAGGTTACTGTATTTTGTACCGACCTTCATATAAATGTATTCTTATGTGCTATTGTATTATTGCGTGAGCTAGAAACCCTTGAAAAACCTTTAAGATGTGAACATCAAGAAAACAAATCTATATACAGTAGCAATTTTTATATGTGATTTTTCTCCCTATTTAAGCTCTGTCACTACATCAGTCACAATTCTTTGGCACAATGCCTGAGGACATGCAGTCCTTGAATGTTTAGCTGACGCAGAAGGTGTAAGATTACATAATTTCATTTTTGTAAGGAATAGACAGAATGAGGGAAAATATGTGTGACAAAATGCATGTAACAAGAGGCTTAGAAATTATTATATTTTAGTAGGTTTAAAATTAGCCTAGTTCAAGTTATCAATGATAAATCAAAGGTGCAAACCATAAGACTAGAGATGACTAACTTGTTCTAGAACTTCTATATAAATTAAAAAGAATGCTCAGAGTTTAAAAAAACAAATTGGGTCTTCCACATATCAGCTGTTGGATCAAGTTTAATACTTAAATATCAGCTGTAAACTACCAATGAACTGCTGTCAAGTGAATGCTAGTTTAACGCCTTAACAACCAATGATGGGTAAAGTACATCATAAGCAGGTGTCAGCACTCATATTATGGTTTAACCAAAAAAAAAAGGAGTTTTTATACGAATATATATGTATAGAAAAAAAGGAAAATTACCAAATGAATAAATATAAAAATATAAATTTTATTGTGACAATAATAAAAACACATAGCATATTTTAGTATACAGATAAAAGGAAGAACCCTAGTAACGAACATCCAAGTCACAGGCAAAGGAAGAAAAGTAGAAAACACATCAGGGTATTCTCATAAGTCAGCATCAGTATCAGCGCAGAAAAACATGGTGTAACTATATTATATCATTTGAAGGTCCATGTGGACATGCATCTACCATGCTTAAAATCAATTGCTGTGCCTACTTAATGCGAGACTGCTTACCCATGATGAAATAGTGAATCTGCCTGGGGCTCCGAATACCCCCTGACGCGCGTTTCGCGTTTCTTTTTCAAAGAAACGCGAAACACGCGTCAGGGGGTATTCGGAGCCCCAGGCAGATTCACTATTTCATCATGGGTAAGCAGTCTCGCATTAAGTAGGCACAGCAATTGATTTTAAGCATGGTAGATGCATGTCCACATGGACCTTCAAATGATATAATATAGTTACACCATGTTTTTCTGCGCTGATACTGATGCTGACTTATGAGAATACCCTGATGTGTTTTCTACTTTTCTTCCTTTGCCTGTGACTTGGATGTTCGTTACTAGGGTTCTTCCTTTTATCTGTATACTAAAATATGCTATGTGTTTTTATTATTGTCACAATAAAATTTATATTTTTATATTTATTCATTTGGTAATTTTCCTTTTTTTCTATACATATATATTCGTATAAAAACTCCTTTTTTTTTTGGTTAAACTAAGTTATTCGGAGTATACGTTATTACTTTCCAATTATATACATGGGTAAGGACAATCAACCGCTTACACTTACACACGGATGGTGTGGGGCCCATGTGGTTTCTGTTGGTTTGATTTCATTACTCATATTATGGTGCACTGTACCCATCATGAACTTAAACTGTCACACAGTGAAAAGTTTGTGACAGTATCAGTCACACACAGCTGCCCATCGTGCAATGCGGGGACCAATTTTAGCAGTCCTCGTACTACCATCAATATGATTGGTTAGTCAATCTGACGAAAGAAGCATAGAATGTTATCAGCAGGAAGAGGTGAAACAGCAGCACCAATCTAAATCACCTCCTTGAGCTTGGTTTAGAATACAGCCGAGCTACTGTGGTAAGAGCCAGTGCCGCCCTTCTCATCTCCACACTTATATGTTCCTCACCCAATTGTCTCCTAGGCTTATTCCAATCTCATCTCTTCAAAAATACTTTCAGCCTACAATAACCCCACTGTCACCTCACCACCAACGGAGCTACTGCAACCTCCAAAACCACTGTCTGCTCCCCCTTTGCCCAGTAAGTTGTAAGCCCACAAGGGCAGGGTTCTTTCCCTGTCTGTCACTGGTTGGTTTGTTAAATGTAATTTATATTTGTATGTAAACCCCTTCTCACATGTATAGCACCATATAATTAATGCTGCTCTAAAAGTAAATAATAATAATAATAATAATAATAATACAAATTCTGATCTTAGATGGTACTGATCACCAATGTACAAGGTATGATAATTCATAAGATGCCATAGTTGTAGGGAATTATGGGCAGGTCTGAGTGATGATGCAAAATGATGTGAGGCAACTCTCTAATGCTTTAGCAGTGTGGGAAATGGTGCCATTTTGGTGTAAGTTTTTCTTTTTTGAAACTCAAATGGAATCTCAAAATGTTAGAATTTGATTTAAGCCATGAATTTCAGTAAATTTGATTTGATCCCCTTGGAATGATTCGCACATCTCTACTGGGAAGCACACTCTCCTGAGGGTGCACACACATGAAAATGTTGTTAATTTTTGTAAAGGCTTGGTGACAAGCCATTGATTTTTCACTTTGAAAACAAGTGGACTGTTCCTGCTCGGTAAAAAAAACATTGTGAAAAAGCTATTACTTCTTCATTAGCAAAGAAAACAGCTCTTTTACCCAAACGAGAATAATTTTTTTTCTTACCATGTCAATGGGGCTGCGCCAATTCTTTGGAATGCATTACCCAGGGTAATACGATTAATTCCCACAGTTTAAAGCATGCCCTAAAAACGCATTTGTTCAGACTGGCCTACTGCCTCAACACATTAACCTAACTATCCCTGTGTGGCCCATTCAAAAAACTTAAACCATAATCAGGTTCCTCGCATCATGTTCTCATTCACATTATGCATTTAATTAGCCCTCTGTGTCTGAACTGTTACATATCTAGGCTGTTAACTGGTTCATGTAGCTTTACATGAACACCCGATTCTTACACTATGGCTGGTCCAAACAACGAAAGCAATTGTTACCATCCACCTCTCGTGTCTCCCCTTTTTCCTCATAGATTGCAAGCTTGCGAGCAGGGCCCTCATTCCTCTTGGTATCTGTTTTGATCTATGTTTATTGTTATGCTGTAATGTCTATTGTCTGTACAAGTTCCCTCTATAATGTAAAGTGCTGCGGAATATGTTGGCGCTATATAAATAAAAAACAATAATTATTATTATTATTATTATTATTATTATTATTATTATTATGTAAATAAGCCAAGGCCTCTTCCAGTTGCATTGCCTGTGTATAAACACCAGATAGGTAGGCATCTCTCTCAGATAGGGATAATTTTTGGACCATTTTTACAATTTAAATAGTGTACAAAGTCCTTTGGCCATTAATAAGGCTGTTTTTCAATTATAGAGCTCAAAATAGGTTCATTATACTCCAAGGAGCTATCTGAATGTTATACATATATTTTCTGGGCAAACAGAGGCTTTTCAGTATTGTGCACCACGTTATTTATTTTAAAAGAAAGCTAGACCATACAAAATATACATTTTTTACCTTTATTTAGTCAACTATCTTTCAGAAAAAATGCAAGCTTTTAACATCTGATTTGTTTTTTACATGTACAGTATCCTCTGACTTGTAAAGTGAATGGACATGGGACATGCACAGCAAAGAGACAAACAAACCATGGCATAAGACACTCCCGATCGTACTATTTAGTGTAAGGCACACTCCCAGAGGCCCAGAAAAACTGTCACCCTATGAAATTTTGTTTGGGTCTAGACCCAGGTTAGGGGTATTCTTCCCTCAGCAGCTGACTATGCAGCATGATACTTTGTCTGCTTCTGTAATTGAACTCACCAAGAAACTTGGTAATATCTATTCTCAAGGTTTTTTGCTTCATTGACAAATCCAGATTCAGTGTCCGGTACGCACTCCTTGAAGCCAGGAGACTGGGTGTTGGTGAAAAAGTTTGTAAGGAGAACACCACTCGATCCCAGATTTGATGGTCCTTTCCAAGTGCAAGTGGTGACACCAACCTCTGTGAAACTGGAGGGAAGACCCACTTGGATCCACACATCGCACTGCAAGAAAGCTCCCATACCAGAAGATACACCCAAGACAGAATGATGTTGTGGATGCACTGCCTGACCGGATAGATGACCTACCTGATAAAGAATACACACCGCTGACTACACATGCTGTTGACTAAGAGACTATAATTACAATGCCATGAACCCCTGTTAGGGACAGATAATAAGAGCTTATACAAGTACTCTACAGGAGAGCGAGAAACAACCCCGCTGACGATAAGAGCTTATACTCTACAGGTGAGAGAAGAAGGACACCGCTGACCATAAGAATTTACACACTGCAGAGGAGAGAAAGAGATAAAGAGATGCCACAGTACAGAAGTGAGAGAGACTTATCTCGTGACTCTGGAGATGAAAAAAACCTGACATACAAACTATGCTCCATTGGTAGCCAATGATCTCAGATAGGTCAGGTAATAACCACCACTGTACACTATAAATTATGTTAGTCTACTCACTGATACTTCAGGATTATGGGAAATGGTACCAGACAAGTTTTCTTTTACTTTGCGAGCTGTGAATCAAATTACAAAATGTGTGAATTCTCATGAAATTGTTAATTTTAGGAAATTCGACTAGAACTTGAACCTTCGTGAATCAATCCACTCATCTCTAACAAATTTACCTACTATGCAAGTGTTTTAATCATGTATAGATGGCATGCAGAGCATTTATAGTTATAGTGCATATTAACACTATTAATTTGGATATTTTTTGCTCTTTGACATGCAAAGCTTTATTGAGGACAGTTTCTTTACCAGAATTTCAAGCATGAAAATATGTCTTCAAGTGTTCTTATGTGCAACATTATTTAAGTGGTTATTTCAGCCCTGTCATAACTGGCATAAACTGTATGAAGTATGTTTATATCCTGAAGAAAAACAATGAATTTACCTAAATGTTTTATTTAAGTTACAGTGCAACTAAAAGACTAATGCTTTTTTTTTCCTCCCAGAAATCATTAGATAGTATGTGCCAACAAACGTTTCAAAAAACGTAGAACAAATTATTCAGGCTGTTAGCACTTTGTGCCTTCATCTTTACTCACAGCATTCCCCAAGGACGTTGCTACAAAATGACGGATGATCATTCTCTGCACTGGGAACACAAGATTAAACATTATCCTTGAAATGGAGCACCATTTTATAAATGTGCCTTTACTGCGTCTCCGCACTTACGTGTTTTTTTTTTCTTGTGTGAAAAAAAATTCTCATGTTATTGATTTACAAAGTTTGAAACGGTTTATTTAACATTATAGTGATAGGTAATAATATTGTAAATGAAAACTTAATGTAAAACAAGAGAATAGCTAAAAATAATATGAATAGAAAAAATAAATTTATCATGGAGATAATTATAGAGGATTAACCGTAATCCGATACAGAATTCCTGATAATCCAGATCTGGACAAGAACAATAGTTATATGCGGTTTATCAATAAAATTGCAAAAAGTTGCCAAATTGTAAAACTGAATTATATATTGTAAATCTATGGGGGACTGTTATGAGCATGCTTTGTGATATGTGCAAATGTCATTTTGAAGTGAGGTGGAGGAATAAGGAGCATCTGAGCTGTCTCCCTCTTCATTCTCTGCCTCCAGCTCTTCTTGACTGCAGTTTTTTATTATTATTCCTGGATGATTAGGGTCGCCAATGCATGTTGTGCTATATATTTTGTTCTGAGAGAGACATTTGATAGAACTGGAAGAGTTAATAATAAAGTTTGAGGGGTTATTCACATTTCAGCCTTTTATGGCTGGTACCATAATGACAGCATCCAGGTCCAAGCCATTGAAGTTCAGTTTTGGAAATAGCTGAGAGCATTTCACTTCAATGGAAGCTAAGCTGCAGTATGGAGAATGACCACTAAACAATGCATGAAGCTATGGCCTACTCGTTCCATACACTGTGAACTTCTGGATACCCGAACACCAAGAATCAAATGAAGGGTGGAAGTGTATGTTTGTTAGGTCATTAATATGTATGTGAAGGAAATGGACCCTGAGGATCCACCTGCAAACTAGGAAAAATAAATTTAGTATTATTCTCAAGAGTGTTCTCTTGTTCTGAGTACTCTGCTGAACAGCTCCTTTATAGTTCACTATGTATTTTGTTTTGCTTTTCTTAGAACATCTAATGCTCAATGCTTTGGAGAACTGAACTTAGTTAGGGATGAGCGAGTAGTGAAATATTTGGACTCACTGTACTCGTAACGAGTAGGTCTTAATACTCTGGTATTCGTAACGAGTAGCAAGTCCAATGCAAGTCAATGAGAAATACGAGTAATTTTATGCTGGACCCTACAAAGCGCTCTGGGGGCCTGAGGAAAAGGCCGAAATGGGTGCATGATTGTTTAAAAGCAGGTGGTTAAAAGCTGTATGTTAAGGTACCGTCACATTAAGCGACGCTGCAGCGATAGCGACAGCGATCCCGATCGCTGCAGCGTCGCTGTTTGGTCGCTGGAGAGCTGTCACACAGACCGCTCTCCAGCGACCAACGATGCCGAGGTCCCCGGGTAACCAGGGTAAGCATCGGGTTGCTAAGCGCAGGGCCGCGCTTAGTAACCCGATGTTTACCCTGGTTACCAGCGTAAAAGTTAAAAAAACAAACAGCACATGCTCACCTGCGCGTCCCCCAGCCTCTGCTTCCTGACACTGACTGAGCTCCGGCCCTAACAGCACAGCGGTGACGTCACCGCTGTGCTTTCACTTTCAGTTTAGGGCCGGCGCTCAGTCAGTGTCAGGAAGCAGAGGCTGGGGGACGCGCTGGTGAGTATGTGCTGTTTGTTTTTTTAACTTTTACGCTGGTAACCAGGGTAAACATCGGGTTACTAAGCGCGGCCCTGCGCTTAGTAACCCGATGTTTACCCTGGTTACCAGTGTAAAATATCGCTGGTATCCTTGCTTTTGCTGTCAAACACGGCGATACACGGCGACCTAGCGACCAAATAAAGTGCAGACCTTCTAGCAGCGACCAGCAATTTCACAGCGGGATCCAGATCGCTGCTGCGTGTCAAATACAGCGATATCGCTATCCAGGTTGCTGCAACGTCACGGATCGCTGGCGATATCGCCTAGTGTGACGGTACCTTTAGTTAACGCAGGAAGAAGCCACCCATCATCATCACAAGGGGTTCACAATTCTAAAGGTTGGACTACTGTCTTTGTTGTTCCACTGCCAGTGCACAATGTGCAGGCATAGTGTCTTCAAAAAATTATGTATCGTGGTTGATGCAGGAAGGAGGCCTCAAGAGCCAGACAATTATGAAACTAGACTACTTGTATGGTAGTTCCAGTGCCCAATGTGCAGGCATAGACATAGTGTTTCCAAAAATTAGCCCAAAGGGCTGTATCATGGTTGACGCAGGAAGGAGGCTCAAGGGCCAGACAATTATGAAACTAGACTAAACTACTAGCACGGTAGTTCCAGTACCCAATGTGCAGGCATAGACATAGTGTTTTAAAAAATTAGCCCAAGGGGCATGATACCATAGTTGATGAAGAAAGGATGTCTCATCACAATTGCCTCTGATGGGAAATACTAATAAATGGAACACTGTTTCAAGCTTGTTGACCATGAGGTACATGTGACAGAAGCAGCTATAGGATACACATGTAATTAGAAGGAGGAAAGGGGTTTGGCATGGGAAGGGATGGACGTGATCACCAGTAGCATAAAAGAACGTTTTAGGTGACTTTAGGTTGTGATGATGTCATCTGGAGGGCTTACAAACTGTGGCAAAATCCATTCCTTGTTAAATGTTATCAGAGTCAGCCTGCCTGCATTCTCTGTAGTCAGCCGTGTGTGTGCATCTGTGATGATCACCCCAGCAGCACTGAAAACACGCTCTGATACCACACTAGCAGCAGGGCAGGCCAGTACCTCCAAGGCATATAAGGAGAGGTCTTGCCAACTGTGCAGCTTGGATACTCAGTAATTAAGTGGAACCGAAGCATCAGGAAGGATGCAGGTATGGTCACTTAGATACTCGTTGATCATGTTATTCAACTTCTGCCTCCTTGACATTGTTACCGGTCCACATAGCCCTTGCTGATGAGCCGGTTTATTGAAGATGACCCAGATTGTGGACATTTTCTCCCCACCTCTTTTGGACCTGCTGGGCATGTCTCTCCCCATTAATGCATGCTGCTGAAAAGAGCTGGTACCTCTGCTACCAGCGGTGTCTGAGTCTGATGTTGTCATCAAATGATCGACAAAGGCCCTCTTGATGGATTCAATTGTGAAACCTCTTGGTGACTGCAACAGTAGCAAAGGAAATTTTTCCTTGCACCGTGGCCTGAGAAAGGTGGCCAACCAGTATAGGTTGCTGTTTAAAATGTGGATCACGCGAAAATGCTGAAAGAAGTGACATGCCCTATGTCAAAAAAATGATGCAAAGCACAAAATACTGATCATACTAAAACCCACTGTGTGTGCATGAGATTTCTGAAATCTCATAGGCTTTGCTGGTACTGTAAAAAGCAGCAGAAAATTAGCATAAAAATGCAGCAAAAAAAACACAGCAAAAATGCCCTGTGTGAACTTACTTTGTGTGACATATTTCTCTGTTTTAAGGACATAAAAATTCAAAGTTTGAAAATTGCAAAAATGTCCACATTTTTGCCAAATTTCAATTTTTTATGCAAATAAACACAAGTTATATTGAATAAATTTTACCACTATCATCAAGTACAATATGTCACGAAAAAGCAGTCTCAAAATCACCAACATTTGTTGAAGCGTTCCAGAGTTATCACCTCATAAAGGGACAGTGGTCAGAATTGTAAAAATTGTCCTGGTCATTAATGTGCAAACCACCCTCGGAGGTACAGGGGTTAATATACACTGCTTAAAAAAATAAACGGAACACTTAAACAACAGAATATAACTCCAAGTAAATCAAACTTCTGAGAAATCAAACTGTTCACTTAGGAATCAACACTGTTTGACAATTTCACATGCTGTTGTGCAAATGGAATAGACAACAGATGGAAATTATTGGAAATTATGAACACACTCAATAAAGGAGTGGTTCTGCAGATGGGGACCACAGAGCACATCTCAGTACCAATGCTTTCTGACTAATGTTTTGGTCACTTTTGAATGTTGGTTGTGTTTTCACACTCATGGTAGCATGAGACGGACTCTACAACCCACACAAGTGGCTCAGGAAGTGCAGCTCACCCAGGATGGCACATCAATGTGAGCTGTGGTTAGATTTGCTGTGTCTGTCAGCGTAGTGTCCAGAGGCTGGAGATGCTACCAGGAGACAGGCCAGTACACCAAGAGACGTGGAGGGGGGCCGTAGGAGGGCAACAACCCAGCAGCAGGGCCACTACCTCAGCCTTTGTGCAAGGAGGAACAGGAGGAGCACTGCCAGAGCCTTGCAAAATGACCTCAAGCAGGCCACAAATGTGCATGTGTCTGCACAAACGGTTAGAAACCGACTCCATGAGGATGGTCTGAGTGCCCGACGTCCACAGATGAGGGTTGTTCTCACAACCCAGCACTGTGCAGGACACTTGGCATTTGCCACATAACACCAGGATTGGCAAATTCTCCACTGGCGCCCTGTGCTCTTCACAGATGAAAGCAGGTTCACATTGAGCACATGTGACAGACGGGACAGAGTCTGGAGATGCCGTGGAGAGTGATCTGCTGCCTGCAACATATTTCAGCATGACCAGTTTGGCAGTGGGTCAGTAATGGTGTGGGGTGGCATTTCTTTGGAGGGCCGCACAGCCCTCCATGTGCTTGCCAGAGGTAGCCTGACTGCCATTAGGTCCTGAGGTGAGCTCCTCAGACCCTTTGTGAGACCATATGCTGGTGTGGTTGGCCCTGGGTTCCTCCTAATGCAGGACAATGCCAGACCTCATGTGGCTGGAGTGTGTCAGCAGTTCCTGCAAGTTGAAGGCATTGATGGACTGGCCCACCTGTTCCGCAGACCTGAATCCGATTGAACACATCTGGGACATCATGTCTTGCACCACCAACGTCACGTTGCAGCACAGACTGTCCAGGAGATGGCTGATGCTTTAGTCCAGGTCTGGGAGAAGATCCCTTAGGAGACCATCCACCGTCTTCATCAGGAGCATGCCCAGGCATTTTAGGGAGGTCATACAGGCACGTGGAGGCCACATACACTATTGAGCATCATTTCCTTGTCTTGAGGCATTTCCTCTGCAGTTGGATCAGCATGAAACTTCATTTTCACTTTGATTTTGAGCATCATTCCAACTCCAGACCTCCGTTGGATATTAGTTGTGATTGAGGGTGATAATTTTTAGGTTTTATTGTTTTCAACACATTCCACTATGTAATGAATAAAGATTTACAACTGGAATATTTCATTCAGTGATATCTAGGATGTGGGATTTTAGTGTCCCCTTTATTTTTTTGAGCAGTGTACTATTGGATGGAATATTACAGTCTACTATACTTTTCCGTGATGTCTCAGTACAGCAGGCAGACACGGACACCGGCCAGAATACACTTTTTTTATTAATCTGTTACATGTCATTTTTCAGCATTTCTGCAACGTTCCCTATTCAAATGAACGGGACTAGTGATGAGCTGAATGATTTACATCTACTAGCCAGGCTGAGTACATGTGGGAGTTGCCTGGTTGCTAGGGAATCTCCACATGTAATCAAGCAGGCTAGTAGCTGTAAATCATCAGCTGCCACGATGAAATCTAAATCTCCGAGCAGTCATAAATACTCGGAGGTCACCAGCGCATGCTCGGGAAAACCTGAGTAACAAGTACACTCGCTCATCACTAAACGGGACACAAAAATGCAAATGAAAAGGCTGCAGAAAAGCAGAAAATTTCTTGCCAAGACTGCAGTTCAATCTGCAGCAAAAATGGTGCATGTGAACAGTCTCTACAGGGGTTTACAATAATTAGCATGAATTGATAAATCCCCCGCGGCTCCATCACCGATGCTCTGGAGGTTTCCCACCAGTCTTAACACTGGGCTGCAGTCGTCTTGTGGCTCCACCTTATATTATAGCAGCAAAGTGAATAATAACCATCAGTTACCCCCAACCATTGGCCACGGAGCCAGAGGGGATTTAGCAGACTAGTTTGGGGAACATGTAGGACTTTTTTTTAATCGCTTTTTTTCTGCTGTTTGTGAGGTAGGATGTAGAAAAAGACGGCAATTCTGCTAATGATTTCTATTATGTGACTATACGGCCCCCTTCACACAACTGTGTATCATGTTTGTCACGGATGCCACGTGTGCCTTATTTAAACTACAGTACTGCACTCATGTCCATGTTTTCCCAGCAGCACAGATGACAAGGGCCAATACAAGTCTATGGGTCTGTGTAAACATGCCATCCGTGTGCTGTGTGTGTGCTGTACATGTGCAGTCCGTGTGCCGACCATGTTTAAGATGGAAAGTGTGTAAGAAGCTTTGTAATTTCATTTCCAGTATCCATACCGGAAAAACATGGATAGCACACTGATTCAAAACACTGGTGACATCAATATCGGTGTAACATGTACTTGTTTTATATGAACATGTGAAGAGGGGCTTACTAAAATTGTTGGTGGAATATTTCAGGATTGGGAGCCCCACTTTGAATTTTGCCCATGGCCCCAATTTTTCTAAAATCAGCCCTAACCAAGTCATTCATTTCTACATGTTCGAAATAACCGGCAGGACGTGTGATGCTATATATAATCTGTTCCTAGAATATTAATTTCCTGGAATCTAAGAAGGGAAGCAGCTCTCACTGACTCAGATAATACATTCACAGTATGTGATGGACATATTGCACATGCCTTTAGTAATCTTGTAAGAAGGTTTGTACTTCAAACCAAGCATAGTTAATTAACCCTTTCCAACTCTTTGATGTAAACATAAATATCAGCTGTTAAACTTTGTATTACATCTTGCCTTTGAAGTGGTGAGTTTCTGTCCACAATACCTGCACAAGTCAACCTTCAGCAACAAGCTGAACTTCCTGACAAAGGCATCAATAAGATAAAAGTGTGATTACCACCATTTTCATTGATGTTTAAATGAAAGAAAAAACAATCTTACACGTAATGCAACAACAAGCATAATATAGTCAAAAATGTTTCCCATTGGCATATTTTGAGTCTTTCACCTTCTTTTGTCTACTGTATGGAAATAATTGTTTTTTTTTAATGTGGAGGAAAAACTTTCATGATGAATATTGGGACATTTACGGGTTTTAAAATGTTCCAAATTTGCCCATTAAATGGCATCTGTCAATAGGATCAATCCTCCTGTGTCATCCATATGGGCATGTAGGTCATAGGAAGTAGAATAAATGATACCTTGACACCTGGGAACCAATGTCTTATTCCAGAGAAATCTAATTTTTTCTCAATATGTGAATGAGTTATTAAGATCTATGGGCTGGACATTTCAACTGAAAGAGGGCATTACCATTGTGGCACATGTGATATCTTCTGTTTTTGAACATTTGAGAGCACACTGTCAGTCATTACATGTCTCACAATGGTAATTCTACCCTTCATTAAAAAAAAAAAGCTCCAGAGGCAGATTCTCAGGGAGATCTAAGTCCCAGCCATAGATCTTAACAGTTAATTTATATATTAAGAAAAACGTTGCTTTTATGGGAATAAGACTTCAGATTTTTGTCCTTCTCTATGTCAGATTTACCCAGTGATTTCCCATTCAGTGTGTAATGGTGATATTGATTCCTTCTTTCCATGTGTATAACCTTACATTTATCATTGTTAAACCGCATCTGCCACCTCTCGGCCAAAGTTTCCAATTTATTCAGATCCATCTGTAGCAGAATACTATCTTCTCTTGTATTGTCTGCTTTAAATAGTTTTGTATCATCTACAAATATATATCGATATTTTGTGTAAACCTTCTACCAGATCGTTAATGAATATGTTGAATATAATAGGTCCCAACACCGACCGCTGCGGTACCCCACTGGTCACAGCGACCCAGTTAGAGAATATACTATTTATAACCACCCTCTGCTTTCTATCGCTAAGCCAGTTACTTACCCATTTACACACGTTTTCCCCCAGACCCAGCATTCTCATTTTGTGTACCAACCTCCTGTGCGCATGGTATCAAACGCTTTGGAAAAATCAAGATATACCATGTCCAATGACTAACCTTGGTCCAGTCTATAGCTTACCTCTTCATAAAAACTGATTAGATTGGTTTGACAGGAGCGATTCCTCATAAACCCATGCTGATATGGGGTTAAACAGTTATTCTCATTGACATAATCCAGAATAACATCTCTCAGAAACCCTTCAAATATTTTACCAACAATAGAGGCTAGACTTACTCGCCTATAATTTCCAGGTTCACTTTTAGAGCCCTTTTTGATTATTGTGTCACGGGGAGACTAGGTGGGCGAGAGCTAATAACCCGGGCCCCTCCAATTTCCCTCAGACTAGGGAAATACTGACTGACCCTCTACCTGGAGTTTACACTGATGGTGTGCATGTCCAGGCCTCGCCCCTCGCCCTGTCTCCTGTTTCAACTGTAGGCTGAAACCAACCGCCCACCACCCAGTGAAGAGGTAATACACCAATACCCACAGTTAGAACAGACAAGGATAACGGAAAATATACACCACGCCGCAGTCACTCAGGAATACACTATAAATGCGCAGGCTACAGTAAATACAAAAATAGGAAGGAGTAAATAAGACAAAGGGAAATACACCACCAGCAACGATACTCCAACTACTTGCTCACCACTCCAGACCGAGATAACAAACGCACGAGATAGAAGCTATAATTGGCGACGCCCAATGTTCAGGAGAACTATTTAAAGGCAGTGGGCATGGCCCAGCTTCCAATCCGATCACCAGGTAAATTAACCCCGGACCAGCTGGATAAAATCTAGCGGACGGCAATGAGCGCAAAGTGGACAAAAGCGGATTTACCGCTGTCTGTCGGATGACCTGGACTGAACAGCGTCCGACATGACAGTACCCCGCCTTCTACGAGGGACCCCAGGGCCCTCACGGCTTATAGGATCCGGCTTGTCCGGATGGCGGCGGTGAAACAATCTGACCAGCCGATCCGCATGAACGTCCGAAGCTGGTACCCAGGACCTCTCCTCAGGCCTATAACCACGCCAGTGTACCAAGTACTGTAAAGTGCAGCGCACTACATGAGAGTCAACCACCTTGGAGACTTCAAACTCCAAATTACCATCCACCAAGACTGGAAGTGGCATTGGCGCCGCGTCCACAGAACCCACCACCTTCTTTAGAAGAGACCTGTGGAACACGTTGTGTATCTTATACACCGTAGGGAGCTCCAATCGGTCGCTACTGGGTTAATGACGGCGGTGACCCTAAATGGACCAATAAACCGTGGACCCAATTTAAGGGACGGTATTTTGAGTCTTATGTTTTTTGTGGATAACCACATCCAGTCATCCACACTCAGGTCCGGACCTGGCACACGCCTACTGTCAGCCACACGTTTGTACCTAGCACCCACACTCAACAGGCGCTGTTTAACTCTCCTCCAGACTGATGACAATTGTGCTCCTAACTGATCCTCCTCAGGAACGCCGGAAGATCCCCTCTGACTCAAGGTACAAAATTGAGGATGTAGCCCGTAAACACAAAAAAATGGAGACTCCCCTGATGACTCCTGGCAGTGATTATTGATGGCAAACTCAGCCAAAGGAAGAAAGGTAGACCACTCCTCCTGGTTATCAGAGACAAAGCAGCGTAGGTACTGTTCCAAATTTTGGTTCATACGCTCAGTCTGACCATTTGACTGAGGATGGAACGCCAAAGAATGAGACAACTTGATCCCCAGCCGTGAGCAAAATGCTTTCCAACATTTTGCCACAAACTGAGACCCCTATCAGACACGATGTCAGACGGAACCCCATGAAGTCTGACCACCTCCTGCACAAATACCTGAGCCAGAGTCTTAGCGTTAGGCAACGAAGGCAAGGACACAAAGTGCAACATTTTTGAAAACCGATGAACTATCACCAAGATGACCGTGTTCCCAGCTGATGAGGGCAAATCAGTGATGAAATCCATGGAGATTTCCATCCATGGCTTACTAGGTACCTCAAGAGGAAGTAGTGTGCCAACAGGACGGGAGCGTGGCGTCTTAGCCCTAGCGCACGTGGTACAAGCTGACATGTATGAGACCACGTCCTGTCGGATCTTGGGCCACCAAAACTGACGTGACACCAACTCCAAGGTACCTCTAACCCCTGGGTGGCCAGCCAGGACAGCATCATGATGCTCCGCCAAAACCTTTAAGCGGAGATGAAGCGGTACAAAAGATTTGTTGATGGGAGGCTCACATGGTACCTCCTCCTGAGCCTCGGCAATCTCAGCCTCAACCTCGGTAGTGAGAGCCGAAACCACAACACCCTTTTGGAGGATGGGTACTGGATCCTCCCGAGGTTCTCCCCCCGGAAAACACCTGGATAGAGCATCCGCCTTAGTGTTTTTAGACCCCGGTCTGTAAGTGACCACAAAATTTAACCGCGTGAAAAACAAAGCCCAGCGAGCCTGCCTGGGGGACAGATGCTTGGCTGACTCTAAATACAGCAGATTCTTATGATCGGTAATAACAGTAACCTGATGTACCGACCCCTCCAAGAAGTGTCGCCATTCCTCAAAGGCCAACTTAATAGCCAACAACTCCCTGTTGCCGATATCGTAGTTACGTTCGGCGGACGACAGTTTCTTGGAGAAATAGGCGCATGGACGCAAATCACTCAAAGATGAGCCTTGTGACAGTACCGCCCCCACTCCAACCTCAGACGCATCAACTTCCACCACAAAAGGTTTCGATACATCTGGCTGCACAAGAATGGGGGCCGAAACAAACTTGTTCTTAAGAGATTTGAATGCGCACACTGCAGCCTCAGGCCAAACGGAGAAATCGGTACCCTTTTTAGTCATGTCAGTTAGCGGTTTCGCAATGATGGAAAAATCCTTGATAAATTTCCTATAGTAGTTAGAAAACCCAAGGAACCGCTGAAGTGCTTTCAGGTTATCAGGCCATTCCCAATGCAACACCGCTTGCACCTTAGCGGCGTCCATTTTAAAACCAGAAGCAGACACAATATAGCCCAAGAAAGGCAACTCCTGTACCAAATACACACATTTCTCCAGTTTTGCATATAGCTTATTCTCTCTGAGAAGCTGTAACACCTGCCTGACATGATCCAAATGAGTATCACGGTCGCAAGAATATATGAGGATGTCATCTAGGTACACAATAACGAATTTCCCCAAAACATGCGAGAAAACATCATTAATGAAATGCTGAAACACTGCAGGTGCGTTTGTCAACCCAAATGGCATCACCAAATTTTCAAAATGACCCTCAGGGGTATTAAAAGCCGTCTTCCACTCATCACCTTGATGGACTCTTATGAGGTTGTACGCCCCCCTGAGGTCAAGCTTGGTAAACCACTTAGCACCTGCCACCTGGTTGAACAAATCCGGTATCAAGGGCATAGGGTATGGATCACGAATCGTAATCTGGTTTAACTCCCTGAAATCCAGACACGGCCGTAGTCCACCATCTTTCTTCTTAACAAAGAAGAACCCTGCTGCCACAGGTGAGGATGAAGGTCTGATGTGCCCTTTACTCAAACTTTCAGCAATGTAATCCTTTAGCGCTTGTCTCTCCGGACCGGAGATGTTAAACATCCTTGCTTTAGGCAATTTAGCCCCTGGTTTAAACCTGATGGTACAGTCATAGGGCCAATGTGGTGGCAACTCTGAACAACACTTCTCAGAGAACACATCCACAAAATCCAGAAGTGACTCAGGAACGCTTGGAGTCACAGCAGCAACACATGTGGCCAAGCAATTTTCCTGACAGAAATCACTCCACTGAATTATGTCCTGAGTTTTCCAGTCAATCACCGGGTTGTGTGTAGACAACCATGGAAAACTCAGAACCAATTGTGCCGGAAGACTCTTGAGCACCTTGCATGTAACCTGCTCGAAATGAAGAACCCCAATGTGGAGTTTAATCTCAGCCACAAACTCAGTAATCTCCCCCTGTGGGAGAGGAGCAGAATTGATGGTGACCACGCGGATAGGATGAGGCAGTTTTTCGATCCTAAAACCAGCAGTGCGCGCAAACTCCTCATCAATGAGATTTGTGGCAGAACCACTATCCACAAAAGCAGTGATTGGCAGCTCTCTGCCAGCGACAACAACTTTGGCAGGGAGCATGCACTGAGAAACCATCATGGAGGATATACATAAGCTCAGATTGGACCCCTCCACACCCTCTGAGTTTAGACGTTTTTCCACCGTTGCGTTTTTCTTAGACAGCAGAGGACAGATATTACTAAAGTGACCAGGCTCCCTGCTTCCTGAGAACAGGGGCTCGATGCTTAACATGTGACACCCCTGCGATTTGCATAGGTTCCGTGGGCTCACCTGCAGCAACCTCACGTGAACCTAAACCTCCTCCCACAGGCGGCGTCTCATGCTCCCCCAGACGCAAACGGCTATCAATGCGGACAACAAGACTCATAGCGGAATCTAGTGAAGTAGGAGTCTCGTACATCAGGAGGGCTTTTTTAACCCTATCAGAAACTCCATGAATAAAATGACTCCGCAGCGGGGAATCATTCCACTGAGTGTCGACCGCCCAGCGGCGAAATTCAGAACAGTAATCCTCTGCAACTTGCTCACCCTGGCGAATAGTGCGTATCTTAGATTCTGCTAGAGCCATTCTGTCAGGTTCCTCGTAAATGTTTCCAAGAGACGAAAAAAAACTCTCCACTGAGTCAAATGCAGCTGAATCAGATGGCAAAGAAAACGCCCATGCTTGGGGATCCCCGCTTAATAATGACAACACCAGGCCCACACACTGAGCCTCATTACCAGAGGAGATCGGACGCATCCGAAAATACAGTTTGCAAGCTTCATGAAAAGTAACAAATTTACTGCGTTCCCCAGTAAATTTTTCAGGCAAAGGAAACTTAGGCTCAGCAACTTTATCTGTAACTCCGGCTTGCACATTAGACACTGCTAGTCCCTGTTGCTGCACTGCCCCCCTCAATTCAGTGACCTGTAGGAACAGCGTCCTCAACTGATGGTTTATGGAAATCATGGGATCCATGACAAAACACAAAAAAAAAAAAAAGAAACCCCCTTTTTTTTTTTTTTTTTTTGTTGTTGGGCCGATTATAATGTCACCGGGAGACTAGGTGGGCGAGAGCTAATAACCCGGGCCCCTGCAATTTCCCTCAGACTAGGGAAATACTGACTGACCCTCTACCTGGAGTTTACACTGATGGTGTGCATGTTCAGGCCTCGACCCTCGCCCTGTCTCCTGTTTCAACCCTAGGCTGAAATCAACCGCCCACAAGTGAAGAGGTAATACACCAATACCCACAGTTAGAACAGACAAGGATAACGGAAAATATACACCACGCCGCAGTCACTCAGGAATACACTATAAATGCGCAGGGCAAAGTAAATACAAAAATAGGAAGGAGTAAATAAGACAAAGGGAAATACACCACCAGCAACGATACTCCAACTACTTGCTCACCACTCCAGACCAAGATAACAAACGCACGAGACAGAAGCTATAATCGGCGACGCCCAATGTTCAGGAGAACTATTTAAAGGCAGTGGGCATGGCCCAGCTTCCAATCCGATCACCAGGTAAATTAACCCCGGACCAGCTGGATAAAATCTAGCGGACCCCAATGAGCGCATAGTGGACAAAAGCGGAATTACCGCTGTCTGTCGGACGACCTGGTCTGAACAGCGTCCGACATTACATTTTGGTACCACATTTTCTATGCGCCAGTCCTATGGAACAGACTCTGTCGCTATTGAGTTCCTAAATATAAGAAATAATGGCTTGTCCATTACGTTACTTAGTTCTCTTAGTGCTCGTGGGTGTATGCCATCCAGACCCAGAGATTTATCTATTTTAATCTTATTTAGCCGGTTTCACACCTCTTCTTGGGTTAGATTGGTGACCCTTAATATAGGGTTTTCTTTGTCTCTCGGCATTTCACCTAGCATTTCATTTTCCACCGTGAATACCGTGGAGGAGAAGGTGTTTAATATATTAGCTTTTTCCTTGTCATCTACAACCATTCTTTCCTCACTATTTTTTAAGGGGCCTACATTTTCACTTTTGATTCTTTTACTATTGATATAGAGAAGAACAGTTTGGGATTAGTTTTACGCTCATTAGAAATGTGCTTATTTGTTTCCTTTTTGGCAGCTTTAATAAGTTTTTTAGATAAAGCATTTTTCTCCCTATAGTTTTTTAGACCTTCAATGGTGTCATCCTGCTTTATTAGTTGAAATGCTTTCTTTTTACTGTTAATTGCCACTCTTACTTCTTTCTTTAGCCACATTGGGTTTTTCCTATTTCTTGTCCTTTTATTCCCACATCCAACTGCAGCCCTCCACCAGTCAAGCCTTTATGGCAGAGTGGCCTGACGGAAGCCTCTCATCAGTGCAAGATATATGAAATCCCACATAGAGTTTGCTAAAAAAAACACATGAGTACTCACAGACTATGATAAAAGATTCTCTGGTCTGATGAGACGAAGATAGACATTTTTGGTGATAATTCTAAGCGGTATGAGTGGAGAAAAACAGGCACTGATCATCACCTGCCCAGTACAAACCCAACAGTGAAACATGGTGGCGGTAGCATCATGCTATGGGGTTTTTTTTCAGCTACAGGGAAAATATGACTTGCTGTCATTGAAGGAAACATGAATGCGGCCAAGTACAGAGATTTCGTGGATGAAAACCTCTTCCAGAGTACTCTGGACGTCAGAATCTGCCAAAGGTTCACATTTCAATAAGACGATGACCCTAAGCACACAGCTAAAATAACAAAGGTGTGGCTTCAGAACAACTCTATAACCATTCTTCACTGGCCCAGCCAGAGCCCTGACCTAAACCCAATTGAGCATCTCTGAAGAGACCTGAAAATGGCTGTCCACCAACGTTCACCATCCAACCTGATGGAACTGGAGAGAATCTGCAAGGAAGAATGGCAGAGGATCCCCAAATCCAGTTGTGAAAAACATATTTCCCAAGAAGACTCATAGTTGTAATAGCTCAAAAGGGTGCTTCTACTCAATACTGAGCAAAGGGTCTGAATACTTATGACCATGTGATATTTCAGTTTTTCTTTTTTATTAAATTTGCAAGAATTTCTACATTTCTGTTTGTTTTCAGTCAAGTTGGGGTGCAGAGTGTACATTAATGTGAAAAAAACAAACTTTTTTGAATTTACCAAATGGCTGCAATGAAACAAAGAGTGAAAAATTTAAAGGGGTATGAATACTTTCCGTACCCATTGTATTTATATTTGTAAGATATGAACTGTAGTTTGGACTGCAATGCCTAATTTTCAGTATTTCTTCAATACTCTATTTATAGAGTACTTTAAATTACAGTGGGGGAATTAAGTATTTCATCCCTTGCTGATTTTGTAAGTTTGCCTACTGACAAAGACATGAACAGTCTATAATTTTAACGGTGGGATAATTTTAACATTGAGAAATAGAATATAAAAAATAAAATCCAGAAAATCACATCATATAAATTATATGAATTTATTTGCATTTTCCAATGAGAAATAAGTATTTGATACCCTACCAACCATTAAGATTTCTGGCTCTTACAGACCAGTTAGAAGCTCCTAATCAACTCGTTACCTGCATTAAAGACAGCTGTGTTACATAGTCACCTTTATAATATGCTCAAACTCACAGAAAGAATATGGGTCCCATATGACAAGTAATGTCCCAGTGACTTTATGTATTTAACCATAGAGTATCTAGATAGTAGGTGTATACTCCCAATACACATTTAAACAAACAAATCGGAGTTCCATACACATAAATTAGGTAAAAAAATATATAAATTTCATTATAAATACCATTACATGATATATCACCAATTAACATAATCAAAAAACAACAAAAAAAGAGACCCTAGTAATGAGCAAGTAACACCCGGGCATAAAGAACAATTATGTGTATCACAATGGTGCTAGTAACATATCACTATTAGTCATGCAGACCATAGATGCATCCAGCATCAAATGTAAACATAGTTCACGTAATCAAAGTATTACTCCTGAAGCTAGATGTCCTAAGTATAAAGCAAAACCACTCAGGCTATTCCATAAGCCAGTGCTATCACTGAGGAGAAAGAAAATAACCATGCATCTAATAGCAGCAAAGCTTACCCATGGTGAGTGTACCACAACGGATCCACCCCCTGACACGCGTTTCGCGTAGGCTTTATCAAAAGGGAGTCACCTTTATAAAAGACTCCTGTTCACAGACTCAATTAATGAGTCAGACTCTAACCTCTACAACATGGTCAAGACTAAAGAGTTTCATAAGGATGTCAGGGTCAAGATCATAGACATCCGCAAAGCTGGAATGGGCTACAAAACCGTAAGTAAGACGCTGGGTGAGAAGGAGACAACTGTTGGTACAACAGACATTGATCTGGGGCACCATGCAAAACCTTACCTCGTGGGGTATCCTTGATCATGAGGAAGGTGAGAGATTAGCCTAAAACTACATGGGGGAACATGTTAATGATCTCAAGGCAGCTGGGACCACAGTCACCAATAAAACCATTGGTAACACATTACGCCGCAAGGGTTTAAAATCCTGCAGTGCCAGCAAGGTCCCCTTGCTCAAGAAGACACATGTGCAGTCCCATCTGAAGTTTTCCAATGAACACCTGGATGATTCTGTGAGTGATCGGGAGAAGGTGCTGTGGTCAGATGAGACAAAAATTGAGCTCTTTGGCATTAACTCAACTCGCCGTGTTTGGAGGAAGAGAAGTACTGCCTGTGACCAAAAGAACACAGTCCTCACTGTCGAGCATGGAGGTGGAAGCATTATGTTTTGGGGGCGTTTCTCTGCTAAGGGCATAGTACTACTTCACCGCATCAATGGAGAATGGATGGAGCCCATGTATCATAAAATCCTGAGGACACCATCCTTCCCTCTGTCAGGACATTACAAATGGGTAGTGGCTGGGTCTTCTAGCAAGACAATGACCCAAAACATACAACCAGGAAACAAAGGAGTGGCTCAAAAAGAAACATGTTAAGGTCATGGAGTGGCCTAGCCAGACGCCAGACCTTAATCCCATAGAAAACTTATGGAGGGAGTGTAAGCTCTGAGTTGGCAAGCGACAGCCTCAAAATCTTAATGATTTAGAGATGATCTGCAAAGAGGATAGCGTTTCAGAACACAGATAAGAGGTATGGTGATGCTAATTATGGTGTCATCGCTGCTCTTGATGAAGTCCTCAAAGTTTTGGAGGATGGTACATGTGTCTGACATCCATGTCCACTCCTGAGGTCTTATGTGTGGAGTCTGAACTGAATGCCGACGGCCCTGTTGATGCTGGTAGCCAACAACTGCCCTCTTCTGAACACAAATCCTTTCTAACATCTGAAATGTAGAGTTCCAACATGTGAGGACATCACACACTTGTCAGTGAGCCGGAAGCTGTAAACGCTGCTGTAGTACGGCAAGGGCGGCGGAAGTTGTGGTTGACTTTCTAAAATGGGCTCAAAGGTGGTGTACTTTGACAAGGAGATCCAGCAGCTGCGGGTAGGTTTTCAGAAACCGCTGAACCAGGAGGTTAAGCACATGGGCCAGGCATGGTATGTGTGTGAGCTCACCTCACCTCAGAGCTGCCACCAGGTTCCGGCCATTGTCACACACTACCATGCCTGGCTGTAGGTTCAGCGGTTTCAGCCACAGATCTGCTTGCTATTTCAGAGCTGCCCACAACTCTTCAGCATTGTGCGGTTTGTCACCTAAGCACATTAGCTTAAGCACAGCCTGTTGACGCTTGGCTGAGGCAGTGCTGCAGTGCTTCCAGCTTGTGACTTGTGTAGTCATTTCGGAGATGAAGGCTGAAGAGGAGGAGGAGGTGCAGGAGCTGCAGACTGTGGGGGCAACCCTAATTGATGTAGGGCCTTCTCGGTGGTGGGAGGATGTGTTCCATCCCAAGGTCTGACAGGGTCCCAGCTTCCACTATTTTAACCCAGTGTGCCATCATCGAGATGTACCATCCCTGCCCACAAGCACTTGTCCATGTGTCAGTGGTTAGGTGGGCTTTCCTAGTAACTGCATTGTTGAGGGCATGGCTAATGTTGTGGGTCATGTGCTTGTGTAATGCGGGGACGGCACACCAGGATAAATAGTGGCAGCTGGGGACCAAATACCAAGGAATGGCCTTCACCATCAGGTTGCGGAAAGCTTCTGTCTCCACATTTTGAGCGCAAGCAGTTGCGAAATGTGTGAATTTAGTAGTGTGGCCTGTGGGGCGTTGGCTGCGTATTTGCACTTGTGTTCCAAGGACAGAGGTATGGACAACTGGACGCTGCGCTGGGACAAGGACATGGATGTGCTTTATGTTAGTGCTAGTTGAGTTTGTACAATGACAGGTGCAAGGCAGGTGGCATCTTCGCATGCACTATGGACAGAGGATTGGCTTGCATGCACAACAGCAGAAGAAGCAGTGGTGTTTTTTCCCATCTGATGAAAATCGGACATTTGCATGACTCTACAGACAGTGGTCCGGTTGCAATCTGATGTTTTGTCAAATCTCGCTCAAACTGATAATTTGGCTGTCTGCATGAGCCCTTAGCATCATTCACATTCATTATTAAACTGATATGCAATTGACTATTATTTACATATTTCTAGCTCCCACAACTAGAGATGAGCTAATCCGAACTTAAAAGTTCGGGATTCATACCGGACAGTTAGTGCCCGCTGTTAAAAGCTGAACATTGATTTCTCCCGGAAGTCAGTTGCAATGTTCGTAGCTCTGGGGGTAGACCATTACAGAGAGGGAGAACATTTTTTCCAGCTCAAAAGTTTGAGTCCCCATTGGTTTCAATGGAGTTCGGGTTCTGGTTCAGGTTCGGGTACTGCTCTGGTACCCAAACCGAACTTTGAAATAAAGTTTGGATCGGGGTACCAAAGCCTGAACTTCCACAGGTCCTCTCATCCCTACTCACAACGTAAATGGTAAAGTCATTCGTGTTGTTTCCTTTGGCACTATTCACTCTTCAGCAAAATACACTATGTCTAATTATGTCTCATGCTATTTTCATCTATATTGTACGCTTGAACAATCTTACTAGTATGCATTCAATGATAGCATATATATATATATATGCTTATATATAGATACTATTTTGTCCTACACAGCATGGATTTTAGCATACATTTTGTACATGATTCTGTTATGCTGCCGCCAGCCTCACCCACTCATACACACCTGTCTTCGGCATTCCGGCAAGCCTCCTCTCCAGCGGCGTCTTCCTCTCTGCGCTTGCTCCCGGCCTCTGATGTTCGTCGGGCACACACGCACGCCAGATTCAGCACTGCGCATGCGCTCTTCTGATTCTCCTGTCGGGCGCTCCTTCCCCTCCTCCATCCTCCTGGAGGACTGTTACCCGGAAGTGTTCTTCACGCCGGTATGTATACCGCTTCCTGCCGCCCCTCTATGCCTGATGCTCATTTGTGCTTTCTTGTGCTCTTGGCCGCCCGTTGTCTGTTGTGAATTCTGCTCTTGGGCTCCCTCCGGTGGTTGTAAGTGGTAGCGCTGCTGTCTCTGAATCACAGCATTTATCAGGTGTGTTCACTTCTTGCAATTTTGACTGGGCTATTTAGTCTTGCTTCACCCTTTAGTCAGTGCCAGTTGCCCATTGTTCCTGGAGGATTCACATCTCTGCCTGGTCTCTCCTGCTTTGCAGTTCTTTTCATCAAAGATAAGTTCTGGCCTTGATTTTTTGCTGTCCACATGCTGTGGCCTTATTGTTCAGTTCTTTCCCATGTTTTTTGTCTTGTCCAGCTTGGTCTGTATAAGGATTTGTTTAGTCAAGCTGGTATCTCTGGAGATGCAGATATACCCTCCATATCTTTAGTTAGCTGTGGAGTTTTTGTATTTTCTGTGCTGGATATTTTCTAGTGTTTTAATACTGACCGCATAGTACTCTGTCCTATCCTTTCTATTTAGCTAGAAGTGGCCTCCTTTGCTAAATTCTGATTTCAGTCTGTGTATGTTTTTTCCCTCTCCTCTCACAGTCAATATTTGTGGGGGGCTGCCTATCCTTTGGGAATTTTCTCTGAGGCAAGATAGTTTTCCCTATTCTATCTCTAGGGGTAATTAGTCCTCCGGCTGTGTCGAGATGTCCAGGGAGTGCTAGGTACATTCCACGGCTACTTCTAGTTGCGGTGTTAAGTTCAGGGTCTGCGGTCAGTATAGGTACCACCTTCTCCAGAGTACGTCTCATGCTGCTCTTAGGCCACCAGATCATAACAGTGGTCCCCGTGCATTCTATACTCTCTGACTTTGGGTTTCTTCTTTCTCCACAGTATCCCGCCAGTTCCAGCGTCCCTGTGGTGTTCCCGTCTATCCCTGTGTCTCTGCGGTACCACGCCAATTCCTGTGTCTCTGCCGTATCCCCGTCGGTCCCTGTGTCTCTACGGTACCTCGTCTGTTCCTGTGTCTCTGGCACGTTCCCATCACTCCCTGTGTCTCTGCATACCTGGTTAGTCATTTGGTCTCTGCAGAGCTCTCGTCATTTTTACTGTTGCTGCAGTGTTGCAGTATCCACCTATCCTGAGTCCCCTTCCTCTCCCACCAGTCCGTTTTCTCATCTTTTTTCCATCTTGGTCCTCCAGCTTCAGTGGCGATAGTCCCTCACGGGCCTACCCCTAACTCTCCCTGTATAGGGGGCAGTCCATCTGGTCAGCTCGCCCGTGAGGGGATCGTCATCCAGAGGGTCCACTTTTGTTTTTGTACGGATTGTCACAGATTCTTTTTTTCTTTTTTGTTATATTTTTATTTTGTTATGAAATGCTTTTTTATAAAGCCTAGTGAAATGTGGCAAGATGTGAAAAACTCAGACTTATCCAAAAGTGACTTGCAGTTGTAATTGTCATCAAAGGAGGCTCTACAAAGTACTGACTTTACAGAGGACTTTAGTTGAGTGAATAGTTATGCACACTGAATTTTTCAGTTATTTCATCCTGTTTGTTGTTTGCTTCACAATAAAAAGAAAAACAAATGTCCACAATTGTAGGCATGTTCTTTACATGAACAGAAACCACAGGAGCAATAGGCGGAGAAGGGGCATGACTTTGGGAAGGGTGGATCTTTTAGTCCTACAGTTTTGTGTGTATAGTGGTGCACATTTTAAGCAAGAGTGATGTTGCTTTAAGACTGAAGGATATGTTTGTGCCTGGTGTTTCACTGTGAGGAGGGTGGGGGGCTTATATAGGTGAGGTTATCTGTCTCTTTCTGTAAGGAGGGTGGGGGTTGGTCTCTCTCTGTGAGGGGGTAGGGGTTTATATTGAGGAGGTAAAATTGTCTTTCTACCTCCTTCTTTCACCAGATGAAATGGAGTGCATCACTGCAGTTTCAGGGAAGTATAATACTTGGGGTTTATCATTTCACATTACAGCTGATAGGCACCTCAGACATCATGTATTAGTGTAGCATCAGCTCCTACATCATATATGGGATTAATATTAAATCAGAGATTCATGTGGCCACCATGTTCACTCAGGTGGCTGCTACAGGTTACTACACACACTGCTGCGACAGCTCCTGTGTGCGCTTCATGACAATGCTGTGTGTACTGGCCTTGCTGTGCTGATTATTCCCTCTCCCCTTCCCATTTAAGGAGTCTTGTGACATGTATGTGCAGCGCCCCAGAGTCCTGGTCGTTGCAGTAATGTCGTTCTTCCACCAGGTGATGTTATGTCTGAAGGCAATAAAGGAGACCTCTTTACCAGTTATCACAAACCATACACCACACTTCACACTCCAGTCCACCAGGGGGAGACTGTGAGACAGATGCTGACTGGGCTTCACCCAGGCAGCACTGTTGTGAATTCTGCTTTTGGGCTCCCTCCGGTGGTTGTAGGTGGTAATGCAGTTGCCCCTGAGTTGCAGTCCTGGTCAGGTGTATCTGCTGATTGCAGTTCTGACTGGGGTATTTAGGCGTGCAGGATTCATTAGTCCTTGCCAGTTGTAAATTGTTGTTGGGAGGTGTAGGACCTCTGCCTGGTTCCTCCTGCCTTTCTGACAAATCAGCAAAGATAAGTGTCTGGTTTTTTTTTCCTGTGGCACACATTTTGTGTGCTTCACAATTCAGTGCTATTCTTTGTGTTTTCTTGTCCAGCTTAGATTGTGTCAGTATTTTCTCAGTCTTGTTGGATTCTCTGGAGTGGCAGATATACATTCCATGTCTTTAGTTAGATTGTGGAACTTTTTGTATTATCTGCTGTGGATATTTTTGGAAGGGTTTTAATACTGACCGCCTAGTAATCTGTCCTATCCTTTCCTATTTAGCTAGAGTGGCCTCTTTTGCTAAATCCTGTTTTCTACCTGCGTGTGTCTATTCTTCTCCTACTCACAGTCATTATTCGTGGGGGGCTGCCTATCCTTTGGGGGTCTGCTCTGAGGCGAGGTAGCATTCCTATTTCCATCTATAGGGGTATTTAGTCCTCCGGCTGTGTCGAGGTGTCTAGGGTATGTTAGGCACACCCCACGGCTACTTCTAGTTGCAGTGTTAGTTCAGGATTTGCGGTCAGAACAGGTTCCACCAACTCCAGAGAAAGTTTCATGCGGCTCCAAGGTCACCAGATCATAACACAGTACCCTGTGAGGCAGAAGCTGACTGGGCTTCACCCAGGCAGCACCCTGTCAGGCAGCCAGAGGGAAAGAGGAACATCAGAGCTGCAGACAGAGAGAGGTCCCTGACAGGGGTGGGATCCTGTCAGAGGCCTAGACAGAGGAGCTGCGCCTGCCCCATGTGTGGCAGCATCCTAAGGAAGGACACAAAAGAGAATTATAATGTAGCAGGTGAGGAACAAAGTCATAGCACAAGGAGAGGAATCCAGAAGGAGTTCTGCCCTGCAAAAGGCTGCCTCCTTCTGAGGCGCAGAATCCGGTAGCCGGAACACTGAGGGAGCAATCGTCTCCAAGCCTTGCTTCAGAGACCGGCAGGACAATTAATTCCATGTTGACTGCCCGACCTTATACCCAAGAGGCACGGTGGCAACTTGTGGGGGCTGGGGCATGATAGAGTCCCTGTAAAAAGCCTCAGGCCATCAGTCATACGACCCTGTGGTCTGTACCCTGGACTGTGGATCCTGAAGCCTTCAGTAAAGGTAAAGAGACTGCAACCTTGTGTCCTCATTATTCACTGCGCCTTACATCATCCACCATCCACCATCTGCACTCTGGGAAGCCCTGGGGGTTCACTTCACCTGTGGGAAGGTATACCATCTAGCTGCCATCACATCACCCTAGTGGACCCCTAAGCAGCGTCAGTCACCCTGACCGAATACCACAGGTGGCATCACAAACATTATCCCATAAAAACTCTTCCTTTTATTGGATTCCCCTCAAAGGGCCACGGACCGGGTCAGGCCACCATGACATTCCCCAAACCGAAGAACCTGGTACAGAGTACTTCATTGCCCTTACGTGGGGGCTCTCCAACTTTGGCATCACGAACAGGATCTACTTAAGCCTGAAAATCGGGTCATGTGCGCCTAAGAACTGTGCCAGAACTGTATTTGAAGTGTGATTTACTGAAAGACTGTGTATTGCCATTTACCGCCAAAATTCCCGCCAAAACCGCCGCGATTACAGCTCCACGAGGAACGCAGGAGAAGAAGAAGGGCATGGAGTTGTGGACGTGAATGAACTGAGAAGTGTGGAAAAGAATGGCTGCCCAGTCTAAATATCTTTGTACCTGGAGGATGTGTCCGTCAGCAGCCAAGATCCGCCTCCTGATCCTTGATGGCGGGTGAAGAAAAAGAAAACAAAGCCACCCTCTGGGAGAGGAAAGAGCGGAGATGTAAACCGGTGGGGACTCAAGAAAGAACATGGCCCAGCATAGACCCCCGTCACCGGAGGATTGCCCAGACATGCCACCACTGGAGAGCATGGATTTCTTGGAGCCATCGACAGCGGAGTGGGCCAGCATCGGTGGAGTCGCCGTTAGTCCAGGTACAGGAAACAGCCCCATCCCGGTGACCAAACCCACTCCTGCGACCCCTTCCCTCTTCACCGCTAACCTTGCCCCAGCACCCGCTGCTGCTAACACACCAGCGGTACCTCCTCCTGGCTATGTCTCGGACCCTGGACCGAACGGGTCCCACATTAGAATCCTCACCTGGGAGGAATACCGGCAGTTCCTGACTATGCAGTGGGAGAGAGAAGAGAAAAGGGCCCGAGGTAAGATGCAGGACAGCCTGGTACTGAGATGGGGTATTGTGGTGGTCTTTCATCTCCAGAAAGGGAAGGGGTTTATACAGGAGATTGGATTACCGGTGAGGGTCCATGTAACCAGGGACGAAGTGGAACCTAGTTCTCGAGAGGGATATTCAGATCAGGACCTATTCCCTGGAGATATCATAGGCTATACCAGACATCGGAAGGGGAACGGCTGGTTGGCTCAAGATGTCCGAAGGAGTGAAGCACTCATTACATCACCGGGGGTTCCGGAAATCATCCCCACTACCACCGCAGCTGAATTGCCAGTAGCTACAACGACTGACACCACGGCCTCTGCTATTGTGAAGTCCTACGCTCAAGTCACCCAAACTTTCATTGCTGCGCATGACCTAACCGTGCATGAAAGACAGACTAACAGTGTTTATCCAGCGCCAGGTGTAACCTTGGATTCTACCCTTCCCAGGCCAAGAAGGGTTACGTGCCAGGTAAAGCCCTGGTGGAGACCGCCTGAATAAACCTCGAAACACCGAATGTAAATAGTTCTTAAAAACAATTTATTTTCTTTCCTTTAAACCCGTTCAGGGATATTACTTAAAGGGGTCCCTTGTTTAAAGGGATCCTATGTTTTTGCACAAGTTTCTTATTTCTTTTATCAACAAACTGCGGAATCATGAACTGTGCATGATCACAAACTGTACTTGTACATAGTTGCGCCTTCTTAAGTGTGCTTCCTACTGGTTTTACAAAGGAGGCTTTTACAGAGACTGCCTCTTAACAGGAACTGCTGTTAATATTACTGTAAAAATAACTGCTTTGCCTTCAGACCTGAAGAAAAACCCATTGGTGTGGCCGAATTCCGGGTCAGGATTACACGTCTTGTAGCCCACCCAAGACCAAAGTTGGGGGTTTGTCACGGGTCCCTCGCATCATGTCACCATTAAATTAACTTGCATACTGATGATGTGATTACTTTGGACTACCTCAGAAAAGACTTGAATATTGTTTTGCCCTTAAAGGGAATGTTGAATTCTTGCACCTTGATAAAAAGTTAGTATATTATAGGGTAATTAGAGATAGCAATAATGTTTAGATAGCCGATAGTACAGTCATATGAAAAAGTTTGGGCACCCCTATTAATCTTAAGCTTAATGTTTTATAAAAATTGTTTTTTTTGCAACAGCTATTTCAGTTTCATATATCTAATAACTGTTGGACACAGTAATGTTTCTGTATTGAAATGAGGTTTATTGTACTAACAGAAAATGTGCAATCTGCATTCAAACAAAATTTGACAGGTGCATAAGTATGGGCACCCTTATCATTTTCTTGTTTAAAATACTCCTACCTACTTTTTACTGACTTACTAAAGCACTTTTTTTGGTTTTGTAACCTCATTGAGCTTTGAACTTCATAGCCAGGTGTATGCAGTCATGAGAAAAGCTACTTAAAGTGGCCACTTGCAAGTTGTTCTCCTGTTTGAATCTCCTCTGACGAGTGGCATCATGGGCTCCTTAAAACAAATGTCAAATGATCTGAAAACAAAGATTATTCAACATAGTTGTTCAGGGGAAGGATACATAAAGCTGTCTCAGAGATTTAACCTGTCAATTTCCACTGTGAGGAACATAGTAAGGAAATGGAAGAACACAGGTACAGTTCTTGTTAAGGCCAGAAGTGGCAGGCCAAGAAAAACATCAGAAAGGTAGAGAAGAAGAATGGTGAGATCAGTCAAGGACAATCCTCAGACCACCCCCAGAGAGCTGCAGCATCAACTTGCTGCAGATGGTGTCACTGTGCATCTGTCAACGATACAACGCACTGTGTTTTTTTGCCGCCATGCATAACGCCTTTTTGTATGACCATACAACTCAATCTTGGTTTCATCAGTCCACAGGACCTTCTTCCAAAAAGAAATTGGCTTCTCCAAATGTGCTTTTGCGTACCTCAGCCGACTCTGTTTGTGGCGTGCTTGCAGAAACGGCTTCTTTCGCATCACTCTCCCATACAGCTTCTCCTTGTGCAAAGTGCATTGTATAGTTGACCGATGCACAGTGACACCATCTGCAGCAAGTTGATGAAGTCATAGCACAAGGAGAGGAATCCAGAAGGAGTTCTGCCCTGCCAAATGCTGCCTCCTTCTGAGGCGCAGAATTTGGTAGCCGGAACACCGAGGGAGCAATCGTCTCCAAGCCTTGCTTCAGAGACTGGCAGGACAGTTAAGTCCATGTTGACTGCCTGACCTTAAACCTAGGAGGCACGGTGGCAACTTGTGGGGGCTGGGGCATGATAGAGTCCCTGTAAAAAAGCCTCAGGCCCTAAGTCATATGGGTTTGTCCTATCCATACCATCTGGGGGACAGAGAGAAAGGAAAATAACATCTAGAACACCAACATCAGTTGTGAGGACCTTACCGAGAAGCTCAGCAGGGAGGTATTACAACACTCAGGCGCTAGAGGAAGGCTACTGAATTCCACTTGGATAAGGGGACTCTGGATTTGCCTTCAGACCGGCCGGACTCTGCCTACCCTGTGGTCTGTACCCTGGACTGACTGTGGATGCTGAAGCCTTCAGTAAAGGTAAAACGACTGCAACCTTGTGTCCTTGTTATTCACTGCGCCTTACATCATCCACCATCCACCATCTACACTCTGGGAAGCCCTGGGGATACCCTTCACCTGTGGGAAGGTATACCATCTAACTGCCATCACATCACCCCAGCGGACCACTAAGCAGCGTCGGTCACCCTGACCGAATACCACAGGTGGCGTCACGAACATTATCACATAAAAACTCTTCCTTTTATTGGACTTCCCTCAAAGGGCCACAGACCGGGTCAGGCCACCGTGACATTCCCGAACCAAAGGACCCGGTACCGAGTACCCCATTGCCTTTAAGTGGGGGCGCTCCATATGTGATCTCATCTTTGCTATATGTTGGTCATCTTGTGTGTACAGATTCAGTGCAACCAGGTTGCTTTGACTATATCTGTGGTATTTGTGTAAAGGCTCCGTCCAAATGTGCTGTATACTTACCATGGATACGTACCTGAGGTACGTGTTATCACTTCTCACTCGCTATATACAGATCATGCTGTGTACAAAGATCCTGTGTATGCAGGTTTTTCCTTGCTGTACATATAATATGGACCTGACTTCCAGCTTAGTTCATTATTTCTGTAGTTATGGCAGCTTTTAGTCCTCTTATGTGGCACGCTGTCCTGGCTGATATATCCATTCTGTTTCTGTATATTGTTCCCCTCATATTTTACAGGATCGGTGTATACCCATCAATTTCTAATTGTATATTACCTAAGATGGTGGATAGCACATGCCGGAGTGGATTACCTGGAACTTTAATATATATGTTTCATCATATATAATATAAATATTTGGGGATTGACTCACAGGGCAGGGCGGTGAGAGGGGCACTAATAACGCAGCATATGGCAAGTAGTGAGTGGGCACTAATAACTCAGCACATGGCGGGGCATTGAGTGGGCACTCCTAGTGTGATGCTGCACCTTGCTCTTGAGGACACAACATGGACCTATTTTTCAGCCCTGTCTCTTGTCTATTGTATGTAGGTAGCGTGACTGAATGAGATACAGAACTTGCAGTCTTCTACACATACACCTATGGCTAACACCACAATATCCAGACTCAACGTGACCTGTGTGAATCACTTGGCCACTATGTATAACTCCTTAACTAACAATGCAAAAACCTGGAGAAACATAGGAGTTTGAATAAAAAATACAAAAAGCTTTATTGTCACAACACACGAGTAAAAAGATATGTTATGTGTAAGACACAAAAAAATTGTGGCACTCAGTACAAAATATTACATCATATAAGATATCTAGTAGCTGGTGAGAGGAGTCCCTTCTTTTATGTTATCCCATAACATGTCCCTATATAAAGTTTATCAAAGCCATTTCAATCATTAAAATTCCATTATGGCCACCTAGGGCAATATTCCCATATGCATCCACCAGCTTTCTAAGGCGTTAAACCATATCAAATGCGCCCAGCATGGTGGACATAAAAGGAGGGAAGAGGAAAGAAAAACTCTCATCATTTGCTGAAGTGCCCACCGAAAGCCCCCCGACACACGTTTTGCTGCTGTCAGCCTCGCTTTCTCAAGGGGAGGTGTGGTTTAAATCAGCTACAGGACCTTAAATATCCATGGATACTGGTCACAAGGGTATCACGTGACCCGGCCTCCTCCTGGCTGTGTGGATGTGGAGCAAGTGCGCGCCACCACCCGTGCTGAACCCCCTCAATCCGGGCGCATCCAGCCACACACACGAGTGGGCACCCAACGGGGTCTCTGTCGCGCATTAGCAGGATAATGCCGGATAGCGGTTGGCAGCCATGAGCAGCTAGCAAATCCACGCGCACCACAGCCATAACAAGCAGAAAATATATATGTAATACTACAATTGTCATGGAGTCAAAAAATTATATAAATACAATAAGCAACAGATATACACAGAAGAAAAGGATAATAGAACACGTAGAAGTTATATTCCGTCCAAATTGCAGAAGAAAAATAATTGCTGAATCTTCTTCCAATGGCTTCTATCAGGATACGAATCCTCACGTACTCATAATAGATGTCCGGATCAGAAGTAAGACCCATGGTAAGTAGAACGATCCTGCAGGGAACTGCACATAACATTTCAGACTATGCAGACAAAAAATACAAATATTAAAAACACACACACAAACCAGTTAAAAATGCAAAAAGAGAGGGCAGTCAGGGTTATATTTTCCCACACGTGTTCTCTTACACGCACTCTCAATTCCCGTGATGTTAAGCCTATATATATTAACCCCTTTACCCCCAAGGGTGGTTTGCACGTTAATGACCAGGCCAATTTTTACAATTCTGACCACTGTCCCTTTATGAGGTTATAACTCTGGAACGCTTCAACGGATCCCGGTGACTCTGACACTGTTTTCTCGTGACATACTGTACTTCATGATAGTGGTAAAATTTCTTTGATATTACCTGCGTTTATTTGTGAAAAAAATGGAAATTTGGCAAAAACTTTGCAAATTTTGCAAATTTTCCAACTTTAAATTTTATGCCCTTAAATCACAGAGATACAGTATGTCACACAAAATACTTAATAAGTAACATTTCCCACACGTCTACTTTACTTCAGCACAATTTTGGAACCATAATTTTTTTTGTTAGGGAGTTATAAGGGTTAAAAGTTGACCAGAAATTTCTCATTTTTACAACACCATTTTTTTTTAGGGACCACATCACATTTGAAGTCATTTTGAGGGGTCTATATGATGGAAAATACCCAAGTGTGACACCACTCTAAAAACTGCACCCCTCAAGGTGCTCAAAACCACATTCAATAAGTTTATTAACCCTTCAAGTGTTTCACAGGAATTTTTAGAATGTTTAAATAAAAATGAACATTTAACTTTTTTTCACACAAAATTTATTTCAGCTCCAATTTGTTTTATTTTACCAAGGGTATCAGGAGAAAATGGACCCCAAAAGTTGTTGAGCAATTTGTCCTGAGTACGGTTATACCCCATATGTGGGGGTAAACCACTGTTTGGGCGCATAGCAGAGCTCGGAAGGGAAGGAGCACCATTTTACTTTTCAATGCAAAATTGACTGGAATTAAGATGGGACGCCATGTTGCGTTTGGAGAGCCCCTGATGTGCCTAAACATTGAAACCCCCCACAAGTGACACCATTTTGGAAAGTAGACCCCTTAAGGAACTTATCTAGATGTGTGGTGAGCACTTTGATCCAACAAGTGCTTCACAGAAGTTTATAATGCAGAGCCGTAAAAAAAAAATCATATTTTTCACAAAAATGATTTTTTCGCCCCCAATTTTTTATTTTCCCAAGGGTAAGAGAAGAAATTAGACCACAAAAGTTTTTGTGCAATTTGTCCTCAGTACGACGATACCCCATATGTGGGGGTAAACCACTGTTTGGGAGCATAGAAGAGCTCGGAAGGGAAGGAGCACCATTTTACTTTTCAATGCAAAATTGACTGGAATTAAGATGGGACGCCATGTTGCGTTTGGAGAGCCCCTGATGTGCCTAAACATTGAAACCCCCCACAAGTGACACTATTTTGGAAAGTAGACCCCTTAAGGAACTTATCTAGATGTGTGGTGAGCACTTTGACCCAACAAGTGCTTCACAGAAGTTTATAATGCAGAGTCGTAAAAAGAAAAAATCATATTTTTTCACAAAAATGATATTTCGCCCCCAATTTTTTATTTTCCCAAGGGTAAGAGAAGAAATTAGACCACAATAGTTGTTATGCAATTTGTCCTGAGTACGGTGATACCCCATATGTGGGGGTAAACCACTGTTTGGGCGCATAGCAGAGCTCGGAAGGGAAGGAGCACCATTTTACTTTTCAATGCAAAATTGACTGGAATTAAGATGGGATGCCATGTTGCGTTTGGAGAGCCCCTGATGTGCCTAAAAATTGAAACCCCCCACAAGTGACACCATTTTGGAAAGTAGACCCCTTAAGGAACTTATCTAGATGTGTGGTGAGCACTTTGACCCAACAAGTGCTTCACAGAAGTTTATAATGCAGAGCCGTAAAAAGAAAAAATCATATTTTTTCACAAAAATGATCTTTTCGCCCCCAATTTTTTATTTTCCCAAGGGTAAGAGAAGAAATTATACCACAAAAGTTGTTGTGCAATTTGTCCTGAGTACGCTGATAACCCATATGTGGGGGTAAACCACAGTTTGGGAGCATAGCAGAGCTCGGAAGGGAAGGAGCACCATTTTACTTTTCAATGCAAAATTGACTGGAATTAAGATGGAATGCCATGTTGCGTTTGGAGAGCCCCTGATGTGCCTAAACATTGAAACCCCCCACAAGTGACACCATTTTGGAAAGTAGACCCCTTAAGGAACTTATCTAGATGTGTGGTGAGCACTTTGACCCAACAAGTGCTTCACAGAAGTTTATAATGCAGAGCCGTAAAAAGAAAAAATCATATTTTTTCACAAAAATGATCTTTTCGCCCCCAATTTTTTATTTTCCCAAGGGTAAGAGAAGAAATTAGACCACAAAAGTTGTTGTGCAATTTGTCCTGAGTACGCTGATAACCCATATGTGGGGGTAAACCACAGTTTGGGAGCATAGCAGAGCTCGGAAGGGAAGGAGCACCATTTTACTTTTCAATGCAAAATTGACTGGAATTAAGATGGGACGCCATGTTGCGTTTGGAGAGCCCCTGATGTGCCTAAACATTAAAACCCCCCACAAGTGACACCATTTTGGAAAGTAGACCCCCTAAGGAACTTATCCAGATGTGTTTTGAGAGCTTTGAACCCCCAAGTGTTTCACTACAGTTTATAACGCAGAGCCGTGAAAATAAAAATTATTTTTTGTCCAATTTATCCTGAGTACGCTGATACCCAATATGTGGGGGAACCACTGTTTGGGCGCATGGCAGAGCTCAGAAGGGAAGGAGCGCCATTTGGAATGCAGACTTAGATGGATTGGTCTGCAGGCGTCACGTTGCATTTGCAGAGCCCCTGATGTACCCAAACAGTACAAACCCCCCACAAGACCCCATATTGGAAACTAGACCTCCCAAGGAACTTATCTAGATGTGTTGTGAGATATTTGAACCCCCAAGTGTTTCACTACAGTTTATAACGCAGAGCCGTGAAAATAAAAATTCTTTTTTTTTCACAAAAATGATTTTTTAGCCCCCAGTTTTGTATTTTCCCAAGGGTAACAGGAGAAATTGGACCCCAAAAGTAGTTGTCCAATTTGTCCTGAGTACGCTGATACCCCGTATGTGGGGGGGAACCACTGTTTGGGTGCATGGCAGAGCTTGGAAGGGAAAGAGCGCCATTTGGAATGCAGACTTAAATGGATTCGTCTGCAGGCGTCATGTTGCATTTCCAGAGCCCCTGATGTATCCAAACAGTAGAAACCCCCCACAAGTGACACCATATTGGAAAATAGACCTCCCAAAGAACTTATCTAGAAGTGTTGTGAGAGCTTTGAACCCACAAGTGTTTCACTACAGTTTACAATGCAGAGCCGTGAAAATAAAAAATCTTTTTTTCTCACAAAAATGATTTTTAGCCCCCAAATTTTTATTTTCCCAAGGATTACAAGAGAACTTGGACCCCAAACATTGTTGTCCAATTTGTCCCAAGTACCCTGATACCCCATATGTTCGGTTAAACCCCTGTTTGGGCGCACGGGAGAGCTCGGAAGGGAAGGAGCACTGTTTTTCTTTTTCAACGCAGAATTGGCTGGAATTGAGATCGGACGCCATGTCGCGTTTGGAGAGCCCCTGATATGCCTGAACAGTGGAAACTCCCCAATTCTACCTGAAACCCTAATCCAAACACACCCCTAACCCTAATCCCAATGGTATCCATTAGCACACCCCTAACCCTGACACACCCCTAACTCTAATCCCAACCCTAATCCCAACCGTAAATGTAATCCAAACCCTAACCCTAACTTTAGCCCCAACACTATCCCTAACTTTAGCCCCAACCCTAACCCTAATTTTAGCCCCAACCCTAACCCTAACTTTAGCCCCAACCCTGACCCTAACTTTAGCTCCTACCCTAGCCCCAATCCTAACCCTAACCCTAACCCTAGCCCTAACCCTAGCCCTAACCCTAACCCTAGCCCTAACCCTGACCCTAACCCTAGCCCTAACCCTAATAGGAAAATGGAAATAAATACATTTTTTTAATGTTATTATTTTTCCCTAACTAAGGGGGTGATGAAGGGGGGTTTGATTTACTTTTATAGCGTTTTTTATAGTGGATTTTTATGATTGGCAGCTGTCACACACTAAAACACGCTTTTTATAGCAAAAAAGTTTTTGCATCTCCACATTTTGAGACCTATAATTTTTCCATATTTTGGTCCACAGAGTCATGTGAGGTCTTGTTTTTTGCAGGACGAGTTGACATTTTTATTGGTAACATTTTCGGACATGTTACAGTTTTTGATCGCTTTTTATTCCAATTTTTGTGAGGCAGAATGACCATAAACCAGCTATTCATGAATTTCTTTTCGGGGAGGCGTTAATACCGTTCCACGTTTGGTAAAATTGATAAAGCAGTTTTATTCTTCGGGTCAGTACGATTACAGCGATATCTCATTTATATCATTTTTTTATAGTTTGGCGCTTTTATACGATAAAAGCTATTTTATAGAAAAAATTATTATTTTGGCATCACCTTATTCTGAGGACTATAACTTTTTTATTTTTTGCTTATAATGCTGTATGGCGGCTCGTTTTTTGCGGGACAAGATGATGTTTTCAGCGGTACCATGGTTATTTATATCTGTCTTTTTGATCGCTTGTTATTCCACTTTTTGTTCGGCGGTATGATAATAAAGCGTTGTTTTTTGCCTCGTTTTTTTTTTTTCTTACGGTGTTCACTGAAGGGGTTAACTAGTGGGACAGTTTTATAGGTTGGGTCATTACGGACTTTTATTACGGAATAAAAAAATATTATTCCCATAAATACATTTCTTTATCTACCGTATTTTTCGCTTTGTAAGACGCTCCAGATTATAAGACGCACCCCAAATTTTGTGGAGAAAAATAGGAAAAAACTTTTTTTAATAAATTGGTGGGGCGTCTTATAATCCATGCGTCTTATTACTTACCAGGGGTTGTGGCTGTGGTGGATCAGGGTCCCAGGGTCGTTGCTGGAGGCAGGAGTGGAGCATTGCTGCAGGCTGGGATGAGGGGGTCTGCAGGGGGCTCCTGTGCTGCAGGGGGGCTCCTGTGCTGCAGGCTGGGATGAGGGGTCTGCAGGGGGGCTCCTGTGCTGCAAGCTGGGATGAGGGGTCTGCAGGGGGCTCCTGTGCTGCAGGGCTGTCTCCGATGCTGCAGGGCTGTCTCCGGTGCTGCGGGGGGCTCTGGCGACATTTTGTGAAAGGCCAGAGCCCCCGGCAGTTTGTCCATGCGTTCCTGTATGACTGACTCCAGGAAAATGGCCGCCGGAATCTCGAGAGATGAGATCTCAGCTCTGAAATCTCATCTCCCGAGATTCCGGCGTCCATTTTCCCGGAGTCAGTCATACTGGAACTAACTCCGGGAAAATGGCCGCCGGAATCTCGAGAGATGAGATCTCAGCGCTGAAATCTCATCTCCCGAGATTCCGGCGGCCATTTTCCCAGAATTAGTCATACTGGAACGCATGGACGAACTGCCGGGGGGCTCTGGTCTTTCACAAAATGTTGTCAGAGCCCCCCGCAGCACCGGAGCCTTCAGCATCACCCGGGGCAGCAGCGGACAACCCCGGCAGCGGCGGCGGACGACAGCGGCGTTCACATTTCCCCCCCCCCCCCCCAAATTTGGGGGAAATAAAGTGCGTCTTACAAAGCGTAAAATACGGTAAATAAAAAAAAAACAATAAAAGTACACATATTTAGTATCGCCGCATCCGTAACTACCCGACCTATAAAACCATCCCACTAGTTAACCTCTTCAGTGAACACCGTAAAAAAAAAAAAAAAAAAAAAAAAAACAGGCAAAAAATAACGCTTTATTATCATACCGCCGAACAAAAAGTGGAATAACACGCAATCAAAAAGACAGATATAAATAATCATGGTACCACTGAAAACATCATCTTGTTCCGCAAAAAACGAGCTGCCATTCAGCATCATCAGTAAAAAAATAAAAAAGTTATAGTCCTCAGAATAAAGCGATGCAAAAATAATTATTTTTTCTATAAAATAGTTTTTATCGTATAAAAGCACCAAAACATAAAAAAATTATGTAAATGAGGTATTGCTGTAATCGTTCTGACCCAAAGAATAAAACTGCTTTATCCATTTTACCAAACGTGGAACGGTATAAATGCCCCCCCAAAAGAAATTCATGAATAGCTGGTTTTTGGTCATTCTGCCTCACAAAAATCAGAATAAAAAGCGATCAAAAAATGTCACATGCCCAAAAATGGTACTAATAAAAACATCAACTCATCCCGCAAAAAACAAGACCTCACATGACTCTGTGGACCAAAATATGGAAAAATTATAGGTCTCAAATTGTGGAGACGCAAAAACTTTTTTGCTATAAAAAGCGTCTTTTAGTGTGTGACAGCTGTGAATCATAAAAATCTGATATAAAAAAACGCTATAAAAGTAAATCAAACCCCCCTTCATCACCCCCTTAGTTAGGGAAACATAAAAAAATAAAAAAAATGTATTTATTTCCATTTTCCCATTAGGGCTATTGTTAGGGTTAGGGTTAGGGCTAGGGTTAGGACTAGGGTTAGGGTTAGGGTTAGGCTAGGGTTAGGGCTAGGGTTAAGGTTAGGGTTAGGGTTAGGGCTAGGGTTAGGGCTACGGTTAGGGTTAGGGCTAGGGTTAGGGCTAGGTTTAGGGCTAGGGTTAGGGTTGGGGCTAAAGTTAGGATTAGGGTTGGGGCTAAAGTTAGGGTTAGGGTTTGGATTACATTTACAGTTGGGATTAGGGTTAGGGGTGTGTCAGGGTTAGGGGTGTGGTTAGGGTTATGCTTGGGATTAGGGTTAGAGGTGTGTTTGGGATAGGGTTTCAGTTAGAATTGGGGGTTTCCACTTTTTAGGCACATCAGGGCTCTCGAAACGCGACATGGCGTCCGATCTCAATTCCAGCCAATTCTGCGTTGAAAAAGTAAAACAGTGCTCCTTCCCTTCCGAGCTCTCCCGTGCGCCAAAACAGGGGTTTACCCCAATATATGGGGTATTTGCATACTCAGGACAAATTGGACAACAACAATTGGGGTCCAATTTCTCTTGTTACCTTTGGAAAAATAAAAATTTGGGGGGCTAAAAAAACAATTTTGTGGGAAAAAAATAAATTTTTATTTTCATGACTGCATTATAAACTGTAGTGAAACACTTGGGGGTTCAAAGTTCTCACAACACATCTAGATAAGTTCCTTGGTGGGTCTAGTTTCCAATATGGGGTCACTTATGGGGGATTTCTACTGTTTAGGTGCATCAGGGGCTCTGCAAATGCAACGTGACTAGTGTTGAGCGATACCTTCCGATACTTGAAAGTATCGGTATCGGATTGTATCGGCCGATATCCGAAAAGTATCGGATATCGCCGATACCGATACCCGTTACCAATACAAGTCAATGGGACACAAGTATCGGAAGGTATCCTGGATGGTTCCCAGGGTCTGAAGGAGAGGAAACTCTCCTTCAGGCACTGGGATCCATATTCATGTAAAAAATAAAGAATTAAAATAAAAAATATGGATATACTCACCCCTCCGGCGGCCCCTGGACCTTACCGATGTAACCGGCACCCTCCGTTCCTAAGAATGAGCAGTGAAGGACCTTCGATGACGTCGCGGCTTGTGATTGTTCGCGTGACCGCTCATGTGACCGCTCACGCGACCAATCACGAGCCGCGATGTCATCGCAGGTCCTAAACTCACTGCATTCTTAGGAATGGAGGCTGCCGGTTACATCGGTAAGGTCCAGGGGCCGCCGGACCGGTGAGTATATCCATATTTTTTATTTTTATTCTTTATTTTTTACATGAATATGGATCCCAGGGCCTGAAGGAGAGTCTCCTCTCCTCCAGACCCTGGGAACCATACACTGGGAACTTCCGATTCTGATTTCACAAAAATATCGGAACTCGTTATCGGAATTCCGATACCGCAAATATCGGCCGATACCAGATACTTGCGGTATCGGAATGCTCAAAACTAAACTTGACGCCTGCAGACCAAACCATCTAAGTCTGCATTCCAAATGGCGCTCTTTCCCTTCCTAACTCTGCCATGCACCCAAACGGTGGTACTTTCCCCACATGTTGGGTATCAGCATACTCAGAACAAATTGGATAACAACATTTGGGGTCGAATTTCTACTTTTACCCTTGGGAAAATACAAAACTGGGGGCTAAAAATAATTTTTGTGAAAAAAAAAAATTATTTTCACGGCTCTGCGTTATAAACTGTAGTGAAACACTTGGGGGTTCAAAGCTGTCAAAAAACATCTAGATAAGTTCCATAGGGGGTCTACTTTCCAAAATAATGTCACTTGTGGGGGGTTTCAATGTTTAGGCACATCAGGGGCTCTCCAAACGTGACATGGTGTCCCATCTCAATTCAAGTCAATTTTGCATTGAAAAGTCAAATGGCGCTCCTTCCCTTCCGAGCTCTGCCATGAGCCCAAACAGTAATTTACCCCACATATGGGGTATCGGCGTACTCAGAACAAATGGCACAACAACGTTTGGGGTCCAATTTCTTCTCTTACCCTTGGGAAAATAAAAAATGGGGGGAGAAAACATCATATTTGTGAAAAAATATGATTTTTTATTTTTACGGCTCTGCATTATAAACTTCTGTGAAGCACTTGGTGGGTTAAAATGCTCACCACACATCTAGATAAGTTCCTTAGGGGGTCTACTTTCCAAAATAGTGAAACTTGTGGGTGTTTCAATGTTTAGGCACATCAGGGGCTCTCCAAACGCAACATGGCATCCCATCTCAATTCCAGTCAATTTTGCATTGAAAAGTCAAATGGCGCTCCTTCCCTTCCGAGTTCAGCACCCAAACAGTGGTTTATCACCACATATGGGGTATTAGCGTACTCAAAACAAATTGTACAACAGCTTTTGGGGTCAATTTTCTCCTGTTACCCTTGGTAAAATAAAACAAATTGGAGCTGAAATAAATTTTTTGTGAAAAAAAGTTAAATGTTAATTTTTTAAAAAAACATTCCAAAAATTCCTGTAAAACACCTGAAGGGTTAATAAACTTCTTGAATGTGGTTTTGACCACCTTGAGGGGTGCAGTTTTTAGAATGGTGTTACACTTGGTTATTTTCTATCATATAGACCCCTCAAAATGACTTCAAATGTGATGTGGTCCCTAAAAAATATTGGTGTTGTAAAAATGAGAAATTGCTGGTCAACTTTTAACCCTTATAACTCCCTAACAAAAAAAAAAATTGGTTCCAAAATTGTTCTGATGTAAAGTAGACATATGGGAAATGTTACTTATTAATTATTTTGTGTGACATATCTCTGTGATTTAAGGGCATAAAAATTCAAAGTTGGAAAATTGCAAAATTTTCTAAATTTTCGCCAAATTTCCATTTTTTCACAATTAAACGCAAGTTATATCGAAGAAATTTTACCAGTATCATGAAGTACAATATATCATGAGAAAAAAATGTCAGAATCACTGGGATCCATTGAAGCGTTCCAGAGTTATAACCTCATAAAGGGACAGTGGTCAGAATTGTAAAAATTGGCCGGGTCATTAACGTGCAGACCACCCTTGGGGCTTAAGGGGTTAAGATTTTTGGATCTGCGGTGGGTCATAAGCGGCCGGTCTGTAAGAAAAGGTGCCAGGGAGGGTTTGGCACTCAAAACAAGCCAGTGCCTGCTTAGAATGGCCCGCATACTATCCCATTCATGGTTGAACACAGAGATGAACCGTATGGTTTCATCCTCCTTCTCTCTCTTGGTTCTACGGTATAACAGCGCATCCCGAGATGTCACCTTAGCCCTATTATATCCATTTTTGATACATCTCTTGCTGTAACCACATTGTCTAAATCTTTCCCTTAAATACAAGGCTTGTCTCTCAAATTTCTGGTTCATCGAGCAGATCCGCCTCATCCTCAAGACCTGTCCGACCGGGATGGCCTTGATCGTAGCATGGCTGTGTGCGGACTTGGCATGCATTAAAGCATTAACCGATGTTGCTTTTCGAAAGACATCAGTCTGGATAGATAAGGATGAATCCACCTCCAAACTAATGTATAAGAAATCAATTTTAATAGGATCATGCCTGAAAGTCAATTTAATATTCAAAGCATTAGTATTCCACACAGTCATAAAGTTCCCCAACTATTGCACCATACCTCGCCAAAATAACAAAATATCATCAATATAGCATAACAGCACAGCACATGGTCGGCAGCCCCCTCCCCCAAATCACCAAACACCAACCTTTCCCAGTACCCTAGAAAAAGGTTGGCGTACGCAGGTGCACAGGCCGCATCCATGGCTAATTGATCTTTAAAAGTAAAAAAAATGTTGTGTCAGGGCAAAGTGCAGCAGTTCAACGATAAGCTTACAGAGAGGGCCGTCCAGGTCAGAGGCCTCGAGGAAGAAACGGACAGCCCGCAAATCATCTTCATGATTTATACAGGTGTATAACATCTTGCCATCCGCTGTCACCAGAAGTGTACCCATGTCAACAAAGACGCCGTCAACCCTAGCCAGGACATGCTTTGTGTCTTTAATATAAGAAGGTAGAGTTTCTACCAAAGTCTTCAAATTATGATAAATGAACTTACATATGGGATCACATAAACTACCTATCCCGGACACAATCGGACATCCAGGTGCATTTACGGCATCCTTGTGCACCTTAGGAAGTAAATAAAAAGTTGGTACTTTAGGGAATACCTCTGTCAGATCCTCCAAAACTTGCTTGTTGATAATCTCTAAGTCAAATGTTTTAAAAAGGATTTTTTTGGAGTTGTGCTGAAAAAGAGGCCATCGGATTATGGCTTAACGTAGTATATACTTCATTGTCCCGTAACTAATGGAAAGCCTCCCATTCGTATATAACAACGGGCCAAACCACGATGTTCCCCCCCTTTTTAGCCGTCTTAGACACATTATCATCCAAAGTTTGTAATTGGCGAATGCCTTCCCTTTGCTTATAAGTATATTATATGTTTATACTAGACATACTTATTATATTTCTTACTATTTATGTGCAGCTGGTGATTTAAGAGCCGTGTCTGTAACTGCTGTAGAGGAGCAGGCGGCTTCTCCTCATTTATTGTTGCAGCATATGACTTAACATTGCCCATCACTGACTATATATGACCTTGTGATGGGAGAATTGACAGTATTAACCTCTTGTATACCTTGGTTGTAAACTAGAACTTATATGTACTGTTGTGAATTCCGCTCTTGGGCTCCCTCCGGTGGTTATAAGTAGCATTTTTGTGAGTTCTGCTCTTGGGCTCCCTCCTGTGGTTTTGAGTGGTATGGCTGCTTCTTGGATTTAGCATCAGCAGCTGTTTTCACTGATCGTCTTTCTGGCTCTGCTATATTAGTCTGGCCTTTTCCCTCATTCAATGCCAGTTGTCAATTATTGAGCTTGGAGTCATGGCTCTCTGAGGATTTCCCTGTCACTCTGACCATTTCAGCAAAGCTAAGTTCTTGCTTGTCTTTTTGCAGTTCACTTGTTGTGGACTTTGTTGTTTAGCACTTTCTATGTTTTGCTCATTTGTCCAGCTTTTCAGTATGTATCTAGTCAGCTAAGCTGGAAGCTCTGGGCAGCAGAGTTTGCCCTCCACACCTTTAGTCAGGTGTGGAGATTTTTGCATTTCTCTGCGGTGGACTTTTTCTAGTTTTTATTACTGACCGCACAGTGTTCTGTCCTGTACTAATTCTTTCTAGCTAGTAGTGGCCTCCTTTGCTAAATCTTGTTTCATACTACGTATGTCATCTCCTTCTCCTCTCGCAGTCATTATTTGTGGGGGGCTGTCCTATCCTTTGGGGATTTTCTCTGAGGCAAGATAGCTTTCCTGCTTCTTCCTTTAGGGGTAGCTAGATCTCCGGCTGTGACGAGGTGTCCAGGGAGTGACAGGAACATCCCACGGCTACTGCTAGTGTCTGTGTTAAGATCAGGAACTGCGGTCTGTATAGTTACCACCTGCTCAGAGCTAGTCGCATGTCGCTCCTTAATCACCAGACCATAACAGTACAACTGGCCAAAAATGAGCTGAATGCATCTCAAAAGAAGGAAAAGAAAAAGAGTTCTGAGCCATTTTTTTTTTCTTTAGTCTGTTTTGTCTTTTTCCTTCCTCTTAATCTCTGGGTGATTCAGGATTTGGATGCGGGCATGGATGTTCAGGGGTTGTTTTCTCGTGTGGATCAGCTTGCTGCAAGAGTACAGAGTATTCAAGATTATGTTGTTCAGACTCCGTCCTTAGAGACTAGAATTCCTACTCCAGATTTGTTTTACGGGGATAGATCTAAGTTTTTGAACTTTAAAAATAACTGCAAATTGTTTTTGCTCTGAAACCCCGTTCCTCTGGTGACCCCATTCAGCAAGTAAAAATAGTTATTTCTCTGCTGCGTGGTGACCCTCAGGACTGGGCATTCTCCCTTGAGTCAGGGGATCCGGCATTGCTTAATGTAGATGCATTTTTTCAATCGCTTGGATTATTGTATGACAAACCTAACTCTGTAGAGCATGCTGAGAAAACACTGTTGGCCCTGTGTCAGCGTCAGGAAGCGGCAGAATTATACTGCCAGAACTTTAGAAAATGGTCTGTGCTCACTAAATGGAATGAGGATGCTCTGGCAGCAATTTTGAGAAAGGGTCTTTCTGAAGCCCTTAAAGATGTTATGGTGGGGTTCCCCACACTTGTTGGTTTGAGCGAATCTATGTCTCTGGCCATTCAGATTGATCGGCGCCTGCGCGAACGCAAAGTGGGGCACCATATGGCAGCGTCCTCAGAGCAGAGTCCTGAGCCCATGCAATGTGATAGGATTTTCACTAGAGCGGAACAGAGGGGATACAGACGTCAGAATGGGCTGTGTTTTTACTGTGGGGATTCTGCTCATGGTATTTCTGATTGCCCTAAGCGTATTAAGAGGGTCGCTAGATCTCTTACCATTAGTACTGTGCAGCCTAAGTTTCTCCTGTCTGTGACCCTGATTTGCTCATTGTCATCTTTTTCTGTCATGGCATTTGTGGATTCGGGTGCTGCTCTGAACTTAATGGACTTAGAATTCGCTAGGCGCTGTGGTTTTTCTTTGCAGCCTTTGCAGAGTCCCATACCCTTAAGGGGTATTGATGCTACACCGTTGGTCAAGAATAAACCTCAGTATTGGACTCAGCTGACTATGTGCATGGCTCCAGCACATCAGGAAGATTGCCGTTTTCTGGTGTTGCATAATTTACATGATGTTGTTGTACTGGGTTTTCCATGGCTACAAGTACACAATCCAGTGCTGGATTGGAAATCAATGTCTGTGACTAGTTGGGGTTGTCAAGGGGTACATAGTGACGTTCTTTTAATGTCAATTTCCTCTTCCCCCTCTTCTGATGTTCCTGAATTTTTGTCAGATTTCCAGGATGTATTTGATGAGCCCAAGTCCAGTTCCCTTCCTCCACATAGGGACTGTGATTGTGCTATTGACTTGATTCCTGGCTGTAAGTTCCCTAAGGGCCGACTTTTCAACCTGTCTGTGCCTGAACATACCGCCATGTGGAGCTATGTAAAGGAGTCTTTAGAGAAGGGGCATATTCGGCCGTCTTCGTCACCATTGGGAGCGGGATTCTTTTTTGTTGCCAAGAAGGATGGCTCCTTGAGACCCTGTATTGATTATCGCCTTCTTAATAAGATCACGGTCAAATTCCAATACCCTTTACCTTTGCTCTCTGATTTGTTTGCTCGGATTAAGGGGGCTAGTTGGTTTACCAAGATTGACCTTCGAGGGGCATATAATCTTGTTCGTATTAAACAGGGTGACGACTGGAAAACTGCATTTTATACGCCCGAAGGCCATTTTGAATACCTGGTGATGCCTTTCGGGCTTTCTAATGCTCCTTCTGTATTTCAGTCCTTTATGCATGATATTTTCCGCAATTATCTTGACAAATTCTTGATGGTGTATTTGAATGATATTTTGATTTTTTCCAATGATTGGGAGTCTCATGTGAAGCAGGTCAGGATGGTATTCCAGATCCTTCGTGATAATGCTCTATTTGTGAAGGGGTCTAAGTGCCTATTTGGAGTTCAGAAGGTCTCTTTTTTGGGGTTTATTTTTTCTCCTTCGTCTATAGAAATGGATCCTGTTAAGGTCCAAGCCATTCATGACTGGATTCAACCCACATCTGTGAAGAGCCTTCAGAAATTTTTGGGCTTTGCTAATTTTTATCGTCGTTTCATTGCCAACTTCTCTAGTGTGGTTAAACCCCTGACCGATTTGACAAAGAAAGGCATTGATGTGACTAATTGGTCCTCTGAGGCTGTTGAGGCCTTTCAGGAGCTTAAACGCCGATTTACTTCTGCCCCTGTCTTGCGTCAGCCGGATGTTTCTCTTCCTTTTCAGGTTGAGGTTGACGCTTCTGAGATTGGGGCAGGGGCCGTTTTGTCACAGAGGAATTCTGATGGTTCCTTGATGAAGCCATGTGCCTTCTTTTCCCGAAAGTTTTCGCCTACGGAACGCAATTATGATGTCGGCAATCGTGAGTTGTTGGCTATGAAGTGGGCATTTGAGGAGTGGTGACATTGGCTTGAGGGAGCCAAGCACCGCATTGTGGTCTTGACCGATCATAAGAATCTGATTTACCTCGAGTCGGCCAAGCGGCTGAACCCTAGACAGGCTCGGTGGTCCCTGTTTTTCTCCCGTTTTGATTTTGTGGTCTCATATCTTCCAGGATCTAAGAATGTTAAAGCGGATGCCCTCTCTAGGAGTTTTTTGCCTGATTCTCCTGGAGTCCTTGAGCCGGTTGGCATTCTTAGGGAAGGGGTGATTCTGTCTGCCATCTCCCCTGATTTGCGGCGGGCGCTTCAGGAATTTCAGGCTGATAAACCTGACCGCTGTCCTGTGGGGAAGCTGTTTGTTCCTGATAGATGGACAAGTAAGGTAATTTCTGAGGTCCATTGTTCTGTGTTGGCCGGTCATCCTGGGATTTTTGGTACCAGAGATTTGGTTGCTAGGTCCTTTTGGTGGCCTTCCTTGTCGCGGGATGTGCGTTCTTTTGTGCAGTCCTGTGGGACTTGTGCCCGGGCTAAGCCTTGCTGTTCCCGCGCTAGTTGGTTGCTTTTGCCTTTGCCTGTCCCGGAGAGGCCTTGGACGCATATTTCCATGGATTTTATTTTGGATCTACCTGTGTCCCAGAGGATGTCTGTTATCTGGGTGGTTTGTGACCGGTTCTCTAAAATGGTCCATTTGGTACCTTTGCCTAAATTGCCTTCCTCCTCTGATTTGGTTCCATTATTTTTTCAGCATGTGGTTCGTTTGCATGGCATTCCAGAGAATTTTGTGTCTGACAGAGGTTCCCAGTTTGTTTCCAGGTTTTGGCGGGCCTTTTGTGCTAAGATGGGCATTAATTTGTCTTTTTCTTCGGCGTTCCATCCTCAGACAAATGGCCAAACTGAGCGAACTAACCAAACCTTGGAAACCTATTTGAGATGCTTTGTGTCTGCTGATCAGGATGATTGGGTGGCTTTCTTGCCGTTGGCCGAGTTTGCCCTTCATAATCGGGCCAGTTCGGCTACTTTGGTTTCGCCTTTCTTTTGTAATTTTGGTTTCCATCCTCGTTTTTCTTCAGGGCAGGTTGAGCCTTCTGATTGTCCTGGTGTGGATTCTGTGATGGACAGGTTGCAGCAGATTTGGACTCATGTGGTAGACAATTTGACGTTGTCTCAGTAAAAGGCTCAGCGTTTTGCTAACCGCCGTCGGTGTGTTGGTCCTCGGCTTCGTGTGGGGGATTTGGTCTGGTTATCCTCTCGTCATGTTCCTATGAAGGTTTCTTCCCCTAAGTTCAAGCCTCGGTTTATTGGTCCTTGTAAGATTTCTGAGATTATCAATCCAGTGTCTTTTCGTTTGGCCCTTCCAGCCTCTTTTGCCATCCACAGTGTTTTCCATAGATCTTTGTTGCGGAGATATGTGGTACCCGTTGTTCCATCTGTTGATCCTCCTGCCCCGGTGTTGGTTGAGGGGGAGTTGGAATATGTGGTTGAGAAAATTTTGGATTCTCGTTTTTCAAGGCGGAGGCTTCAGTATCTTGTCAAGTGGAAGGGTTATGGCCAGGAGGATAATTCTTGGGTGGTTGCCTCCGATGTCCATGCCGCCGATTTGGTTTGTGCTTTTCATTTGGTTCGTCCTGATCGGCCTGGGGGCTCTGGTGAGGGTTCGGTGACCCCTCCTCAAGGGGGGGGGTACTGTTGTGAATTCCGCTCTTGGGCTCCCTCCGGTGGTTATAAGTAGCATTTTTGTGAGTTCTGCTCTTGGGCTCCCTCCTGTGGTTTTGAGTGGTATGGCTGCTTCTTGGATTTAGCATCAGAAGCTGTTTTCACTGATCGTCTTTCTGGCTCTGCTATATTAGGCTGGCCTTTTCCCTATTTCAATGCCAGTTGTCAATTATTGAGCTTGGAGTCATGGCTCTCTGAGGATTTCCCTGTCACTCTGACCATTTCAGCAAAGCTAAGTCCTTGCTTGTCTTTTTGCAGTTCACTTGTTGTGGACTTTGTTGTTTAGCACTTTCTATGTTTTGCTCATTTGTCCAGCTTATCAGTATGTATCTAGTCAGCTAAGCTGGAAGCTCTGGGCAGCAGAGTTTGCCCTCCACACCTTTAGTCAGGTGTGGAGATTTTTGCATTTCTCTGCGGTGGACTTTTTCTAGTTTTTTTTACTGACCGCACAGTGTTCTGTTCTGTACTAATTCTTTCTAGCTAGTAGTGGCCTCCTTTGCTAAATCTTGTTTCATACTACGTATGTCATCTCCTTCTCCTCTCGCAGTCATTATTTGTGGGGGGCTGTCCTATCCTTTGGGGATTTTCTCTGAGGCAAGATAGCTTTCCTGCTTCTTCCTTTAGGGGTAGCTAGATCTCCGGCTGTGACGAGGTGTCCAGGGAGTGACAGGAACATCCCACGGCTACTGCTAGTGTCTGTGTTAAGATCAGGAACTGCGGTCTGTATAGTTACCACCTGCTCAGAGCTAGTCGCATGTCGCTCCTTAATCACCAGACCATAACAGTACAACTGGCCAAAAATGAGCTGAATGCATCTCAAAAGAAGGAAAAGAAAAAGAGTTCTGAGCCATTTTTTTTTCTTTAGTCTGTTTTGTCTTTTTCCTTCCTCTTAATCTCTGGGTGATTCAGGATTTGGATGCGGGCATGGATGTTCAGGGGTTGTTTTCTCGTGTGGATCAGCTTGCTGCAAGAGTACAGAGTATTCAAGATTATGTTGTTCAGACTCCGTCCTTAGAGACTAGAATTCCTACTCCAGATTTGTTTTACGGGGATAGATCTAAGTTTTTGAACTTTAAAAATAACTGCAAATTGTTTTTGCTCTGAAACCCCGTTCCTCTGGTGACCCCATTCAGCAAGTAAAAATAGTTATTTCTCTGCTGCGTGGTGACCCTCAGGACTGGGCATTCTCCCTTGAGTCAGGGGATCCGGCATTGCTTAATGTAGATGCATTTTTTCAATCGCTTGGATTATTGTATGACAAACCTAACTCTGTAGAGCATGCTGAGAAAACACTGTTGGCCCTGTGTCAGCGTCAGGAAGCGGCAGAATTATACTGCCAGAACTTTAGAAAATGGTCTGTGCTCACTAAATGGAATGAGGATGCTCTGGCAGCAATTTTCAGAAAGGGTCTTTCTGAAGCCCTTAAAGATGTTATGGTGGGGTTCCCCACACTTGTTGGTTTGAGCGAATCTATGTCTCTGGCCATTCAGATTGATCGGCGCCTGCGCGAACGCAAAGTGGGGCACCATATGGCAGCGTCCTCAGAGCAGAGTCCTGAGCCCATGCAATGTGATAGGATTTTCACTAGAGCGGAACAGAGGGGATACAGACGTCAGAATGGGCTGTGTTTTTACTGTGGGGATTCTGCTCATGGTATTTCTGATTGCCCTAAGCGTATTAAGAGGGTCGCTAGATCTCTTACCATTAGTACTGTGCAGCCTAAGTTTCTCCTGTCTGTGACCCTGATTTGCTCATTGTCATCTTTTTCTGTCATGGCATTTGTGGATTCGGGTGCTGCTCTGAACTTAATGGACTTAGAATTCGCTAGGCGCTGTGGTTTTTCTTTGCAGCCTTTGCAGAGTCCCATACCCTTAAGGGGTATTGATGCTACACCGTTGGTCAAGAATAAACCTCAGTATTGGACTCAGCTGACTATGTGCATGGCTCCAGCACATCAGGAAGATTGCCGTTTTCTGGTGTTGCATAATTTACATGATGTTGTTGTACTGGGTTTTCCATGGCTACAAGTACACAATCCAGTGCTGGATTGGAAATCAATGTCTGTGACTAGTTGGGGTTGTCAAGGGGTACATAGTGACGTTCTTTTAATGTCAATTTCCTCTTCCCCCTCTTCTGATGTTCCTGAATTTTTGTCAGATTTCCAGGATGTATTTGATGAGCCCAAGTCCAGTTCCCTTCCTCCACATAGGGACTGTGATTGTGCTATTGACTTGATTCCTGGCTGTAAGTTCCCTAAGGGCCGACTTTTCAACCTGTCTGTGCCTGAACATACCGCCATGTGGAGCTATGTAAAGGAGTCTTTAGAGAAGGGGCATATTCGGCCGTCTTCGTCACCATTGGGAGCGGGATTCTTTTTTGTTGCCAAGAAGGATGGCTCCTTGAGACCCTGTATTGATTATCGCCTTCTTAATAAGATCACGGTCAAATTCCAATACCCTTTACCTTTGCTCTCTGATTTGTTTGCTCGGATTAAGGGGGCTAGTTGGTTTACCAAGATTGACCTTCGAGGGGCATATAATCTTGTTCGTATTAAACAGGGTGACGACTGGAAAACTGCATTTTATACGCCCGAAGGCCATTTTGAATACCTGGTGATGCCTTTCGGGCTTTCTAATGCTCCTTCTGTATTTCAGTCCTTTATGCATGATATTTTCCGCAATTATCTTGACAAATTCTTGATGGTGTATTTGAATGATATTTTGATTTTTTCCAATGATTGGGAGTCTCATGTGAAGCAGGTCAGGATGGTATTCCAGATCCTTCGTGATAATGCTCTATTTGTGAAGGGGTCTAAGTGCCTATTTGGAGTTCAGAAGGTCTCTTTTTTGGGGTTTATTTTTTCTCCTTCGTCTATAGAAATGGATCCTGTTAAGGTCCAAGCCATTCATGACTGGATTCAACCCACATCTGTGAAGAGCCTTCAGAAATTTTTGGGCTTTGCTAATTTTTATCGTCGTTTCATTGCCAACTTCTCTAGTGTGGTTAAACCCCTGACCGATTTGACAAAGAAAGGCGTTGATGTGACTAATTGGTCCTCTGAGGCTGTTGAGGCCTTTCAGGAGCTTAAACGCCGATTTACTTCTGCCCCTGTCTTGCGTCAGCCGGATGTTTCTCTTCCTTTTCAGGTTGAGGTTGACGCTTCTGAGATTGGGGCAGGGGCCGTTTTGTCACAGAGGAATTCTGATGGTTCCTTGATGAAGCCATGTGCCTTCTTTTCCCGAAAGTTTTCGCCTACGGAACGCAATTATGATGTCGGCAATCGTGAGTTGTTGGCTATGAAGTGGGCATTTGAGGAGTGGTGACATTGGCTTGAGGGAGCCAAGCACCGCATTGTGGTCTTGACCGATCATAAGAATCTGATTTACCTCGAGTCGGCCAAGCGGCTGAACCCTAGACAGGCTCGGTGGTCCCTGTTTTTCTCCCGTTTTGATTTTGTGGTCTCATATCTTCCAGGATCTAAGAATGTTAAAGCGGATGCCCTCTCTAGGAGTTTTTTGCCTGATTCTCCTGGAGTCCTTGAGCCGGTTGGCATTCTTAGGGAAGGGGTGATTCTGTCTGCCATCTCCCCTGATTTGCGGCGGGCGCTTCAGGAATTTCAGGCTGATAAACCTGACCGCTGTCCTGTGGGGAAGCTGTTTGTTCCTGATAGATGGACAAGTAAGGTAATTTCTGAGGTCCATTGTTCTGTGTTGGCCGGTCATCCTGGGATTTTTGGTACCAGAGATTTGGTTGCTAGGTCCTTTTGGTGGCCTTCCTTGTCGCGGGATGTGCGTTCTTTTGTGCAGTCCTGTGGGACTTGTGCCCGGGCTAAGCCTTGCTGTTCCCGCGCTAGTTGGTTGCTTTTGCCTTTGCCTGTCCCGGAGAGACCTTGGACGCATATTTCCATGGATTTTATTTTGGATCTACCTGTGTCCCAGAGGATGTCTGTTATCTGGGTGGTTTGTGACCGGTTCTCTAAAATGGTCCATTTGGTACCTTTGCCTAAATTGCCTTCCTCCTCTGATTTGGTTCCATTATTTTTTCAGCATGTGGTTCGTTTGCATGGCATTCCAGAGAATTTTGTGTCTGACAGAGGTTCCCAGTTTGTTTCCAGGTTTTGGCGGGCCTTTTGTGCTAAGATGGGCATTAATTTGTCTTTTTCTTCGGCGTTCCATCCTCAGACAAATGGCCAAACTGAGCGAACTAACCAAACCTTGGAAACCTATTTGAGATGCTTTGTGTCTGCTGATCAGGATGATTGGGTGGCTTTCTTGCCGTTGGCCGAGTTTGCCCTTCATAATCGGGCCAGTTCGGCTACTTTGGTTTCGCCTTTCTTTTGTAATTTTGGTTTCCATCCTCGTTTTTCTTCAGGGCAGGTTGAGCCTTCTGATTGTCCTGGTGTGGATTCTGTGATGGACAGGTTGCAGCAGATTTGGACTCATGTGGTAGACAATTTGACGTTGTCTCAGTAAAAGGCTCAGCGTTTTGCTAACCGCCGTCGGTGTGTTGGTCCTCGGCTTCGTGTGGGGGATTTGGTCTGGTTATCCTCTCGTCATGTTCCTATGAAGGTTTCTTCCCCTAAGTTCAAGCCTCGGTTTATTGGTCCTTGTAAGATTTCTGAGATTATCAATCCAGTGTCTTTTCGTTTGGCCCTTCCAGCCTCTTTTGCCATCCACAATGTTTTCCATAGATCTTTGTTGCGGAGATATGTGGTACCCGTTGTTCCATCTGTTGATCCTCCTGCCCCGGTGTTGGTTGAGGGGGAGTTGGAATATGTGGTTGAGAAAATTTTGGATTCTCGTTTTTCAAGGCGGAGGCTTCAGTATCTTGTCAAGTGGAAGGGTTATGGCCAGGAGGATAATTCTTGGGTGGTTGCCTCCGATGTCCATGCCGCCGATTTGGTTTGTGCTTTTCATTTGGTTCGTCCTGATCGGCCTGGGGGCTCTGGTGAGGGTTCGGTGACCCCTCCTCAAGGGGGGGGGTACTGTTGTGAATTCCGCTCTTGGGCTCCCTCCGGTGGTTATAAGTAGCATTTTTGTGAGTTCTGCTCTTGGGCTCCCTCCTGTGGTTTTGAGTGGTATGGCTGCTTCTTGGATTTAGCATCAGAAGCTGTTTTCACTGATCGTCTTTCTGGCTCTGCTATATTAGGCTGGCCTTTTCCCTATTTCAATGCCAGTTGTCAATTATTGAGCTTGGAGTCATGGCTCTCTGAGGATTTCCCTGTCACTCTGACCATTTCAGCAAAGCTAAGTCCTTGCTTGTCTTTTTGCAGTTCACTCGTTGTGGACTTTGTTGTTTAGCACTTTCTATGTTTTGCTCATTTGTCCAGCTTATCAGTATGTATCTAGTCAGCTAATCTGGAAGCTCTGGGCAGCAGAGTTTGCCCTCCACACCTTTAGTCAGGTGTGGAGATTTTTGCATTTCTCTGCGGTGGACTTTTTCTAGTTTTTTTTACTGACCGCACAGTGTTCTGTTCTGTACTAATTCTTTCTAGCTAGTAGTGGCCTCCTTTGCTAAATCTTGTTTCATGCTACGTATGTCATCTCCTTCTCCTCTCACAGTCATTATTTGTGGGGGCTGTCCTATCCTTTGGGGATTTTCTCTGAGGCAAGATAGCTTTCCTGCTTCTTCCTTTAGGGGTAGCTAGATCTCCGGCTGTGACGAGGTGTCCAGGGAGTGACAGGAACATCCCACGGCTACTGCTAGTGTCTGTGTTAAGATCAGGAACTGCGGTCCGTATAGTTACCACCTGCTCAGAGCTAGTCGCATGTCGCTCCTTAATCACCAGACCATAACAATGTACATACATGATGTTTCATCCTCACTTATATACATTTCAGGAACTGAATTAAAGCAATTATTTGTTTTTGGCAACAGCCAGCTGGGTCTTCCTGGGTCAGTTGCGGTGCAGCTGGGAGTGCATTGGTGGAGCTGTTTGTTGTTAAAATTTAAAATGGGTCCCTTCTGAGAGAAGTCTCAAATGGACATTTTTGGTATTGGCAACAGTCAGCTGGGTCCCCCGGGCCAGTTGCGATACAGCTGGTTGTGGCATGGTGGAGTTGTTTGTTGCAGTTTTTCAAAAGGGTTGAACCTTCAATTCCCCTCCTCCTTTTTTCAGAGTCAAGTTATTGTTGTTTAATATTATTCAGTGAAGGGGCAACCCCCTTGGGTGGGGCGGGAATGGGTCTGTGGAGAGCCAGGTGATGGTAGCATAGGGGGAGTAAGGGGCCCATTTGGTGGGGTGGTTACCTACCCTTCCCCTCTTTTGCTTAATTTAGTGGTCAGAGTATAATTTAAATAAAAAGGGTCCCTACTGGGCTCACGTTCTGAGGTCTCAGTGGGACAATTTATTTAGTGGTGCCATTCAGTAGGGTCCTCGAAATGGTGTGGTGCGGTTGAGGGCATAAGCTGGAAGTTCCTCAAATCGGAGTGATGCGGTTGAGGGCCTTAGGTGCGGCTGATGGTGCAACAAAGCTGGTGCACGGCTTTCATAGACCCGTTCCTTATTTGTCAATGTTACATTGATATGTTCATTTTTATAATGTAAATATATTAATTAACAAGGCTGCTGTGGCATATTTATCCAGGATGACCATTACGGTATGGCCTCCTGGTCTACAGAAGCATTTATAGCCTATAAGACCCTGTTAGAGCAAAGTCCTTGGGGTCATGGCAATCTTATTTTGCACGCCTAAAGAATAAATTGCAACTGGCTCCTCCGAGCTAGGAACAGCAGCTGGAGGGAAGAAGAGAAAATAAAAAGCATGCTATTCAATATGATCTGTCGTTTCAAGGACCCTCTCTTTTTGTTCATGTGGCTTTAGAATGCTGAGGCATGGATTTTTACTGCTTATATTGACCAACTCTTGCTACTTTTACGGTTGTATTCTGGACAAAGCAGTAATCTAGTGCATTAAACTGAAGAACAGTGTACCTAATCTGGGTGTTCTTGAGTCAGTGGGGACTGACTAAGGGTGAAGTAATCAAGTGCAATAACATGAAGGGCAATATGCCTATTCCAGGGCTCTTGAAATGGTGGGAGCAGCTAAGAGTAAAATAATGTGCATTAACACAAAGGCAAATATGCCTATTCACGATGCCCTTGAGTCAGGGGGAGTGGCTAAGGGTAAAATAATTAAGTGCATCAACATGAAGAGCAAGATGCTTTCCCCGATGACTTTGACCCAGTTAGAGCAGTTAACAGAGAATGTCATCAAGTGCTTTAAAAACAATCAACAATGGCATGGCAGGGTTATTAATAATGCATTTGCACATTTTTCTGCTATAGGTTTATTTCAATTACTATATCCAAATACACTGTGTGCAGAATTATTAGGCAAGTTGTATTTTAGAGGATTATTTTTATTATTGATCAACAACTATGTTCTCAATCAACCCAAAAGGCTCATAAATGTCAAAGCTTAATATTTTTGGAAGTTGGAGTGGGTTTTTTTTAGATTTGGCTATCTTAGGAGGATATCTGTTTGTGCAGGTAACTATTACTGTGCAGAATTATTAATCAACTTAATAAAAACCAAATATATTCCCATCTCACTTGTTTATTTTCACCAGGTAAACCAATATAACTGCACAAAATTTTGAAATAAACATTTCTGACATGCAAAAACAAAACCCCCAAAAATTAGTGACCAATATAGCCACCTTTCTTTATGATGACACTCAACAGCCTTCCATCCATAGATTCTGTCAGTTACTTGATCTGTTTACCATCAACATTGCGTGCAGCAGCCACCACAGCCTCCTACACATTGTTCTGAGAGGTGTACTGTTTTCCCCCCCTGTAGATCTCACATTTTATGAGGGACCACAGGTTCTCTATGGGGTTCATATCAGATGAACAAGGGGGCCATGTCATTATTTTTTCTTCTTTGAGACCTTTACTGGCCAGCCACGCTGTGGAGTAGTTGGAGGCATGTGATGGAGCATTGTCCTGCATGAAAATCATGTTTTTCTTGAACGATACTGACTTCTTCCTGTACCACTGCTTGAAGAAGTTGTCTTTCAGAAACTGGCAGTAGGTCTGGGAGCTGAGCTTCACTCCATCCTCAACCCGAACAGGTCCCACAAGTTCATCTTTGATGATACCAGCCCATACCAGTACCCCACCTCCACCTTGATGGCGTTTGAGTCAAAGTGGAGCTCTCTGCCCTTTACTGATCCAGCCTCTGGCCCATCCATCTGGCCCATCAAGTCACTCTCATTTCATCAGTCCATAAAACCTTTGTAAAGTCAGTCTTAAGAATGATTTTTCTTGGCCCAGTCTTGACTTTTTATCTTATGTTTCTTGTTCAAAGGTGGTCGTTTTTCAGCCTTCCTTACCTTGGCCATGTCCCTGGGTATCACACACCTTGTGCTTTTTGTTACTCCAGTATCGTTGCAGCTCTGAAATATGGCAAAACTGGTTGCAAATGGCATCTTGGCAGCTTCACGCTTGATTTTCCTCAATTCATGGGCAGTTATTTTGCGCCTTTTTTGCCCAACACGTATCTTGTGACCCTGTTGTTTATTTGCCATGAAACGCTTGATTGTTCGGTGATCACGCTTCAAAAGTTTGGCAATTTCAAGACTGCTGCATCCCTCTGCAAGGCATCTCACAATTTTGGACTTTTCAGAGCCCGTCAAATTTCTCTCCTGACCCATTTTGCTAAAGGTAAGGAAGTTGCCTAATAATTATGCACACCTTATATAGGGTTTTGATGTCATTAGACAACACCCCTCCTCATTACAGAGATGCACATCACCTGATTTACTTAATTGGTAGTTGGCTCTCAAGCCTGAACAGCTTGGAGTAGGACAACATGTATAAAAAGTATCATGTGATCAAAATACAACTTGCCTAATAATTCTGCACACAGTGTATTATAAAATTTATTTAAGCGTCGGTGTGGATGTTTTATTGTGTATAGCTTTAAATTACTCCTTATTTACAGTATCTTTCTCTTTATATATACTCATCACATTTCTGGTAGTAGTAGTAAGTGGGTTTAGGAAATGATTACTGCACAGCACAGCTACTGTATATAGTGGTGGTTTCTAGAACCAAAAACTGTGAATTGGTGAATTATTAGAGCTGTCTATTATCATAGAATCATAGAATGTCAGAGTTGGAAGGGCTTTCCTGGGTCATCTGGTCCAACACCCTGCTCAAAGCAGGATTCACTAAATCATCCCAGACAGGTGTCTGTCCAGCCTCTGTTTGAAGACTTCCATTAAAGGAGAACTCACCAACTCTTGTGGCAGCCTGTTCCACTCATTGATCACCCTAACTGTCAAAAAGTTTTTTCTAATATCTAATCTGTGTCTCCTCTCATTCAGTTTCATCCCATTGCTTCTAGTCTTTCTTTGTGCAAATGAGAATAAAGATGATCCTTCTAAAATGTGACAGCCCTTGAGATATTTGTAGACAGCTATTAAGTCTCCTCTCAGTCTTCTTTTTTGCAAGCTAAACATTCCCAAATCCTGTAAACGTTCCTCATAGGACATGGTTTACAGACCAGTCACCATTCTTGTCTCTCTTCTCTGAACTTGCTCCAGTTTGTTGATGTCTTTTTTAAAATGTGGAGCCCAAAACTGGACACAGTATTCCAGATGAGGTCTGACCAAAGAGGAGTAGAGGGCAATAATGACTTCACGTCTGTGATCTATTAGTATAACAAAGTCTTTTTCACATGTGCTGTTATTTAGCCCTATTCCTCCCATTCTGTATATGCTTTTTTCATTTTTATTGCCCAGGTGTAGTACTTTGCGTTTTTCCCTGTTAAAATCATTCTGTTAGTTTCTGCCCACTGCTCCAGTTTATTTATATCTTTTTGAATCCGCTCTCTCTCTTCTCTACTATTAGCTATCGCTCCTAGCTTTGTGTCATCAGCAAATTTAATCAGTTTACCCTCAATTCCTTCATCTAAATCATTGATAAAGATGTTAAACAATACAGGGCCCAGGACAGAGCCCTGTGGTACCCCATTTGAGACATTCTTCCAACTGGATGTGCAGCCATTTACGACCACTCTTTGCCTCCGATCACTAAGCCAGTTATGAATCCACCTAACAGTTGCCTTGTCCATTCCATACTTAGTCATTTTTTCAATAAGGATTGTGTGAGATACTTTGTCAAACGCTTTGCTGAAGTCAAGATATATCATAGAAGGAAATTAAGTTAGTCTGACATGACTTATTAGTTACAAACCCATGCTGACTCTGTTTAATCACTTCATTCTTGTCAAGGTACTTACATACATGTTGTTTAGTAATTTGTTCAAAGATCTTTCCTGGTATAGACGTCAGACTCACCGGCCTACAGTTCCCTGGGTCCACCTTCTTCCCCTTTCTGAAGATAGGAACAACATTTGCTCTTTTCCAGTCTTCTGGGACTTCTCCTGTTCTCCAAGAATTTTCAAAGATTTTGGAGAGTGGTTCAAAAATTTCTTCTGCTCTCTCTTTCAGTACTCTGGGGTGTAATTCATCTGGACCCGAAGACTTGAATTAATTTATGTTAGCTAAGTGTGTCCACACTATCTTTCTGTTTATAGATATCCTGGATTCTTCTATTCCCTTAATAGGACAGGGAAAATCAGTTGATGTTAGATTTTCTTTCTAAGAGAAAACAGATGCAAAATAGGAATTTAAAAGTTCAGCCTTCTTAATATCCTTTCTTACCATTTCATCATTTTCATCCTGTAAAAATCCTATAGCATCTTTGACTTTTCTTTTACTTTTGACATGTCCCCAAAACTTTTTTATTGCTTTTGACATCTCTTGCAAGCCTTGATTCATTGTCAGCTTTAGATAATCTGATTTGTGCCCTGCAGGTTCTGCAGACAGCATTATATTTTTCTTTAGATATGCCTCCCTCTTTCCATCTGATAAACATTTCTTTCTTCCTTTTTAGCATGTGTTTAAGTTCTGTGTTCATCCATCCTGGTTTTCTTAAATGCTTCCTATTCTTCCCTCTTTTCGGAATTGTTAATGATTGTGCTTTGAGATTTCCCATCCTTCCTTGACATTTTTGTCTTTAATGATATCCAGCCATTGGATCCCTCCAATACTCTTTCAGAGTCCCTTAAAATCTGCCTTTCTGAAATCTAACCTTGACGTCTGAGTCTTCACAGGTCTTCCTCCTCTAGTTATCCAAAATTCTAAAATAGCATGGTTGCTACCTCCTAGGGTCCCAGCCATCCTTACCTCCTCAACCATTTCCTCCATGTTTATAAGGATTAGATCCAAGGTAGCAGATCCCCTAGTTTTCTCTCCTACCATTTGGAAGATAAAATTGTCAGCAAGAGAGGATAAGAATTTGTTTGACCTGTTAGTTTTGCCTGAGAGAGATTCCCAACAAATGTCTGGATAGTTAAATCTCCCATGACAACTCTGTCATATTTTTTGGAGAAATTGGCCATTTGATGCATAAAGAGTTCATCCATATCTTCAGCTTGCACAGGCGGCCTGTAGTAAATGCCTACAATGGTGTTTTTTCCATTGTTCTCTCCTTGTATTCTTACCCAAACAGTTTCCACAGAACTCCCAGACTCTGAAGCTTCAATCTCTATGCAGATATAGGCTTTTCTAAGGGTACTGTCACACAGTGCAATTTTGATCGCTACGACGGCACGATTCGTGACGTTCTAGCGATATCGTTACGATCTCGCAGTGTCTGACACGCTACTGCGATCAGGGACCCTGCTGAGAATCGTACGTCGTAGCAGATCGTTTGAAACTTTCTTTCATCGCTGGATCTCCCGCTGTCATCGCTGGATCGTTGTGTGTGACAGCGATCCAGCGATGCGTTCGCTGGTAACCAGGGTAAACATCGGGTTACTAAGCGCAGGGCCGCGCTTAGTAACCCGATGTTTACCGTGGTTACCAGCGTAAAAGTAAAAAAAAACAAACCGTACATACTCACCATCTGATGTCCGTCAGGTCCCTTGCCGTCCGCTTCCCGCTCTGACTGTCTGCCGGCCGGAAAGTGAGAGCAGATCACAGCGGTGACGTCACTGCTGTGCTGCGCTCTCACTGTACGGCGGCACTCAGTCACAGCAGGAAGCAGATGGCAAGGGACCTGACGGACATTAGATGGTGAGTATGTACGTTTTTTTTTTTTTAACTTTTACGCTGGTAACCACGGTAAACATCGGGTTACTAAGCGCGGCCCTGCGCTTAGTAACCCGATGTTTACCCTGGTTACCCGGGGACTTCGGCATCGCTCCAGCGCCGTGATTGCAAAGTGTGACCACAGTCTACGACGCTGGAGCGATAATCATACGACGCTGCAACGTCACGAATCGTGCCGTCGTAGCGATCAAAATTGCACTGTTTGACAGTACCCTAACATACAATGTGACACCTCCTCCTCGTTTATCAAGTCTGTTTCTTGCAAATAAGTTGTATCCTTCTAGCCTTGTATTCCAATCATGTGTATCGTCCCACCAAGTTTCAGTGATTCCAATGACATCATATTTCTTTTACTGTGTTAGTAGTTCCAATTCTCCTTGTTTGTTGCCCATGCTTTGTGCATTCGTATAGAAACATTTTAGTTTGTGATTGGTTGCTCTTTCTCCAATATTTTTTTTTTATTATTTAGATTTTTTTGTCTTTGTTTTTCCCTTCCACTTCTAGTAGCAGAGTCCTCAATAGTATTTGTCATGTGTATGGCTTTTTCTGGCCTATCCCTTCCCACATTGTTCTAGATACATGCAGCATAATAAGTTTTGAGGCATGAGACAGATGTCATTATACAGGTATTCAGACTGTAGCTACCACTTTTATTATGGTGTATTTTCACATTCCCCATGATGGTATTCTCATTGCAGGATGTTTACCGACTGTTATTTTGCATTAGTTACAGCATTATCGATCATAATTTGGTAGAGTTGCATTGATAAAATTATTCTGCTGGAGCTCTAAAATTGTGTTACTTGTAGGCACAGTCTTTCCATAGCATGTAGAAATGGTTGATGGCTTTATTAGGCATAGTTGATGGTTGTTGAGTCCATTTAAGGTGTCAAATGGCCTCTTGGTGGCAGTTTAGGAGTCAGGTGGAAGTTGCGGACTCAATTTAACTAATAGAGGATGTAAAACCTCATGGTGGTGAACAGGCGGCTTTGGTGGCCAGCCTCAAGGATGTTGTAATGGTAATGTCAATCAGGGGCGGGCACAGTGGTTAAGCACAGGAGTGAGGATAATAGGGTCATTGGGGCCCTGAAAGTCTGCTGGCTCTGCTTGAATGGCCCCCAGTGCTTGCCGCCCCTTTTATGGCTGTCTGTCCTGGTGCCGTATGTCAGACAGACGGGGAGATCACAGTACTCGTGAATCCCAATGTACTAGCACTTCACCTGACTCCTACTGTGGTTGTTTTAATCCTGTGATTAAAATAAAGCTGTGGCCATTTTGAAAACCAAAATAATGTGCTTTATGTATTTATTCTAGTGCCTAGGTTTACTGTAGTTATGGTTGTTTTAAGATGGAGTGGGGATCCGTCCCCTATCCAAAAGTCATGCAAACCCTCAAAACAACCACTGAAATTCCAGGTTGTGAGGTAACAAAATGTAAAAATGCCAAGGGGGTGAATACTTTTGCAATATAATGTACATATGTATTAGTAGAGCTTATGGACATGCTAGAAGGGTTTCCTCACTTGGGACCTCCCAATAAATGGTTTTGCACTTTTTTATCAAAAAAACATGTTAACTAAATAGTGTACTATTTACTGCAGGATATTTGATCATTATGTTTCTGTCTTTGGTTTTTTTTGGTCAGTGGCTAGTGTGAACATACGTTTACATGCTGCATGCACACCAATCTATATCCCAGTTCATACCTTTGGGGTATTCTTACCTCCCAATATATGCAAGAGCAGTTCCAGCAGGCCCATTCAGTCTTGCATTACTTTTCACTTGTATGGCTAGTGTGTACTGCTATAGCAAACTTTCCATGCAACAGATCTCTTTTTTCCCATGGCATGGAATCCAAAATGGAACTCACCATCCGTGGCTTTTAATATTACTTGCCATGATTGGCATTTAATGGCATTTGTGAACACCTTTTCCTTACCAATTCCTATCTTTGTACCCTACTGTATATTATTCAATGGTGGTTTGATAAATTATATTGTTAATTTGACTTTAAAAATGAGCTTTTGTAATCTTCCACATGATTCTAAATGAACTGGCGATTCACAATTCTAAGGGTCATCTGAAGAATTTTGAAATATGTGTATTAATGGAGATTTATCTATTAACCCTTTCATGACCCAGCCTATTTTGACCTTAAAGACATGGCCATTTTTTGCAATTCTGACCAGTGTCCCTTTATGAGGTAATAACTTAGGAATGCTTCAACGGATCCTAGCGATTCTGAGACTGTTTTTTCGTGAAATATTGGGCTACATGATAGTGGTAAATGTAGGTCGATAATTTTTGTGTTTATTTGTGAAAAAATGGAAATTTGGAGAAAATTTAGAAAATGTTGCAGTTTTCAAATTTTAATTTTTATTCCGTTAAACCAGAGAGCTATGTGACACAAAATAGTTAATAAACAACATTTCCCACATGTCTACTTTGCATCAGCAAAATTTTGGAAAAATTTTTTTTTTTTCTAGGAAGTTATAAGGGTTAAAATTTCACCAGTGATTTCTCATTTTAACAACAAAATTTACAAAACCATTTTTTTTAGGGACCACCTCACATTTGAAGTCAGTTTGAGGTGTCTATATGGCTGAAAATACCCAAAAGTGACACCATTCTAAAAACTGCACCCCTCAAGGTGATCAAAACCACATCCAAGAAGTTTATTAACCCTTCAGGTGTTTCACAGCAGCAGAAGCAACATGGAAGGAAAAAATGAACATTTTACTTTTTAGTCCCAAAAATTATCTTTTGGCAACAATTTTTTTATTTTTCCAAGGGTAAAAGGAGAAACTAGACCCCGAAAGTTGTTGTCCAATTTGTCCCAAGTACACTGATATCCCATATGTGGGGGTAAACCACTGTTTGGGCTCACGTCGGGGCTCGGAAGGGAAGTAGTGACGTTTTAAAATGCAGACTTTGATGGAAGGGTCTGCGGGCGTCAAGTTGCGTTTGCAGAGCCCCTGATGTGCCTAAACAGTAGAAAACCCCCACAAGTGACCCAATTTTGGAAACTAGACCCCCAAGGAACTTATCTAGATGTGTGGTGAGCACTTTGAATACCCAAATGCTTTACAGAAGTTTATAACGCAGAGCCATGAAAATAAAAAATCATTTTTCTTTCCTCAAAAATGATTTTTTTAGCCCACAATTTTTTATTTTCTCAAGCCTAACAAGAGAAATTGGACCCCAAAAGTTCTTGTCCAGTTTGTCCTGAGTACGTTGATACCCCATATGTGGGGGTAAACTACTGTTTGGGCACACAGCAAGGCTTGAAAGGGAAGGAGCGCCATTTGAGTTTTTGAATGAAAAATTAGCTCCAATCATTAGCGGACACCATGTCGCATTTGGAGAGCCCCTGTATGCCTAAAGATTGGAGCTCCCCCACAAGTGACCCCATTTTGGAAACTATACCCCCCAAGGAACTTAACTAGATCCATAGGGAGCACTTTAATCTCTCAGGTACTTCACAAATTGATTCGTAAAATGAAAAGGTACTTTTTTTTCACAAAAATTTCCTTTTAGCCTCATTTTTCATTTTCACATGGGCAACAGGATAAAATGGATGGTAAAATTTGTTGGGCAATTTCTACTGAGTACACCAATACCTCATATGTGGAGGTAAACCACTGTTTGGGCGCACAGCAGGGCTCGGAAGGGAAAAGGCACCATTTGACTTTTTGAATGGAAAATTAGCTCCAATCGTTAGAGGACACCATGTCACGTTTAGAGAGCCCCTGTGTGCCTAAACATTGGAACTCCTCCACAAGTGACCACATTTTGGAAACTAGATCTCCCAAGGAACTAATGTATATGTGTGGTGAGCACTTTGAACCCCCAAGTGCTTAACAGAAGTTTATAACGCAGAGCCGTGAAAATAAAAAATCATTTTTCTTTCCTCAAAAATGATTTTTTTTTAGCCCCGCAATTTTTTATTTTCACAAGGGTAACAGGAGAAATTGGACCCCAAAATTTGTTGTGCAGTTTGTCCTGAGTACGCCGATACCCCATATGTGGAGGTAAACCACGTTGGGGCTCGGAAGGGAAGTAATGATGTTTTGAAATGCAGACTTTGATGGAAGGGTCTGAGCGCGTCAATTTACGTTAGCAGAGCCCCTGATGTGCCTAAACAGTAGAAACCCCCACAAGTGACACCATTTTGGAAACTAGACCCCCCAAGAAACTTATCTAGATGTGTGGTAAGCACTTTGAACCCCCAAATGCTTTACAGAAGTTTATAACGCAGAGCCGTGAAAATAAAAAATCATTTTTCTTTCCTCAAAAATAATTTTTTAGCAAACAATTTTTTTATTTTCACAAGGGTAACAGGAGAAATTGTACCCCAAATGTTGTTGTCCAGTTTGTCCTGAGTATGCTGGTACCAATTATGTGGGGGTAAACCACTGTTTGGGCAAACATCGGGGCTCGGAAGGGAGGGAGAGAACTATTTGATTTTTTGAATGCAAGATTGGCTGGAATCAATGGTGCACCATGTTTTGTTTGGAGACCCCCTGATATGTCTAAACATTGGAAACCCCTCAATTCTAACTCCAACACTAACCCCAACACACCCCTAACCCTCATCCCAACTCTAACCATGACCCTAATCACATCCCTAACCCCAACACACCCCTAACCACAACCCTAAGCCCAACACATCCCTAACCCTAATCTCAACCCTAACCACAAACCTAACCCCATCACACTCCTAACACTAATCCCAACCCTAACCATAACCATAACCACAAGCCTAACCGTAACCCCAACACACCCCTAACCCTAATCTTAACCCTAATTCCAACCCTAACCCTAATTCCAACCCTAACTCTAATTCAAACCCTAACCCTAAGGCTATGTGCCCATGTTGCGGATTTGTGTGCGAATTGTTCAGCATCATTTTGAAAAATCCACAGGTAAAACGGACTGCGTTTTACCTGCAGATTTACCACGGATTTCCAGTGTTTTTTGTGCGGATTCCTATACAGGAACAAGTGTAAAACGCTGAAGAATCCGCACAAAGAATTGACATGCTGTGGAAAATACCGAGCGGTATTTTCCGCACCATGGGCATAACAGATTTGGTTTTCCATAGGTTTACATGGTACTGTAAACGTGATGGAAAACTGCTACAAATCCGCAGCAGCCAATCCGCTGCAGATCCGCAGCCAAATCCGCACCGTGTGCACATAGCCTAATTCTAACCCTAACCCTAATTCTAACCCTAACCCTAATTCCAACCCTAACCCTAATTCTAACCCTAACCCTAATTCTAACCCTAACCGTAATTGCAACCCTAACCCTAATTCTAACCTTAACCCTAACCCTAATGGAAAAATAAAAATAAATATATGTTGTTTATTTTACTATGTTCCCTACCTATAGGGGTGATAAAGGGGGGGGGGGGGTTTATTTACTTTTTTTTATTTTAATCACTGTGATAGAACCTATCACTGTGATCAAAATGTATGGAATGAATCTGCCGGCCAGCAGATTCGGCGGGCGCACTGCGCATGTGCTTGCCATTTTGGAAGATGGCGGTGCCCATAGGAGAAGATGGAGGGACACCGCGACTTGGTACGTATGGGGATGGGATCGGACAGCGGGGGCTCTGAAGGGAGGACAGGGGGGGCGGAGGGGAGAGGAGGGCACGGAGGACAGGATGAGGGGTAGGAAACACTGACGGCGGCGGCACATCGCCGTTGTCAGTCGGTGGCGGGGGCAGATCGGGGTCTCCAGCCGTGGCCAATGATATTGCATCAGCCATGGCTGGATTGTATAATTTCACCAAGTTTCATAGGTGAAATATAACAAATTGCTCTCATTGGCTGTTTCACTTTCAACAGACAATCAGAGCGATCGTAGCCACTTGAGGGCAAAGCCACCCCTCCTTGGCTGAAGTACCACTCCCCCTGTCACTGCAGGTCAGGTGAAATTTGAGTTAACCTTTTCACCCGATCTGCAGGAACGCGATCATTCTGTGACGCAGCATATGCGTCACAGGTCAGATTGGCACCGACTTTCATGACGCATACTCTGTGTCACAGGTCGGGAACTTAAAATTTACACAAATAATACTGTTAGTAAATTAGGATATTTGCAAAGTGATTTATCGCATTATGTAGAGAAAAAGTGGAAAAAGTCAACATTAAACGTCTAAATTAGAATTACACATTTCATCAAGTGTGCAATATACAATACCTTTGCAACATTTACTTCTATAGATAACCTATGTGTTTGTGCAGGGGATGTTAGCTTTTTGACTTGCCACCTACCCATATATTCAGTAGATTGAGCAGTGCTGTGGATACCTTCATAATGCAACATATCTATGAGATGCAGAACTTAAACATTCAGAAAACTACACATTATTATTATTTATTTATTTATATAGCACCATTAATTCCATGGTGCTGTACATGAGACGGGGTTACATCAAAATACAAATATCACTTACAGTAAACAAAACTAACAATGGCAGACTGGTACAGAGGGAAGAGGACCCTGCCCTTGCGGGCTTAAATTTTACAGGATTATGGGGAAGGAGACAGTAGGTCGTGGGTTACAGAAGCTCCAATGGTGTTGAGGGGGTCGTGTGGTCATTACGGGTTTTAAGCTTCTTTGAAGAGATGGGTTTTCAGGTTCCGTTTGAAGGATCCAAATGTGATGGATAACCGGATGTGTTGGGGCACAGAATTCCAGATGATGGGGGATATTCAGGAGAAGTCTTGGAGGCGATTGGGTGAGAAGCGAATAAGCATGGAGGAGAGAATGAGGTCTTGGGAGGACTGGAGATTGCTTGAGGGAAGATATTGAGAGATTAGTTCGGAAACATACTGAAGAGAAAGGTTATGGATGGCTTTGTAGGTCAGTGTTAGTAGTTTAAACTGGATATGCTCAATATTCAACATTCAATATTATTTGGAACTAGTCATATTATGCATGCCAAGCCATGTTCATCATGAATCAGAGAATGTTTATACAGTCACAAACATGCATATAGACTTGAAATGCTGATGTCTTGACTAGTCACAGAAGTATAAAAAAGGGGGACACAGCAGCACTCTGTAAGGACCATGATATAAGCAAACACGAGATCTAAACTATATTGTTACAGAATAAAATGAACTTATAAAAAGGAGTACTTACAAAAAGGTTCTTAGTGCATAAATTGGCCTATTCATGTGTGCCCATCAACCACAGCAAGGTGATACCTCTCTGACTGCACAACATACAAAAAAGGGGGACCAAGATGTATGCAAATATGAGATCTACAGAGTGCTGTTGTGTCCCCATTATTGTATGTTATGCAGTCATTGCAGCTTGAACCTGTTCACATTATATGGAGGTGCTGATCAGGTTTTTTGTTTTTTTGCAGCTTGCCATTGGAGGTTGTGACTGCCTTCATTCTAGCTCTGTTCTCCTCCCAACAGTCCAAGGATGCTTTTAAATTGTGAGGGTCCCTACCTGGCCATTTAAAATTGAAGGTTTATAACCCGAGAGAGGCATGTTTGCCCATTTAAATTATAGTCTTATAGCCCAAGAGAGACATGTTTAGGATGTTAAAACCCATCAGAGAAGTGTCACCTTGCTGTGGTTGATGGGCACACATAAAAAGGCCAATTTATGTGCTAAGAATCTCTATTTTTTGTAAGTCCTTCTTTTTATAAGTACATTTTATTCAGCAACAATGTAGCTTAGATCTCGTGTTTGCATGCACACGTGGTCAAAATTGTTTGTACCCCTCATTTAATGACAGAGAAAACTACAATGGTCACATAAATAACTTGAATCTGACAAAAGTAATAATAAATAAATAAAAAATCTATGAAAATGAACAAATGAAAGTCAGACATTGCTTTTCAACCATGCTTCCACAGAATTAAAAAAAATAAATAAAACTCATGAAATAGTCCTGGGCAGAAATGATGGTACAATTAACTTAATATTTTGTTGCTCAACCTTTTGAGGCAATCACTGCAATCAAACAATACCTGTAACTGTCAATGAGACTTCTGCACCTCTCAACAGGTATTTTGGCCCACTCCTCAAGAGCAAACTGCTCCAGTTGTCTCGTGTTTGATGGTTGCCTTTTCCAGATGGCATGTTTCAGCTCTTTCCAAAGATGCTCAATAGGATTTAAGTCAGGGCTCATAGAAGGCCACTTCAGAATAGTTCAATGTTTTCCTCTTAGCCATACTTGGGTGTTTTTAGCTGTGCGTGTTGGGTCATAATGCTGTTGCAAGACCCATGACCTGCGACTGGGACCAAGTTTTCTGACACTGGGTAGCACATGTCTCTCTAGAATCCCTTGATAGTCTTGAGATTTCATTTTAGCCTCCACAGATTCTAGACACCCTGTGTCAGATGCAGCAAAGCAGCCCTAGAACATAACAGAGCCTCCTCCATGTTTCACAGTAGGGACAGTGTTCTTTTCTTGATATGCTTCATTTTTCCATCTGTGAACTTAGAGCTGGTGTGCCTTACCAAAAAGTTCCATTTTTGTCTCATCTGTCCATAGTACATTCTCCCAGAAGCTTTATCGCTTGTCAACATGTAGTTTGGCGAATTCCAGTCTGGCTTTTTTATGATTTTTTTTCAACAATTGTGTCCTCCTTGGTCATCTCCCATGAAGTCCACTTTGGCTCATACAATGACAAATGGTGCGATCTGACACTGATGTTCCTTGAGCTTGGAGCACCTGTAATCTGTTTAGAAGCTTTTCTGGGCTCTTTTGTTACCATTCGTATTATCCGTCTCTTTGATTTGTCATCAATTTTCCTCCTGCTGTCACATCCAGGGAGGTTGGCTACAGTCACATGACTCTTACATTTCTGAATAATATGTGCAACTGTAGTCACAGGAACATCAAGCTGCTTGAAGATTGTCTTATAACTTTTACCTTTAACATGTTTGTCTATAATTTTCTTTCCAATCTCCTGAGACAACTCTTTCCTTCGCTTTCTCTGGTCCATGTTGAGTGTGATAAACACCATGTCACCAAACAGCACAGTGAGAATCTGTAGCCCTATATACAGGCCCACTCACTGATTCCAAAATTGTAGACACCTGTGACGCTAGTTAGTGGACACACCTTGATTTAACATGTCCATTTTGTCACATTATTTTAAGGGGTACCATCATTTCTGTCCAGGCCTATTTCATGAGTTTTATTTTTTTTTTATTCTGTGGAAGCATGGTTGAAAAGCAATGTCTGACTTTCATTCATAGATCTTTTATTTATTATTACTTTTGTCAGATTCAAGTTATTTCTGTGACCATTGCGGGTTTTTCTGTCAATAAACGAGAGGTACCAACAATTTTGACCATGTGTATATATCTTGGTCCTTACAGAGTGCTGCTATGTCCCCCTTTTTGTATGTTGTACAGTCATTGCAGCTTGCACCTGTTCACACTATATGGAGGTGCTAGACAGGTTTTTTGTTTTATGTAGTAATGGAAGTATGTACCTGATGGCTTCTCCCTGCCCAATCAGCTGGATTAACAAGCCTCTCCTTATACAAGCATAAGTATTGACCTGTCAGTCTAGCTGAGCGGACAGGGAGAAATCAGATGGGACATAACCCTGTGACTAATCACCTCATCTCCAGCCCTGTTTTAAATTTACCTTGTTCTTTGAAAAGCAGCAAAGTTTCAGTGTAAAATCTACGTGTTTGCAATGAGAGCGCTGATCCATGACTCATACTGAATGAGTCATATGACAAGTTTCCTTTAAATTTATTTCTAAAAAATTGTGTCTTATATACCCATTATAGTCATCACATTTTCGATACTGCTTACAATACTTCCACATCGTGAAATGGCTACTAATTCTGCATATTTTAAAGTCCTTGAAATACGAAGAGCAGAAAATAAAAAAAACTAATGTTATTATGTAAATGAAATTAGTGAAATACAATCTGCAGGCACAGAAAATGGTTGTTTGTTTGCATGTTCAGGTTGAACATATTTAAATTTCTATGCCAGTTTTTCAGTAATTTTTCCAGATCTATTGCAAGAATTTTACCCTGAAATTAAAGTGGTAGGTCAAAACTAACATTGATTTAAGCCTAAATGGCTATTTGTTGTAATAATCTAATAGATTTTCTAATATACTTCAATTAAAAGGTCCCTATCAATCAGTCTATACTCTCTCTAAGTGATTTTTTTTTCTCACCTACTTCCAGTGTAATGACATTTTGTTTAAGGATCCCCAGTGCATGTCGGGATACTCAAATGAGATGTCATCAGAGGGCAGAGACTGAGGTCACTGCCACAGCTTCTGTTCCCACCATGAAATGAAGCATCATATGTGATGTCCATTTCAGGGACCGGGCTAGTTCCCGCTCTACTGCACATGCGTCAGTTGTCAGCTCCAACGTATGCTCAGTATGAGCTCCCTTATCACTGTGTAATGTATGATATTCCTTCTGATGCACAGTGACAATGCGCTCCATAACCAGCTATGATGAGACATGATGAGTCAGCAAGAGAACCTGGCAAGTATCAATAACAGAGATCAGAACCACCCTCAAAAGTGACGCCCGTTAAGCTTTCCTGTTCATTGGGTTTTCTCTTCACAATGTACAATGACAATGCTCTCTCTTGCTGGATCCTCACTTCTCATCAGAGCTGGAGTGTGAGTGCACTGTTATTGTGAATTGAAAAGGATATTGCACAGTGACAAGGGAGCTCATACTGAGCATAGGATGGAATTCCCAACTAATTCATGCTCAGTATTGCTTGGCCAAGCCCAGCCCCTGAAACATACATCACTGATGACACTTTGTTTCAGAGTGGAGAAATAGGCTGTGGCACCCTGCTGTTATGGACCTGGTGGTTAGGAGCACCCGAAATGACCTGATGGTTAAAATGGAAAAACCTGGGACAAGCTCTGAGGAAGTGGTAACTCTACTGACCGCAATCCCTAATCCTATCAAACACACTAGAAATAGCCGTGGAGCGTACCTAACTCTCCCTAGACGCCTCTTCACAGCCTAAGAGCTAACTACCCCTAAAGATAGAAATAGCAGCCTACCTTGCCTCAGAGAAATTCCCCAAAGTAAAGGTAGCCCCCACAAATATTGACTGTGAGTTAAGAGGAAGTAACAAACACAGGAATGAAACAGATTTTAGCAAAGGAGGCCAAATCTTTTCTAGACAGACAGAGGATAGGAAAGGGAACTATGCGGTCACTTTTAAAAACTACAAAAACCACGCAGAGTGTGCAAAAAGACCTCCACACCGACTCACAGTGTGGAGGTGCAGCTCTGCACCCCCAGAGCTTCCAGCTAGCAAGGAAATATCATAATAGCAAGCTGGACTAGAAACATAGCATGTACTGAGAAATATATTCAAAAACCAATAAACAGCAAATGGACTAGCGAGGACTTAGCTTCTGCTGGAGTAGACAGGTCATCTGAGAAATCCAAGAGAGATCTGAACCAGTACTGAGACATTGACAGCTGGCATGAACTAACGACCTGGGCAGAGTTAAATAGGGAAGCCAGCAGCAGCAATAAAGGAGGGCAGCTGAGAAAGCCAACCTCAAAGATCAGCAGTTCCACTTAAAGCCACCAGAGGGTGTCCAAGGACAGAACTCACCAAAGTACCATTCACGACCACAGGACGGAGCCCGAGAACGGAATTCACAACACCCTGCCCCCTGATGACATCTCGTTTAAGTATCCCAGCATGCACTAGGGATTCTCGAATAAAATGTCATCAAACCACAACAAAAAAGAAAGCTGTTAGAGAGACTAGAAAAGTGTATTAGAAAAGAGGTTAGATTATTACATTAAAGATAAAGACATTTAGTATTAAATCAATGTTAGTTTCGAACAACCTCTTTAATGTATGGAAACTTAAGAACTTATCTTGTCTGATCTAGTAGGGATGAAACGAGATTTATATACACCAAAAGGTCCTTTTACGCCTATGCCAGCCTGTTGTTTGATGTCTTTACACTTCTATCTATTTTTGTTACTTTATTACTCTATTTGTTCTTTTAATACCTCATTTAGTTCATTATCTTTCCCAGGCTTGTGCTAAAACACTTTCATCTACTTAAGTAGCTTGTAAACATCAAGGTTGTTTTAGTACCAAGGGAGCTGTAGTCTATATAAAGCATGGTTTTTCCTAATATTATGTTACTTAAATGAGTTTTCTAGTTTTACACAGATAAAGTTTAATAATTGAACAATTAAAATTTCTCAAACTGTGGAATATACTTTGTGTTTTAATTTCACTTTTTTCAAGTTGCTGTTTGGTGTAAACAGCATGATACATTTGAGAGATCTTGCAGCTAACGCATTTACTTCACAAAAGAAAGACCTTCAGCATTTACAAGGAGGTCAATTGACTTCATCCTGTACTATTTGTGAGGTAGTTTCACAAAAGGCTACTTTCACACTTCCGTATTACGGCGTACGTCGCAATGCGTCGTTTTGGAGAAAAAACGCATCCTGCAAAGTTGCCCGCAGGATGCGCTTTTTCTCCATAGACTTGCATTAGCAACGCATTGCGACGTATGGCCACACGTCGCATCTGTCGTTCAACGGATGTGTTGTGTTTTGGCGGCCGTGACACACAAAAAAGTTCAATGTAACTTTTTTTGTGCGTCGCGTCCGCCATTTTTGACCTCTCATGTGCAGCCGAAACTCTGCCCCCTCCTCCCCGGACTGCAGAATGGGCAGCGGATGCCCACATCTTGCAGTTATTTCACAGCGTCCATCGGTACGTCAGCCCGACGCATTGTGACGGGCCCATACCGAAGGAAGTGTGAAAGTAGCCTAAACTGTAGGTCTAGATGAGCAGCATGGACCAGAATCCTTGATGTAGACAGATATTGAGGGAGTTGGATAAGTCGAAAGGCATGTGGAGAAGTAAATCTATATATGCAGGTCAGCACCCAGAGCAGAGTACAGCTGCAAAGCTTAATATGCTGGACCACACAAGGAACACCACGAAACACAAAAGCTGGATATACTGAATGGCACGTGGAACAGTGGAGTTAGATAAGTTGTACTGCATGTAGAAAAGCATAACTAGAAACTGTGTGCAGGCAGGGACTTTGGAAATACAAGTTAAGTGTGATAACAGACACCTTGAAACAGCAGAGCCTATTAGGAATACAGGTGACTTCAAACAGCAGTCAAGTTTATGAGCAGACAGGCTAAAAAAACAAGATGAGCATATGGGCAGGCACCTTGGATCAGCAGAGTTGAGTATGCATATACCTTGGAGTAGCAGAGATAAGTGTGTTAACAGGCACTTAGGAAGGCCAAGCTGAGTGTGCAGAGAGGCACCATGGAACAGCAGAGATTACTATTAGAGATGAGCGAATATGTTCGGAAAATTCTCGCCAATATCATCTTCGGCACGAACATGGCACATTCGGATTCGTGTTCACTTTCACAAGCATTTTTAAATAAAGTCAGCAAAAGTCAGTCACAGTTCGGTAAATCCTTGCGTTACCATGCTTTTGTATGACTTTGGCTAAGATAGTGGTGCCTTCTGATGACCGGACATGTTTGATGAGGGGAGGGGGCGTGGAGGGGTTAGAGGAGCTTCTGAAGAGATTACAGGAGATATACGCATTTAGTTTTTTTCTATTAACTTTATGTGTGTTGATTCCGGCAACCAATCAGGGTACAGAAACCATCCACAACTAGAAATAAGTGAATTTGTTTGATTTTTGTCCCTGAATCTGATTTTGACATATTCGTGCTGTGTTCGAACACTATTCATGCCGAATGTAAGTTTAATGTAAGTTTAATGATCAGTTCCAAACATATTCGAAAATTTCTACTCCCATTGACTTCAATGGCGTTTGGCTGTGTTCGACGAATATTGCAAAAACAATATTCGATGCTGATCGTATTCGCAATCGAATCCGAACAAATTCACTCATCTCTATCCACATCATGACACAAGGTCTTCTTGGTCTGCCAAACGTCTGGGTCCATTATTGGTGCCAGGGGGTGACAGCACTGCGTGTTCTTGCACATTCTGATGCACCATCATCAGGAACCTCCAAATCCTTGTCCCAGCACAGTCTTGGAATTAAAAAGAAAGTTCCCAGACACCCACTCACAGGCCTAAATGCTAAATGGGCACAGTTCCAGTCTGCTTGCCATGGAAATGTTGCCGTTTAGGCTTGTTGACAAGGAGGATTTTGACGACTCATGGCTGCTGCCAGCCCTCAGTACTCGGTCCCCAGCTGCCACTATTTCTCCCAGTGTGGCATCATCCCCTTGTACCAGCATGTTTCCAGGAACATCACTCGTGCCCTTACCAATGCACTTACTGGGATTTTCCACTAAACGAGCGACACGTGGACAAGCACTTGTGGCCAGGGACAATACATTTTACTGTCCCATCCTGGCATGGCACATGTTCTATGAAGGATTGCTGCTCCTACATCTATCAGGGTTTCCTCCACCTCTTACAGCCATTTCAGCAGCTCTGCCTGCTCCTCCTCATCCTCCATCTCCGATGTGCTATTTCAGAATATGTTGTCCACATCAGCTGGAAGCTCTGCAGCACTACCTCAGTGAAGTAGCAGCAGGCTCTGTTGAAGTTAATTCGTATAGGAGATAAACCGCACACCACTGCAGTTACTTAAAGGAATCACAGAGCAGATTTTTTTATTTTCCTGCTGAACTTCCAGCCTGTCACATCACATGTGCTACTGATGCTGAGGATTGTTGACCCCACTTCTATCAGTTTCCACCACCTCGTACACCAGTTCCTGCACTCCCTCCTGCTCCTCCTCATCCTCCATCTCCATTGTGTTATCTCAGAGCATCAACCTTAGGTCTGTTTAATTAGCTGGTTCCTTCCTGCCCCATATATAGTAGGCTTTTTAGTCCAAGAGAGATGTCTTATCAGGACAGGGACCCAATAATGAAGAACGCCTTGACATTGGCTGTTGGGCTGACATATATTGGCCTATCTATACACTAAGTACCTTCTTTTTACTGTAATTTTCTTATAGAAATATTGCAGCTACAAATTTTCCATATGTACATCATGTAGAGTATATCAATTTTCTATGGCAATAATGCAATTCCATTTTCAAAATGTATTATTAATAGTATATCAGAGTGCAACTATTTTATCTTAGACTTAAAGTCTTAGCTGGGACCTGTACACACTAGCTTGGATGTGCTGGTCAGTTTTTCTGTTTATCTCAGAGCTAGCGTTGAGCAATACCTTCCGATATTTGAAAGTATCGGTATCGGATTGGATCAGCCGATATCCAAAAAATATCGGATATCGCCGATACCGATACCCGATACAAATACAAGTCAATGGGACACAAATATCGGAAGTGATCCTGGATGGTTCCCAGGGTCTGAAGGAGAGGAAACTCTCCTTTAGGCCCTGGGATCCATATTAATGTAAAAAATAAAGAATAAAAATAAAAAATATGGATATACTCACCCTCGGACGAGCCCTGGCTGTCACCGCTGCAAGCGTCTGCCTCCGTTCCTAAGAATGCAGAGAGTGAAGGACCTTCGATGACGTCACGGTCATGTGAGCGGTCACATGAGCAGTCACGCGACCAATCACAAGACCGCGACGTCATCGCAGGTCCTACACTCACTGCATTCTTAGGAACGGAGGCTGCCGGTTGCACTGCTGAGGTCCAGGATCCGTCGTAGGGGTGAGTATATCCATATTTTTTATTTTTATTCTTTATTTTTTACATGAATATGGATCCCAGGGCCTGAAGTAGAGTCTCCTCTCCTCCAGACCCTGGGAACCATACACACCGCACACGCCTTGGAAGTTATAGGAACTTCTGATTCCGATTTCCGATATCACAAAAATATCGGAACTCGGTATCGGAATTCTGATACAGCGAATATCGGCCGATACCTGATATTTGCAGTATCGGAATGCTCAACACTACTCAGAGCACATCATCCACATCAGCCGGAAGGTGGAAGCTCCGCAGCATTGTCTCAGCGAAGTGGAAACAGGCTCTGCGGACACTAACTTGTTTAGGAGACAAGTCGCACACCGCATCAGAGTGATTCTTTTTGTGAAGTAAAACATTTCCCTGGCTATTTCTAATTAATGCTTTACATCAAATGTTGATTAAAATTAACTTTGTTCTTGGGAAAACCCTTTTAAGTGGCACTGCATGTTTTATAAAAGTGAATTAATAACTAAGTTTAAGTATGGTTGGCCAATTAGCTTGAGTTCCAAATGTAAACAGAGCCATAGAATGCAAAAAGATACAAAAGCGTCCCTAAATAATCCATAAAATGTAAAAACATATTACAGTTCTGTCATTGATTTGTTGAAAAGATTTGGCAGATTTGTCATAATTAATAATGACACGGTTCAGGTGATATACAGTATATGTGTTAGTCTTGTTCTCACAAGGTGAATGATTTGGACTTTTGGTATGTAAGCTATTCAAAAATGTCTAGTATTGGCTCAAAGCTATTTCTCTCTGCAAAGAATTCGCATAAAGAATCATGCTTTGCTTTGAAGAAAGATATAAAAAATGTGGTTTCAGTTTGGAAAAGCTGTTTCATATTTTCTTGTAATCCGAGCCTGCCTTTAGTACATTTTAAATAATATAAAATAAGATAAAACATGATCATTTTAGGCTTTAGCCTTTCTTTCAATCAGGTAAGACTTCTTCCATTTAAAAAATAAGGAAATGTGAGACTGATGGCATACTTAGGCCGGGGGTCACACTTGCGAGTGTGATGCGAGAAACTCGCGCATCAATACCCGGCATTGCCGCTGGCACTAGGGACCCGAGAAATACATGCAACCACACTCTCCGGTCCCGAGTGTCGGCAGCAGTGCCAGGTATTGATGCGAGAGACTCGCGCAAGTTTCTAGCGTCACACTGGCAAGTGTGACTCCAGCCTTACACTGTATATCTGGGCCTCTTATTAGTAGTATTAATGTATTCTTATATTGTCCCATTCTTCCCTCTTCAGTAGTGATGGAGACTCTGTTCATACATAGTTGAGATTTTAATTTTGATATTTTATTATATATTATAATAAAGACAACCTTATGCTAAAAAATAACATTTCTGTAATATTGGCATTATACTGTGATTATGGACTATGCACCTTGGGCTGATAAGTGCTTTAGGTACGCTCCGGAGAAGAGGGTTTTACAATCTTCACAATTACGATATACTGAAACAATTGGGAACAAAGTTACTTCTAAACCTTTTAGATATCACAGTCAATAAAGATCCTAAATAGTTTCACAAAGTCATTTTCCCATATGATACCACTACAAAATGATCATATGGAACAGCAAGAACCTAAGTAAAAAAAAAAAATAAGAATTTTTTTCCATTGTAAATTACATTATTATTGAGATAAGTAAATGAAAACTTATTGTGCAAAAGTAAAATCTAAAAAAAGTAGTTTGGTATTTTCTATACTCCTAACCACCTACACAGTAGACTCAATTATGAAGCATGGAAAGTGCTGTAAAAACAAATCCCCAAATCACTAGTGTCCTTGATATATATTTTTCCTTTACATTATTCTACATTTCTTCTCTTCCCAAAAAATTCAGAAAAAAGGGTGTAAAATACCATCCATCCCACAAAAAGCTTAAAAATTGTTACATTCAGAATGCAGGGATGGAAAAGCAAAAAATGTATGTTATTCTTGAGGCACATGAGGCACATGCCTCCTTACCCTAAAGTGGTTTAATTCATTACAAAAAAACTATAATGACCTAGACTAAAGCTTAAAATCAAAACCATGAGCTGCTTTCACACAGAAGTGTTAGGGTATGTGCACACGTTCAGGATTTCTTGCAGAAATTTCCTGACAAAAACCGGACATTTCTGCCAGAAATTCGCATGCGTTTTTTCGTGGGGTTTTTTTTTTCGCGTTTTTTTCCGGAGCTTTCCCAATGGATTAAATAGTGGGAAAAACGCAAAAAATCCACAAAATTAATGAACATGCTGCTTTTTTTTACCGCGATGCGTTTTTTTGGCGGAAAAAAACGCATCATGTGCACAAAAATTTTGGAATGCATTCTAAATGATAGGATGCATATGTATGCGCTTTTTATGCATTTTTAGCGTGTTTTTATGGGGAAAAAATGCAAAAAAAATGCGAAAAATCCTGAACGTGTGCACATCCCCTTATAGCCAGTGTTTTGTATCAATGTTTTTATATAGTGGCTCAGTGAATAGTTTTTTTTTGCTTTTCAGTGCTGAGACTCGAATCGGACTGAAGACTGCTTCTGTATGGATTTTCCATGCTCTCCATGTTTGCATGTGTTTCCTCTCACATTCTGTATGAAAGTGGTTCCCTTCTTTGTCTATTGACTGTGGCAGAATCAAATTAAAAATACCACATCTATATATATTTTTAAATGGACAACCTCTCCAAATTACAGCAATATTCGTGACTAGTGTTGAGCATTCCGATACCGCAAGTATCGGGTATCGGCCGATACTTGCGGGTATCGGAATTCCGATACCGAGATCCGATACTTTTGTGGTATCGGGTATCGGTATCGAAACAACATTAATGTGTAAAATAAAGAATTAAAATAAAAAATATTGCTATACTCACCTCTCCGACGCAGCCTGGACCTCACCGAGGGAACCGGCAGCGTTCTTTGCTTAAAATGCGCGCGTTTACTTCCTTCCGTGACGTCACGGCTTGTGATTGGTCGCGTGCCGCCCATGTGGCCGCGACGCGACCAATCACAGCAAGCCGTGACGTAATTTTCAGGTCCTCAATGCCTAATTCTAGGCATTCAGAATTTTAAAATTACGTTCCGGCTTGTGATTGGTCGCGTCGCGGTCACATGGGCGACGCGACCAATCACAAGCCGTGACGTCACGGGAGGCAGAAAACGCGCGCATTTTAAAATTACGTCACGGCTTGTGATTGGTTGCGTGCCGCCCATGTGACCGCGACGCGACCAATCACAGCAAGCCGTGACGTAATTTCAGGTCCTGAATGCAGAATTAGGCATACAGGACCTGAAATTACGTCACGGCTTGCTGTGATTGGTCGCGTCGCGGTCAAATGGGCGGCACGCAACCAATCACAAGCCGTGACGTAATTTTAAAATGCGCGCGTTTCCTGCCTCCCGTGACGTCACGGCTTGTGATTGGTCGCGTCGCCCATGTGACCGCGACGCGACCAATCACAAGCCGGAAAGTAATTTTAAAATTCTGAATGCCTAGAATTAGGCATTGAGGACCTGAAAATTACGTCACGGCTTGCTGTGATTGGTCGCGTCGTGGCCACATGGGCGGCACGCGACCAATCACAAGCCGTGACGTCACGGAAGGAAGTAAACGCGCGCATTTTAAGCAAAGAACGCTGCCGGTTCCCTCGGTAAGGTCCAGGCTGCGTCGGAGAGGTGAGTATAGCAATATTTTTTATTTTAATTCTTTATTTTACACATTAATATGGATCCCAGGGCCTGAAGGAGAGTTTCCTCTCCTTCAGACCCTGGGAACCATCAGGGATACCGTCCGATACTTGAGTCCCATTGACTTGTATTGGTATCGGGTATCGGTATCGGATTAGATCTGATACTTTGCCGGTATCGGCCGATACTTTCCGATATCGATACTTTCAAGTATCGGACGGTATCGCTCAACACTGTTCGTGACTGCAGCCTTCTCAAGAGGAATCTTAAGAAATTAATAAAGTTAAACATATTTTTAGTTCAATACTAATTTTTATGAACCTTCCATAGTGGATCAGTCCTCCCATCCTGTCCCATCAAATGCATCATACAATATGTCTTGTAAGTAACATATCCTTGTTGGGTGTAATTGCTAATGCTAACACAATATATAGAAAACTGCATGATCATTTTTTGGTTGAAAAATTATTGACTGAGTGGCTTTACAGTCCAACGGAGACAATGAAGAAAAACATACAAAATGAATGTGCCACATGTACAATTGTGCTCAAAAGTTTACATACAGTATACATTTCTGCTTTCTTGGCCTTTTTCAGAGAATATGAATGATAACACCAAAACTTTTTCTCCACTAATGGGTAGTGGTTGGGTGAAGCCATTTATTGTCAAACTACTGTGTTTTCTCTTTTTAAATCATAATGACAACCCAAAACATCCAAATGACCCTGATCAAAAGTTTACATACCTTGGTGATTTTGACCTAGTAACATGCACAGAAATTGACACAAATGGGTTTGAATGGCTTCTAAAGGTAACATCCTCACCTGTGACCTGTTTGCTTGTAATCGATGTGTGTGCATAAAAGCTGAGTGAGTTTCTGAGATACAGACAGACTCTTGCATCTTTCATCCAGCCACTGACTTTTCTGGATTGTGAGTCAAACAAAAACAAATAAGAATTGTCATCGGATCTACGGGAAAAGGTAGTTGAACTGTATAAAACAAGATAAAACAGAAAAGGGATACAAAAAGATATCTAAGGAATCTATAATGCCAGTCAGCAGCGTTTAAACTGTGATTACCGGGGCAGTCCAATCTGATGGGCATTGCTCATCTTGGTCCATAGTGTTCTCCATCATATTTCTGTGCAGGCGTACTTCTCTCTGCTCTGCTGACGGCAGAGCAAAGTACTATAGTGCTATAGGCAGGAGCTCTTTGACCTTTTCCCGCACATGCGATTTACAGTAGTTTTCTCTGTTCTCGGCAAAAGCAGAGAGAAGTGAGCCTGCGCAGAGGAGCGATGAACTCTATGTGGATAAAATAGGATGTGTCATCCACATAAAGCAAGATGACAATCGCTAGAGAGGAGGTATAAGATCAAGACCAATGATGCCAATCGGACCATAGGTGACTGTAATAAAAGCTATTATTTGTGTTATACAGAGCATATTGGAGAAATATATACAGCATTCTAGAAAGCAGTTTATGAGGGCTTTTAGGTGCTGGCCCTATTTTAAATGGGAAAAACCTGGTGACATGTTCCCTTTATTGTGTAGATGTCCCTACTTTTGCCTACATAGTATATATCCCCAAACTAAGAAAAAAGTGCACGATACAAATGTAACACATAAAAAATTATATTTGGCCCTCGAGAACATACCGGCCGTCGTCCGATTTTTTCTTCCTGTTCTACACCCCCTGCTGATGATGTTTTAAATGGTCACAATAAAGATTGGATTTTAGAAATGGTACATTTGTAAACATGCACTGCTTATTCAATTGCACACTTGCTCCGTTTATGCTCCACCGACACACACAAATGATACACCATTTCAAAGGTCAAATTACCTGCAGGTGGCATTTGTCTTGGGGTCTTTCCAGCTTGCTGAAGTGCTTGCCCAGCCTATTTCAGGAAAATTCAAGGATTGCACACTTCACTGCAGGTGAGTTACATATGCAAACATATTTGTAAACATGCACTGCTTTTTCGGTGATTACTTCGCTCCACATACACAAATAATACACCATTTGAAAGGTAAACCTGCCCCCTTCAGCAAGAAAAGACACAAACAAACCACACATTCATGATTTGATCAATAAATACAGTTTAAAAATTCATTTTCAGAAACCTGCAGAAAAAACAATAACCTGCAGGTGGCACCACAACCTCAAGACATTTTTTTAGCCTCTACTTATCAAACCAATTTATTGTATTACCAATCTACATATATAAATACCTCTCTGTGTTCATCATCTCGTTAAATACATTAACATTTGACCAGCTTGATTTTCCTGAAACTGCCTGCACCCCTGACAACCAATGTGCAAAAATTTTGCATGGGCCAGCAAGTACCATATGAATGCCAAACCAACCAAAAACTGTATTCATACAAGGTAAATATAATGTAATAGCTTTATTAATATATAATCAAAAGACATGATAAAAACATGAGTACACAACAAAAGATTAAAAAATGAAATATAAAACCATGTATGTATGAGGGGGCAGGGTATGCCTAATAAATTGACAAAGAAGAGAAAAATCAATATGCAGTAATTCATATTACAAGGAGAACAGAAAAGCTATATGTTACAGAAAATTCACTGTCGGGCTGCTGCACAATAAAGGATAATAATAAAACTATAGTGCATTAAGTATAGAAAAAAGTGCATAGTGAAGTCATTTTCAATATACACATAATAATAGTATCTTCACTATACAAATAATAATTTCCAAGTGGAAAATGTATGGAGTGCATAAAAGAAGCAAAATAAAGTAATTTTCAAAATCTATATAGCCAGCAGCCACAATGAGTTATGATCATATGGATAGCTATTGCATCCTAACTGCTGTAGATATAAATCAATGCAATATAAATAACACCAATACAGCAATGACAACCACAGGGGTCTGCTGCAGACCACAGGTTGTCATGCCAACCCATCAGCGATCCATGGTCTTTTGACAAGGGTGCCAATAGGTGGATTAGTGATGCGCTTCCGGCACGATCACACTAAATGCTGCTGTCAGAGATTGACAGTGGCATTTAACCGGTTAATAGCCATGGGTGGATTGCGATGCCACCCGTAGCTGTTAGGGGCACATGTCAGCTGTTCAAATCATCTGACATGGAAAGATGTGGGCTAATGTCACACTTTTGTAAGTTGTTAAAGCTTAACCAATGCCTATAATAAACAAATAGCAATGATTTACTTTTTGGGGGGGAACAAAAATGTATGCTAATATTGATGTTTAATCTTAATTTATTAGAAATCAGCCAAAGGATACAAAGAATTGTAACATATTCAGTCAGCAGCTCAGAAAATATAGACAAATATTAGTGTGTTCTCCTCGGGTCAGTGAGAGTGCTTGCCAAGTTTGTCATTCCATATTTATTGATAGCATAAGTCGGGTGACATATAAGACAGAGGTGCTTGTGAAAGTTCTGGGCTGCAAGCATTTTAATCAAATATTGCCTTGTATAGCTATTTCTTTTTGCACTATTTCTTGACAGTGGAAAATACTTTCAGTTTGAAGAGATGTGACAAGAAAGAAAAAACATTTGGAAATATGTGTATAATTTCCCCCAACGCACACCATTCGGAGGGAGACTTAATATTTTTATTAATGTTGCTTCTTGCCACATATTTGTTGATCACTATAATATAAGCCTGATGAGGTCTCTTTCCTAACATACACAATATAATAATAGAATAATCTTTGTAGCTACTGTGGGCTTTCATAGAGTTAAGATTACATTTTCTGCTCTAACCTTGCCTTTAAATACCCAGGCAAAAGTAGAGTGGTATGTTAATGCCAGTTACCTATTACATATGCCTCCTCAGTAGTGTTGAGCATTCCGATACCGCAAGTATCGGGTATCGGCCGATACTTGCCGGTATCGGAATTCCAATACAGAGATCCGATACTTTTGTTGTATCGGGAATCGGTATCGGGATTAATATCAATGTGTAAAAGAAAGAATTAAAATAAAAAATAGGGATATACTCACCTCTCCGGCGCAGCCTGGACTTTACCGCCGTAACCGGGAGCCGTTGTACCTAAGAAGGCGCGCTTGAAGGGCCTTAGATGAGGTCACTGCGCTCTGGTTGGTCCGTAGCGGTCGCGTGACCGCTACGCGACCAATCACAAAGCCGTGACGTCACCTAAGGTCTTTCAAGCGCTTGAAATACCTTAGAAGACGTCACGTCTTTGTGATTGGTCGCGTAGCGGTCACGCGACCACTACGCGACCAATCAGAAGCTGCGGACGTCTTCTAAGGTATTTCAAGCGCTTGAAAGACCTTAGGTGACGTCACGGCTTTGTGATTGGTCGCGTAGCGGTCACGCGACCGCTACGGACCAATCAGAGCGCAGTGACCTCATCTAAGGCCCTTCAAGCGTGCATTCTTAGGTACAATGGCTCCCGGTTACGGCGGTAAAGTCCAGGCTGCGCCGGAGAGGTGACTATATCCCTATTTTTTATTTTAATTCTTTCTTTTACACATTGATATGGATCCCAGGGCCTGAAGGAGAGTTTCCTCTCCTTCAGACCCTGGGAACCATACAGGATACCGTCCGATACTTGGTGTCCCATTGACTTGTATTGGTATCGGGTATCGGTATCGGATTAGATCCGATACTTTGCCGGTATCAGCCGATACTTTCCGATACCGATACTTTCAAGTATTGGACGGTATCGCTCGGCACTACTCCTCAGTCATTATATTAACCCCTTCCCAACTGGGTGATTTTCTATTTTGGCACTTCAGTTTTTTCCTTCCTTTCTTCCAAGAGATGGAACTTTTTTAATTTTTTCAACGACATAGCAAAATCAGAGCTTTTCTTTTGATTATTTTTTTGGTAGGACAAGATGTAGTTTTAAAAGATGTAATTTATTTTAGCATATAATGTTGTGTAAAATGACAAAAAAATTCTAAGTGCTGTTAATTGAAGAAAAAACTTGAGAAACTTTGTATTTTTTTAAATTACTTATAGGGAGTCTGAATTGTCACTTTTGAGCTCTATTTATTCTTCTGTTGGATACTAATCAGAATTGTCTCCTTTGATACATATATTATTAGTTGTTTATTTGAGCTTCTATAACATAGCAGAACGGTTAGTAACATCAACATACAGGTGTGTCTCACAAAATTAGAATATCATCTAAAAGTTAATTTATTTCTTTGATACAAAAAGTGAAACTCATATATTACATAGAGTCATTACAGAATGATCTATTTCAAGTGTTTAATGCTCATGATTATGGGTTACATCCAATGAAAACCTGAAAGTCATTATCTGAGTGCAATAGAAAAACGCATGCAAAGGCTTTTGAAAGTGTAGTTGATAAACTTATAAAGTCATAAAGGCTTTAAAGAATGCAAAGCCAGAGAGAAATTATGAGAATGATCATCCATAAGCCCTTGAAAAGCAACAACTGGTGGGCCTCATTAAAATATTGATTATTACAAAGACTTTATGTGCTGCTGTCATTTGGTGGTGTGGAGAAGTATGTGCTGATCCAAGCTTTGCTCAATTTTTTAAGAGTGAGCCTGTCTGCATTCTTTGTTGACAGGTGAAAGCGCTTGTCTGTTATGACCCCACAGCACCAAAATCTTGCTCAGACAAGACACTAGCGGCAGGGCACACAATACCTCCAAGGCATAGAGGGACAGCCCATGCCAGGTGTCTAGCTTTGAGACCCAATAGTTGAAAGTTACAGAGAACTTAGAGAGTATGCTAGTTTGGTCAGCCAGGTATTGCTTAACCATCTTTAAAAATGTTTTCCCCCATTGTCAAAAATACCCAGTCATCAGGCCCTGTGTGCTGGGCTGCTGTCATGAAATTGGCTCACGCCTTTGACAGTGTTCCCCTGCCTCTACTTTTTGCCTTCCTGACCTCTCCTCCTTGATTGTGCAAGGAATCTTGCATCCTGCTGCTACTGTTGTCTTACAAGAATTTTATATGTTATACTTTTAAGTAACTCTGCCGTGGTGTATGGTTTGTCTCCTATACAACTTAGTTTCTAGAGATGTGAAATGTAAAACATTTATTGTAGAAGTGCCTAAAGCAATATATTTTGGACATCTTTATAAAAATTTAGTTTCAAGCGAGCCTGTTGCCGCTTTGCTGAAGCGGTGCTGCAGAGCTTTGTATCTTCCAGCTGATGTAGATGACGTACCCTGAGATAGCACATCGAAGATGGAGGATGAGGAGGAGCAGGAGCGAGTGCATGAACTGCTGTAGGAGGTGGAGGAAATCCTGGTAGAAGAAGGGCCAGCAATCCTCGGTGTTGGAGGCACTTGCACCATGCCAGGGTGTAACTCAGCCCCAACATCCATGACGTTAATTCAGTGTGATGTCAGGGAAATGTAGCGTCCCTAGTCACAAGCGCATGACAATGTGTCAGTTGTTAAGTTGACAATGTTAGTAAGTTCTTTGGTAAGCGCACGTGTGATGTTCCTGGACATGTGCTGGTACAAGGAGGGGAAGCCACACCTGAAGAAAAAGAGACGGCTGGGGACCAAGTACCATGGGATGGCTGCCGCAATGAGTTGGTTAAAATTCTCCTTGTTTACAAGCCTAAATGACAACTTTTTCACAGCAAGGAGCCTGAAATGCGCCCATTTAGCATATCAACCTGTGGGTGGGTTGCTGAGAACTTTCCATTTTCATTCCAAGGCCTTGTGTAAGTGCAGCTTAACACTGTGCCAGGGCAAGGATTTGGAAGTGCCTAATTATGGTAAGTCAGAATCTGCAAGAATTGGTGTAAAGCAGGAGGCATCTGTGCCAATATTTTGAACAGGGGATTGTGAAGCACCTTGCATAGGGGAAGAGGCAGTGGTGTCACCCTAAGCTTTCGGCCCACCGAATTGAGTGGTTAGATGACATGTAGCTAATAATACTCTCTGAAACTGTTGCCCGCCGTCTCCCTTTAGTTATCCCATTGCCTCTTCCAGTCTGTTTAGGTGCTGCCGATCTCTCACCTTCAACGCTACTGGCCTCTCTCTACATGACAGCTTCCCAGGTTGAGTCAGTGACTTCATCATCCACCACCTCACATTCCTCCACTGCACCCTGGACCTCCTGACTTTGTGACTTCACAACAACAATGCAGTGCCCCAGAGTCCTGGTCATTGCAGTAATGTCATTCTTCCACCAGGGGGAGTGATATTATGTCTGAAGGTAATAAAGGAGATCTACCTACCAGGTATCACAAACCTTACACTACACTTCACACTCCAGACCACCAGGGGGAGCCTTGCTGCTATCTACTAGGGCACTCCTCACAGAAGGGTAAAACTGGTGGGCTGGATAGAAAGTTAGGGAGACGCTGGCTGGGCTTTGCCCAGGCAACACCTGTCAGGCAGACAGGGGGAAAGGAGGAACATCTGAGCTGCAGACAGAGGGTCCCTGTCAAGGGTGGGTGTCATGTCGACACTGTTCAGACTAGGTCGTCTGACAGACAGCGGTAATTCCGCGTTTGACCACTGTTTGCTCATTGGCGTCGGCTAGTTTTCGTCTGGCTGCTCCAGGGTTAATTTTTTCTGATCCTCAGATTGGAAGCTGGGCCATGCCCATTTCCTTTAAATGGTTCTCCTGATCTTTGGGCGTCGCCGATTATAGCTTCTGTCTTATCCGTAGTTATCTCGGTCCAGAGTGGAGAGCTGGTTGTTGGAGAATCGTTGCTGGTGGTGTATTTTCCTTGTCTTATTTACTACTTCCTATATTTGTATTTATTTTGCCCTGCACCGTTATAGTGTATTCCTGATTGACTGCGGCGTGGTGTATATTTTCCTTTATCCTTGTTTGTTATAACTGTGGATATTGGTCTATTGCATTCACTGGGTGGTGGGCGGTGGTATTCAGTCTAGGGCTGAATCAGGAGTCAGGGTGAGGGTGGAGGCCTGAACATGCACACCTTCAGTGTAAACTTCAGGTAGAGGGTCAGACAGGGTTTCGCCCTCCTTATATCCCCGTGACATTATAATCGGCCCAACAAAAAAAAAAAAAAGGGGGTTCCTTTTTTTTTCTTTTCTGTGTTTTGTCATGGATCCCATGACTTCCATAACCCGCCAGTTGGAGGCGCTGTCCCTACAGATCACTGAGTTGAGGGGAGCAGTGCAGCAACAGGGAATAGCAATATCTAATATACAGGCTGGAGCGACAGGAGGAGTTAATGAGCCCAAGTTTCCTTTGCCTGAAAAGTTTGCTGGGGAACACAGTAAATTTGTTTCTTTTCGTGAAGCTTGCAAACTGTATTTCCATATGCGCCCGATCTCCTCTGGTAATGAGGCTCAACGTGTGGGCCTGGTGTTGTCACTATTAAGCGGGGATCCCCAAGCATGGGCATTTTCGTTGCCGTCTGATTCTGCTGCATTTAACTCAGTGGAGGGTTTATTTTCTGCTCTAGGACACATTTACGATGATCCAGACAGAATGGCTCTAGCAGAATTTAAGTTACGCACTATTTGCCAGGGGGAGCGTGTTGCAGAGGATTACTGTTCTGAATTTCGCCGCTGGGCGGTTGACACTCAGTGGATTGAGCCAGCATTGCGGAGTCACTTTATTCATGGAGTTTCTAATAGGGTTAAAAGATCCCTCCTGATGTACGAGACTCCTGCTTCACTAGATTCCGCTATGAGTCTTGTTGTCCGCATTGATCGCCGTTTGCATCAGGGGAATCATGAGACGCCGCCTGGGTGAAGGTTTAGGTTCACGTGAGGTTGCTGCAGGTGAGCCCACAAAATCTATGCAAATCGCAGGGGTGTCACATGTTAAGAATCGTACCCCTGTACTCAGGAAGCAGGGAGCCTGTTTTTTCTGCGGTAAAACTGGTCATTTTATTAATATCTGTCCTCTGCTGTTAAAGAAAAACGCAACGGCGGAAAACTTCTGAGCTCAGAGGGTGTGGAGGAGTCCAGTCTGAACTTATGTATATCCTCCATGATGATTTCTCAGTGCATGCTCCCTGCCAAGGTTGTTGTCGCTGGCAGAGAGATACCAATCACTATTTTTGTGGATAGTGGTTCCGCCACAAATCTCATTGATGAGGAGTTTGCGCGCACTGCTGGTTTTAAGATTGAAAAACTGCCCCATCCTATCCGTGTGGTCACCATCAATTCTGCTCCTCTTCCACAGGGGGAGATTACTGAGTTCGTGGCTGAGGTTAAACTCCACATTGGGGTTCTTCATTTCGAGCAGGTCACATGTAAGGTGCTCAAGAGTCTTCCGGCACAATTGGTTCTGGGTTTTCCATGGTTGTCTACACACAACCCGGTGATTGACTGGAAAACTCAGGACATAATCCAGTGGAGTGATTTCTGTCAGGAGAATTGCCTGGCCACATGTGTGTCCGCTGTGACTTCAAGCGTTCCTGAGTCACTTCAGGATTATGCGGATGTGTTCTCTGAGAAGGGTTGTTCAGAGTTGCCGCCACACCGCTCCTATGACTGTTCTATCAGGTTTAAACCAGGGGCCAAGTTGCCTAAAGCAAGGATGTTCAACATCTCCGGTCCAGAGAGACAAGCGCTCAAGGATTACATTTCTGAAAGTTTGAGCAAAAGGCACATCAGGCCGTCATCCTCGCCGGTGGCAGCAGGGTTCTTCTTCGTGAAAAAGAAAGATGGCGGATTACGCCCGTGTTTGGATTTCAGGGAGTTGAACCAGATTACGGTTCGTGATCCATACCCTATGCCACTGATACCTGACTTGTTCAACCAGGTGGCAGGTGCTAAATGGTTTACCAAGCTTGACTTCAGGGGGGCGTACAACCTCATAAGAGTCTGTCAAGGTGATGAGTGGAAGACGGCTTTTAATACCCCTGAGGGTCATTTTGAAAATTTGGTGATGCCTTTTGGGTTAACTAACGCACCTGCAGTGTTCCAACATTTCATCAATGATGTGTTCTCGCATGTTTTGGGGAAATTCGTTATCGTGTACCTAGATGACATCCTCATATATTCTTGCGACCGTGATGCTCATTTAGATCATGTCAGGCAGGTGTTACAGCTTCTCAGAAAGAATAAGCTGTATGCTAAACTTGAGAAATGTGTATTTTTTGCTCAAGAGTTGCCGTTCTTGGGTTATATTGTGTCGGCTTCTGGTTTTAAAATGGACGCCGCTAAGGTGCAAGCGGTGCTGCATTGGGAACGTCCTGATAACCTGAAAGCACTTCAGCGGTTCCTTGGGTTTTCTAACTACTATAGGAAATTTATCAAGGATTTTTCTATCATTGCTAAACCGCTAACTGACATGACTAAAAAGGGTACCAATTTCTCCGTTTGGCCTGAGGCTGCTGTTCGCACATTTGAATTTCTCAAGAACAGTTTTGTTTCAGCCCCCATTCTTGTGCAGCCAGACGTATCTAAACCCTTTGTCGTGGAAGTCGATGCGTCTGAGGTTGGTGTGGGGGCGGTACTATATCAAGGCTCATCCTTGAGTGGTTTGCGTCCGTGCGCCTATTTCTCCAAAAAACTGTCGTCCGCTGAACGTAACTACAATATCGGCAACAGGGAGTTGTTGGCTATTAAGTTGGCCTTTGAGGAATGGCGACACTTCTTGGAGGGGTCGGTACATCAGGTCACTGTTATTATCGACCATAAGAATCTGCTGTATTTGGAGTCTGCCAAGCGTCTGTCACCCAGGCAGGCTCGCTGGGCATTGTTTTTCACGCGGTTCAACTTTGTTGTCACTTATAGACCAGGGTCTAAAAACACTAAGGCGGATGCTCTGTCCAGGTGTTTTCTGGGGGGAGAACCTCGGGAAGACCCAGTACCCATTCTCCAAAAGGGTGTTGTGGTTTCAGCCCTCACTACCGAGGTTGAGGCTGAGATTGCCGAGGCTCAGGAGGAGGTACCATCTGAGCTTCCCATCAACAAATCTTTTGAACCGCTTCATCTCCGCCTAAAGGTGTTGGCGGAGCATCATGATACTGTCCTGGCTGGCCACCCAGGGGTTAGAGGTACTTTGCTTTCTTGGCTTTTTTTCAGAGAATATTAGCCCTTCATGACAGAGCCCTTTTTCACTTTTGTGCTTCTGTTTTTCGCTCACCTTCTTCCCAGATCTTTTTCATTTTTCCATCAATATGGCCATGTAAGGGCTTGCTTTTTGTGGGACAAGTTGTACTTTTGAACAACCTCATTGGTTTTACCATATCATGTACTTAAAACGGGAAAAATTCAAAGTGCGGTGAAACTGCAAAAAAGTGCAATTCCACAAGTTTTTCAATTTTTTTTACCATGTTCACTAAATGCTAAAACTGACCTGCCATTATGATTTTCCAGGTCATTACGAGTTCATAGATTCCAAACATACATAGGTTGTTTTTTAATTAAGTGGTGGAAAAAAATCCAAAGTTGGTTAAAAAAATCTCATGAGAGATGGTGCCATCTGCGCATGCGCCGCCCCCAGCAGACATTTTCTCAGAGCCCACTGCATAGGAAACGATGTAACTGTGGGGGCTCTGGGCTTCCACAAAATGTCAGCAGAGCCCCCGCAGCACCGAACACCCGCAGTGGCACCCCATGCATCTGAACACCCCCTCATCCCAGCCTGCGGCCTGCAGCAATGCTCCACTCTTGCCTCCTCCAGCAGCGACCCTGGGACCCTGATCCACCGTGGCCGGTAAGTTATATTCGCATTATAAGACACTCCTCCATTTTACCTCCAAATTTTGGGGAAAAAAGTGTGTCTTTCTTAGACTACTAAAAAACACACACCAGACCTGAAAAAAATAATTATTTGGCCTAGAAATGGCAATGAGATGGCTAATGCCAATTATATATTTTCCCAGACTACTATAAAAACACACACTAGGAAGATTATTTGGCTTAGAAATGGCAACGAGATGGCCGATACCAGTTATTTATTTACAACACAATTAGAAAACACACACCGGTCCTGAAAGTTATTTCTTTTTCTTACAAATGGTAATGAGACAACTTGTTAGGAGTCGAGTTTCCTCTGCAGCACAGGGGGAATCTTGATCCATGTTGGCTGCGGTCTCCCATTCTCCATCAGCCGCAGTGGAGCCCGCTCAGCGGAGACGTCAGTCCCAGCGTCTCACTGAGCCTGATTCTGTGCAAAGGGTTACTGCTGCCTCTCCAGGCTCTGCTATTGTACCCTGCACTGATCTGCGGCGAGCAGGCTTTTCTGGGACTAAGTCCTGCTTTGCACACACTGAGCATGCCCAGGGTAAGATCTCTCAGTGGAGATCAAGGGTCACATGCTCAGGTACTGCAGCCAAATCTATTGGTCCTTCTAGGAAGGTCCTGTAGGTACGCAGGCTCTGTGGCAGTCTCTCATTGGTCATTTTTAGGAAGGTCCTGTACGTGCTGCAGCTATTTAAGGCTCGCATGGCCGCACGGCCATGCGCTAGTATCTTCCGTTACGTGCTTTGTGCCACTGTGGTCATGTGCTTGAATGTGTTCAGGGACCTGGCTGAAATAAGCCCCTAGAATGCTGGCACCTCCGGCGAGGAGTGTTGTGTGCAAGCATGACCACTAACTGCTCTCATCTGGGTAGTTAGCCTGTGCCTCTGTGAAAGTCTAACAGGGCACAGAGCTTTGCTTTCTCGGCCGCTCTGTGAAGCTAACAGAGGTGGTTCATACCGCCATATTGTGCCGCCATTCACTTAGCAGCAGGATCTTTCCTGC